>NC_139018.1:109581359-110293859 GCF_964374135.1 Grampus griseus
GGGGAGATGACCCCTGAACGTTGATTTGGCTCCACTCATGCCAAGCACCACATGGAGGCGGGGTATGCATCCATTGTCTCCTTTAGGTTTCCCAGCAACGAATAGGTATCATTATCCTCATTTATAGAGACATAGCCTCAGGTGAGCGACCTTGCTCCAGGTCACACAGTTCATGCGGGTTTGAGCCAGGATTCAGACCTGGGTCTTTCCTGGGCACCAAGCCCTCAGATACTGAAACTAGTATCTCTGAGCCCCTGGTTTCAGTTTGGATCCTCTTTTGGAAACCACCCACTAGTCTAGTGGCTTTGGGCAAGTCACTTGGCCTCTCTGAGCCTTGGTTTTCTTATCTGTCAAATGGGGCTCAAGGGGTCTAATTTGTAGGATGGCTGTGAAGTTTAATTGGGACGGTGGATGTGAAACAACCTGCTCACTGGCTGAGGCAAGAGGCTGTGGGAGACCTCGTTCAGGGGGTTTCGTCTCCCAGAATTCTCCGGCCACGGAGGACTTGGAGAAATCCCAAGCCCCTTCCTCTGCTTCCAGGTCTAATCACTCTGAGCCATCAGCCGGAATTGACGGAGTACATCCCAGTTTGCTAGGTGTAGTGCGCAGGGACAGATGCGGAGGAATAAGAGGAGAAGATGGCACAGATGAAGAACAGGACGCAGTGGCTCTGTCCCCTTCCTCTCCTCCCTCAGGGACGTGAGGATCTCGGGGGTGAGGAAGGACTGTTCTGTGAAATAATGAGACCAGTACAAGCCACCATAATGACCGTCTCTCTGCTCCCATTTTGCTCTATGAAGATATTTCATGTCTTAAGTCATTTTAGCCCAAAGACGGCTCTGTGAATTGCTAATATTATCCCCCTTTTGCACGAGCAGACGAGGAAACTGACTCTTAGACAGATTTACCTGAGCCCCTGAGTTAGTAGGCCAGTGGGATTTTAGCCTCTGCTGGTAACACTGACTCCTCTGCTGAGGCTTCCAGAGCCAGGCAGTGGAGGGGAAGTTTCTCAATAGAGAAAAGGAGAAGGCCTTGCTTTTTACAGCTGTGCAGAAGTCTTGCAAAAGCCTTGAGACAGGTGAGATAGAAGCCACTGGAATAAAAAACCCTTCAGGGGACTTCCCTGGTGTCCGGTGGGTAAGACTCCCCACTCCCAATGCAGAGGGCCTGGGTTCGATCCCTGGTTGGGGAGCTAGATCCTGCATGCATGTCACAACTAACAGATCCCTCATGCTACAATGAAAGATCCCGCGTGCTGCAACTAAGACCCGGTGCAGCCAAAATAAATAAACAAATATTAAAAAAAAACCTTCAGATGTTTGTCCCTCTCCTGTGCCTTTCATTATAAGAAAGGCCTCTGGCTGCAGTTCTCACAGCCACGCCTGGGCTGACAGCCTGGCTGTTCTGTGGAATTACACCAACCCCAGGCTGTCTAGATAGTGCTGGGGGTCTGACAAGGGTCCTGGCTGCCACCATTAGCTTGATGACCTTGAGCCCATCACAACCTCTCCAAGCCTCAATTTTTCCATCTGTTAAATGGGGATTTTAATGAATGTTGTGATAGGCAGATTGCACTGGGCACGGCCTGGAACTTCTGGCACAGCAAGCTTCTGAAGTTGACTTCCATCTTCCCTCCCATTTTCTTCTTCTGGGAGATGGCATCAGATAAAGGGGAGTTAGTACAACTCTGTGTGAAGAATCCTAGGCATTAGTTGCAGATGTCTGAGTTCAAAACCCATCTCTTGGGAATTCCCTGGTGGTCCAGTGATTAAGACTCCGTGCTTCCATTGCAGCAACTAAGCTCCCACAAACCATGTGGCTTGGCACAGCCAAAAAAAAAGAAAACAAAAAATCAAAACCTGTCTCTCCTTTGTACCAGCACTGATCAAGTGTGTCGCTTCTCTGGGCTGCAGTTTTCTTATCTGTAAAATGGGGATATAATGTCAACCCTCCAGAGGGAACTCCCTTCGTTCACCTGGAGGTAGAGAGGGCAATGCTTAACCGAGGAGAATGCCTCAAAGTTGGTGACCTCTCAGAGGAGTGGGGAAGATGTTTCGGGATGAGGTTTGGAGGAGGGTTTCTAGCACCTCCTGAAATCAAATCACCTACATTATTAGTTACTCAGATAGAAAACCTGGTTCAGATATTCATAAAGGAAAACCAAGTTGCTCCAAGAAGGAACATGGCTCCCAGGTCACAGAATGCCAATGCAGATGGGGACAGAGGCCCTGAAAGGGGAGTGGGCTGAACCCCAGGCTCCTTGTAGTTTTCCTGCCCTAGTTTAATCCAGGTCAATGCAACAGAAACTTTGAGCTTCTACTATGTGCAAGAGCAAGCTAGGCACTTTGTAGGATCAGGTGGATCATGAATCAGACATTAACTCTGTCTGCCTGTAAGAATCTTATAGTTGAGTCAAAAGAATTAATGATGATATGAATAAGCTACCTCCCTGCACCCCTGTCTCACAGGCACCTTGCACAGAACCTGGTACATAGTAGGTGCTGCGTACATGTTAATTGAATGTAACAAAACTACAAACTACAATGGGGGGCAGACTCTGAGGAGGGGTCATTTATATTGGGCTTTGACGGCTGCCTAAGAGTCTTCTGCTCCTCCGTTTGTCCATTGATCCTCCATCAAGGCTGATGAAGACCGCAGCAGAGCAAAACCCCAGCTTCTCCTCGCTCCTGACCACCAGCCCTCATCTGAACTCTGAGGAGTCTCCAGATGTGAGGAGGAAGTGGCCAGGCTGCGGAAGGCAGGCTCGTTTCCAGTGCGGGGCCGGGCCGCCAGGTCCAGGTCCTGTTTACACAGCAAGGCGGACAGGCCGACAAGATTTGGCGGCCAATGCACCTCTGCCTCTGAGAACAGAAGGGGCTGGCAGAGCCTGGCCAGGCGCGGGGTGGCCTGTGCCAGAGGGGAAAGTCAAATGTAAAGAGCGTTTCCTCCCGGCCAGCCGGCCCCAGACTTTTGTCTCCAGTCTGCAGGCAGTTCCTCCAGTGATTCATAATCAGCGGGAACTTATAAATAAACCCCACCTCGGCCTCGCACCACAGCCTGGCTGGGACCTGGGCGGGAGCGAGGTGGGGGGTTGGGAAACAGGGAAGCTGAGGAGAGGCCCTGAGGAGGCTCGGGGGACCGGGGTGATGCTGGCTGCTGGGCAGGGGCACTTCTGGCTTCCTATGGAGGGACTGCAGGTCTGTTGCCAGCAGTCACATCCCACTGAGGACTCAAGCATGGGGCCACTGGTCGGGAGCAAAGAATGCTGAGAGGCCGGGATTTTCATCTGTTCCCCAGGAGTGTAGTAGATGAGACTAGGTAGAATTTTGAAATAGCTGGCCTTTAAAACATTTTTTTGGATATAATTTCAAATTCATGGAAAAGTTGCAAAAAAATAGGACAGAGGGGACTTCCCTGGTGGTGCAGTGGTTAAGAATCCGCCTGTCAATGCAGGGGACATGGGTTCGAGCCCTGGTTCGGGAAGATCCCACATGCCACGGAGCAACTATGTCCATGCACCACAACTACTGAGCCTGCGCTCTAGAGCCCACAAGCCACAACTACTGAGCCCGTGAGCCACAACTACTGAGCCCGTGTGCCACAACTACTGAAGCCTGTGCGCCTAGAGCCTGTGCTCAGCAAAAAGAGAAGCCACTGCAGTGAGAAGCCTGCGCACCAAAACAAAGAGTAGCCCCCACTCACCACAGCTAGAGAAAGTCCGCGCACAGCAACGAAGACCCAGTGCAGCCAAAAATAAATAAATAAATTAATTAATTAATAATAAAAAACATAGAACAGAGAACTCCTGTATAACCTGTAGCCAGATTCATCAATTGTTTACATTCTGTCCCATTTTGCTTCATCATTCTCTGTCTCCCATATTTCCTGTTTTCGGAACCATCTAAAAGTAGGCTTCCAATTGTGGAAAACAGTATGGAGGTTTCTCAAAAAACTAAAAATAGCACTACCATATGACCCAGCAATTTCACTCCTGGGTATATATTCGAAAAAAACAAAACCACTAATTCGAAAAGATACATGCACCCCAATGTTCATAGCAACATTACTTACAATAGCCAAGATATGGAAAAAACCTAAGTTGTCCATCAACAGATGAATGGATAAAGAAGAGGTGGTATATATATATATAAACACAGTGGAGTACTACTCAGCCATAAAAAAGAATGAAATTTTGCTATTTGCAGCAACATGAATGGACTTGGAGGGCATTATGCTAAATGAAATAAGTCAGACAGAGAAAGACAAATACTATATGATATCACTTATATGTGGAATCTAAAAAATATAACAAATAAGTGAATATAACAAAAAAGAAGCAGACTCACAAATATAGAGAACAAACTAGTGGTTACCAGTGGCAGAGGGGGACAATATAGGGGTGGGGGAGGGTACAAGCTATTGGGTATAAGATAGGCTCAAGGATGTATTGTACAACATGGCAAATATAGCCAGTATTTTGTAATAACTGTAAATGGAGCGTAACCTTTAAAAATTGTATAAAAATAGTAAAAGTAGGCTTCTGGCATCACACCTCTGTGCCCCTTTTGCCTTCAGTGTGCATTTTCTGAAATAGCCAGTGTTTGGATTCCTGACCAACCACTTACTAAACGTATTCCAGGGCAAGTTTTTCAGGTCCTGCATCCTCCTCTGTGAAGCGGGGCTATGAGGACCCCTTACCACGGAGAGGATCAGGAGACGTAACAATGGAAACATCTGCCAGAACAGTAATGATAAGCACAGCTCATTATTATATGCAAAGCAGCTTGCATACATTATGTCATTTGACCAGCATAGAAGAAACAGGCTCAGAGATGGTGTGTAATTTGTCCAAAGTCACACAGCAAGTTAGGCTTTGATGTACACAGTAAGCACTGAAATAATCCTGGAGCCTGCCCTCATCCTTATTTGCTGTATGATTGTAATCAAGGGCTGGCTTCCTAGGCCTTGGTCTCCCCTCGTGCTGTGGGCACAGGGATCTCAGGGCAGGGGATGTCGGCAGGGGAGGGGTGGGGGTGAGGCAGGGGAGAATGCAAGATGCTTCTGCAAGCGGCCCAGCTCCCCAGGTCCCTGGAAGAAGCACTTCTCTTGTCAGGGCCAGAGTGGAAGCTGCTCCAGCAGACAAACCAGCTTCCCTGAATTCTTCAGGTCGCCTTATGATCCAGGCTCAAACCTCTCTTGCAGATTGTCTCTGGAAACTGGGAAATCGGACCAGAAGGCCCTGAGCCTCCCCGCCTCTGAAGCTTCTGCAGTGATGAGGCCTGGCCACCAGATGGCAGCACACAGACCACTGCGCTCTCAGGGGAGAGGAGGTGTGTCTCCATCAAGGGGCCGTTTTAGCGTGGCTGCTCCTGAGTGAGAGCATCCACACCACCATCCCTTTAGTTTCGGGTCGCAGGGAAACAGTCCAGGAAGGGCAGCAACTCACCACGGTCGCTCAGCCTGCACTTTGTGCTTCCAGGGGTTCTTACCCTGGTTGAGCAAGGCCCTGGGACTGTGACAGTTGCTGGATTTCTCTAGACCTCAGTTTCCACATTTGCAGAAAGGTGCAAGTCCCTTCTGCCTAGCTTTCTTCACGGGGTCTGTATGGCAGGTCAAACACGGAGGCTCCGTTTCCACATCTGTGAAATTGGTATAACAGTAGAGGCTGTTTTGTGCCGTCATGAGGATGAAGAGCTGCCCACATCTGAAGTGATTTGAGGGTTAAGCCTGCAGGCCAAAGTCCAGCCACCTACACGTGAGCTCTGGGTCTGCCTACAGCTCCCAGAACGGCCTTGTTTATAAAGTGCAGTGAGTGCAGGACTTCCGAGTGGGAGGAGACCTCACGGCTCATTTCACCGGTACCTTCCATTCCTCAGACAGAGGAAAGTCCAGAGAGGGCCAGTGACTTGCCTAAGGTCTCATAGCCCCACCTGACCACACTGGAACCCAGATCCACTAACCCTGGGGACAGCCGTCATTAACTCTTCTCTCCCCTCTGCCCAGAGACCCACGTTGGGAAGGGCTGGTACAGCTGGGGGAGGAATGGGCACAGAGGGGGCCACCATGAGCTGGAGGCCACGCTGCAAAAGAGTCTAGCTCAGAGTCCAAGGAAACTCCCTTCTCCTGAGGGACAGCCAGTGCCCCTGCCCCCAGGGGAAAGCCCTCAGGGTTCACCTGCCCAGACCCTGGGGGGGATATTTTTAAAAGTTTAAACACTCTTCAGGGAGCATTCTCCATTTCTATTCCTACAGTGTATCTATGCTTTTATTTAAGAAACAAGGCTTCTGTTCTCTGTTAATTAGTGGGCTCCTATAAACTCTCTCCCCCAGCTCAGGATGTGGAGGGCAGGGGGGAAAAAACCAATAAAAATATAAAAATATGGAACTCCAGATGCACTGGGCAGGACCAGCCTTCCTGCCTGCGGAGAGGGAGAGACGTATTACCCCAAATTAGTAACCGTCCAGAATCCCAGGCTGATAACATGCATATTTTGGGAAGAACATGCTACTAACTTGACCTCATTCATATTCAACTGTAAGAGACTGATGGAGTGGCTTTTTCTTCAGCAAGTTTGAATGAGGGAGGAGAGATGGGTCATGAGAGCCTGGGAGTGGGATGAGGAGGAACGGGGCAGAAGGTCAGGGGCATGCGCAGAGAGGCTTCGGCCCGGAGACTGACAGTATTGCCCAGGCGCCAGAGGGAAATGGAACGCTGACTTTCAGGAGAGGCCCACCTGGGTGGGGGTGGAGCACAGATAATTCAGTTTCCATGAGGCGGTGCTTTCTCTTGGGGGAGAAAGGGGGGATACCCGTAACCTGCAGTTTCCCCTGGAGGGGGGGCTGGCCTGCAGGTCCAGCCTCATGTCCATCTCTCTGCAGAGTCCCTCAACTGCCCTGAGAAGCAGGAACTGTCATCTCCATTGTAATCCAGTAGACTGAGGCCCAGAAAAAGAGAGGGGCTTGCCCAAGCGCTGAGTTAGTGACAAAACGCCTAGAAGAACCAAGGTCTCCTAGTCAGTTGCTTTTTACTCACGTTCTGCCTGAATCTGGAGTTAGGCCAAACCAGTTCCTGGCTCTGTGACCTCTTGGACCACTCCAAGCTCAGTTTTCCTCATCTGTAAAATGGGAGCGATATCTCTTATCTCCTGGGGTTGTTGACAGCATTTGATACTGTATGAAACGGCCTGGCACACAGTGGGCATGCAATCAGCGGCGGCTGTCTTACAGAGGAGTCAAATCTTACTCGGGGCACGGTTCTGAAGGTCATTTAATGCAAAGCACAAAACGAAACAAAAAATAAAAACCAAACCCTTGAAAATCCTGTAGGAAGGCACCATGAAGAGTTAAATCCTTGCTGGGGGTGAGTGGGGGAGGAAGAGGAAGGCTTTAGGATTGCCAAGGAGCCAAGAGGGTGAGTGAGACATTGAGGCAGGCAAACTGCATACAGTGGAAAGTGTGCCGTGGAGGCCTGGCAGGTACAGGAGGGTCCGTGCCAGGATGGGCAGGGCTTTGAATGCCAGGGGGAGAAGTCAGCGCCGGCTTGCTGCTGTCAGGAGATGTTTAATTTTGGCAGTGGGGTGATTAAAGGGAGGTTCCCTGTGTGTGTGTGAATTTCCACCCACTCCCAAAGTTGTTTCTCTGCTGGAGAGCTGGGGCCAGTTTATGGCTCCTGGCTGCCCCTGTGAGGCCTCTCCCAGCCCTCCTCCTCCCTGGCTGTCTGGCAGCCAACTGAATTTTATGTGGGGAATCTGAGGAATTTGAAAAGGCAGAATGCAAATGCCACTGTTGGAGATTTCCTTGTCAGCCTCGGAGCAGGGGGGAAGGCCCCTCTTTGTGGGGTAAGGAAGTGTGGAGCTCTGGGTCCTGGACCCTGTTAGGATGCTCAGGGGCCAGGTGGCCAGGGCCAGTTCCTTAACCCCCATCTGTGAGAAGCAGGCAGTGTCACCAGAACTCTCCTCTGGAGCTGTTGGAGAGCCAAGCTCGGTAACAGAGAGTGGCCCTTGTACACTGTAAAGAGCCTGTCACACGCCCTGTGTTGAGAGGTTATTAACGATTCCCCAATGCCCTCGTTTTACAGAGGAGGGAACCGAAGTCCAAGGGGAGACTTTTGTCTGGGGTCACGGGGCCGATCTGGGCCGAAGCCAGGGTCCCAGCGCTGATGGGGGCCCGCTGGGGGCCCGGCGCTGCGGGCGCGCTGAGGTCGCGGGGCGGTCCCGGACCTTGCGCGGCCCTAAACCCTCCGGGCCGTGGGTGCGCCCGCCGTCCCCGGACCTGCCCGCTGTGGGCGCCGGGGGGCCGGGAGCCGGGAGCCGCGCCCGAGCCCGGGCGCCTCTATCTCCCGCGGCCGCGGCGTCTCCGAGTCTCGGCGGCCCGAGCGCCGGGCGTTATCTGCTCTCGCCCGGCCGGGCCCCTTCCCGCCTTCCCGCCCGGCCGTGGCCGCCGTGGCGACGGGCCGCTCCCGCCTTATCATCGGCCGCCCGGCCGGCTAGCTGTGGCCCGCGTCTCACCCCCGACCCTCCCCGGGCGGCCCCCTCCCCGACACGCTCACTCCCCAAGATGCCTCCTCCCAGGGTAGCCCCCTCCCCTGATGCCCCTCTCAGAGTTGCCCCTTCAGGGGCCAAGCTGCAGGGAGCGCTTTCCCCAAGGGGGACTGCGTCAGAAAAGGGTGTCAGATTTGTCCTCTTCTTAAAAGACAAGCCTAACTATGCTTAATCCCATTTTAGTCACGTTTTAAAGGATTTCATAAGAGAGGCAAAGTTATGCAAAACAAAACAAAAAACAAAACCCACTATACATCAGGGCTGGGCGGGGGCGGGGTGGGACAGAGTACGTATCCATCAGATCGCTCTAAAATTCTTCTCCTCAGGGCTTACTGTGTTAGGTGTGACACCCCTTGGAAGCGAAGTTTCCCCACCTGAGTATGGGAATCTGTAAGCCATGAAGCTCCCTACAGTGCTGGTGGCAGAAAACATGGGTGCAGCCCTTTGTAATAACAATTTGGCAGTATAGATGGAAAGCCATAAAAGTATTTATACCCTTTGACTCAGTAATCTCACTCTGGGAATGTATCCCAAGGAAATAGTTCAACAGCAGCGAAAGAAAAAGACAAAAACAGAAAAGTATGGGTTCATCAATGTGTTATTTGTAAAGCTAGTGAGCACAGCTTTCTGAGTGAAAAGTTGGAATACATGAGTTGCATGGTACTGGGTTCGAACTCACCATGGTCCCGCCACGAACCCGCCTACAAACCTTGAATAAGTGTCTTAACCTTGCCGAATTTCCCTTTTCGTTTCTGGGAAATGGATAACCCCACCACTCAGAGGACTTTTGTAAGAATTCCAGGAGACAGCTTGTGAAAGCATCTAGTAAAGGGTTTGAGGGTAGAGGAAGAACATAAGAAATGTTTATTTCCCCCCTTTCTTCATCCTTACAGAAATGAAAATATGGAGTATTTCAAGTGACATTTGTAAATACTAGAGAAAGTGCATATGGTGGTTAAGAGCTTGGGACTTTTGAGTCCTTCAAACTTGGATTGGGTCAGAATCCTAGCACCACTTATTTCCTAGCTGTGCAATCTTGACAAGATGTATCTCCTCACTTATTAAAAAATGATAATAGAATTTACCCTGTAACTGTGGTGAGGATTAAATGAGGTACTATGTGGAATGTGTTCAGGTCCGTGCCTGGCAGGTAATAAGCACTCAATAACTGGTAGCTATTATTATTATTAAATAGCATTTAAAAGTAGAAGTAACTTCAATACCCCAAAGTACTCCAAGTTAAATAAGTTAGGGTATCTTTTGTGGAATAGAATACGGCATTTAAAAAGAGTGAGATAATCAATATAAACTAATGAGGAAGGATGAACATGATAAGTGAAAAAAGACAGTTGCCTCCATCTGGATAAGTGACCTAAATATGAAAAATTAGAAGTAAAAATATAAGTTTAAGGAAAGTCTTATATAATCTTGGGGGGGGGGGCGCAGTAATGAGGATCTTCTCAAGCAAGCCAGGAACCGTAAGGAAAAGACAGACCATAAAGGAAAAGACAGATTAGACCATATCAGATATTTAAATGTCTACATGGTAGGAGACCCCATAAACAAGTCTAGAGACAATTGTAGAGAGGAGAAATATTTGTTACATACAGATAAAAGCTTCATGTCCTGCATACCCCTCAAGACCTCTCATATGGAATTCCTACAAACTAATTGGAAAAGTCAAACAATAGAAAAATGGACAAAACCACTTCACAGAAGAGGAAATGCAATCATGAGAAAGGCAGACCACCTCCCCATTTGTTGGGGAAATGCAGATAAAAGCATAAACAAAATACCGTTTTCCACCAAGCATTAACAATTAAAATAGAAATAGGCATGCCCTTTGCCCCACCAATCCCATTTTCAGAACTATCCATAAAAAATACATTTTGTTTTTTTTGCTGTAGTGTTCTTCATGCTTCATAGTGACGATTCCAGTGTCCACGTCTAGGGCATGGGTGGATGAATTTGGTTACAGCCATGCTAATGGATACTGTAGACTGCTAAGAAGGAGCTTCTTCAATCTGTATGCAGTGACTTGCAGGGTTGTCTGTGATATTCTGTCAGGCCAAAAAAGGCAATTGTGCAGCAGTGTGTAAAGTATGATCCCATTTTGTGTTTAAAAAAAAGTGTGTGTGTCTGTGTGTGTGAGAGAGAGAGCGAGACAGAGAGAAGCTTTCAAGCCTTCACCAGGGTAAATATGTTGGTTCTGTTTGCATAAACCTATAGAAAAGTGGGTGTATATATTGAAAGAAAGGGGCAAGTGGTTTTCACTAGTTTTCTTTTTTCCAGTTTTATTGAGATATAATTGATATATAACATTATACACGTTTAAGGGGCACAACATAGTGATTATATATATATATATACTTTATATATATACACACACATATATATATATGATCACCACAATAAATTTAGTTAACATCCATCACCTCACAGAATGACAAATTTTTTTCTTGTGATGAGAACTTTTAAGATCTCCTCTCTAAGCACTTTCAAGTATACAACACAGCATTGTTAACTATAGTCACCATGCTGTACATTCCCAGAACTTAGAACTGTAAGTTTGTACCTTTTGACCACCCTCACCCATTCTGCCCACCCTCTGCCTCTGGCAACCACCATTCTGTTTGCCCATTTGTCTAGACTGACATTTTCCTTTACGTTTGTAGGAATTCTGGACATGAGGGATATGAACCCTTCCTTCCCCGCACGTGAGCCTGTGGAGAGGCTCCTGCCAGCCTGTTCTGCATTTCCTGGTAGTGGGAGGAGAGAGGGGCGTTGTCCTCAGGTCCCCATCTCTCTGTGACCTTTGGCCTGCTGCAGCAGCCTATGTTGTTGTAGTCTGGAAAAATGGCAATTAAATAGATTTGATCACATACAACAAACGAAGAGAGTTTGCAAAGCAATATGTACCCCCGGTTCAGTTTCTGTGAGAAGGAACAGCCTGTGTTTGTCAATATGTAGAGGAAGGGCTGAGAGAGGGTCTGGCTGACTGTTGGAGGTCACTTCTGAGCAGTGGGCTGTGCTGAAGGGGGTTTTATTTTTGCACGTCTCTTGTTTGCATTTTTTACAATGAGCATTATTGCTTTTGCAAGGATAAAACAATGGAGTATTTTTTCCCCTCAAGTGGACAGTGGTATTTGTGTACTGTGACTGCAGGGAGGAAATGTGAACAAGCACCAGAAATTGGGTTAGGATGGTGGGACCCCCCCCCCAACCCCCGCCAGAATTTTTTCTTTCAGATTTGTACCTTTTATTTTTTTATTGTGGTAAGAAACTTATAATATAAAATTACCATCTTAACCATTTTTAAGTGTACAGTGCAGTATTGTTAACTATGTTACTCCAGATCTCCAGAACTTTTTCGTCTTGCATAACTGAGGCTCTATACTAATTGAACATCTCCCCATCTCCCCCGGCCCTCGGCCCCTGGAAACCACATTCTACTTTCTGTTTCTATGAATTTGACTACTTTAGTAACCTCATATAAGTGGAATCATGCAATATTTGTCTTTTTGTGACTGACCTATTTCACTTAGCATAGTGTCCTCAGGGTTCGTCTATGTTGTAACGTATGACAAGATTTTCTTAGTTGTGTATTGGGTTGGCCAAAAAGTTCCTTCGGTTTTTAAGTAAAGATAAAAGACTCATTTTCACCAAGAACTTTATTGAACAGCATATTCATCGTTTTGTTCCACTACCTTCTGCCATTTTTCAGGCAACTTCATAATTCTATCTTCCCAAAACTTTTTATCTTTTTGAGCAAAGAATTGTTACAGGTGTCTTTTACAGTCTTCCAGGGAATTGAAATTCTTTCCATTAAGAGAATTTTGTAAAGACCGAAATAAATGGAAATCCAAAGGTGCAATGTCTAGTGAATATGATGGATGAGTCAGAACTTCCCACCTAAGCTGTAACAATTTTTGCCTGGTCATCAAAGAAACATGCGGTCTTGTGGTATCCTGATGGAAGATTATGCGTCTTCTGTTGACTCATTCCTGACGCTTTTCTTTGAGTGCTGCTTTCAGTTGGTCTAATTGGGAGCAGTACTTGTCGGAATTAATCTTTTGGTTTTCCAGAAGGAGCTCATAATAGAGGACTCCCTTCCAATCCCACCATATACACAACATCACCTTCTTTGGATGAAGACCAGACTTTGGTGTGGTTGGTGGTGGTTCATTTTGCTTGCCCCACGACCTCTTCCATTCCACATTGTTGTACAGTATCCACTTTTCATCGCCCGTCACAATTTGTTTTAAAAACGAAACGTTTTCATTACGTTTAAGTAGAGAATAGCGTGCGGAAATACGGTCAAGAAGGTTTTTTTTCGCTTAACTTACGTGGAACCCAAACATCAAAACCCTTAATGTAACCAAGCTGGTGCGAATGATTTTCAAGACTTGATTTGGATATTTTGAGTATGTTGGCTATCTCCCACATGGTATAACGTTAATTGTTCTCAATTAATGTCTCGATTTGATCACTGTCAACTTCAACTGGTCTACCTGACCATGGAGCAACGTTCAGTGATAAATCTCTAGCACGAGACTTCGCAAACCACTTTTGATACGTTTGATCAGTCACAGCACCTTCTCCACACACTGCAAAAATCTTTTTTTGCATTTCAGTTGTGTTTTTACCTTTCTTGAAATAATAAAGCATAATATGCCAAAAATGTTGCTTTTTTCTTCCATCTTCAATATTAAAATGGCTACACAAAAATTCACCAATTTTGATAAGTTTTTTCTTAAATGCACCCTGATATGACAGCTGCCACGATACAATCCAACAAAATTGTCTCGAATGAAGTTAAAGACAGCTAAGCGCTACTAGAGCCATCTTACAGAAAAAACCGAATGAACTTTTTGGTCAACCCAATATATATAACTACATTTTGTTTTGTCCTTCAAAGGAAACTTAGGCTGCTTCCACATCGTCACTATTGTGAATAATGCTACTATCAACATGGACATGCAAATATCTCTTCAAAATCCTGTTTTCAATTCTTTTGGATACATACTGTTATGGGCTGAATGTTTGTGTCCTTCCAAATTCATATGTTGAAACTCTAATCCTAATGTGATGGTATTTGGAGATGGGGCCTTTGGGTGGTAATTAGGCCATGAGGGTGGAGCCCTCATGAATAGGATTAGTGCCCTTATAGAAAGAGGCCAGGGAGCTAACTAGCTCCCTGCTCTCTGCCACGTGAGGACACAATGAGAAATCAGCAATCTGCAACCCAGAAGAGGGCTCTCACCAGAACCTGACCATGCTGACAGCTTGATCTTGGACCCTCCAGCCTCTAGAAGTGTGAGAAATAATTTTCTGTGGTTTATGAGCCACCCAGTTTATGATATTTTGTTATAGAAGCCTGAGTGGACTAAGACATACACTAAGAAGTGGAATTGCTTAATCATATGGTAATTCTATTTTTAATTTTTTCAGAAATTGCCATACTGTTTTTCACAGCAGCTGCACCATTTTACATTCCCCCCAACAGTGTGCCAGAGTTCCAATTTCTCCACATCTTTGCCAGCACTTGTTATGTTCTGCTTGTTTGTTTTTTGATAGTGACCATCCTAACGGGTCTGAGATGATATTCATTGTGTTTTGATTTGCATTTCTCTCATGGTTAGTGATACTGAGCATCTTTTCATATCCTTATCGGCCATTTGTATATCTTATTTGGAGAAATGTCTATTCCAGTCCTTTGCCCATTTTTTAACTGGGTTATTTATTTATTTATTTGCCATTGATTTGTTATGGATATTAACCCCTTATCAGATATATGATTTGCAAATATTTTCTGCCATTCTGTACATTGCCTTTTCACTCTATTGATTGTTTCCACTCTGTTTCCTTTGCTGTGTGGAAGTTTTAAAGTTTGGTGCCATTCCACATGTCTATTTTTGCTTAGGTTGCCTGTGCTTTTGGTGTCATAGCCAAGAAATTGTTGCCAAATCCAATGTTATAAAGCTTCTTCCCTGTTTTCTACTAGTAGTTTTATAGTTTCAGGTCTTACATTTAGGTTTTTGATCTATTTTGACTTCTGTATATAGTGTAAGATAAGGATTTAACTTCATTCTTTTGCAGCCAGATACCCAGTTTTCCCAACACCAGTTGTTGAGGAGACTATCCTTTCCCCATTATGTAGTCTTGGCATCTTTGTTGAAGATCATTTGACCATGTACACAAGGGTTTATTTCTGGGCTCTTTATTCTGTTCCATTGGTCTATACACCTGTCTGTATGCCCCATTACCATATTGTTTTTGTTACTGTAGCTTGCTAATATGTTTTGAAATCAGGAAGTATGAGGCCTCCAGCTTTGTCCTTCTTTGCCCCTGTATTTTAATGTGGCAGATTTCCATCAAGTAAATTTTGAACTATTATCCCTGGGTGGCAGGCTGGGAAGATCCAGGGGAGGACGTGGGATTGGATTCTCATCTGAGGAAGCTCCTGTAAGCACAGACAGAGTAGATGATCACTGATTGTTTGCCCACTCAGCCATCCGCCACTATCTCTCTTGGTCTGCTTAGCCTGCGCCAGCCCACATTGATTGGCTGGTGGGGGGAATGTTACTTTCTTTTTCTTCTTTTATTTCCTCCTGTTCTTCCTGTCTCCCTTCCCCTCTTCCTTCCTTCCTTCTCTCGTTCCTCTTCCTCACTTCCTTATTTCTTTCCCTCTCCTTCCTTCCTTTTCTTAGCCCAGCTGCATTGGGTGACTTGCTTAAGGCAACTCAGGAGTACACAAGGCCCAATGCTTCTGGCCTTTGTCGCTCTCCTCAGGGAAGAGAGGAAGGGAAGTACCGTGTCTGTAACACCTACCATTGTCTGGGCTTCATGCTAGATACTTTGCTCTAAAGCACAGTGTGAGGTAGGTTTATTGGGTCCATTTCTTCATCTGTAGATCTGCAGATGAGGAAACTGATGCTTAGCTGGCTAGTACTCTGCCTGCGGTTTCACAGCTATAGTTTCATTGCCCTTCATGTGGATCACCTAAATATGTCTTCCTAACAGCACTCTGAAGACAGTGCTTGTTTCCCTATTTTCCAGATGAGGAACAGGTGGCTCTGAGCCCAGGGTCACCCAGGAAGTTCACAAAGTTCACAAACCCAGAGTCAGACCCTTGACCCCATTCTTCTCATCACCACACACTGCTCCGGACTCTGCTCAGGTGCACCCTCCCTCCACCTCCTGACAGAAGCCACTCAGCCAGGTCTCCACAATCATCGTCATTGTGTTCCCAACAGCCATTTTATTGTAACTGATTAGGTTAAGGGTTGATTGTGTTCTCGTTGTCCTTTTACTATGAATGATAGTTGAGGCTACAGCTTCTAAGGTGCAGAGTATCCCCTAATCTCAGACACATAGGGGCGGGTGTGAGTCGCAGGGGCAGGAAAGCCCTGAAGAGTGTTTCACCAAGTTGTGGGCAAGGGCATTTTAGGAAGATAGAAGAACATGAACATGAAATAATACCATCAATCAACACCTACCCAGCATTTACTCTGTATATATACTCTGTACCCACGACTATTCTAAGTGCTCTGTATATATTAATTCATTTAATCCACAAACCATTCTATGACGTAGGTACTATTATTAGTCTTACTTTACAGATAAGGAAAGAGGCTCAGAGAGGCTTAGGAACCTGACCAAGGATACACAGCGAGAGTGAGGAGGGCACTGAGCCAGGGCTGAGGCCCCAGGACTCCACGTTAGAGAAGAGGCTGTGTGTGTAGGAAAGGCTTTTTTTCTTTTTTTTTCCTTCTTTAAAGAAAGAGGGGGTCCTTTGTTGAAGGGGCAGCTGTGCAGAGCTCTTAGGCCTTCGCTAACCCTCTATAAACCCTCCTGTAAAACGGGGACAATGATTATTGCTCCCCTAATTTCCCTTTCCAAGCCTCTCCCTTTTCTGACAACAGAGAGAATTCTCAACTTTGCAGCAAAGCTCTGGGGCATGAGGGATACTGTTCCCAGGAGGACCCCCACTCCAGCAACACAGGCCTAAAATGAGTCCTCCCCTTAGGCCCTGCTAGCCTGTATCTCTGGCAATGCTGCCCACTGCAGCTCTCCCTCTGCAAGAGCCTGTGCAGGTCAGACTGGGAGACCCAAGAATAGCCATATACCCAGAGCAGCCGAGGTAAAGACCCTTGAATCCCTGGCTCCACCCCTCGCTCGCCATGTGACCTTGGGCAAGTGTCTTAACCTTCTGGAACCTTTGTTGGCTTCACTGGGTTGTTATGAGATTAAATGAGTTTATATGTGTAGGGTGCTCAGAACGGTGCCCGGCACAGAGTAATTGCTACATAAGTGGGCTATTATTTTTATTTTTTTTTAATAAATGTATTTATTTATTTATTTTTGGCTGCGTTGGGTCTGCGTTGCTGCACGGGCTTTCTCTAGTTGCGGTGAGCAGGGGCTGCTCTTCGTTGTGGTGCGCGGGCTTCTCGTTGCGGTGGCTTCTCCTGTTGCGGAGCACGGGCTCTAGGTGCATGGGCTTCAGTAGTTGTGGCGCACAGACTTAGTTGCTCCGCGGCATGCAGGATCTTCCTGGACCAGGGCTCAAACCCGTGTCCCCTGCACTGGCTGTCAGATTATTAACCACTGTGCCACCAGGGAAGTCCCTGGGCTATCATTCTTATAATGCCACAAACACTGTGGAGCCTCTGGGTGTTGGGGAGACTGGGGTGGACAAGGCTGAGCTCTCCCTGGCCCTCATGGAGCTCAGCGTCTACTAGGGTGACCAGCTGTCCTGTTTGCTTGAGGCCTTTCCTGGCATGTGGGATTATTAGTGCCCAAACTGGGAAAGTCAGTGGTAAGCTGGACTGGTTGGGCACCCTACTGTTTAGTGGGGCACAAATAATTAACAGGCCATCCAGGTTGGCCTGGCAGAGAAGTTCAGGTGTCACGGAAGCACTGAGACAGGGAGGAGTGAAGCCTGGGATCAGGGAGAGCTTCCAAAGGGAGGGCATTTAAGCTGGGACCTGGAGGGTGAGAAAGAATGAGCTGAGCGAAGAAGGAAAGGAGGGGTGCGGGAGTGGGCTGGAGTGGGCAGTGGAGGAGAGTGTGCCAGGGAGAGGAATGCGTGCGGGCAGAGCTGGAGGCCAGTGAGATTGTGGCTCGTGTGGACCGAGATGTGCCCAGAGACATGGGCACAGGCCCTCAGGACAACACTGTGTGGGAGCTGGGGGAGGCTGCGAGGGGCGATGTGGCAGAGGTATACGCACATATGTTTGCTTGTATACGTGGTCGCCTCTAGGGAGAGCACTGGGGGAGGGGGCGCTGGAGACAAGGGTTAGAAGCCCTCTGGAGCTTTTTGAACTGCGAGAATGTAATACCTACACCAAAAGATAAAGTAATCTAAACCAACACATGCGTGCCTGTGCTCACTCCTACCCCCAGGCCCAGCTCATCCCAGCCACCGTGGCTGCAGGACCCCCTGACAAGGGCTGTCCCAGTCCCAGGGGCACCAAGCTGGCCCAGGAAGGGGAAGCGGCCACAGCCACGCTGTCTGCCGCCCGGGCCTCCCCCAGGCCCGCCGCAGACGGACAGCTTATCAGTTGTTGCCACTGTGTCCCACCCGGTTGAGCTGGGCTCATTGCTGGGAAAGTGGCCCCCAGCCCTTTGCCAGGGACGGCACTGGCCCAGTGTGGGGAGCCAGCAGGGATGTTTTCCCAGGGGTTGGTCTGTGGTGGGGCCATCTGGTGAGTGTGCAGAGCCAGGCCTGGTGCCCAGGAGTCGGTCTGCTGCAGACTCGCTCTGGGGTGTTAAAGAATTAAGTTTTGGTGTTTTCTTAAAATTATACAAGTCATTCAGAAAAATGCATTCTCCTTATAAAATAATCACATAGTTCTTCAGTGTATGAAGTACAAGTTCCCCCTCTCTGGAAATGGACCTGTTGGGTACCGGGTCTGGGCTGTACCTGTAAGGTCCACACCCTCATTCAGTCCCCATGGCCTTTGGGGAGGTGGGCACCTCGTGCTCATTTTACAGATGAGCAAACTGAGGCCCAGCTGGTGAAGGTTTGTCCTTGAATCCAGGGCAGGGGAGTGGCGGAGTTGGCTCTAAGACTCCATGTCATATCAGGTGGGCTGGGACAGAGGGCCTGTCCTGGGGTCAGGAGAGCTGGGGACCCACATGGCCCTGAAAGGTATGTGACCTTGGCCTCCCTTGGCCTCTCTGGCTTCCAGGTGAGGAAGGGTCTGGGTGCCAGCTCTGCTCCCATGTACTCTGTTCCAGCTTCTGAGCCCAGTCCTGGGTCACCAGCCTCTGCCTCTTTCCCACGGTCCCATCCGTCCCATTTGCAGGAGGCTGACCTTGAACTCTGGACCGTTGCCCCCTAGAAGGGGTTTTTGTATGATTTGGGAAGGACAAAGAACGCCTTTAGTCAATAGGGCAGAAATTACATGGTGGGTATTCCTGGCAGGCACAGGGGAGCGTGATGCTAGTCCTAGGTGTGGTGTGGCCACCACCGAGCCATGGAAGTGTGTTTCTAATTACAGGATGAATGTGGCCAGCTGGACCCAAATATTTCACAGGATCCTAGTGAAAGGATGCTAACCAGTTCCTCCCATGGTGGCTGGTCGGGGGGCGGGGGAGATGGATCCACAGATTGGAAGGGAAGTCGGGGAGGAGGGGCAAGACCTTCTCAAAGAGCAGTGAGGGGTGACGTGATACGGAGGAGAAGAGGGACAGAGCCCTGCTTTGGGAGGCAGACAGGCCTGAGTTTGAATCTAGGCTGGTGACCTCCCAGCTGTGTGACCTTGGGCAAGTCACTTAACTTTGTCGCCTCCCAGAGTTTCAGCTCCTGAACTCCAAAAGGGAGACAATAGTCTCTTTCTTGCAAGGATATCATGAAGACTATAGATAATGTGTATAGTGTTTAGCATGGAGCCTGTACACGGGAGGTGTAAAGAAAGAAACTCTTTATGTCCCAGGGTAAGAATGAAAACTTGGACTTCTGTGAATTTTATAATTTTGAAAAACTATTTTTCTTACTATAAAACAATATATGATCATTGTCAAAATATTAGTATATAGTGATAAGAAAAAAAAGCCACCGGTAATCCCTTCACCAATTATTATTTATAATTGTTACTTATTGCTATTAAGTGTTAATGGTGGGATTTAAGGTATCCGAGGTGGGCTGATGGCCTAACTAATCTCAGCATGTCTCACATCATTCTGCTTAGGCTGAATGTACAAGCTGCCACCCTCCCCCAAAGGAAGGTAGCCGGGGGTGGCTGACCCTTGCTTTGGTGATGTCGGAAGCTGACTCTGCCCTGGGAGGACACCAGCCTCAGCCTGAAGGAGTGGCCCACCCAGGCCACCTCCCAGCAGCATGTCAGTGATGTGTGACTGAAAAGGGCAAAGAATTAAGGGTTTGGAGCCCCACAGACCTGGGTTCCAACCTGGCTTTGGCCCTAAGATGCTTTATAAAAAAATTTTTTTTAAACTTTCTTTCTGTTGAGATGCTTGCAGATTTCTTTCTTTCTTTTTTTAATATATATTTATTTTCATTTGGTTGCACCGGGTCTTAGTTGTGGCAGGCGGGCTCCTTAGTTGTGGCATGTGAATTCTTAGTTGCAGCAGGCATGTGGGAGGGATCTAGTTCCCTGACCAGTGATCGAACCCAGGCCCCCTGCATGAGGAGCGCAGAGTCCTAACCACTGTGCCACCAGGGAAGTCCCTATAAAATTTTTTTTAGAAAACATTTTGAAGAAATGGTACAAGTGATTGTAAAAAGAAATTATTGTTAGTTTTTTTTGCGGTACGCGGGGCTCTCACTGTTGTGGCCTCTCCCGTTGTGGAGCACAGGCTCCGGACGCGCAGGCTCAGCGGCCATGGCTCACGGGCCCAGCCGCTCCGCGGCATGTGGGATCCTCCCTGATCGGGTCATGAACCTGCGTCCCCTGCATCGGCAGGTGGACTCTCAACCACTGCGCCACCAGGGAAGCCCCCCCCAAATTTTTTTTAAGTACAGAAAAGTCTAAGGAGAAAACTACAAACTCTACCACCCAGAGGTAGCCACAGTTAACTCCCTGGGGAGCATCCTTCCTGTCCTGTCTCTATGTAGATAGTTGTATGCATTTATTCGATATCCCATAAGCAGGGTCAAATGATGGATGCTGTTTGCACGGTGTGTCGTGGCAACTGCCTAATTCAGCCACCCGTAGAGGGGTAGAGGGGAGACAGACGGCACCGCTGCATCATGGGGCCTGATGTGGGGCTTAACAACGGGATGCTGACCTTGTATTCCTTTTTTTATTTTTTTCCTGGCCACGCTGCATGGCTTGTGGGATCTTAGTTCCCGGACCAGGGATTGAACCCAGGCCACGGCAGTGAGAGCGTGGAGTCCTCACCACTGGACCTCCAGGGAATTCCCTGACCTTGTATTTTTAATGTGTTCCCTGATCTGTTGTGTCCCAGTCAGGGGCTAGGAAGTGCTTCATATGTACAGGGAGAGGAGCAGCAGGAAGGCTTGCCAGCCGGGACAGGGATCAAGGGTCTCGTGTATCCTAGACCATTCTCTAGGGATCCAGTACAGCACAGTGGTTAAAGAGTTAATGCTGCCACCAGGTTGCCTGGGTTCACATCCCAGCTTTGCCGTTGCTGGCTGCCTGAACTTGGGCATGTTCCTTGACCTCCCTGTGCCTCAGTTTCCTCATTTGCAAACCAGGGGATCATAACAGAACCTCCCTTATCGGGTTGCCTGAAGTTTAAATGAGTTAATTCAAATAAAGCCCTTAACATTGCTGGCACAAGGTGAATGCTTCATAAGTGGTGCTTGTTATTATTGTCGCCCTTATTATTCTATGGCCACATTTCTCAGTCTGTGGAGCCAGCAGGCAGCTCCGGCCCTCCCGGGGGCCACACTGGCCTCGGGCCAGTTGCTCTAGGCTCCCAAATGGCCCTGCCCTCCCTCCTTGAAACTTGCCCTCTCTGGATCTCATTCACCAAGAGCACCCAGCCTTTAGCAAGGTTTGGGGGGGCAGCGATCACATTGGGTATTTGGGCCCACGTAAGCCCACTGCTGTTCTTGGCTACCTCTGACTTTCCATCCCCTAGGCCAGAAGCAGAGCCAGAGAAACTGTTGTTCTTGTGGTGGTTTTTATAAAAACTGGCCATCTGGGGCCCTCTCAGTGACCTCCCATTTCACATAGAGGAAACCCGAGGTCCAGAGAAGTGAAGTACTGTCACCCGCTGTTCAGTGGCGAGCGAGCCTCCAGGTGCAGACTAGGAGCTCTTTTCCAGGCCCTGGGTGGTAATCTGTCGAGACTCCTCTCTGTGTCCACGAGGCAGTCATGACGCTGTCGGAACTTAGCTTGAATCTCTGTTAAAGCAGCTCTGTGCTCAGCTAATACTTGCTCTGCAGGACTGTGGAGGTGCATCTCTCACCCTCTTGTGCTACAGAGGAGGAAACTGAGGCTCAGAGAGGGAGATTGGTTGGCGGCTCTGGATCACACAGTGAGCCGGGACGGGGGACCACCAGAGCCCAAGGCTCCCAGAGCCTGGGCCAGAGCTGTGCCTGCTTCCCAGCCCCACTCTTCCGTCCAGTCAGTGCACTGGTTAAGCGTGTCCACAAAGAAGCCAGGGCCCTGTGGGGAGTGTGTGGGCACCAAGAAGGGGGGCCAGGCCTGAAGCAAGGACGGAGAACAGGACATGGCTCAGGCCCAGACCATATTCCGGGAGCCAGGAGCCTGGAAGGGTCCCTCCTTCCACCTTAGGATG
The DNA here is from genome assembly GCF_964374135.1 of Grampus griseus. Lineage (NCBI taxonomy): Eukaryota > Metazoa > Chordata > Mammalia > Artiodactyla > Delphinidae > Grampus > Grampus griseus. Next base: position 109,603,633 of record NC_139018.1, read on the forward strand.
AAGGGGTGGAGGATGGTGGAGAAGGCCAGGCTTGTGCTTCTGCAGTTGAGAACTCCTTGTTCTTTTGCAGTCAGGGAAACTGAGGCAGAGAGCTTCAGAGCAAGATAGAGATTCATCAGGTCCAGAAGAGTCCACAGCTGTGCCTTCTGCTCTCAGCCCCCTGACTTCCAAAGCTCCGGCCCAGGCACCCAGGTACCCTAGGGCACCCCCAGACCAGAGGGATCTAGAAGAAGGGGGTGAAGCCCACTCTACCTCTCACTTGCAGGGTGACTTTGGAAAAAGCCACAGCCCTTCTCTGGGCCTCAGTTTCCTCATCTGCACAATGTATTAGTGGTCATCATTGGCCTCACCCATCCCATGAGGACCAACATAACGGGTGTGACTTTTCTTTGAAAATTATAAAGCGAAGGGCATGTGTGAGGTTCATGAAGAGAACTCAGAAAAACTAGAAGGTGGAGGGTGGTTACAGAATCTCAACCACTGCGCCACCAGGGAGGCCCAAACTCTGTATATTTTTAACATTACTCTATTGTTCATATTTTCTTATAAAATTAATTTATCTTTTTATTGCCCCCCCGACTTTACCACAAGTGTAAGGAAATAGAAGCAGAAAAAGAAAAGGAAGAAAGAAAGAGAGAGTGAGAAGGAGCGAGAGAAGAAGGAAGGAAGGAAGGAAGGAAGGAAGGGAGGGAGGGAGGGAGGGAGGGAGGGAGGAAGGGAAGGAGGGAAGGAGGGAAGGAATTCATAGTTAACATTTTGGTGGAGCTCCTTTTTTCTATGCATGTGTATCAAAATATCTACATGTATACGTGTGCTGAAGACTATAGAATAATATTTTATATATATATATATATATTTTGTATTTATTTATTTATTTATTTTTGGCTGTGTTGGGTCTTCATTGCTGCCCGCAGGCTTTCTCTAGTTGCGGTGAGCGGGGGCTACGCTTTGTTGCAGTGCATGAGCTTCTCATTGCTGTGGCTTCTCTTGCTACAGAGCACGGGCTCTAGGCGCGTGGGCTTCAGTAGTTGTGGCACGTGGTCTCAGTAGTTGTGGCACGTGGGCTCTAGAGCGCAGGCTCAGTAGTTGTGGTGCACGGGCTTAGTTGCTCCGCGGCATGTGGGGTCTTCCTGCGCCAGGGCTCGAACCCGTGTCCCCTGCATTGGCAGGCAGATTCTTAACCACTGCGCCACCAGGGAAGCCTGTACATATTGTTTTATACAGTTTTCTCTTTTCTTCACTTGCCAATATTTCAGTAACATTTCACCTTGTCACCAAAGGTTTATGTGCAGCACGCTTTCACCCCTCACGGCTGTGGAGAATCTGGAGGATACTGTGGTTTGGTGAGGCAGCCGCTATGGGTCCGAGCAGTTTAAGTGACAGACAGTGTAACACCCCGAGGTTCCTACCTCCAGGCCTCTTTCCCGGGTGGGAGGCTGGGAATAGAGCCAGACGCATAGGAGGCCTTCCGGAGGTGAGGTCTGTCCCCTGAAAATGCCAGCTAGGGGGCGACCTGGGCAGGGTCTTGGGGGAGAAGCTGCACCCAAGCCCTCCTCTGCCAGCTCATGAGGCCTCCTGCCCCGTGATCTGGGGATGGCTTTCCCCAAAAAAGACTACCACTTTGCTGCGTCTGTAGAGTGCTGCCCCTCCTGCCAGGGCCACCTCAGTGTGGGCCATGCAGTGGTGGAGGGTGCACAGTGGCACCTGTGGCTAGGGCTGGCCTCATTCCTTGCTCTGCCCTCTAGACCCCGAGTCCCCAAGAGGCAACTTTGTTCCATGGCAGTGCGGCTCAGGACTACTCTTCTGGACCTGAGGAGGGCCTCAAAGGGGCAGGGAAGAGGGAAGGGGGTAGTTTGCCTTGGACACAAGGCATCTGATCTTACCTGTCCTATGACGGGTGGGGTCACTGAGGCCCAAGGGCCCCCAGCAAGTGATGGAAGTGCCAGGCCAGATGACCAGCCTAGGAGTTGTCCCATGCCACCTCCCCCGCCGTAAAGCTTTGCCACCGAGATCGCAATCCCTGGAGGCAGACTGCTTGGGCTTGAGTCCACGCACACTCACTGTCAGCCTGTGTGACAATGGGCCAGTTACTTAACTTCTCTGGGCCTCAGTTTTCCCTTCCTGCAAATGCTTATAAGACTTGTCACATACTCCACAGGACTGCTGTGAGACTTCAACACGTCAACCCACGTGAAGCACTTTGAGAAGCGTCCGCACGCAGGAGGCGCACGTCAACACGAGCTGCTTGCTTTCTGGCTCCACAGAGAAGGGGTAGGCTGACGTATGTCCCCTCCCTGCCCTCACCAAAGTCTTCCATCCCACAGTTTTCTGAGCTGGCAGAACACAGCAATATGACAGCTTCAACTGTGGGTGCCCTCAGCTGAGGGACTGGAGACTGTCCTCTTTCAATCGCCTTCTCTCTGGATGTGCCCTCCTCTGGGGACCTGGATGTTTTCCTTTGCTGTGTCACCTGGGATAATCACTTACCCTCTCTGGAGAAAGAGGAGTTGGACTTCAGGACGGTTACAGCCCCATCCAGTGCCAGGGCGGAGGGCTCTGGGATGGACCCCAGAGAAGAGTGGGGTGGTAGGGCAGATGGGAAGTTGGTGGGTGTTATGGGCTGAATTGTGTCCCCTCCGCCCCCATTCATATGTTGAAGTCCTAACACCTAGTGCCTCTGAATGAGACTGTATTTGGGGAGAGGGTCTCTAAAGAGGTAACTGGGTTAAAAGGAGGTCATTAGGGTGAGCCCTAATCCAATATGACTGGTGTCCTTATGAGAAGAGATTCGGTAGGACAGACACACATTGAAGGCCACAAGAAAACAGAGGGAGAAGACAGCCACCTACAAGGCAAGGAGGGAGGTCTCAGAAGAGATCAACCCTGTTGACACCTTGATCTTGGACTTCTAGCCTCCAGAACTGTGAGATGCTTAAACAAATTTTTGTTGTTTAAGCCACCCAGTCTTTCGTTCTTTATTATGGTAGTTCTAGCAAACGAATAGGTTAGAGGTTGTCTGTCTGGCCCCATAAGGACTGTCTTTGATTCACCAGGCTGCCAGGACCCATACAGGGCAAGGACCTGCGAGCTTTGTTGCTTCCCAAAGAGGAGAGAGTACTTCATTGTTGGGCCAGTGGGCCCTGGGATCTCTGCAATGATTAAAAAATAGCCCTACTGTGTGGCCAGCCCTGGCCATTCCTGTCTCCCTTAGTCTATGTCATCAGGGTATGTATTCTTAGTCACACTGTCCAAAAGGAGAAACAGAGGCTCAGAAAGTCACCTGCCCAAGGATTCCCGTCTTGGTCTGGCTGGCCAACAATCCCATGTTCTTTCCTGCATACCCTAGCACTTCTCCAAGAAGGCCTCCCACAGTGCTCTCGGTGGGCCTGTGCCCCTGTCACTGTGTGGCAGCTGGGACCCCAGCATTCCTGCACCCTGGGGCCAAGGGAGAGCTGGGAAGGTCCCAGGCTCCAGGCAGGAATTCCCTCCCCCAGCTTTGCTCAGTCTTTTTCTGTTGTTTCTTTGCTCAGCCGGGCCCTGTTATCTTCCTCTGAGTCTGACGCCTAGTTCTTCCTGTTTAAAATTCAGACCCTGGACTTTTCCTTTGGGGGTGGTTGTGTGTTTGTTCTGTGTTTTGGATTCTCCCCCGGCCCCTATCTCTGGCACTTTAGGTCACCAACCCCGTTTTCAGTATCCCAGGGTCCCAGTGAGTGAGGGTCTTCTACCCAGTGCCCTGTCTGGGGGCATTTGGGTGGCAGGGGAGGAGGGAGGAACCTGTCACTTTTTCCCCATCTGTAGTATACAGGGTCCGACAGCCCGGCCTTGCTGCCCTCTTCTCACCCACGGCCCCTCCTGTACCCCAAACCACACTGAGGGTCTCTGGGCTCCCTGCAACGTTCTGCTTTGAGTCCAGTGCACTCCAGGAAGGAGATTCAGCCATAGAACAAGAAAAAAACGTACAGATGTGAGGTGCCCTGATGAGCTCTACTCCTGAGAGTGGAGACAGGGCCCTGGGGAACCTGGCCCATGCTAGCTGTGTGGGACAGAGCACCGAACCGGGAGTCAGGAGCCCTGGGCTCCTACCCTTGCTTTCCACCTCATGCTGTGTGAGCTTGGGCACTCAAGTTCCTCTCTGGACCTCAGCTTTGTCACAGGAAGGTGGCTGACAACTTGAGTCAGCTGCCCCTGAGGATCTTCCAGCCTGATGAGCTGTGATTTTAGGGCTTCATGAGATGCTCCTAGGGACTCCACGTGGCGTGACTGTGGGAAGACATGGGGCACAGAGAGCAGTCGGGGGTGAGGTGTGCATGGCCTCCAAGGAGCAGACCCAGTACCACCTCCTCCAGGCAGCCTCCCTTCTCTAAGGCTCTCCAGTACTTCCTGCCCCACCAGAAACCTTGGGAAGGCTTCAGGCTTAGAGTGAGACTGCAGGAAGGTTCATAACCTCCCTGAGCCTCAGTGTGCCCCTCCATCAAATGGAGATGATGTCTGTCTTCTAGGGCTGCTGATGGCTCCCAGCACACAGGAGATGCTGTGTGAATGATGGGTCTGAGGAGAATGTAGGCGAGGAACTATGAGTTCCTAGAGGGGAGGCGTCAAGTCTGACCCGTCCTTGGGTCCCCCTGGCCCAGGGACCACTGATTGAGAAAGGGGGTGCCTCAGGGTACATGGTGTCAGGCACCTCTCGAGCCCAACCTCACATCCCCTCGGCTTACCTCTGTATTCCAGCTCCTGCCAGGGAAACTAGCTCTGCACAGGTGTCAAGTGACGGCCCCTTGCCTTGCAGCCCACTGAGCGCTTGCCTTTGTCCCCAGGTGATGAGAATAAACAGATAATATTCTCCTTCCAACCTGAGCTACCTTCTTCCCTCTGAGGGCCCCAGCAGGGTAGAGCCCAGTTGCCAAAAACTTGACTAGCTTGTTAATGCCCCTTAGGTTGACTCTCCTTCCTCCCCTCTTTCACTCATCCCAGTGCCTCATTTCTGACTTTGGGAGGCATCTGAGAGAGGTCAGAGGCCTTGAGGAAGGTCCCCAGGGATCTAGGTTGGTGGGTGTGTGAGCTGCAGCCGGCATAGCCTCTGGCTGAAACTTCACACTGAACCCAGCCCGAGACCAGTCCTGCCCAGAGCCTCCGGCCAGGCGAGCTTGGGTGTGCTGCCCTGCCTTGTGGATGGAGCAGCTGGATGTAAGTGGTAGAGGGGGGCGCCGTGCCCCTACCTGCAGATTCCCAGTCCATCCATGTGTCATTCATCTCCCTGGGTCCCTGAGGAAGGGCCAGAGCCAGGCCAGACTGCACTCCTTTTCTCCTACTGTTGGCAGGTTTTAGGATATCTTTTTTCGTTACTGATTTTAGAAAAAAGGCTAGCTATTCTTCTCCACCTCTCAGCCCTTCCCCTTTGAACCGTCAGGGAAGGCTGCCTAGCTCAGGGGCAGGGACCTCCACCTCTCAGCCCTGGAGCCCGTGGACAAGGGGACAGCAGGCTCCCTAGAGGACCTTGTAGAGGCCCAGCTGTTAGGAGCATGGACTTGTTACTTAACCTCCCTAGGTTTCAGTTTCCTCATCGGTAAAGGAGGAATGATAGCCCAGTCAACCTCAGAGGGCCCTGCTAAGATGCTCAGATAACAGAGAAAATGCCTGGTGCTTCGTGAGCTGGGTCTATTGGATTTCTGTGTTCTGAGTGGTTCCCTCCCTCCTCAGAAAACAGCATCAGGTTTTGGCAGACTTGGGTGAGGAATGGGGTGGAAGAGGCCTGGAGCTCAGAGCCAGAGAACCAGATCCCAGCCTGGCTTTCCACTGACTGGCTGTGGGACTTTGGCCCCTGTCAGAGGCTTCAAGATACCACTTGTGCATGGGGATAATTGTGGGGAGGCTCCAGTGGGACGGAAGGGCCAGTGTGCTGGGGCCTCTCCCCACCCCAGCCAGCTTGGACACTAGGACAGGCAGGCACAGTGATCACCGGGCAGCCGGCTCCCAGCATCCTGCCGCCAGCTCCCCAGGCCCCCTGTCTGCACGTCCTGCCCTGCCCAGCCCGCCAGGGTGGCTGAGGGTTTGGAGCCGATGGAATCAGCGTGCCCTTCCCTCCTTTGTCTGCTGGTGCTTCCTTCCCTTCACAGCATGCTTTCTTTTTTCTGGTTTATCAGGCCCTGGGGAAAGCTGGGGCCAGCCAGGCTCCCAGCCGAGCACCCCCTGGGAAGCTGCCAGCCGGGAGCACAGCAGACGGCTCCGTCTCTGGGGCCGGCAGCTCAGCCATCCCCTCCCTCCGCCTGACCCCAGCAGCTCCCACCTGGTGGATAGGACCTCTCCCAGCATGCAGGAGGCCACCCGGTGTCCCTGGCTTCCAAAGCCTCCCTTTCAGAGGCTTGAAGCCTCAGGGGTGCTTAGGATACACTGAGGCCCCCCTCCTTACTTTAGAAGGAGGAAACTGAGGCCCAGAAGCAGGAAGTGCCTGGAGGGTCTCTCAGCTTAGGGCTCTGACCAGCAAGCAGCTGCCTGTCATCTCCCTCAAGGCAATAGGCAAGTCAAGGAATCTGTGTCCTGAAAGTCCGGGCTGTGCATCCCAGCCCCGCCACTCACAACTAACACCTGTGCCTCAGTTTACAAGTCTGTACAATGGGGATAGTGGTGCCGGCCCCACGGGCTGTTTTGAAGGCTAGAGGTGATAATACAGATGACTGCCCACCTTAGAGCAGGCATTCCCATAGGGGCCATATTGCCCTCCAGGGGGCAAAAACTGGCTCAGGGAGAACATATGAAAAAATCTTGAATTATAGATATATGTGCGGTACTTAAACAGACATACAGTATATCTGGGGTATTACAATGTTTTCGTGGGAAGGGATTGGGAAAAACTGTCTATAAAGGATCCTGGGGCTTCCCTGGTGGCGCAGTGGTTGAGAGTCCGCCTGCCGATGCAGGGGACATGGGTTTGTGCCCCGGTCTGGGAAGATCCCACATGCTGCGGAATGGCTGGGCCCGTGAGCCATGGCCGCTGAGCCTGCGCGTCCGGAGCCTGTTGCTCCGCAACGGGAGAGGCCACACCAGTGAGAGGCCCGCGTACCGCAAAAAAAAAAAAAAAAAAAGGATCCTGGAGGGTGCGAGCGATAATGAAATAAAGGTTCAGAAGCACTGCCACTGCCAGTTAGAATTGAGTTAGTTAGTTTGTCCCTCTGCTCAGCCTCTTCCTCTCTTCTTTCGCTGGTGCTGCCCAGCACAGGCTTTACAGTAAGATAAGAAATCAGGTTATGCTCATCTTCTCAAAAACTCCTGAGAATGAGCAGTGGGATCACCCAAGTTTTGACATTGGAAACTCACTCATTTGCCCATTCATTCATCCATTTGACATTTGCCCAAGGTCACAAAGCTGCACCTCAGAGCAGGGTGCAAGGTGGCAATGACCCTGGTTTCGGCTCTCAACAAACAGGGCAAATGGCAGGGCAATGTATAGCCTGGACTGAAGGGAGACCAAAGCCCTGTGGGCAGGCTAGCTATGGTGGCAAACTTGTCCAACTAAGAGAAGAGGGGGCATTTGGGGTGGGCTTTGATGGATGTGTAGGAGTTTCTCAAGTGGAAAAGAGCAGAAGGAAGTGCCAGGTAGAGGAAACAACCTGAACAAAGATACAGAAGTGAGAGTGAGGGCTGTGCGTGGGACAGGAGCCATCACAAAGGGGTGTCAGGGGTTGGGGAACCACCACACCTAGTGTGGCTTCATGGGCAACCTTATTCATAATTCCTCTTCGGTTCTTCCTCTCCCCTGCAATATCCTTTCTATATACAAGTAACTTGTGTTCTTTGTAGAAAGGTTGGAAAGCCTTGAAGAGTGAACAGAAGCCTCGGTCTTCCACTTTGGAGGGAATTTTTGCAGGTGTTTCTTCTTTCTTTATGTCTCTTGCTATCTCTGAAGAGCCTGCCCTTCAGTAGGGAGGGGAGGACACACACAGGCACCCTCTGCCTCTCTGTGTCCAGTGCTTTCCATGCATTAATCAATTTCCTGCCATACACTGTGGGGAAGGTGATCTTACCTCCCCTTTTCACAACGGGGAAACTGAGGCCCAGAGCTGTCAAGTGACTCAAAGTCACACAGCTGGTGAGTGGTGGGGCCCCTTGTTGGAACTCAGGCCTCTGAGCTTCCTCCCTCTGCACGGGGGTCCACAGACAGGTCTCAGGGCTCCAGGAACGGCTGACACTGCAGATGAAATCTGGACAGGTGGAGAGTTTTTCTGGGACAGGGTCGACAGCCTTTATTAGACTCCCAAACAGGTCCATGTCCCAAATCTGTACCACTGTGGGCCCCAGAAGAGCCCCCAGAGGTCAGAGCCCTTCTCATGATTGACATGGATACGGAGCTCCCTTAGGGGTAGCAGGTGGGCACCATGGTGGGCCTGCAGAGGGAGCTCAGGGTGGGGAGAGGACTGGGTCCTGTCGGGGCCTCTTCTCTGGTCTTGGTTCCACTGGCTGACTTAGTCTACCCTCAGGAAGTTCTCCCTCACATCTGCCCTAAAGCTCTCTCGTGGAAGCTTCAGCGTATTTTTCTCCTGCCCTCTGTGCCACCTAAAAGTAGCATAGAGCTCCAGGTTCCTGGGTACTTATTATATTAGTAAAGATAACTAACTAACCGAATAAAGGGGGCATACAAAAACCAGACACACCAATGATTCCTTGCAGGTCCCTTGGGAAGAGCCAGGCTTTGCCTGGGACACCTATCTTCAGTTGCCCCTGAACCTCAAAGCTCTGGACAGCTAAGCCTGATGATTCACATCATCCGTAGCCAAGGTTTCAGGTCCCTCCCCCTGCAGAGCATTGCCAGCTGCTCCCCCTGTAACATGAGGGGTGGGACAAATTGATCTCTTTGTCTTTTTCCAGTGCTCACTCTGTGATTTCAGGGATCAACTCACCAATCACAGCTTTTGTTCATGCTGTACCCTCTGCCAGGGACGTCCCACCTGTCTTTTCTGTCTGACCGGCTCCTAGCCACCCTGCGTAGCCTTCTTCAAAGGCCACTGCTTCGGGGAAGTCTTCCCTGATCTCCCAAGCTAGAAGGGTTCATGCTTTATTCTGGATCTCACCTTGCAGTGCTGGAATCTTGACAGCACCTCTGGGATTTATGCCCTCACCAGCCCAAGAGCACACTGAAAGCAGGGGCTGTTTCTCTCAGTCTGAATCTCCAGCACTAGCACAATGCCTGACATTTAGACAATGCTCTTTGAGTTTACTGAATGAATGAAGCAGCGAATGAGCAAGTGAGTCAGTAAGTGGATGAATCTCTATGTACCTCCTTCCCCAGCCCCGAAGGGTCTGTGGCCTGGAAAGCCTCCCCCACTGCCTGGGTCTCAGCACCTTGGTGTAATTGGCCTATAGTTGGTATTTGATGTGGCTCAGCTGGGAGGGCTGGGTGCACCCGTTTATTTGGCTTGGCTAGCCTGCTGCGGTGCACAATGCTGCCTTAGTCTAGAAAAGCTCATGGGGGCCTGGGGAAGTGGGATGGGAAAGGCTTACCATGGTCTAGAGATTCTGACTGCACTCAGCTGCCCGGGTCACCAGCAACCTGGGCTGGCCTCCTGGCCATCCAGCATGTCTCTGGGGCCCAGGGCACAGGGATGGTCCAGCTGATGCTGGAGGCCACCAGGCCTCGCCTGCAGACAAAAATGACTCTGAGAGTAACTGCTTCAGCCCTGAGCTTAGAATACAGACATGGAAACTGAGGCCTGGAGGCAAGAAGACCCCTGCCCCAGAACCCACTGACATGTTGGAATCATAGAAGCTGAAAGACACAGGATCTCAAAGGTTACTTGGTCCAATTCTATGAATTCTTTTTCTCAACATTTGTCTTAAAAAATGGGGATGGTGTCTGGAAAACCGCACATCAGGAGAGTATCACCATAACTGCCTTTTGTCTTGTGGTTGTTACATGTCAGGCATGAGGCTAAGTGCCCCACTTCTAGAATAGAGTCTATTTTATAAGTGAGGAAACTGTGGCTCAGAGAAGTTCAGCAACCTGCTGAAGGTCACACAGCTGCTAAGCAGTACAACCAGGACTGAATTCAGATCTAGGTAGGCTCATGTGCTTGCACCCCTGACCACTTGGCAATACTGCCTCTTTGTTGCTCAAGGTGAACTTGTGGCTGAATTACATTGCTTGATTTTTGTTGATTTGTATTTTCTAATTTTGCTTCAATGACTATGAAATACTTGTATAATAATCAGCTAAATGAAAACAGCAGTTGTGTATGTGTGTGTGTTTAAGTGTGTTTTAGTGATTTTAAACTAATAACGGGGAATTTCTGCAGTTCTGAGTGTCTGTGGGCATCTCTGTACACCCTCCTCCAGGCCAGATGTATCATCCTTTAAGTAGCAGCCCCACTCCAAAAGTTATTAGAGAGAGGCCCTTAAGTCTTCCCTCCCCACAACTTAACCAACTGTAAAGTCACTGGTGCCTTTTGAAAACACAGCTCCCACTTAATTCTGAACGTTTCCACACCCAGGTGCCGAGGCATTAGGGAGAACCTTGGCCTGGGAACCCGGGATCCTGAGCTCTGGCCCATCACCCTGCTCTGTAGCCCTGAGCAAGCCCTTATCCAGTTCTGGGCCTCAGTTTCTCCATCTGTCAAAGTGCCAAGTGAGCTCTGAGGACCTTCACGCCCTTACAGCCCTGTTGGAGGAGCGTCCTGTCAACCCCAGAGCCAAGGCAGAGACTCAAGCACCCTGAGTTATCCCAGTCTCTCTAACAGTAGGAATTTCAAATTACTTTCTCCGCCAAGCTACCCGCAGAGCAAAGCAGGCCACTTGCTCTGGGTAATAGCCCACTAGGTAATCCCTCCAGTGTGTGTTTGTGAGCGCAGAGTTCCTCAGGGTCCTCCTTTGTGTACATAGAGGATTGAAACGTGAATACCCTCCTACAATACAGCCCTAGACTGCTCACCAGCCTATCGGGTTTGGATGCTGTCTTGGGGGTTGAGCTCTAAGGGGGATCTAGCACGAAGTAGCTGTTCCATGTATATATCCCTTCTTGGATGGTTTGCAGTTGATCAGGGAAGATAGGAGGACAATGCTTATCAGAAAGGAGTGGAGATCTAAGGGGATTTTCGGGATGAGGGACAGGCAATGCGGGATGTCTACCTGTGGTTCCCACAGCACCTCCGTGTAAGCCAGTCCAGCTGGCATGAAGGGGTCTGGGCCAATGGGGATGTCTCCATCTTTAAACAGGCTCCCATTGCAATCATCCTGCGTGTCTAGCCTAGGGCTATGCTACTTATTCTCTGTCTGTCCCTGATGTCCCATCTTTCTGTGGCCATGACTCCCTCTTCCTCATGGTAGTCCTGACCATATAGGAAGGGCAAAGTTCTGTCTTTCCCATCCACCACCAACACCAAGTTGGAGAAATACAGGGAGCAAGCAGAGCCAGGAGTCAGGGGAAGCTTCCTGGAGGAGGGGGTCTCTGAGCAGAGTCTGCCAATCACCACACAGAAGAAAGAGCTTGTGCAAATGTGTGTCTAGAGAATGGCAGTGTGAGGGATGTGGAGGGCTGGCCGGAGATGGGACTGTAAGTTCTGGACCTTGGAGACCATGGAAGCTGTGCCAGGAAACCTGGGCTTGTTCTGGGGCTGATGGGGAACCATAGAACCAGCACAGAGAGGAGAGCTGGGGACAGATCTGTGTTTTAGAAAAGTAGTTGCTACGGAGAAGGAGAAGAGTGGATGAATTTGAGATAGGAGGGGGATGGGTGGGGTCGTGTGTGTGTGTGTGTGTGTGTGTGTGTGTGTGTGTGTGAGAGAGAGAGAGAGAGAGAGAGAGAGAGAGAGAGTAAGAGGGGTCAAGGAGGACTCTAAGTTTCTGGCTGTCTGGCTGGGGGGGATGCAGGAGAATCGAAACAGGTCCTCTGCGGGCAGGATGCCTTCAGGGAGACCAAGGAAAGCCAGGTGGGTTGTCTACTGTGCAGCAGACAAAGGTATTTGGAGCTGAGGGGGAAAATGTATGAAAATCATTTGTGTCCAGGGGGTGGTTGAGTCCGTGAACATGGGTGCGGCGGCCTTGACAGAGCGGGGAGAGGAAAGTGAGCCTGAAGCCAGCATGTCAGGATGCCCAGGGGAGGCATTCAGGGAGGGAGCGGCCAGCACAGAGGACCATGTGGGGTTTGGCTACGTGGAGGTCACCTATGAACTTGTCAAAAGTAACTCAATGGAGGGATGAGGCAGAAGCTGGATGGACCAGCTGAGGCCAAGCCCCTGGCATCTCTTTCACGGGCACCTACCACAGCCTCCTGTCTGGTCTCCCTACTCTGTCCTCGCCCCTCGAGTTCATTCACCACACGGTGGCCAAAGCGCTCTTAAAAACACACCCAAGTCATGGCGCTCCCAGATTTCTAATGCTCTCTGCCATCCCATCACCGTCCTGACCATGGACCACCAGTTTTTGATGCCTTTTGGCCTCTGCCCCCTCCCCATTCATGTTTGGGGCCCCTGCTCTGAAAAGGGGGCATGTTTCAAGCTTCTCCGACCTTTGAGGTCCCCCACCCCAGCTTCAGCACCTCCACACGGGAGACCCCTATGGCCCACACCCTTGCCCTCTTCTCCTGGGTCTGCCCAGTCGTCGGATCTCTGGGCAAACTGCCTTCTAAAGGAAGTGTCCCTGAACCCCTCGCCCCGCTCCAAAGTAGGGCAGTTCTCCTGTTTCGTATACACTGTACCCCACTGCGAAATACTCCTCACAGCTCCAAATAAGTTTTTAATTGTGCTCTTTATCTGTCTTTCTCTTTAGAATGTGACGTACTGTGGGGGGCAGAGGCCAGTTCTGCTGTGTCCTCCATAGATTGCGACACCAGCACAGTGCCTGGCATGGAGTAAGTGCCTGGTAAATTTGAATGAATGTGTATTAATGAATGAAAACACATACAAGCGGATGAAAAGAAAGATATGAAGCAAGGGCAGCCTGTTGAGCAAGAACTTGTACAAGGATGGAGCGTGATCCTTGGAGGGGACAGGGGCCTTCGTCAAGCCATGTCTCTCAGTCTATTTCAAAGGATAATAATGCTAATAACTGTTGGCCACAGTGTGTGGTCAATCAGTGCTGATAACCAGACATTTGCCAACCTCCACGGTCTTAAAGTGCACCCCTATTGGGTTGGGGGAGGTCCCATCGAGCATCATTTCAGGATGGGGAGTCCCCCAGGGCAGAAGGAGTCCACTCCCGACTCCCACCCCAATCTGACTGCTCTCTCGACCCCAGTCCCTCCTTCCCCCAGTTGAGGACAGCCTGCTGGCAATGGGGTGCTAGGGCCTCCTGGCTTCGGGCCCCTCCATTCAAAGTTCCTCGCGACCCCTGCCCGCCCTAGTTCCTGGACCCCACTATCCGCAAGAGTGAGACCCCTGTCCCCGGCCTGTCCCAGTGGGATGCTGTAGGGTGGACCCCCCAGCCTCGGAGTCGGGGGCAGGGTCCTAACAGGGTGAGACCACTGAGGGAGTCCTGTGCACCGCACCCGCCCAGCCTCCCGCCCTGCCAGCCCTCCCCGCGCCCGCCTGCCCGCCGCCTGCCGCCGCCGCCGGACGCTGGAGTTCGGTTTTCTTGACCCGGCGGGGCCGGGGAGGGGCCGCCCGCGGAGCCGCCGCTTTATCGCGCCCTGTCTCCGCGCTGTCTCCCGCCGTCGGCCCCGGGCTGGCCGGCCTCTCCCCCCACCGGCTCCCGCTCTCCCGGCTCCACGCTGGCGGGCCGGTCCCTTTGGGCTCCCCGAGGGCAAAGCTGGGGTGGCGGTGTCCCAGAGCAGAGCAAGGGGCCCCGCCTGCCCCCAGCCCCTTGGGCCCGGGGAGGGTATGGGAGATGGGGCTGCTGATGGGTGGAGGGGCCTCTGAGCGGGCAGGGAGGCCCTAAACGCCCCCTTGGCAGCGGCTGTGGGAGGAACTGGCCAACTTGGAGCCGGGAGGGGCTATTTGGGAGATTGCCCCATCCCCATTTTATAGAAGAGATACTTGGGGCCCAGAGAACACAACTGGCCCAAAGCCACTCCCACGACCCCCATCAGGATCTTCCCCATACCGGGTCTGGAAAGTCATTCTTCTCCCAGTGGCTGGGTGCCAATGGCAAAGAGACAGGGCCAGCTGAGCCCCTCAGTGTGCCAACCACCAGTGAGGTCTGCGGGGGCCCAGGCCCTGACATAGCAAAGATGGCTGGGTTCTTTCAGCAGTGGGGATGGAGATAGCTGGGTCCCCTCTCCTAGCAGGTCTTTCTGTTCTCAGCACCCCCACCCCCTTGCTCCGGTTGCTTCCTCTGCTTAGAATGCCCTCTTCATCTTAGCTTACAGAAATCCTTCTGTCTCTCTAAGGTGCCACCCAAGGCCACCTTTGGCCCCTAGGTGATGGGGGGACGGGAACCTTACACATGAAAGCAGAACAAGAAGGCACCTCTCTGCCCCCTCCCTGCTGCAGTTAACCGAAGTAACCCAGGAGGTTGCAGGTAAAGACACTTGGGATGGGGGCAGGTGGTCTAACCTGCTCTCTGGGGCTGTAAGTGAGGTCAGCCCTGCAGGGGACACCTGAAGGAGAGTCTGAGTACAGATTTCATGCAGCCAACAACGGACCCCCTGCCCACTGCCAATGCCATGTGTCAACAAGGGGTATGCAGAGCTGAGAGGTAGTGGTGAAGAATTCAAGCAGGGATGGAGCAGGCATTGTGGAGTCCGGGGGTGGGTTGTGGCGGGGAGAGAAGCTAGGGAACACCTGGGGTGGTTAAGAGGAAGATAGTAGAGAGGCAGAAGGCAGAGGGCCCAGCACAGGCAAAGACCTGGAGGCCCAGCAGTGGAAAGATGGAGGGGGGCTGGGGGAGGTAGAGATGAAAGGAGCCAGATTGAGGAGGTTCTTACACCCCAAGGCAAGGACAGAAGAACAGGTTTCATATTACATGACTGTTACATTACCACACACAAAAAAGATAAATAATAATAGCAGGTTTATACCCATCTTATAGTCAAGCAAACAGCGGCTCAGGCAAATGACTGGGGCAAGACCACATCAGTAACTGGGAGAACCGGATTTTGAACCCAGACCATCCTGTTGCAAAAGCCTAGGCTGCTGCCTTCCTGCCAGAGCCTCGGGGGATTGGAGTTATGGAGAGGCCTTTGATTCTGTTTGTCCTGCCCTCCTCCCACTCTATTTTTATGAATGAGAACACCCAGGTCCTAGAGGGGCCAGGCTTAGCCCTGTGGTCCTTCTTCCTAATTTGACACCCCTGATATCCTCCTGATGTTCCCAATCCAGGACCTGGTTAATAAGGCAGACTTTCATCTCCCTGTCCAACTTCCTGCCTTCCTACTTAGTTAGTCCTAGGCAGGGCCTAGGAATCTCTATTTTTGGCGATCATTTTGGTGGTTCTGGGTCTGCCGTTTGCCCACAGACCCATTTGGGGCCCATAAATGTTTCCCTCCAGCCTCTCACTGAGCCCCTTGTCGGCTGGCTTCCTCCCTTCCCCCTCAACTTACCCCCCATTCCCCTCCACTTGTGTGCACCCCAGGCCCTTCCTCTTCGGGTGCCCCCTCTCTCAGAAAAGTGAAAACACATGGTTTCCTAGGCAACTGCATCCCTCCTCCCAGCTTACCCTGAGACCTCCCAGCGTCTCTCAACTGTTCAGAAGAATATTTCAAATACCAGCCTCCCCAGGCAGGGTCTGACAAAGGCTGAGTTCCCCTCAGAGTCTTCTGTCTGAGGGGCAATAGCCCTGCTCCCCTCGAACCTGGAGGCCGGGGGTCTCAGGGGCAAGTTCCAGACCATCGCCTGGGTTACCACCTAGGCCTGCTCAGCTCAGCCAAGAAGCTCATCACTATTTGGCCTTAGAGATCCCTTTAGATGGGGAGGCTAGAAAGGGAAGGGACTCACACAGATCACATGGCAGTAACGTGGTCTGAGTAAAGGAATTAGGATGGATTGAGTACCTGCTACCCGCCAGGTACAGTGCTCGATGCTCTGGAGACATTAACTTATTATTCCTTCCTCCAACTCTTTGAGATCAGTTTTATTCCCATTTTATAATTGAGAAAACTGAGGCTCAGAGAGGTGAATTACCTTGCCCTAGGTCACCCAGCAAATGAATGGCACAGCCATTGAGAGCCTGTTTCAGGAAGCCTGATCTGTCTCCCCAGTAAGCCCGCGGTCTTAGCACTTGCTATTCTCCAGGCTGGGCAGGGCTCAGGGGAATGATGGGGCTGTGTGGATTCCTTCCTGATTATTATTTTTACATTTCCTTATTAGAAGATTTAGTTGATGTTCTTTGGGGGCTGGGCTCCCTATGAGTTTCTCTTTCCTGCCTTCTCTCAGCCTTGGATCCCCTGGTCAATATTTCTCATCCCAAGACATCTTTCACCAGGTGGGAAAGGATAGAGAGGCACATTTGTGCAATTCATGCTTTCTCTCTGGGCCTCAGTTTCCCCACTGGTAATGTTAGGGGAGGTTGGAAATGAGGACTTGGACGTTCCATCCTAGCTCAGATATTCTTGGACTCTCACGTCAAGTATATGCATGTGATTGTGTGCATGATTGTAGGCAATTAGGTGTGTGTGTGTGTGATTATGTGAGTGGCTGTGTGTGGTTAGGTGTGTGATTGGATGTGGGGGATGGTATGTGGGTATAACTGCATGTGTGAGAGTAGACGGATTATGTGTGCGTGATTGTGTCTGGGTGTGTGTGATTGGAGTGTGTGTGTGGGATTATATATGTGTATGGAGAAGGATGATTATGAATGTGTATGTGTGTATTCGGGGGTGAGTGGATGTGTGTAATTGTGTGTGTACATGTATGTGGGTTGTGACATGTGGGTCTGGGTGCAATTTGTGTGTCTGTGAGTATGTTATTGTGAGAGATTTATGTGTGTATGTGGACGTGTGTGTGTGTGTGTATGTGTGAGAGATCTGGAATGACTGTGTGTGTGTCATTGTGTGTATTGGAGGGCCGTGAAGCCTCTACTAAGCCTGGTTGATCAGCACACGGGGTGGGTACGACCCCTCCTCCTTGAATGCCCATGGATGTAGTCAGGCCAGGTAGAGGAGGGGACCCCATAGGCACCCATGATGCCAGCATGGCACCAGAGGATATCCCTCTTGTAATCAGCTCCAGACGCAGCAGCGTCACCACCCTCTGATGGGAGGGCGCTGGAAACACATTCTGGCCCCAGCCAGGTCTCTTTGGGGGAAAAAACTAAAGGGGGAGGAAAAAATCCCCGAAAGGCAGATTTTTATTGAAGCATTTCGTGACACGCACACCAACTAATTGATTTCCTTATTAGTAGCAGATTTTTCTCCCAGCCTCTTCTTCTGCCTGAACTTACAAAAACGAAGGGTGGAGAGCCAGCTCGGTACAGACCCAGGGCCAAGTTTCTCCCTGCATCCTCCCTTGGCCAGGGAGGCAGCAAGGGGTAGATGTTTGTTTGCTTTTCCAAGTCTAACTACAGGTAGAGGGGGCAGGATCACCTGTGGGATAGGGTTTCAAAAGCCTGGGAAAGCCCCCTTGCCATCCCTCAATTTCCTATTCCACTTTTTTGGCCTGAAATCCCACCATTAGGGAATCATTCCATTTACTTTGGGCTTTCCTTCAGGTCAAATGCAAAAGCGTGTGAGCAGGATCTTTGAGCACTCTTAGTTATCTACACGTAGTTCATGCTGTGGGACTCTGGGAACCTCAGTTTTCTCATCTGTCCAATGGGAGACTCCCATGATTGATGTTACAAGGTGCTTGTGGAGATAAAGATCGGATTTGTGACCCCAAAGCTCTTGTAAATGTAAGCTGTTCCCATGATGATGACAGTGTAGCACATACGTCAGTGGCACAATTCAAGGCCTGGGAGTTCACAAAGGGGGCGTGGGGCTTGCATTTAGCAGAGGCGGAGGGGATTGGGCAGCAGCCAAGTTCAGGTGAGGTCTCTCAGGAGACCTCTAACCAGAAAGCCAAAGCTACCTCTCTGTCTGGGCCTGTGACAGGTGGTCGCTCAAGCTTCACCTAAGGGTTAGTAAAAAGGGAAAGACGGACACTTTGCCCAAATGGTTCCAACTGATGCTTTAGGCAGCCACTGGTAACCCCATTTGTCAGAGGAGGAAACTGAGGCACAAGGTGGTTTACAGAGACCAAAGAACACATAACTATGAGGGGACGGCAGGGATGTAAACCCAGCCCTGATGGGTTCTGGACATATATAATGCCTTTTATTCATTTAACATAAAAGTGCAGCCCTTTTCATTGAGGTAAAGATGGGAAAGACAGCCTGAACTCCTCTCCCCAGGATATCTCAAGGGACAGACAGATAAGGGAATAGGTGTTGGGGGTCATGATGTGACAAGTGCCACGATAGGGGTAAGCACGGCCACTGGAAAGGACCCCTAATACTGGCTGGTGTAGTCAGAGAGGACTTCCTGGAAGGGGTGTCACCTTGAGTAGGCAGAGGGGATTGAACCTGCAGGGCTGACCTTCAGCTGGCTTGTGTGGGCATGGCCATACCAGTGGTTAAAATATTGATGCACTTATATATGTGTTGCAAATACATATGGTCCCCTTCCCTCCAGTGCTCAGGCTGCCTGGCCCATCCCCCAGGCGACCTCTCCAGATCCAGAAACCTTAATGGCACATCCAGGACCCTGATAGAATGGTGGGTGACATTGTGACTCTAAAGGCTCAGAGGGGGGCCCAAGGCCAGGCTGGTGTCCCTTGTTCTGATCTTGTTACCACCCTCTGGCATGGGGGCCGGGGGCGGGGAGGCAGTGGCTAGAAGCTGGAGGCCAGGCTGAGCAGACAGGCCTGCCGCTAGACACGTCCACTTGCATTCCACGTGGACTTCCTGGGAATGACCAGGGGCCTCTAAGCAGTTCCTGTTCCCAGCGGCTCACAGTCGCCAGGCCCAGGGAGACAAAACGTCCCTGAATGTCGTGGGGCAAGGAACAATATGGGGTGGGCGGAGGAGGGCCACAGGAAGCATGGCAGGGACAGCCGGGGAGCTGGCCGCAGGGCTGGGGGTGACTCAGGGACTTGTGACTTGATAAGGTAAGATGACTCCAAAGGAAATCAGCCGGAGTCCAGGGGGTGCCTAAATGGCCGACAGAACAAGATTTCTGGCACCTGTTCAGACATTAGTTTTTGAGTCCTCACATGTCTCCATGTGAGACAAGCAAAGGACCTTGAATACCATCCAACCAGACATGTTACAGTCATTGACCCTGTCGGGTAGGTATTAGGATCCCAACTTCACAGAAGAAGAAAGTGAGGCTCAGAGAGGTAAGATGACATTGCCCAGGTCACACAGGAGTGGCAGTGGAGCCAGGATGTGGACCAGACAACTGACTCCAGAGCTTGCGAGCCAAGCCAGGCTTCCTGGCAGCACTGCCTCCACTGCCCCCACTGTCCCCAGGAGCCAGGCACGCCTGTACTGGAGCCCAGAGCCTCTTCCTGGGTCTTCACCTCCACAAAGCTACTACCCTCATCACACCCCCAACAAATAGGGCCACTTTGCCCTTAGAACTTAGAGCTTAAGAAAATGTTAGAAACTGGGGAAAAGAACATATTTTGGCTCTCAAATGCAACAAAACACTGCAAATAAAATGAATAAGCACACTAAAAATCATAATCACTATAGGATCTATTGATTTACTATGCCTTATACGGAGTGGGGTGGGATTTCCAAAATAAGAGTGCCTGAGGTTGAGAAAAGGCTTCAAAGGGCCCCTCAACCACTGGTCCTCCAGCCCTTGTGT
The DNA here is from genome assembly GCF_964374135.1 of Grampus griseus. Classification (NCBI taxonomy): domain Eukaryota; kingdom Metazoa; phylum Chordata; class Mammalia; order Artiodactyla; family Delphinidae; genus Grampus; species Grampus griseus. The sequence continues at coordinate 109,623,341 of NC_139018.1, forward strand.
GTATGTGTGTGTGTAACACCCACGAGCGTGCTGTGCCTCGGGGGAGGGGATGCTGTCAGCTCTTATCCTCAGAGCAGTAGTCATTTCACCTTTCTCAGCCTCTGCTTCCCATCCCCACCCCGCCCCAGTTTCTTTATTAGTAAAATAGGACTGCGATAACTAGCTCATACTGGGGTGATGGGAGGGCTAAACACGATAAAGTGTGCAAGAGAGCCTGGCCACATACTTGGGGCTCTGCTATTGTTCTTGCCTCCTCAGGCTGCCCTGCCCAATTTCAGGAAGTCTTTTTTGGCTGGAAACATCTTAGGATGAAAGAATGTTGGAGGAGAAGGCATTCGAGATAAGGCAGAGCCAGCCTCTCACGTGGGAGGGTGACTTCAGGAACTCAGAAGGCTCTGTGTCTCCAGCTCAGATTCCCGCCCTTGCTCTGTGCTTAAACTCCGCCCTTCCAGCTTCACCCTCCAGCCTCAGGCTTTGATTAGGTTACAATGCACAGCCCTCCTCCCCCTCCCCATCAGGGTGCTAGAAGCAGAGTCGAGGTCAGACTTATCTCTGTGTTTCTTTCTTTCATGTTTTAAAAACAGCTCTGTTGAGATGTGGTTCACATGCAAGAAATTGCATGTACTTACAGTGTACAACGTGATAAGTTTTGACATAATGTTTACAGTCATGAAACCATCACCATAATCAAGAAAATGAACATGTCCATCACTGCCAAATGTTTCCTCCTGCCACTTTGTAATCCTTCCCTCTCTCCCTGTCTCCCCACCCCCTACCTCAGTCCCCAGGCAGCCACTGATCTGCTTCAAGTCACTTACATTAGTTTGCATTTTCAAGAATTGTATATAAATGGAGTCGGACAGTATGTATTCTTGGGTGTAAGGCTTCTTGCACTCAGCACAAGTATTTTGAGACTCATCTATATTGTGTGTATATCAGTCGTTCATTCCTTTTTATTGTTGAGTGTTCCATTCCCACAATTTGTTAATCCATCTGCTGATGGGCATTTGGGATGTTTCCACGTTTTTACTCTTATAAATAAAACTTCTGTGAACATTTGTGTTCAAGTCTTTGTATGAACATAAGCTTTCATTACTCTTGGGTAAATACCCAAGGAATGGAAGGCTAAGTCATATAGTAGATGTATGTTCAACTTTTTAAAGAAACTGCTAAACTATTTTCCACTGAGGTTGTACTATTTTCATTCCAACCAGCAGTGTAAAGAGAATCCCAGTTGTTCCACATCCTTGCCAACACTTGGTATGATTGGTCTTTTTTGTTTTAGACTTTCTAATAGGTGTGTAGCAATAATCTCATTGTGGTTTTAATTTACATTTCCCTAGTGACTAACGATATTGAGCATCTTTTCACTTGCTTATTTGCTATCTGCATATCTTCTTTGGTGAAGTGTCTGTTCAGATCATTTGCCCATTTTTAAATTGGGTTGTTTATGTTCTCATTATTGAGTTTTGAGAGTTCTATATATGTTTTGGGTATAAGTCCTTTATCAAATATCTGATTTGCAAGTGTTTTCTGCCAGGCTGTGGCTTATCTTTTCATTCTCTTACTAGTGCCTTTCAAAGAGCAGAAGTTCTTACATTGATGAAGTTCAACTTATCATTTTTTTCTTGTATCAATTGTGTTTTTAATGAGTATCTAAGAAATCTTTGCCTAATCTAAGGTCACAAAGATTTTCTCCTATGTTTTCTTCTAAAGTTTTATAGTATTAAGTTTTACATTTAGGTCTATGATCCATTTTGAGTTAGTTTTTATATATGGTGCAAGGTATGGATTAAAGTTCTGTTTTTATTTTTGCATATAGATATCCATTTATTCCGGTACCATTTGTTGAAAAGACTCTTGTTTCCCCATTGAATTACCTTGGAACATTTGCCAAAGATCAATTGATCGTTTACATGAGGTCTATTTCTGGATTCTATACTGCTTCATTGATCTCTATCTTGAGGGCAATACTACAGTGCGTTGATTACTGTGCAATAAGTCTTGAGGGGAGGCAGTGTAAATCCTCCAACTTTGTTTTCTTTTTCAAAATTGTCTTGGCTATTTTAGGTCCTTTGCATTTCTGTATGAATTTTAGAATCAGCTTGTCAATTTCAACAAAAAAATGCCTGCTAGAATTTTGATTGGGATTGCAGAGAATATATGTCAATCTGGATAGAATTGACATGTTAGAAATGTTGAGTCTTCTGATACATGAAGATGGTATAGCTCTCCATTCGTTTATATATGCTTTAATTTCCTCTTAGCAATGTTTTGTATTTTTCACTCTACAGATCTTGCACAGCTTTTGTCAGATTTATCTGTATTTCATATTTCTAAACGCTGTTTTATGTTTAATTTTTAAAAAATTTAATTGAAGTTTAATTGATTTATAGTGTTGTGCCAGTCTCTGCCCTACAGCAAAGTGACTCAGTTATACACATACAGACGTTCTTTTTTTAATATTCTTTTCCGTTATGGTCTATCACAGGATACTGAATATAGTTCCCTGTGCTATACAGTAGGACCTTGTTGTTTATCCATCCTATGTATATAATAGTTTACATCTGCTAATCCCAAACTCCCAGTCCTTCCCACCCCTACTCCCCTCCCCCTTGGCAACCACAAGTCTGTTCTCTATGTCTGTGAGTCTGTTTCTGTTTTGTAGATAGGTTCATTTGTGCCATATTTTAGATTCCACATATAAGTGATGTCATATGGTATTTGTCTTTCTCTTTCTGACTTACTTCACTTAGTATGATAGCTTCTAGTTGCATCCATGTTGCTGCAAATGCCATTATGTTGTTCTTTTTTATGGCTGAGTAGTATTCCATTGTATATATGTACCACATCTTCTTTATCCATTCATCAGTTGATGGACGTTTAGGTTGTTTCCATATCTTGGCTATTGTGAATAGTGCTGCTATGAATATTGGGGTGCACGTATCTTTTTGAATTATAGTTTTGTCCAGGTGTGTGCCCAGGAGTGGGATTGCTGGATCATATGGTAATTCTATATTTAGTTTTCTGAGGAACCTCCATATTGTTTTCCACGGTGGCTGCACCAACTTACATTCCCACCAACAATGTAGGAGGGTTCCCTTTTCTCCACACCCTCTCCAGCATTTGTTATTTGTAGACTTTTTAATGATGGCCATTCTGACTGACGTGAGGTGATACCTCATTGTAGTTTTGATTTGCGTTTCTCTAATAATTAGTGATGTTGAGCCTCTTTTCATGTGCCTACTGGCCATCTGTATGTCTTCTTTGGAGAAATGTCTATTTAGGTCTTCTGACCGTTTTTCGATTGGGTTTTTTGTTTTTTGGGTTTTTTTTGCGGTACGCGGGCCTCTCACCATCACGGCCCCTCCCGTTGTGGAGCACAGGCTCCGGACGAGCAAGCCCAGCGGCCATGGCTCACGGGCGCAGCCGCTCCGCGGCATGTGGGATCTTCCCGGACCAGGGCACGAACCCGTGTCCCCTGCATCGGCAGGCGGACTCTCAACCACTGCGCCACCAGGGTAGCCCTGTTTGTTTTTTTTGTTGTTAAGTTGTATGAGCTGTTTGGATATTTTGGAGATTAAACCCTTGTCTGTCTCATCATTTGCAAATATTTTCTCTCATTCCATAGGTTGTCTTTTCATTTTTTTATGGTTTCCTTTGCCGTGCAAAAGCTTGTAAGTTTGATTAGGTCCCATTTGTTTATTTTTGTTTTTATTTCTGTTGCCTTGGGAGACTGACCTAAGAAAACATTGGTACGATTTATGTCAGAGAATGTTTAAACACTATTTTATTTTATTTATATTTCTTTCTTTCTTTCTTGGCTGCACTGCACAGCTTGTGGGGTTTTATCGATAGTTCCCCAACTAGGGATTGAACCTGGGCCCTCAGCAGTGAGAGCAAAGAGTCCTAACCACTGGACTGCCAGGGAATTCCCTTAAACGCTATTTTAAGTAGTACTGTTTTTGTTTTCAATTTCAAATTCCGATTATTGACACTTTCACTTTTTAAAAAAAAAATCCAGGAACTGAATTTACCCTGCCATCTGAAACAACCGAAAAACCAGACAAAGTATAGAAAACAGTGACTCTCAAGATGTTGGATATAAGGCAATAGAGGACAGTGATGGAAAACAAACGAGATGAGCTATGATTGCCCCAGCTTACTTCCTGGAGAGCATTTCCATCCACAGCAAAGGGAGAGTGACTCATGTAGAGCCCAGATGTCATCTTGAGAAGATGGAGCTGAGAGTCCAAAAAAGCCAAGGTAGCTAGAATTTGCAGGGAAAAATACTAGAGAGGAGAAAGCTACATAAGGAGAGAAAGTCAGAGTTCCCTGTAGTATTCAGTGTGAGAAAGCTACCCAAGGCCAGAAAAGAACCCCAAAAGGTTAGAGAGAGCAGTACCTGGAGCTCTACAGGGCTCAGAATAGTGCCTGTTTCCAAAATCCAGAGTGTAAAGGATCATAAGATGCCCATAACCGGACATCAGTTAGAGTGCTGTGAAAGGTCTCATCTCAGTAGTGGGGACACTTAACCCTGGACTAAATGCTACTTTTGTCCTGCCTAATGAAGCTTAAAATCAAAACCTAGAAACTCTTCAAACTTTTACCAGGGACTTCCCTGGTGGTCCAGTGGTAAAGAATCCACCTTCCAATGCAGGGGACACGGGTTCGATCCTTGGCCAGGGAACTAAGATCCCACATGCCGTGGGGCAACTAAGCCCTCATGCCACAACTACTGAGATTGCACGCCTCAGTGAGAGAGCCCATGTGCTCTGGAGCCCGCTCTCCACAACTACAGAGCCCACGCGCCCTGGAGCCCATGCGCCACAACTAGAGAGAGAAAACTCACACACCACAACTAGAGAGAAGCCCGTGCACCACGATGAAAGATCCCACATTCCTCAATGAAAGATCCTGTGTGCTGCAACTAAGACCCGACGCAGCCAAAAAAAAAAAAATAGAGAAAAAAAAGGATCCAAGTCTTTCCAAGTAACTTAACCATGTCCCAGAACTAATCTCAAGAATAATTTTAGAAATACAAAAGGATTTTACCCCAAAAGGTAAAAGTCACAATGCTTAGCATCTCATCAAAATTACCAGGCATACAAAGAAGGAAAATCCAACACTCAACGAAGAGAGGGTCACGGGACTTCCCTGGAAGTCCAGTGGTTAAGACTGCACACTCCCAATGCAGGGGGCATGGGTTTGATCCCTGGTCGGGGAACTAAGATCCTGCATGCTGCACGGTGTGGCAAAAAAACCAACCAAACAAAGAAAAAAAAAACCCAAACAAAACAAAACCACAAAAGAACAAAGAGAGGGTCATTAATGCATAATGAAGAAAGTGTATAAAAACAGGTATTATACTGGTATACTGTAAGTTCAAGAAGCTAACAATTGAACATGTTAATTAGAGACATATAGGACAAAAAAATCCAAATCAAATTTCTAAAGATGAAAACTACAATGTGTGAGATGAGAAAAGTACTGTGTAAGATTAAGGATAGATTAGATGGATGTTATAGAAGAAAAGAATAGTGAATTTGAAGACATAGTTAAGGAAACTATCTGAAATGAAACACAGCAAGAAAAAGAATTAAGAACAATAAATGGAGCATCAGTGAACTGTGGGGGTGATTTCAAGAAGCCAAATATACATGCAACTGAAATTTCTGAAGGAGAACAGAGAAGGACACTGATAAATGATTTTAAAAAATAATGTCTGAAAATTTTCCAAATATGATGAAAACTCTAAACCTAGAGATCCAAGAAAGTCCAGCAAAAGAAACATAAAGAAAACTGAACCAAAGCACATCAGAATCAAGTTGCTTAAAACTAGTGATTAAGGGAAAAATTTATAAGCAGCCAGAGGAAAAAAAGACATATTACATACAGAGAAACAAAGCTAAGGATTACAGCAGATATTAAATTATGAACGATGCAAGGTAGAAAACAGGAACATCTTCAAAGTATCAAAAGAAAAAAGAAAAAAAACTCTACCCAGCAAAAACATCTTTCAAAAATAAAAATGAAGGAAAGACTTTTTATGACACATAAAAATAAAAAGAATTCATCACCAGTTATATCTGTCCTACAAGAATTTTTCAAGAGACGGAAAATGATGCCTGACGGATACCTAGATCTACACAAAGGATAAAGAGCACTGTAAATGGTAACTACAGTTATCACTGCTTAATATATTTAAATATAATTGAATATTAAGAGGAAAAATAATTACAACGTATTGTTGAATTTGTAACAAATTTAAACAAAATATCTGACAACAATAGCACAAAGGCTTGGACAAATGTAATTATACTATTATAAGATTTGTGTACTCTAAAGTGGTACAGTATTATTTGAAGGTAGACTGTGATAAATTAAAGAGGTACACCAAAGAAACCACTAAAACGTCACACAAAAAGAGTTACATCTAATAAGCTAGAAAAGGAGATAGAATAGAACCATAAAAAACTACACAGTTAATACAAAAAAAAAAAAAAAAAACCCAAACAGAAAAGGGGAAAAAGGGGAAGAAATAAGAGTTGGGACCATTAGAAAGCAAATAGCAAAATGATAGGTTTAAACCCAACCCTACCAATAGTCACATTGAATGTGACTAAATGTGAACACCCCAAATAAAGCCAGAGATTGTCAGATTGGATAAAAGAGAAAGACCCCCGCAAACTATGTTTGTTTCCCCAACTACTTTTATTATTTAATTTTAACATAAAATATCACTGTGTAAATTTTTAAAAAATAAGAAAAGAAAGAGCAACACCCAACCATCTGCTGCTTACAAGAAACCCACTTTAAATATAAAGAAAAAAATAGCTTAAAAGTAAAAGGGTAGGAACTTCCCTGGTGGTGCAGTGGTTAAGACTCTGCACTCCCAATGCAGGGGGCCTGGGTTCAATCCTGGATCAGGGAACTAGATCCCACATGCATGCTGCAACTAAGAGTTTGCATGCCACAACTAAGGAGCCGATAAACCACAACTAAGAAGCCTGCCTGTGGGCTGCAACCTAGGAGCCCGCCTGCTGCAACTAAGACAGCACAACCAAATAAATAAATAAATATTTTTTTAAAAAATGTAAAAGGATAGAAAAATATATACTGGGACTTCCCTGGTGGTGCAGTGGTTAAGACTCTGCACTCCCAATGCAGGGGGCCCGGGTTTGATCCCTGATCAGGGAACTAGATCTCACATGCATGCCACAACTAAGGAGCCTGCCTGCCACAACTAAGACTTGGTGCAACCAAAAAAAAACCAAAACGCGAGTTATTATTAGTATTATTTTTGTTCAGATGACTATGACATAGTTGCTGTCTTTAGGTGGTGAACAATCCAGTGGGAAGACACACTTGTGTGAGCTAACAAGTGCAAGGATGGGATGGGGAACACAAAGCAGGAGGGAAGGATCCTTTCTCTTGGGATCGGGGGTTCAGGAAAGGATAGAGGTCCACGGAGCCTTGAGCTGAGTTTCTCCATCTCACATCCACACTCCTGTTCCTTTAGTCATTCAACAAAACTTTAATGAATTCCTCTATGTTCCAGGCACTGTGCTGGGAGCGAGGGTTACAGCTGTGAATGAGACAAAGTCCTGCCTTCACACAGCAGACCTCACAATCTGATGGACAACTCAGATAACAGAGACCAAGAAAGAAATGCAGAATGTCAAGGGGACACAAATCCCATGATGAAAACCACAGAGGGTAAGCATTGGTGGGAGGTTTGCACAGAAAGCTTTTTTATACTGGATGGTGAAGGGACGGGCAAACCATTCGAATGGAATAAGAGTTGAATCCCAGAGTTTCATGTCCTAGCTCTGCCACTACCATGAGGCCTTGAACAAGCCACTTCTCTCTATGCCTCAGTTTGCTCACCTGCACAATAGGGATAAGAATAGTATCTACCTATAGGGTTGTGGAGAGGATTAAATGAGTTAATACATGTGAAGTGCCTAGAAAGTGCCTGGCACGTTAGTAAGGGCTGCAAGTGTTTGCTTCTTCTCCTTCTCCTTTTCCAGCAAAGGGAACAGCAAGGGTAAAGGCCGTGAGGTGGGAAAGGGTTTGTAATATTCCAAGAAGAGCAAGAAGGTCAGGAGAAAACAAGGGAAGTGTGGCAAGGGATGAGTTACGAAGGCAGGGGTATGGGTAGGCTGAGGCAGCTTCCTACCGCCCCTCCACGGTCGGTCATCGTCCAGGTTCAAGTTTGTCGACCCCCTTACTGCTCAGAAGCCTGCCATGGCTCCCCAGTTGGCCCTCCATTTCCATGGCACCCAGCGCTCTGCACCTAAAGGTTCCTTGGGTACCTCCTCCCGGTCCACCCGGCCTGGACCCTTGAAAGAGCACAGCCATTTGAGGTTGAAAGACAGGCTCCACATAATGGGGTCTCTTAGAGCGACCGAGTGACAGCTAGTCACTGCTGACAGAATAAGAAGACCGTGCTTTCCTGTCTGCTCAGGATTGTTCTGCCTCTGCCCGGCGTCGGCGCAGCCCTCCTAACCCCGCCCACCCAGGTCCTGCCCCCACGTAGCCCCGCCCACTGCTGGCCCCGCGGCCCCGCCTCCCCGCAGCCTCGTCATACGCGGCTGTCGCTCCGCTGGTCTGGCTGAGTCAGGCTTAGGCTGCCGCCGGTATACTGACCCAGGATGGCTGGGACTGGAGACTGCGAGGAGGAACAGGAGAGGCAGAAAGGGGTGCGGCCAGGTCGGGGAAGGAGCGCTGGACCGGAAGCCGGACAACCGGGCTCCCCATGGGGGCATAATCTTGAAGGGCACTGCTGTGTGGCCTAAGGGAACTTGCTGAACCTCTCTGGGCTGCATGCGTTCAACGAAAATTTACTACAGGCCAGGTGCCAGGTGCTGGGGATGTGGTAGTGAACAGGAGCCATGTGGTAATACAAGCCTTGGTGAAGAGTGTGATGAATCCCTGAATCGCTGCTTTCCATCCTACTGACTGGGTGACTTCGGGCAAGATACTCAGCTTCTCTATATTTCCCTATCCTCATCCGTAACTGGGGAGTAAAACACCCACCTCCTAGGGTTGTGAGGGTTAAATGACTGTATACTTAGAAAGTCCTGGAAATTGTGCCTATTAAGCAGTCTTACTAAGAGCATAACAAGCTTCATTATTAGCTGTTGTTATCTGCACCCTCTTGGAGCTTATTCACTGACTTTTTTAATTCACTTTTTTATTTAAAATTTCTTTTTCATTATGAACTATTTCAGACATATAAAAAAGAGTAGAAACAGTGTCCCCATCACCCTATTTAAGAAATAAAGCATTATAAATACATTTTCTCTTCTCGACTTTAATCATACCCTCATATCCCATGCCCTGGAAGCCTCCACCCCATCCTCTACACTGCTCACAGTTTGTGAGAGATCCAGATAATACACAAGTCAGATCCTGCCATAACCCTGCTTGAAAACCTCCACTTAAGAAAATAAAATCAAACACATCCGCTTGACATCCAGGCCCTTTGCTTCTGACCCGCCCCCACTGACCCTTCCTGTTTGAACTCTGCCGCCCAAAACCAGAATTCCCCTTAGCATTTCTTAAGTGTCCCTGCTCTTTGTATATGTCGGCCCCTCTGCTGGGGTTCCTGTGTATTCCTTCTTCTCTCTCCTTCACTCATTCCAGGAGAAGCAGCATCCTTTGGTCCCCCAAGGCTCCCTGAGTACTGTCCCACTGGGATGTATGTGCGTGTCTCCCCTAGGCTGTAAGCTCCTGGCAGCAGGTCCATGGCTGATGCATTTTCATCTGCTCCTAGTAAAGGCAAGGCATACACTGGACACCACAGTTGTAGTTGAGTGTGTTTGGGGCACTGTGCTAGGGTTCGGTTGGGGTGGTCATCCAGTGACTCCAGCCCCATGCTTTTCATGGGGAACTTACGGTCCATCAGCTTTGAAACCTCTGGGGAAGAATCCAGAGGTCCTTAAATGGGGGCCTAGTTTTGTTTTGTTTTGTTTTGTTTTAATACAGAAATTTATTTAATCTGATAGGAGGTATTTATCTACAGTAAAGCAATAACAAGTAATATTGGTCAAATATTCAAAGTTCTTCACCTGAAACTGCAAAGGAGAGAAGAATGTTCATTATTCCACTTTAATTCAATATTGTATTTGGCATTCTGGCCATACAGTAAAGACAAAAATAAAAATAACAGGTTGGACAGGGACAAAAGGACAGGGGAGGGCAGAAGGCTGGGACCTGGGACTTGAAGATTCCAAAGCAAGACAAACCATACAGTTTAGAAATTTCTGTACGTGTCCAACATAAGGTGGACCCTGAAGTTAAGTCTAAGAAAAGATCAGCAATTTATAAAAGAAACTGACATGCTACAAAGGTGGTTTCTATCTTGCTAGACTGTAAATATCTTACTTGGCTATTAATTGAAAATATTTAATAGAATGACCACTTCCCAGCTAATTTTCATTTTAATGTTTTAACAATTTACATTTTAAACACTGATTTCTCTAGGGCATGTTCCATCATTTGCATTAGAAATAACACCCAAAGAATGTCTTAGTAAACAATAAACTTATCTTAACTGTATCATCCGTGATCAATTCAGTAAGTGTATGACAGCTTTCCAAGCAATAAAATGGACAAATTTAAAGAGCTTTTTAATTGGGAGATTTAAAAAAAAAAAAAAGGCAGGACACGCAAATGACCTGCAGTTCAAAACACAAAGTCCTGTCACTTACATTCTATCCCACCTGTTCAACACACCATCCAAGTGCTGCAAACACAAGGCAGTTCAGAGGAACAGTGTTATAACCCCTTAACTGCTACATCACCCAGTAAGTTACAATTAAAAAGCTCCTTATAAAAAGAAGTCCACCTATCCGCAGATATTGGAGAATCCCAGGCTCTTCCGTACATTACTGAAAAAAATGCAAATACATTCATAAAGGCAAAAAAATTTTAGGTAACATGACAACCCACATCTTTCGCTGGTCAGACTCTACCGGCCATCTCAGTATTGCGGAAACGTTCCATCGATTTTGGCAGCCCAGGCCATGAGGCCTCCCACAACATCCCGAACTGTTAAAGAGTCTAAGTCTGTCCAGGACTGCAGGATCTTCACGGCTTTCTGGGAGTCATTGCCCAGTTTGCAGATCACATAAATGGGGAGAGATGCCCCTTCCTGTGTGCCCTGCTTCCCTTCCCGGATTGCTTCTCCCAAGAGTTTCAGGCTCTCCGCATTCCTCTGTTCCAAACGTTTCAAAGGGATGTGTAGGGAGTGAGGCAACCGACACCTCCACTAGAGGCCTGACGTCCAGCAACACGTGGGGTGACCCGGAATCCAGAAGTCGCTTATAGTCGACGACAGAAATTCGCTCCTCCGGACTCAGCAACTGTAGGGAGCGGCACTTATCGGTGGCTGAGGAGCCACAGAAGCTTTCGTAGTCCTGCAGATCAGGCACAGTGGGCCGCTCCCCGCAAGCTGCACAGTCGGGCCTGCGCCTCCGCAGCCGAATACAGCGGAAATGACCTCCGAGGGCATCAAAGAGCAACAGGCTGCCACTGTAAGAGGGGCCCAGACCTGCAGCGATCTTCAACACTTCCAGCGCCTGCAGGCAGCCCAGGACCCCGGTAACCACACCAAGCACCCCGCCATCCGCGCAGCTGGTCACCGTCTCCGCCAGACGTGATTGCGGAAACATGCAGCGATAGCAAGGCGCACCGCTGTAGTGGTAGACTGTGAGTTGGCTCTCGAAGCGCAGGCCGCTGGCCGACACGAGGGGCCGGCCGGTTAGCACACAGGCGTCGTTAACCAGGTAGCGAGTGGGCACGTTGTCGGAGCAATCAGCCACCACGTCATAGCGGCCGACCAGGTCTAGCGCCGTGGCTGACGTAAGCGCCTGGGCGTAGGGCACGCACTCCACCGCCGAATTGAGATGGCGCAGTGTAGCGGCGGCCGAAAAGACTTGGCCTGGTCGGCCAGTGCCTCGCCGTGCAGCACCTGGCGGACCAGGTTGCTCACTTCTACTACATCGTAGTCCACAAGGCCCAGGCGGCCGATGGCGGCCGCTGCCAGGTACCGCGCCAGTGGGCAGCCGAGTCCCCCGCAGCCCACGACCAGCACAGACGCGGTCGCCAGGCGCAGCTGTGCCTGCACGCCCAGCTCAGGCAGCGCGAGCTGCTGGCTGTAGCGCAGAATCTCATCTCGCGACAGGGCGGCCTTCGGCGGCAGGGGAGACACCGGAACCAACCACTCTGACTCCTGCTCGGCCAGAAGAGCCGCCGCCAGCCTCTGCTTCAGGGAACTCAGCTCCTCCTCACGCTGGGCAACTTCAGCCTCCAAAGTGAGCACCTCCTCCCTGGCCGCCATTGCAGCCTCTTTGGGAAGTTGTCCGGGGGCCTAGTTTTTTTTTTTTTTTTTTTTTTTTTTTTTTTTTTTTGCAGTACGCGGGCCTCTCACTGCTGTGGCCTCTTCCGTTGCGGAGCACAGGCTCCGGACACGCAGGCTCAGCGGCCATGGCTCACGGGCCCAGCCACTCTGCAGCATGTGGGATCTTCCCGGACCGGGGCACGAACCCGTGTCCCCTGCATCGGCAGGCGGACTCTCAACCACTGCGCCACTGCCTACTTTTAAAGAAACTGCAGCACAGTGTGATTTCCTGCAGTGCCCAACTTCCCCCTCCCAAGCCCCTTCCTACTCCTTCCCTCTTCTCCCTCAGTCCGTTTCCTCTCTCTGAGGACGAAGCGTTCCTCATGATGATTGGATCATCCCCAGGGACGAAGATGTGAACTATTCAGTGACCATGTCATGGATCCAAGAGGCTTGTGGGTTTGGGGAAACCAAGAGGATGCCAAGCCTGGCTCCAGACAACCTAGGTTCTAGGAGCAAAGAGGAGATGCTTCCAGAGTGGGGACTCCTGGCCTGTTTTCATAATGTCAGATGTATGTGCAGTGCAGATTCTCTTCACAGAGAGAGGAGAGCCGAAGTCTCCATTGGAAGTAAATTGATAAGTGCACTCTGACTCTATAGGGAGGAAGCTGTGTGCCGAGCGGGGGTGTGGGGATGGCGGGGAAAAGAGGGACACTTGCCTCTATGGACATTTTGAATTTTGTACTATGTTCACATCTGACCTATTTTTTAGTTTTTTGTTTTTTTAATGAAAACATATATTGGATGGAAATCAGAAGAGCTGGGTTCCAGTATTGCAAATACCAGTGACAAGCCCGTTCACCTTGGTCTCTCTGAGCCTCACTATTTTTTTTTTTTTTTTTTTTTTTTTTTTTTGCGGAATGCGGGCCTCTCACTGTTGTGGTCTCTCCCGTTGCAGAGCACAGGCTCCGGACGCGCAGGCTCAGCGGCCATGGCTCACCGGGCCAGCCGCTCCGCGGCATGTGGGATCCTCCCAGACCAGGGCACGAACCCGTGTCCCCTGCATCGGCAGGTGGACTCTCAACCATTGCGCCACCAGAGAAGCCCCAGAGCCTCACTATTTTTAACCACCCAGTTCTCAAGCTCAAAGAGTAGGCACAAGGGAGACCTTTGTAAACTAGATGGGGCTGAGTGTACTTAATTATGATTTCCTCTTCACTCAGTTCATCTCAATAGACAATCACTGAGGCCTTCTCTATTGGCATAGTGTGTGGATCTCTGTGTACAAGTTTGGGTGTGTATGTCTGGGCATGAGGGTCTGGGTCTGTGTCTGTGTGTCTGGACATGTCAGGGTGGGGTCTGAGGTGACTGTGAACTTGACCGTTACAGGGTCCCTGCCCCAAGGAGCTCCTGGTACAGCAGGACAGGTGGCCAAGTGAGCAACTTCCTCTGATGCTCCTGGACTCTGCTCAGGGCCAAATAAAGGGATGAAAAATGTGGGTGCACAGAAAAGGCAACATGGATTCAAACAGGGGCCTTCACCCTGGCTGTTCCCTTTGCTTGGAATGCTCTTCCTCGGAATCCTTAAGGTAGACCCCCTTACCTCCTTCAATTCTTTGAGCAAATGTCACCTTCTCAAGGGGGCCTACGTGACCACCCCATTTAAACAGCAACTCCACCCCACACTCCCCAAACCCATCCCTTTTTTTTTCTTTAACCAAAGCCCTTATTTTCAATGATAGTAAAGTTATCTATAATAAATCTTACTTAAAATGCCCTATAGTTTACTCATTTGTTTTGTTTAACTGTCTGTTTCCCTCGCTTCCTTCATTAGAGTGAAAGCTCCGTGAGGGAAGGGACCCTGTCTGTTTTGTTCACTGCTGTCCCCCCAGTGCCTGGAAGAGTACTTGGTGCAGAGAAGACACTCAGTAAGTATCCGTGGGTAAGATGGTGATAGGCTGGGTGTTCGGGGGAGGTGGCAGAGGGGCCATGACCTTGCCTGGGGCAGTAGCCGGAGGTCTGAGGCTACAGCAGTGGACTAAAGGGCCACCTTGTGATGTGGGATCTGGTGGACATGTGGGTGGTGGAGGCGGGACACTCCGGTGGGCACAGGGAGAAGACATGGCCTGGAGGAAACTTGAGACATCTGGGGAGCCATTCTGTATGTCCCAATTTCCAGCTCAGTGTCCATCCCTTTCCTCTGTCACCCTGAGAATCAGAGCCTGTTGATGTGTGGGAGGGGAGGTTCGAGGGCCCAGCTGGTTTGTGGGGAAGGTGATGGTGGACCCATTCATGAGAATCAAAGGCCACCTGGAGGTCCCTTGGCTAGGAGAGGGTACCTGTTGGGGTGCAGGGGGTGCCTTTAGAAGGGAGAAGGCAGCAGAAGTCCCTGTGATGGTGATGGTGATGGCTGGATTGTAGACTCAGTGAGAGCGGCCTTAGCCCCCAGCCCCCAGCCCCTGGGGCTCCCAGGATTCTATCCTGACTCCTTGGGCTGGGCTTGGGGCTGGTCCCAGCTGTGCCATGTCCTGACTGTGCAGCTTAGGCAAATCACTTCACCTCTCTGGGCCCTTCAGTTCCCTCCTCTGTCAAATGGGAATGATGTTCATTCCAGTATTCCCCACGTCCAGTCAGTGGAGAAACTGAGGACATAATGGGTACGACTGTCCCGGATAAAATTAGCTGTTATTATTTTAAGGGACCGGGGGTTGCCTGAACCACAAGAACGCTACTACACTGTGCCTATGCAAGGTGACTTTCTCTGAGCCCTTACCAAGCCCAGTGCTAAGTGCTTTATGTGTATTAATTCTTTGACTGGAGTGTGGATTGGAAAACATGGGGCTTGGTAACATCATCAATATGTATGGTCTGTAAAGATGACAATGATGAGGGAGGAGGAGGATAAAGCTATCTTGCAAAGCAATGTAATTAACAGAGTCAGCAGTCTTGGAGCTCCTGGGGGCTTTGCAGACTGTGTGCCCTGGCCCCTTGGCGGCTCTGGGCCTTTGCTTCCTTCCTCTGAGTGGCTAACATCCTCAGAGCACAGGCATCCAGCCCCCCAGCCCCGGGACGAGGTGTTTAGGCCCCGAGCCAGGACAGCCCCGAGATTCCTATTCTGGCACAGCTCGGCTGCAGCCCCAGGAGGGCAGCCAACAAGGGGCCCGGCGGCTTATCGCTGTGCAGTGACTCTCCAGCGGGCAGACTGTCTCCGCTGCCGCTGAGCCAGGCTGATAAAGAGGACAGACCCTTGTGTTTACAGTGGCTGGGAGAGTGGGGCCTCCTGGGGGCGGCCCCATCTCCTCTGGGAACAGACTGTCTGTTTGCTGAGATACCATCGCATTCCTACAGCCCCAGGATGGATGAGGGCGGGATGGGGTGTGGAGATGGGAGGGAGGAGGACATATGACAGCTGCCGGCCCTCTGTTCCCCTGGGGCCCACACTGAGAAGGCTGACACTGGGTCTTCCGGTGGGTCTATGGTTTCCTGGTCTGATTGTTAAGCACTTCATAAAGGTCAATGATAGCCAACTTGGGCATTTCTCTCTACAGTTTATAAAGTATTCTCAACATTTATCTTTTTTGGTCTTCCAGATAACCTTCCATTTAGGTAGTTTGGGGTCATAAAGTTTCACAGAAGAAAGATGCCTAACAAGACTGGAGCAGAGGACCAATGACGTGACCAGACATTGGAGCAGGGGCTCTGCATGACCCTCAGCTGACCAGGTCACCCCACAATAAAAGCCACCACTTACATAGCGCTTGCTGTGTGGCAGTGACTATCAAAAGCACTTGAGATATGTTAACTCTTCACAACAGCCCTTATGAGGTAGGTACTATCATTATACGTTTTACAGATGAGGAAATTGAGGCAGACACAGGTTAAGTGACTTGCATACGTCACACAGGCAGAAAGTGGGAGGGCTGGGAACCCCAGCAGGACGACTCCAGCATCTCCAATTTAACCACTGGACTACACTGCCACCTTAAAGCCAGCTAATGATATGTATATGTCTCTACCCGGCTTACAAAGGCAGCAGGCGTTTACAACTGCAAAGGTGGCCTGGCTGAGGCAGGAACTGGCTTTGGAATTAGGCCTGTGTTCAACTTCCAGAACTGCCATTAATGACTCCTGAGGCTGACCCTCGCTTCTCTGAGTCTCAGCTTCCTTCTGTGGAAAGTGGAAACAGGACCGGCCTTAGCAGTGGGTGTCAGAGATGTTGTATGTGAAGGGTCTGAGACATGGTAGATTTTCGTTAAATAACGACTCTTATTACTGTGACAGCTGAGGTGGGGAGGTGGCCTGCCGAAAGTGGAAACTTTAGCGGAGTATCATTTAAAAAGAGAGGCCCGACCACTCAGCTATGGGAACACAGAGGAGGGGATTGGGTGGCTTCATAGGACGCACAGATGGTTGGGACTCTGGCTTCAGAGTTGGACAGACTTGAGTTCAAATTCCAATATCCAGCCCTTACTTGCTGGGTAGGCTTGGGGAATTGCTTAACTTCTTTGAGTCTGTAAAATGAGACCACTAGATAGAACCTTCCTTATAGGGTTGTAAAGAGTGGATGAGATTGTTCAGATGGATGAGGGCGGGATGGGGTGTGGAGATGGCAGGGAGGGTGCACTGACAGGTACATGGTAAGTGCTCAATAAATACTGCTGCCATTATTGCTCCTGGGGGTGGGAGAGGGAGTGGTACACAGAATAATGCTCCCCTGGACCAAAGACGTCCATGTCCTAATCCCTGGAACCTGTGACTGTGTCAGGTTATGTGGCACAGGGGAATTCAGGTTGCTAATCAGCTGACCTTGAGATGGGGAGATTATCCTGGATTATCACAGTAGGGCCAATGCCATCGCAAGGGTCCTTTTTTTTTTTTTTTTTTTTTGGCGGTACACGGGCCTGTCACTGTTCTGGCCTCTCCCATTGCGAAGCACAGGCTCCAGACACGCAGGCTCAGTGGCCATGGCTCACGGGCCCAGCCACTCTGGCATGTGGGATCTTCCTGGACCGGGGCATGAACCCGTGTCCCCTGCATCGGCAGGCGGACTCTCAACCACTGCGCCACCAGGGAAGCCCAAGGGTCCTTATAAGTGGAGGAAGGAGGGAGAGAGAGTCATTGTCAGGGTGATATGAGTGACAAACTTCTTGGCTTTGAAGATGGATGAAGGGGCCATGAACCAAGGAATGTGGGCTGCCTCTAGAAGCTGGAAAAGGCAAGAAAATGGATTCTCCCTTAGAGCTTCCAGAAGGTATGCAGCCCTGCCAGTGCTCTGATTTTAGCCCAGTGACACCCGTGTGGTTCAGACATCCTGAACTATAAGGTAATAAAATTTGAGTTGTTTTAAGCCACTAAGTTTGTGGTAATTTGTTATAGCAGCAAAAGGAAACTGATACAGGATGTGAGTTGGTCCTTGAAGACTGGCAGGATATAATAGGCAGAGGTGGGGCTAGGACACACAGGAAGAGGAAACTGTACACCCAGCGGCCTTTAGGCTAGAAAGCACAAGGCATTTTTGTGTTCAGTGGGAAACCCTGTGTGGTTCTTTGCAAAAACAGACACAATTCTCCATCCTAGTCCATATCCCCTTGGAAGTGTAACTAGGCAGCTCTCCCCATCGAGAGATAGAGTCTACTTCCCCATCTCTTGAATCTGTGCTTGGCCTTATGACTTGCTTTGATCAAACATATGCAGGTTCCCAGCCTGGGCCTCAAGAAGCCTTGCACACTTCTGGACTCACCTTGCTGTCCTTGGAAGCCTGCCACCAGTTTATGACCAAGCCCAGGTGTGACAGGCAGCCCCTAAAATGGCTCCCAAGAATCTCCACCTCCTGGGATTAATGCCCTTTGTAACCCCACGGTGTTGGCTGGGCCTAGTGCCTCGCTTCTAATGAGTAGAATACAGCAAAAGAGACGGGTTGGCACTTCCTCTATTAGGTTATGAAAAGACCGTGTGACTTCCATCTTGCTCTCCTTTTCTTACTCTCCTGCTGCCTTGCTTTGAGGGAATCCAGCCACCGTGCTGTGAGTGCCCTGTGGAGGAGCCCACACGGCGTGGATATGATGTCTCTGGTCAAAAGCCAGCGAGGACCCGAGACCCGCCAAAGTCACGGGAGTGAGCTGAGAAGCAGATCCTCCCCTATTTGAGCCTTGAGATGACTGAAGTCCTAGTTGATACCTTGCCTGTAGCCTTGTGAGAGGCCCTGGGTCAAAGACACCCAGCTAAGTGGCACTTGGATTCCTGACCCACAGAAACTGAGAAAATAAAGGTTTGTTGGTTTTAGCTGTGTAATTTGTTATGCCGCAACAGATAACTAATATACCACTAGGCTTGTCTGCTGGATTGAGTGACATCAGGCCCAGTCACTTCCTTTCACCCAGCCGACAGCCATACAACCACCAGACATGTGAGCAAGGCTGTCCCAGATCAGCTAGGCCCCAGCCAACCTGTTTGCTGCTTGTAGACATGTGAGTGAGCCAAGCCAAGATCAGCCGACCCTGGCCCAGATCAGCAGAAGTTCTGCTGACCTTAGACTTGTTAGCAATAATAGACGTTGTTGTTTTAAGCTACTGAGTCTTGGGGTGATTTTTTTTTTTTTTTACCCAGCAATAGCTGACTGATGTAACCTGTATTGCCAGTGGGTTATGGATGTAGTAGGAGCTGAGGCTGAGAAGCTGGGTAGGGGCCTGAATGAGGAGGAATTTGATGTTAATTTGCAGGCAACAGGAGCAGGTTTTTGGGCAGAAGGTTAAGATGATCAGAGCTGTGGTTAAGGAAGTTTCCTGTGGCAGCAGGGAAAGGCATGAATCGGAGGCAGGGGGTCATTAGGAGGCTGCCGTCAGTGAGCAGATGAGCAGCGATAGGCCTGAAATTGGGTAGGGGTGAGGAATGGGAGACAGCAGAGGTAGAATCAATGGAACCTGCTCTGGATTAGGTTGGCGGCAGGGCAATGGGAAAGTGGGAGTCAACACCCAGGTGTTGATCCTGGGTGACTGAATGGTTGGTGGTGCTATTGACAGAGATGGGCAAGTCAGCATGGGGGGTAAAGAGATGCATGCTGTTTGGGATGAACAGAGGGTCAAGTGCTAAAAAGACCTTCTGGTAAGAGGCCCAGAGACAGTGATTCAATACTGCAAAGGGAGATTTATCCCCAGCCCAGTGAATCATCAGCTCTAGGGAAAGGTAGAGGATAGCACATTCAGACTGGGCAATCAAGAGAGATGGATAAAGGACTATTTACAAAGGCGCATGAAGGGTTTGGTATTGTGAGAGGAGTAGTGAAGTAGCCTGAGGCTAGCAATGGTGGGGAGCTGTTATCACCCCCTAGGACTGAGAAGACCCCAAGGGAGGGAGCAGGAGCCAGAACCAGGAGAGTGCCTGGTATGGAGAGGGCTGCATTGCAGGAGCTGTGGGCTTTGGTAGAAGATGCAGATGACTGAGAAAGGAGGACACAGGGGATTAAATACCCTGACTGCTCCCTCTTCCTGTTCTGGGAGCACTTTCTGGTGTCCATTATTGGCTGGGTCCAACCGGGAGTCAGAGAGCAAGGTTGCCCGTTGCTGCAGCCCAGACACATCAACCTCCCAGGACATAGAGAAGGTGGAGAAGGGGAAGGGTGAATGGAAGATATCCAGCCACCTATCAGTTGAAATTTTTTTCTTTTTAAAAAAAATTTGTTGAAGTATAGCAAATGAAATTTCTCTACTTTAAGTCAATCAGTGGCTCCGTTCTGGCAAATTAAATTTGAGGGGAATCTGCTAGGGAATTTCTGGAGAAAGGTTCTTTACTTTTAGGAAGGAGACAAGAAGAGAGCTGTTTCTCACTGTGTCTGATGTGATGCCTGGAACTGCAGCAGCTATCTTGCAACTGTGAGGGAAACCAGTCTAAGGTAAAACTGACCTACAGAGGGTAGAAGAGAAAAGAGATGGAAAGAACTGGGTCCTTGACAACATTGCAGAGCTGCTGTGAGAATCTGTTCTAGCTCTGTTTTTTTTTTAATGAAGTAAGATTCTTATCGTTTGAATCACTTTGAGTTGGCTTTCCAGTTACTTGCAGCCCAAGGCTTCCTAGTAGACACAGCTGCCATCTATCATCTCCAAGCCTGTGTGCAAGCATTCTTGGCTCCCACAGACTGCAGGCCAAACCCTCCTGTTTTCCTCTGCTGACCACAGGCTTATACTGTGTGCATCAGATTCAATAGAGTTTCAAATGCTTTTCTTTTTTTGTTAAATAAATCTTATTTATTTATTTTTGGCTGCATTGGGTCTTCATTGCTGCGTGCAGGCTTTCTCTAGTTGCAGCAAGCAGGGGCTACTCTTTGTTGTGGTGCACGGGCTTCTCATTGCGGTGTCTTCTTTTGTTGTGGAGCATGGGCTTTAGGCGTGGGCTTCAGTAGTTGTGGCACGCGGGCTCCGTAGTTGTGGCTTGCAGGCTCTAGAGTGCAGGCTCAGTAGTTGTGGTGCATGGGCTTAGTTGCTCTGTGGCATGTGGGATCTTCCCGGACCAGGGCTCAAACCTGTGTCCCCTACATTAGCAGGCGGATTCTTAACCACTGCGCCACTAGGGAAGCCCTCAAATGCTTTTCGGTCTGTGATGAAAGAAAGAGTCAGAAGTGGGGAATGGGCTGTTATCTGCTATGCTGCCCTGTAGCTACAGATGGCTCCTGGTGGTAGCAATGACCACAGTAGAGAGACTTCCATGGAGGCAGGTGGTATAGGGTAGCTGGACGGCATAGGCCTTGCAGGTTGTCAGAACTGGCTTCAGGTCTAGGTCTGCTGCTTTCTAACTGTGTGACTTTGGGCAAGTTAATTAACCTCTCTGAGACTTGGTTTTCTCACTGGATGTGTTAAGTTTGAATTAGATGAAAGGAAAACAGAAAACACTAATGCAAATCCTAGACCTGAGAGGCTGCCCTCGAAGGACTTCATCTCTCTCCCTTCCTATCCCTTTCCACCTCTGGATTGTGTGTGAGGGAGGTTGGGAAGGGTCCAAAGGGATATTGGCAAGAGAAGCAACCCAATCAAAAGAAGAATGTGAGCTCCCAGATAGCAGTGACTTGACTTGCCACATAGAGGGCATCTCCCTACCCCCCCCCCCAGTGTTTGATGTATAAATGTATGAATGAATGAAAGAGTAAATGAAAGAAAAAGAATGAGTAAGAGGGCTAAAAAAATGGGGAAATTTCAGCCACAGAGAAAAACGTTGAAGGAGGGCTTCATAAAATTCCACTGATCAATATCTATGGTGCAGATGGCAGATCAGTCAGGATAAGCTAAATAATGCTGTGCTAACAAACATCCCCCAAATTCCAGTGGCTTTACAACAGCCATGTTTAGGTACTGCATGGTGAGTTATCAGGGTGGTCTGTTCTTCAAAGTCACTCAACCATCCAGCTGTGTAGGAAGCTCCATGTTGATATGCTTCCATAATGACAGCAGCAGGGAAAAGAGAATATGGCAAACCACACACTGGCTCTTAAATCACCTGCCCAGAAGTGTTGGCCAAAGGAAGTCACATGGACACATTTGAGTTCAATTGGGTCGAGAAGTACAATCCTACTATGTTCTCAGAAATGAAAGAACTGACTGTTTATCAACAGTTTTAATACCTACCATCAATGGTATAGGCCAGAGCGGAGCTTGGGCTGAATGCAGCTCAGACATGATTTGTTTGGCCTGTTCAGTATCTTAAATAATTTTATAAGGTTTCCAACAGGTATGACATCAATCTATGCCATATACAAATCTGTATAATCTGGCTAAATTTGAAAAGTTGAACTATCTGGTGACAGTGAGCCCAGGTGTATTAATTAGGATTAAGTTGGGCAGATTATAACAGAAAATGTCAAAATAACAGTGGCTTACATAAGATACATGTTTCTTTCTCATATAGAAGGAGCCAGGAGATAAGTAGGCAGCCCAGGACTGGGTAGGTAGATTCAAAAAGCCATCAGGGGCTTTAGGCTTCTCTCTCCGCTCTGTTGTTTTCAGTGTATAGCTCCCATTTGCAAAGGTTGCTTCGTGGCCCATGGTGGCTTCCAGGGCTCCAGCCATCACATTCACACTCTAGGCCAGAGAAGGAAAAATTGAAGGCAAAAAGGGAGTCAGCTCTCTTTATACAGCCTTCCCAGAATTCCTGCACAAAGCTTCTACTTACAACTTATTGTCTAGATAGTCACATGGCTATACCAAGGGCAAGGGAGGATAGACATAGTCATGTGACTATGCTCAAGCCAAAGTAGTCTTTTTCCCCAGGATGAAATTTGCCCAGCTAAAATTAAATCATCTTTCTGCTATTAAAGAGAAAGGGGAAGAATCAAGGTTGCCATTGGCACTTAACAGCCTCTGCCAGGGGCCTGCAGTCCTGATTGTCTGGAGTGGAGTAGCAGATGCCTCACTCACACTGGGCCTGAGCTCATGTGTTTCCCACAGACCCCACCACTCCCTGATGCCTCTCCAGCACTCCATGTCAATTACTATTTATCACTGGGCTTGTGTTGACTTTTTTTTTTTTCTTAGTGGAATCAAGAGGAGAAAGAAATATTTCCTATACTATGTCTCTGTTAAAAATCAAAAGAGTAAAAACTATACCAAGAGAATCATGTGCTTCAAGAAAAATGAGAGTGGAAGCATATTTCTCTGGGGAAGAGAAAAATATTCTTAGCTGTGTATCGTGCAAACAAGGTATATTGAAAAAAATGCAACTTAATACACTCTTTTGAAACAGCTGACTTGCTTTACTCACCACTGTGGCCTGGCAGGCGTTCTACTGGTTGTATAGCTCCCTGGGAAGACAGTGGGCCTGAGATCTTTCTGGTTCTGTACAGCTCAGCCCTCTTTCTGGGAGGAGAACAGCCCCATTTTGTCCAATGTCTCTTACCCCTTATTTGGAATGATCTCGCCCTTCTTTGTATTCAGGACTTATTTTGAGCAAGTTCAAAACCGTCTTGCAAAGTTCAAGATCATTATGACAGGCAAAAATGCAGTGAAATAGCACACCACTGTCAGTTAATTACCAAAAATCCTTTAATAGCTGACATTATTATAAATTATATACCATTATGACAGGGACAGTTGGGCTCTCTGTTTTTCTTGCCCTCCATTGGAGCCCCAAACAATGCCGTCTTGTTGGGGAGAAAGACCTGGATGCACTTGGAGGCAAGTTGGGAGTTTACATGGGCTACCTACGCTGACCACAGCAGCCTGTGGGCCTCTAAGGACACCCTGTTGCTGGGTGGGGATGAGGCAGCTGCCTGAAAAGGCCTCAGAAACAACCCTTTTCCCATTCCTACCTGCCTGCCCCACTGCTGTGGCTACAAGAGTCTCTTCCCCAATGGACCTCCCAACTCCCTCTGCCCTGTTGCCTTCTCTTCTCCCTGTCTAGCCTACCTCAAAGAGGCCCTCTTCCAGGCAGCCTCCCCCGATTTTTCTTCCTAAAGCTCCAGGCACATGGTAGGTTAGTTCTCTTTTGTTTTTGTTCTTGAGTTGGGCACATAAAGTACACATCTTAAGTGTAAAACTTGGTGATTTTTGTTGTTGTTGTTGTACACGGGCCTCTCACTGTTGTGGCCTCTCCCGTTGCGGAGCACAGGCTCCGGACGCGCAGGCTCAGCGGCCATGGCTCACGGGCCCAGCTGCTCCGCGGCATGTGGGATCTTCCCGGACCGGGGCACAAACCCGTGTCCCCAGCATCGGCAGACAGACTCTCAACCACTGCGCCACCAGGGAAGCCCCCAAACTTGGTGATTTTTTACCTATGTGTGCACTGTGTAATCTTCTCCCAAATCAAGATATGGAATATAGGTCCTCTCTTAACTCAGAAACGTTCCTGTGCATGAGAATCCCCTCTGGAGAATGTGAAAAATGCAGCCTCTGGCCTAACCCAGAGATGCTGATTCAGTGGGTCTTGGGTGGCCCAGGACGGCAGATGAACAGTACTCAGGTCTTCAGGTGGAGGAGGTCTGCAGCCCACCCTTGGAGAAACGCACTCAGTGCTTGCTGGGGTAGGTCCCCTGTCTTCTTTGTTATCCCCCTGTCAGATGGGGGCATGCTCTGCTCCCTTCATCTCAGGACCCAACAAGGTTCTGGGCCGAGAGTGGCATCCACAGGGGTGGATCCAGGCTGGTGCAGCCTGAAGCTAGGCGATTTGGGAGGCTGTCCCAGAGAAAAAGAATACTCTGTTGGGTGAGGGGCCTCGGAAGTACCTCCTACAAGTGAATTTTACCCTACTTTCAATCCACCACTGGCAACCACTAAGAGTTCATGGTCTTAGATGTTGTCAGGGTGAGAAGTCTGTCTGCTGGACGGGACAGATCATTCCCCAGCTCACTCCTTCCACCCACAGAAATGGCCACGGGGATGCTCAGCCCTGCTCCGGATAAGAATCACCTGGGGATGCTTAAAAAAAAAAAAACCCAGCCCCACATCAGGTGTTCTGATTTAATTGATCTGGGGTAGGGATTGAGCTTTAGTATTTTTTAAGCTCCCAGGTGATTCTAATGCACAGTCAAGGCTGAGAATACCTGAGCAGAGGCCTGGCTCTGAATTTTAATCTTTCTTTATCTGCTCCAGACTTATACTAAGAGTACATATATACTAAGAGTATATATAAGGCCAGGTGGCTGCACCTCCTCCCACTGTCTTCCTTCTGCCTTTTCTTCTGAAGGGGCCAGGACTCCTGGCTGGGGTTGGTGGCATCCACTCCAGCCATGTCCTTGGTCCACCTCCACAGCACCCGCTCCATCCCGGGGACAAATCAGCTAATAATATTGGGCATTTATTAAGCATCTAATGTTATTTCTAATCCTCATGACAACACTGCATTTTAGCAGGAGGGAGGGAAACAGAACTCAGGAAGCCTTAGTGATTGCCTTCAGAGCCTCAGTGGGTAAGTGCTGGAGCTGGGATCACACCCAGGCCTTTAGGGCTCCAAAGCCCACGTGCATTTCCCTGGCCAGGCTGCTCCTGGAAGCAGTGCCTGTTTACTGAGCACCGGCCATGCCCAGGGCACAGGCCTGGGGCCCATTGATCCATTAGGCACAGCAGACACAGTGTCTAGGGCCCACGGTAATTTTAGGGGGCCTACAAAATGCTTTAATTTTCATTTTGTTTGAAATCAGAAGAAAAGAAATAATAATGATAAACATACAACGATGAATCCAGCCTGGATTACACTTGTCTTTATGCCAATATACTTGTAAAATATATTATTTAATATTTTTTCATGGAAGAAGGGACCCATGAAGACAAAAGTGTCTAGGGACTATGGAATTCGCAATGCAGCCCTGCACACAGTCCTGGGCCCTGGAAGGCACTGACCATTGTGTCCCCCAGCCCTCCCCAGAGCACAGCCAGTGCTAGTGGGGATTGAGGCAAGAAATGTTTATTACACACCTCTGCATGCTGAGAGCTCTGGGAAGTAAACAAGAGCAACAGGTGTGTCCTGGTCTGGCTGGGAAGAGACAATGTACACACAGGAAGCCAAGAGCAGGACAAGACAGCATGCTTTTTCCCAGTGTGGCCAGTTCTTCTATCTCTTCTTCTTATTCTTTTTGGCTGCGTTGGGTCTTGGTTGCTGCATGGCCAGTTCTTACTTCTCTCTCTTATTATTATTCTTTTTGGCTGCATTGGGTCTTCGTTGCTGTACGTGGGCTTTCTCTAGTTGTGGCGAGTGGGGGCTCCTCTTCATTGCAGTGCTCGGGCTTCTCATTGCAGTGGCTTCTCTTGTTGTGGAGCATGGGCTCTAGGCACATGGGCTTCTGTAGTTGCAGCACGTGGGCTCAGTAGTTGTGGCTCGCGGGCTCTAGAGCACAGGCTCAGTAGTTGTGGTGCACGGGCTCAGTTGCTCCGCAGCGTGTGGGATCTTCCCGTGTCCCCTGCATTGGCAGGTGGACTCCCAACCACTGCGCCACCAGGGAAGTCCCTTCTGTCTCTTCTTATTTTTGTCATTTTATTCGTCACTTAGTTATGTCCTGCTTTGCAGGTTATTGAACTGTTTCATCTATTTAATACTTCAATCAACTATTCTTTTGTGGATTTTTTCCCTTTCTTCAACAAAAAATTACTATTTTAATAATATATTTGTTATTTTAAAATATTGGATTTAATTGTCCATTTAATTGAATGGGTAATTCAGCCCATGGTGCAGAAATTCGGAAGGTACTGAAGAAGGCTGAAGGCAGGGGAGAGAGGGAGGTTTCTTTTGCTCTGAACCTTTGGTCCTGTTTAGTTTGTGCCATGTGCGAGCATTACCTATCTAATAGAACGGCTGAAAACAAACAAGCAAACAAAACCCCAAACAGGTATGTGTTGAAAAGTTAATCTCCCTCTTACCCAGTTTCCAGCTTCCCTGTCACTCCCACCACCCCAGAGACAACCAACTTTCCCAGGTTACCATGGATCCTTCCAAAGACATTTTATGCATATGCAAGCATATATGTTTTTTAAAACATTTACCCAAATTGTAGCACACTGTACACGTTGTTAGTCACTTAAGGTCGTTTTTTCCAGTTATATATATATATATATATATAAAACATATATATATGTTTTTGAGATTATTTCCCTTTATAGGTTATTATAAGATATTTAATATATTGATAGTTCTCTGTGCTATACAGTAAATCCTGTTGCTTATCTATTTTATGTACAGTAGTTTTGTATCTGTTAATCCCATACTCCTAATTTATCCCTCCCCCCTCCCTTTCCCCTTTGGTAACCATGTTTGTTTTCTATGTCTGTGAGTCTGTTTCTGTTTTGTATATAGATTCATTTGTGTTATTTTTTAGACTCCACATATAAGTGATATCATATAAAATTTGTCTTTCTCTGTCTGACCACACTTAGTATGATATTCTCTAGGTCTATCCATGTTGATATAAATGGCAATATTTCTTTCTTTTTTATGGCTGAGTAATATTCCATTGTGTGTGTTTGTGTGTGTGTGTGTGTGTGTGTGTGTGTATACATACATCACATCTTAAACCAGTCATCTGTTGATGGGCACTTGGGTTGTTCCCATGTCTTGGCTATTGTAAATAGTGTTGCTATGAACATTGGGGTGCATGTGTCTTTTTGAATTAGAGTTTTCATCTTTTCCAAATATATGCCCAGGAGTGGGATTGTTGGATCATATGGTAGTTCTATTTTTAGTTTTTTAAGGAACCTCCATACTGTCCTCCGTAGTGTCTGTACCAATTTACATTCCCACCAACAGTGCAGGAGGGCTCCCTTTTCTCCAGACCCTCTCCAGCATTTATTAGTTGTAGATTTTTTAATGAAAGTCATTTGATGATAGCCTCTTTGTGGTTTTGATTTGCATTTCTCTAATAATTTGCGACGTTGAGCATCTTTTCGTGTGCCTGTTGGCCATCTGGGTGTCTTCTTTGGAGAAATGTGTATTTAGGTCTTCTGCCCATTTTTTCACTGAGTTGTTTGTTTTTGGTCACTTAATATTTTGATCTTTTCATACTGAGGGCTGCCTCATTCTTTTTCAACAGCTGGATGATATACCATAATTGATTTAACTAGATCCTCTATTGATAAGTTTGTTTCCAATCTCTGTTATAAAGTAACCTTACGGAGCATAACTCCCCACTCTTCCAGTTGTGCGTTAAGTAACTGTATATATACTTTTTTCACTATGTGCAAGCACATCTGTATGTCTGTTTAGAATGGAATCACAGCGTCAAGAGATGTGGACATTGTGCAGGGAGGGGAAGTTGGTACAACCTCCATGGGGAGGCCAATGTGGCCATACTTATCTAAATTAAATCCCTCCTCCCCAAACAATTTCTGGACCACCTCCTGGGTGCTGGGCTAGGGGTACGGAGGTGAGGAGCACTCAGGCTTTGCTCTTCGGGGGCTCTCAGGTTGGGACAGATCACTTGCAGCCCTGGGAAGGAGGGCTGGACAGATGCCAGGGCAGTGCAAGGAAGACAGCCATGGGCCTGTCACTCGGGAGAGAGGAAGAAAATGTTTGCTGGGAGGAAAAGAAGGAAGGGCACTGCAGGTAGGTGAACCAGCATGTGCAAAGGCCAGGTGTCACAGGGGAACTTTGGGGTGTGCTGGGGAGCAGGCCTTCTCTTGTTCAGGGTCCATGTGGTGGGAGGGGAAATGAGATGGAAGCTGCACCTAACAGGGCTGGGAAGTGACTCTTTGATCTGTTGGTCATGGGGCTCCATTGAAGGGTTCTCAATGTGGTAGCCTCATGGTGAGAGAAATGCTAGAAGCCTCTCTCTGGCCGTGGTGTGGAGGAATGATTGAATGCCAATGTTTCTTCCAGTAAACTCCCAGTCTCTGAAGGACAGGCTCCCTGCACTAAAGGCCTTTAGCCCATAGCAAGTGTAAAAACAGGCAGTTGAATTATAGCCAAGAACCAAAGTGAGCCATATTCCCTGGCATTGTCTCTGAAATGAGGGCTCCTGAGGGTTGTGAGCTTCCTCCAGGAGGCCTGGGCTCAGGCCGGGGCTCATGATCTGATGCTGCTCACAATGACTGTGACATTCTTTAGAAGTCTCTCATCTCTGTTCAAAAAAACGCCTCCGGGCTTCCCCGGTGACGCAGTGGTTGAGAGTCCGCCTGCCCATGCAGGGGACGCGGGTGCATGACCCGGTCCGGGAAGATCCCACATGCCGTGGAGCGGCTGGGCCCGTGAGCCGTGACCGCTGAGCCTGCGCGTCCGGAGCCTGTGCTCCGCAACGGGAGAGGCCACAGCAGTGAGAAGCCCGCGTACCGCAAAAATAAAAAAAAAAGCCTCCATTTTGCATACTATTCCCTGATATATCTAGGTTAGCTTTAACATTAAAATGGGATGTATTACAAATATAATATAAAGTAAGTTTCTCGGGACTTCCCTGGTGGCGCAGTGGTTAAGAATCCGCTGGCCAATGCAGGGGACACGGGAAGATCCCACACGCTGCGGAGCAACTGAGCCCGTGTGCCACAACTACTGAGCCTGTGCTCTAGAGCCTGTGAGCCACAACTGCTGAGCCTGCATGCCACAACTACTGAAGCCCATGTGCTCTAGGGCCTGTGCTCCGCAACAAAGAGAAGCCACTGCAATGAGAAGCCCGTGCACTGCAACAAGGAGTAGCCCCCACTCGCCACAACTAGAGAAAGCCCGCACACAGCAACGAAGACCCAACGCAGCCAAAAATAAATAAATTAATTATTTTTAAACAAGTAAGTTTTTCTAACAGCTTTGAGTCAAATTAGCCCTCCAGAAAAATCCTTTGATTTCGAGGGGTCCGCCCAGTTTGAGAAGGATGGATGCTGGCAATCCAGTTTCACTGCAGCAAAGCTACAATCCTCACCCTGGTCTCTGTGTAACTGCCTTCAGCCCTCTTAACCACCAGGAGACTTGCTGCACTTCACTCATCCACGCCTCTGTTCATTCATTCACCTGGTATTTCTGAAACCTGATAATGTGCAGGGCGTTGCCCTCTCCTATGACATCCACAAGGAGCAGAATAACAGTAGCGGCTCTAAATGCTTTGCATGTATGATCTCAATCAATACAATGACCCTTTGAGGTACGTACTATTGTTATTAAACCTATTTTACAGACGGGGAAACTGAAACTCAGAGAGGAGTTAAAGGTAAAGTGACAGAGGCCACCCTAGAAGCAGCAGAGCCAGGATTAAGACTAGGCAGTCTGACCCCAAGGCTGCCCTTTTACCTCCTCTACTGTGTACACTGTGCAGTTGGGATGAGAAGCCTTAAGCACTGGGATAAGAGGCAAAGAGCCCTGGGAGCTGGAAAACCTCAGATCAACTTCCGGCTCCCTCCAAGCGGCACTGTGATCTTGGGCAAATCACCCTCCTTTCCTGGTTCTAGAATCTGCCCTGGCCCCCCTCCCTGCCCTATTCTGCTTTGAGCTATTTAGGCTATTTAGACAGTGGAGGGTTAAGTGCAGCCCGAGGGGTGTGACCAATAGCATTGAGAAGGGAAGTTTCTCTCGATTCTCTGGAGCTGCTGAGTCCTACAGTGTGCCAGGACCTTATTTAACTCCTACCACAGTCGAGCAGGTCCTTTTTTTTTTTTAATTTTTAAATTATTTATTTATTTATTTTTAAAATTTTGGCCGTGCAGCATGTGGGACCTTAGTTCCCAAACCAGGGATTGAACTCACACCCCCTGCACTGGAAGCGCGGAGTCTTAACCACCAGACTGCCAGGCAAGTCCCCAAGCAGGTCCATTTTATTGATGAGGAAACTGAGTCTCCCTGAGGTTAGTTGGTTGTTAGTTGAATGGCTTAACCTGGTAACAACTAACTCCTTGCTTATTTCAATAATAATAGCTCCCATTTACTGAGCATTTATTAGGTGCCAGACACTGGGCTAAGCATTTGAATCTTCAAAACAATCTCCCAATATTATTATTACCAGTTAAGTCTCAGGCTCCCCATAACCTGGGAATAATAATAGGCCCCTATTGGGGGTTGTTGTAGGAAATTAAGGAAGTTGCCCAAGGTCACACAGCTAAGAGGTAGCTGAACAGGATTTGCACCAAGGTCTGTTTGGTTCAATAAAGTGATGGTTAAGAACCATTACTCTGTGCTACCCAAGCACAGGCTGCCTGGAGTGGCAATAGTAAAATCGGCATTTGATTCATAGGGGCTATGGTAATAGGTCCCATAATTATAGACAGGACCAGGAAAAATCCTTGTCTCTGAGAGAGTGTAGGAAAAAGCAAACAAACAAAAAAGCCTAAAAGTGGGTGAGGGTAGGTATTGGTTAAACTGGTGTTCCCAACATTGCATATATCCAGGTGGATATTAGGATAATTTCAGGTGATACACAGATAAACTTTCTATTTTATGTATTTATTTAAAAGTGATAAATATAACCAGCACATCTGTGACTCCATGGCTATTACTGCTTATAACAAGGCTAAATAAAAGTGGTGAACTGGGGCTTCCCTCGTGGCGCAGTGGTTGAGAGTCCACCTGCCGATGCAGGGGACACGGGTTCGTGCCCCAGTCCGGGAAGATCCCACATGCCGCGGAGCGGCTGGGCCCGTGAGCCGTGGCCGCTGAGCCTGCTCGTCCGGAGCCTGTGCTCTGCAATGGGAGAGGCCACGACAGTGAGAGGCCCGCGTACCGCAAAAAAAAAAAAAAAAAAAAGTGGTGAACTGATTTTAAAAATTAAGTAAATAAGTGTCAATAACATGTCTACACTGTTCAGATGTTCTTTCGCACTCTCAAATATGTAATGTAAGTCATGCTGGTTCTATCTTCAATATGTCCAGGATCTGACCTCTTCTCCCACGCCAGCATGGCTTCTCCTGGGCCACTGCAACAGTCTCCCACCAGGCCCCGCTCCCCGCCCTGGCCCTGCAGTCTGTTTTCCATATGGCAACTAGGGGGAGCCAGTTAAAACAGAAGGCAGATATGTCCCTCCCCCTCTCAGAACCTCCAGGGGCTCCCAGCTCAGAGGACAAGCCAAAGACCCACCAATGGCCTGTGCGACCCTATAATCTGCATGCCCCCTCCCGCTAGTATTTCTCCCATCTCATCACCTCTTTGATGGTCTGGGACATGCCAGGCATGCTACCACCTCAGGACCCTTGCACTTGCTGTTCTCTGAGCCTGGAACATTCTTCCCCCAGATAGTGTCAGAGAGGTTCCCTTCACCATCAAGACCTTGCTCAAATGTCACCTTCCCAGAGAAGCATTCCCTGACCACTTTTTCTGAACCACATCTACCCTCTCCTGGCATTTCTGTCTCCTCTTCTCTGTTCCATTTTTAACCTTGGCATCTTTATCTTCCAAGATGCTGGATACCTGATGATTTTGTTTATGGTCTGTCTGTCCTCCCACTAGACTCCTTGAGCTCGGGAATTTTTGTTTTTGCTTGCTGCAGGATCCCTAGCACCTAGAACATGGCTTGGCACCCAATAGGAGCTCGATGAGTACATGTCATGTGGGTGAATACAAAGTTCCATTCGTGCACATGTGCATTTTTCAAGAGAGAAGGGGTCCAAAGCACTCATCAAAGTCTCAGAAGGGTTGTCTGCCACCAAAGGGTACCCCAGCTCCCCCATTTGGGACCATGTTGGCCAATTAGATTTACTTTCTAAAGGGGCAGACAATACCACTTAGCCAGTTGGGCCTATAGTATTTCTCCTGAGAGTTAATAAGTGAAGCCTTGGTTTATCCATTCGTTTTCTGTGAAGTGGGCTGGATGAGTCAGTCTCCCTGCCAGTTCATCTCACCATAGTAAGAGGTGGCCCAGACTCCCTCTGTAATGCCTCTGTTCATAAGCAGTGGCCCCTAGAGCCTGCCTCTTCCCACCACCAAGAAGCAAGTTCTGCCTTGTATTATTTCTGCTGTTTCATACCTTGTGAATTCCCAGCTAATGTGGAAACATCCCAAGGGCAAAAGACCATGTTTTCTTTTCTAGGGTCAGATATTCAGAAGATGAACATTCAACTCAAGCAGCCTGGGGTTAAAGTCCCATCTCTGCCACTTGTTGGCTGTGTGACCAAAGACAAATTACTTAACCTCTCTGTTTCCTTCTCTAAAAAAATGGATTGTTTAAGAATAAGAACTTCCTCATTATGCTGTTGGGGGGATTTGATGAGATAGTGCATATAAGTGTTTGGTATGGGATGATGATGAGCATGGAGCTTGGTGAAGTGAGGGGTTTTAATCCAATCATGTCACAAATATTAAGTGCCTGCTATGTGACAGGTGTTATGCTAAGGACTGGGGAGAAGAAATAGGGCAGGTGCTGTCTTGTGTGAATTAGCTTCTTTGATGGTACAGACAGAGTGGCATCAAATGGCCTGTTTCTGACTCGCTCAGTGGGTCTGTGGGTGGCCTGTGCCTGACAGTTTCACCATCTCTAACCACGTGGGGCTTACATTCCAGAGGCAGAGGAGAATGGACACGGGGTTGCATGGGTTTATGAACTGTGAGAAAACACAGGGTACTTTGGGGGAATATTAGAATAATGGGGAGGGGGCAGATTTAAATCTCAGGGGTTAGAGTTATTTCTTTGTGAGTTACTTTGTGAATAACCTGGCTGCAGAGACCTGAGGAGCAGCAGCTGGGACCCTACCTTTCTCCTTTCCTGCACCCTCAGGGAATTTGAGCTTGTTCTCCAGAGGGGCAGTTTAGGAGGGTGCCCTAGGCTGAAGCTCTGAGGCCCTGCCCTCTGGGCACTGCCACACATACCCTCTAGTGGTCACAACACAGGCAGGCGCTAGGCTGGATGGGCCCTGGAATCCAAGGACAGTGGGACTGACTGTCACCATCCTTCTCTTCCAGATACTATCTCCATTGAGACTTGGTCTTCCTGGAATGAGGGATGACTCCGGGACCTCATGTCATTTAACTTTGGTAACCAACTGTAGCATGATTCCTATTCCCATTTTACAGATGAGAACCCCGAGGCTTATAGAGGCGAGGGAGGTTAAGTAGGGTCAGTACTGAACTCAGGCCTACTAGACTCTGGTTTTCATGCTCTTCAGGTGTCATCCAGCTGGCACCTAATGGCACCCCACCCTCAATGCCACATCTCTGGATGAGCAGGAGCAGAAGGCAAACTTTGTCCAAATTACTGCCCAGGGAAGAAGGCAGCCCTCCCCAGGAAGTTTCCTACTTCAGTCTCTCCTCGGCCTGAGGCCCCAAGCACAGGCCTGACATCCCTCAGGGTGCTCCACCAGGAACCCTGCAGAAAGGGATGCCCTGGTACCTTAGGGAGGTATGGGGGAATGGAGGGGGAAGGAGTCACAGTTCACAGATTTGCATCCAGGGGTGCTGAGCATTTGTGGAAGCCCTGAGAGGTAATCCATCCACCTACTATCCTTTTCCTTTTGCTTCCCCTCACACATACATACCTCTTCCCCTAGCCAATGGGTTCAAATCCAACCTCTGCCACTAACTACAAGCTTGTGCAAGTTACTTAAGGTCTTTGTGCCTCAGTGTCCTTTAATGTAAATTAGTGGTGAATAACCATGCCTACCCCTAAAGTGTTGTTATATGGAGTCTGGGGCCTCAGCCCACAACACTTTGATTCAGCAGGTCCAGTGGACCACATTTTGGAAAGCAGTGTCCTGAACGGTGTGCTCCGGCAACACAGACCCACACCACTTTCTAGCTGTTGGGGTAAGAGCACATACTGGTTTATGCCTCTCTGGTTTTAGTATCTTAGCAGTTTCAAGACTATCTTCATTTCAGTGGCAAATTAAATGAGTAAGTTCCTGTTTCTCAGTTTCCTCATCTGTGAAATGGAGATAATAGTACTAATAGGATTGTTGTGAGAATGACTAAAATCTTTGTAATGCTTGCTTGGAACATAGCCTTGCCCATAGTAAGCACAAGCTATTATTGTAATCCACAGCCAAACCAGCAGATACCCTGATGAAAGAAAACACTTTACATCACATTAAGTTTCTCCTTGCATTTTAAGACGCATTCATTTCCCCAGGGGTCAGAAGTGACTGAAAAGGGGCCACAAGATCCGTTGTCCTCTAGGTGTTGCTTACACAGGTGTTTTGTTCACTTGTGAAAATTCACCCTGTTTGCTTAGGACTTGTGCACTTAAAAGGCACTGTCTCCTAGGATCCTCATGGTTCTGTGAAGAAGGCAGGGCAGGCATCATCATCTCCGTTTTTCAAACGGAGGCCAAGACAGCTATTTTGATTGGGCCAAAGAAGAAGGGGATGAGGGTTGGGAAGCTTCTCAGTCCGGCCCTCCATTCGCGAGAGTAAACGCCTCTCCCAGAGGGAGCGGAGCGAACAGTACCTGGCGCCAGGTAAAGCTCAGCAAAGGGTTCTAAGTCCTTCCTGCAAACACCGGCCTTCCCCCAGCGCACACACAACTTGGGCCCGCCCGGGGACTAGCACCGCAGCACGCTCACAAGGCCAGTCCCACACGTGGGAACTCCCGAGGGAGACCCGCGCGCCTGCAAACCCTCGGCCCCGGCGGGGGGAATGGCGTCCAGCCGCGGGCCAATGAGAGTAGCGGAATTTCTTTCATTCAGTGCTGGTCTGGTTCTTGCCCGGAAAGGGGCGGGACACCATGCCGGGGGCGGGGCCGCCGCGCGCCGGGGAGAGGGCGGTGCCCGCTCAGTGGCCCGGCCAATCGGCGCCGCGCCCGGGGTGGGAGGGGGGACCAGGCCTTTTTTCCCTCCGCGCGGGGCCAATCCCGACTTTACAAGCTTGAACTTTTGCCACCCTCGGACTAGCAGGAGCGCCCGAGGAGGTACCCCGCCGCGCCGGCTCCAGGGGCAAGAGCGGCCTTAACCCTTACCTCGCCGGGCGGCTCGCTGCTGCCGCCGCGCTCCCACCAGCTCGCCCCGGATCAGGCGGGCCCCGGCCCCCCAACCCACCCCCATTGCCATGGTGAAACGTCGCTGGGGAAATCACGAGCCCTACCCACATCCCTCTTCGTGGTGCAGAGAATAAACTGGGGAAGGGAAGGGGGTGGAGGAGTCGCCCAGCCCCGGGACGGCTGGCGGCCCGCCTAGCTCCGAGGTAAAGAGACTTGGCGACCGAGAGGAGCCCGAGAGAAGACCTTCTCCGCCTCTACCCCACCCTCTGCAACTCCCCTACCTCGAGCAAGCCTAGAATCCCGCTGCGCGAGGCATTCCACGCCCCTCGGTTGGCCGGGCGGCCAACCCCTGACTTCGCGCAGGGGGTGTGGAAACCTCGTGCTATCACGCTAGCTCCCGCTACTCCAACAAATCAGCCGCCCCCTGCTCCCAAGAGACGCAAGCCAGGAAAGCATACACGCACACCCATTTTTATTAGCCTTCCCTGGGATGGGGGTTTGTACCAATTCTAAAGTGCAATGTGTGTTTGTAAGTTTGTGCACAAGCCAGGGAGAGGCAAAGCGCCCCGTTTGTGTCCGAGTCTTAGAGAGTCCGCCGAGCCCTCGAGCAGCCCGCCCGTGGTTTGTGTAACCGCGTGTGTGTGTGTGTGTGTGTGTGTGCGAGCGCGCGCTCGCATCCGTGCCCGCGGCGCACGCGAGCCAGAGAGCAGGCCGTGGGCGCTGTCAGGCCCGAGGCGGGGGGGCTGGGGCAAGCGTGGGGCGGGGGCCGGGGCTCGGCCCGCCCCGGGAGCCGGCCCCTCGGAGCCTCGGGCCCTGCAATGGGACGTGTTCTCCTTTAAGAGTTAAGAAACTTGAAACCTTGTTTGCGCAACAATCAGCGCCGCGGAGCCGCCAAAGTGTCTAGACTGGCATATGATGGGAGGCAGCCAATGACTCCGCGGCGCTCCTCCGGGGGCCCTCAGTGTGCGTTTGAGGAGAACAAAAAAGAGAGAGCCGAGCGGGGGAGCGAGCGAGGGAGACGAGCCGAGAGAAAGAGCCGCCGGGCGCTGCCTCGCCAGACCTCGCCGGGACCACGGGGCCACCGGGAGGCACTTTTTGTGGAGGGGGGAGGGGGGCGACCTCTGCAGCCGCAGCGTCCGGGGCGTCCGAGCGCAGCGTGGGGCGGGCTACGACCTCTGCCTCGGTGGATTGCATTTTTAATTAAGGATTCCCAGCAGCTCTTTGGGATTTTTACAGTTTCCACTCATGTGTTGACACCCGCGTTCTGGAGAAATTCGCTCCAAGTGCATCTAGCGCCTGGGACCTGAGACGGAGTTGGCTTTTCGTGCATGCAATTCCAGGGATTTTGGTTTTGTTTCGGGTTTCTTTTTCTTTCTTTCCTTTTTTTCTTTTTCTTTTTTTCTTTCTGCAGGGAGTAAGAAGGAAGTCGAGGGTATCAACAAGCCTGCCTTTCGGATCCTGCAGGAAAAGCCCATGTAGTGAAGTGCTTGGGTTTTAAAGGCAGGGCTTCCCAGACACATTTGGGGGGTTCGGCGCGAGCGCTTTGTGCTCATGGACCAGCCGCGTAACTTTTGAAGGCTCTCCGGCCCATGCGGGGTCTTGCTGGCGGCGCGCAGTCTGCAGTCCCTCTGAAGCGCCGGGGCTGGAGTTGCTGAGCTGCCCGGGCGCCGGGGTCCATGTAGTCGCGGGCCGAGCGCGGACTGCGGCTCGGCGTGCGCGCGTTCCCCGCCGTCCTGCCCTGGCGAGCTCCCTCATGTTGCAGCCCTGCGGCGCCCCTTCGACGACAGGCTGTGCGCGGTCTGCACGGCGCCCGGCGGCAGAGCTTCATGTGGGGCTGCGGCTCGCGCAGCCGGCGCCTCGCTGAGGAAACGGACCCCCGGTAACCGGAGACCGCCTCCCCCCCACCCCCGGCGCCAAAGGATATCGTATGTTCAGGTCCAAACGCTCGGGGCTGGTGCGGCGACTTTGGCGAAGTCGTGTGGTCCCCGACCGGGAGGAAGGCAGCGGCGGCGGCGGCGACGAGGATGGGAGCGTGGGCAGCCGAGCTGAGCCGGCCCCGCGGGCACGAGAAGGCGGAGGCTGCGGCCGCCCCGAAGTCCGCCCGGTAGCCCTGAGGCGGCCCCGGGACGCGGTGGGACAGCGAGGCGCCCAGGGCGCTGGGAGGCGCCGGCGCGCAGGGGGCCCCCCGAGGCCCATGTCGGAGCCGGGGGCCGGCTCTGGGGGCTCCCCGCTGGACGTGGCGGAGCCGGGAGGCCGGGGCTGGCTGCCCGAAAGTGATTGCGAGACGGTGACCTGCTGTCTTTTCTCGGAGCGGGACGCCGCCGGCGCGCCACGGGACGCCGGCGACCCCCTGGCCGGGGCGGCCCTGGAGCCGACGGGCGGCGGGCGGAGTCGTGAAGCCCGCTCGCGGCTGCTGCTGCTCGAGCAGGAGCTCAAGACGGTCACGTACTCGCTGCTGAAGCGGCTCAAGGAGCGCTCGCTGGACACGCTGCTGGAGGCGGTGGAGTCCCGCGGCGGCGTGCCGGGCGGCTGCGTGCTGGTGCCGCGCGCCGACCTCCGCCTGGGCGGCCAGCCCGCGCCGCCGCAGCTGCTGCTCGGCCGCCTCTTCCGCTGGCCCGACCTGCAGCACGCCGTGGAGCTCAAGCCCCTGTGCGGCTGCCACAGCTTCGCCGCCGCCGCCGACGGCCCCACCGTGTGCTGCAACCCCTACCACTTCAGCCGGCTCTGCGGGCCAGGTGAGCGCGCCGCGCCCGGCGGGCCCTCGGGGTTTCCCTTCCCGCCCCCTTCCGCGGCCTCCTGTCTCTCCTTGACACCTCTGGCGGGCGGGCGGGCGGAGCTGAGGGTGCTCCCCCGGGTGCCCCTGGAGCTTGGGAGCTCCCAGTGGAGGCGCCTGACGCTGGCAGGAAAGCCGGGGAGTGGGGATGTGGGCGCACACGGCAACTTCGTCTTAAGGCTCCGGCAAACTCAGAAGGGTGCGCGTTGGAGTTTTCTCTTCAGCTAAAGGGACCTGAGGCAGGCTCCGGCTTTCCAGACGGTGGAAGAGGAGGGCAGGTCTAGAAGAGGCCAAAGACTTGAGCGCCCCCCTCCTCCAAGCCCATTTACCCCCAGTCCGTGCCCGGGCCTGTAGCATTTGTGTGCATATGCCTATACCTACGGTATATTATGCTTTGTCGTATCCAGGTAGATATATGTCGTGAAATTGGGTGTAGGCAGTTCATGGCTAGAGTCCAAAGTGTTTGTAAACTGTCCTACTTGTTCCTGTCTATACTGAGGAGCAAAGCTTTTGCGGGGTAACCCTCCTCAGAGTGGAGACCACCCTCTTGCTCTCTTGCCTCTTGATTGTTGCCAGCATCCCTTGGGTGTCCAATGCCAGGACCTTCTGTCATCGTCATTCTCAATCCTGTGCCCAGCTTTTCTAGAGAGCTGAGGGTCCTGGAGGTGTCTAGGTAGGGAAGGAAGCTGGATATTTTAGTACTTTTGAGAACTGCCCCCCTTCTTTGTCCTCTTCTTGGGATTTTTCTGCACACACCATCTACCCAGTCCTGCTTACCTGAGCAGGCCCTGGGTGCTTTAGCAAAGGTGAGGACAGAAGGAGACTCCAGGCAGGCCGGAAGCTTGCATCCTCACACACACCCCCCAGCGCCCCCTTCCCTTGCACTGCAGGGATCACACATTTTTAGCCTGTAGCATCTTCTGGGTGTATGCATCTTAAGTGGCACTGGGGGTTCTGCAGGGATGGGACTCTCTGAGGGTTATAGACTGTTGGGCCTGGGCAGGCTCTGAGTTCCTCTGGCCTGGCTCCTCTGGAGAGAGGCAGCACCCAGCCTGGGGGCATTTAAGAGGGTCAGATCACACAGGTCTCCTGACTCCCAGCATGGAAGGGGAGGGTGGGGCTAGAAGCATGGATTGGTCCCAGGTGTCTTGTTGGTGTCTGGGGTGGTGCCTGGAGGGGAAGGACGGTGCCTCACTGGTGGTTCCTGAAGAGAGAGCACTGATGGGGGCTGGGGTGGGGAGAGGCAGCATTGATCTGGCTGCCCTGCGCCCCGCATGGTCGACTCCAGGCCTGATTCTCAGGGGCTTTGGGCAGTCGCTGGCCCGTGGCCCTCTGCGGGCTTTCTGTGTTCCTTGTTCTTCTTCTGACAGCTTTCCCTGGAAGTGGCTTTCTCTCCTCTTCCACCCTGGCTCCTCCCTGCCTCTGAGGAGGAGGGCCCTGTTTGTGGTTGCCCTGTCCCTGGTCCCGTTTTCAGGAGGAGAGAATTGGTGGGGGCCCCTCTGCTCTTCTAGAAGGCCCCGCTGGGCATTTTCTCTCTCACCACATCAGTCTGCTAGGGAATATTTGTTGAGCACTTACTCTGTGCCAGGCAGCATGCTGGGTGCTGTAGTGGGGAGAGTGGAAATATGAGTAGGATCCATGCCCTCAGGAAACAGAATCTTCGGGTTGTGGCGGGGGTGGGGGGGAGAGTTGGGACAGAGATGGGGGGAGCAGGGCCAGGCCAGAGGGTCTGAACTCTCAGAGCACTGTGGGGTGTGCATGTAACAGGAGCACCTCTAGGAGCCTCACAGCTCTAACCTGGAGCGGGGCCTTGGAGGATGGATGGGTAAGGGGAGGTGGGTGTCGAGGGGGAGGAGGAGAGGGCCTGCTGGGAGTCAGGGTACCAGGCAGGCTCAGGTGTGAGGGTGGGAAGGGGTGGGGTAAAGAAAACTGGAGACAGGCAGGACCCACCCTGCCCATACTCCTTGGATAAGTCAGCTTGGGTCTTGGTTTGAGTTTGGTGGCCTTGAGCAGTTTTAAGTTGATGGGCAAACTGCAGTGGAATGGTTCTGACCCATAGACCTGGTCCTAGGCTCTGCCCGGCCGGTATCGACAACTTGACCTTCGAGGAGTAACCTCTCCTCTTAGTCTCTCTGTGGGTCAGTGCAGGCGGCTCTAGAAACGTTCTCCACCTCAAATTCCAGACTAAGCATTGGCACGTGACTCCTCTCCTCCTCCCAGAAGGAGGCGCTGTTGCAGGGACTGTGCCTGTTCTCCTGCTACTTCGTTTGCCGAAGCCCCGCCCCCCCACACCCCGTTCAAGCCACCCCGGGGGCCGTTGGGAGCACTGGTGGTCTGGGAAGAGTTTCCGGTAGGCACCACGCTGACCCTCTTGCTCCATCCCATGCCTGATGGCTTGGGCCGCCTGGACTGAGGACTGGGGGAGCCCTTTGCTGTCCACCCCACCGCCGCCTCCTGGCCGCCAGCCTGGCTCCCGGAGCTGGGCGGGTGCATAGCTGGAGCTCAGCCGTGCGCGTCCTGATAAGGAGACTGCTCCTTCCCGGGCTCTGGGGGAGAGGGCTGGGGCACTGGGGCAGGTACACCCATAGAGAGTACGCTGGAACACCCAGCGGGCCAACTGAGGGACACCCACCGGCCCCCCAGGCCCCCACAGGGATCCCTAGTGAGACGGCCCCTTTCTGGGCAGTGCGGCCCCCTGCTGCTCAGGGCAAACCCTGCTCCATCTTTCAACTTGCTTTGGGGCATTGGGGCCAATTCCCCTCTTTGGGCCTCTTTTCTCATCTGTAAAGCGAGGGAGTGGTGAACAGAATCTCTGAGGGTCTGCTGGGAGGATTCCAGGTGACACAGGCCTGCCCTCTCCCCCATGCTTGTCTCAGAAAGTGGGGTCCTGTGTGCCCAGCTCTGCCCTGGGCTTCCCGCTCCCGTGGGAGTCAGGCCCTAGCTTTCCCTCCCTCTGGTGTATCTTTCTGTCCCTGGAAAAGCCAGTTCGCTGAGCTTGGTGCCTATGTGGACGGAAATGTGGAGAAATACTTTAATCACAGTTCTAACCTGTGTTTATAGAGATCCTTTCTCCTGAAAGTATCCATTAACTTTGGAATAAATCTCCTGCTCTTTGCTTCACCACTTTTTTTTTTTCTGTAATTATATTCAGTAAATTACTATTATCCAAATTGCGCCAGGGAAAGAGAGACGGAGCGAGAGAGAACTTCTAAACGACTGGAGGAGGCCGCCTAGGAAAACACAGGGTTCCCAGGCCAGGACTATAGGAATTAGAATGGGCTAGAAAGTTTTCCTTTTATTTGGCCTGGCATTATCCCTTTGAAATGAGATCAATTTCAAGTTGGGCTTCCAAGCCCCCGCCCCGCCCCTCTGGCGGCCCCTCTGGCGGCCCCTGGGCCCTGCCCGCCCTGCTCCTCCGAGCTCCTCCTTGGAGGTGAGGAAGGGGTGATAATGTGCAGTGTGCCTCTTGCCGGCGCCAGCCTGCCGCGCTGTTTATCTGGCTGCCGGGGGAATCTGGGCAATTAGGCTCTGCCGGCCTTAAAGCACCAGGAGCTTCTCTTCTGTGTTTCCCACCCTGGGCCTTGGGGTTGAGCCTTCAGGTCCTGGGGCTGGAGGGGAAAGGCACCCAGGAGGGCACCCCTTGGGAGGGTGAAAGCTGGGAGGTCCAGGGAGGCGCGTGGACCTTTCCTAAAAGCAAGATGCTAGGCTGCACAGATCGGGGTGGAAGGTAATGTCTTCAACTGAAAGGTTACCAGGCAGTGGGAGAGGCTGTGAACTCTTCTGGCTTTAGAATTAGGGTCTAGATCCCGAAAGGCTAAGTACCCCCCTGGGGGCTAACCAGAGCCTGAGCTGCATTGGGCTGAGCGCTAGCCTTCTGGTACACTCGGCCCCTGGCTGACTGCTCTCACTTCTGAAGGAAGTTGGAGGAGATTCCTGAAGTTGATGCCTGAGGCTGGCTGTCTGGGGGGACTGGAGTTTCTGATCTCTCTTTCTCCCTCCCTCCCTCCCTCCCTCCTTCCCTCCTGCCTATGATCATTTCTTTCTGAGAGGCCTGCAGGGCTCTAAGGGTTCTCCCCTTAAAGTTTAGAGAACGTAAGTTATTATTTAGAAATCAACACAACTTTTCTAAGTACTGAGATAGCTTCTAAGACGGGAGTGTGGACAGAGGGCCTGGAGGCAGCCTACACTTTCTCTTCGGACCTTTTGTCCCACCTGAGTTCATGTCCTGGGGCTCCATCCTCCCAGATCTGTG
This sequence comes from Grampus griseus, assembly GCF_964374135.1. Lineage (NCBI taxonomy): Eukaryota > Metazoa > Chordata > Mammalia > Artiodactyla > Delphinidae > Grampus > Grampus griseus. The sequence goes on from NC_139018.1 coordinate 109,665,992, forward strand.
GAGGGAGGGTGGATGTGTTGGAGTGAGGCCGAGGTGCCAGTTAAAGCTTCCTCAGTGTTGTTCATAGCAGCGTTATTCCTGAGAGCCAAAAGGTGGAAACAGTCCGAGTGTCCATTAGCTGACAGATGGATAAACAAAATGTGTGCTATAGTCACCCAGTGGAATACCATTCAGCCATAAACAAGAATGAAGTACGATAAAAGTGACAGCATGGAAGAGCCTGGAAACCAGTATGCTAAGTGAAAGAAGCCAGACACAAAAGGCCTTCTGTTGTAGGAATCCATTTGTGTGAAACGTCCAGAATAGGCAAACCCGCGAGGAGAGTCAGTAGATTTGTGGTTGCCTGAGGTTTGGGAGTTGGGGGAATAGGGACCGACTGTGAATGGGGCAGGGTTCCTTTTGGGGTGATGAAAATGTTCTGTAATTAGTTGGTGGTATTGGTCTCACAACTCTGAATGTACTAAGAACCACTGAATTGTATATTTTAAAAGAGTAGATCTTAAGGTATGTGAATGATAACTCTGTTGTTTTTTTTTAAAAAGTAACTTGCTGTTGGTCCTGAACTGGCCTCCCCCTTTGTTCAGCTGAAGAAGGATAACATCTCCTGCCTCCCTGTGTGGTCTTGGGTGGGCCCTTTACCTCCCTCCACCCCACTTGCCCCATCAGTTAAAATAAGGAATTGAGTTGGGGGGGACCTCTGACATTCTAAATCCCCGTGTCTTGGGGTGCAGTCTCCTTTTTACTTGCCTAGGATGGAAGTTAGTGATGTGCTTCCAATCTCTGTGCAGATCGTTTTGCTGGAACGAAGGGGGGTGTGGGTGCTGGTAGAGTCCCTCCTGAAAGCTTTGCAGTTCCTCACTGGCGGGTGTGTCTGATGTACCAAGTCTGTAGATTGGCTTTCTGTCTCACTCATGCATTAGAGCCCCCAGCCCAGGTGTGGGCATGGGTGGTGGGTGTCACTCAAGGCCCAGACGGCTCCTGTGAGGGGGATCTTCATGAGCTTCCCGCCCCCGTCCCCCCCGCCCCCCCTTTACAGGTCCCAGGTAAGCAGCCCCAGGCAGAGATGCTGGGGTTGATTACAGTGGCTTGACTCCAGCTTCCACAGCCCATTGCTGCCAGGTTTCACTTTGGGGGGCAGATCTGGGGGCAGATGTCCAGAGCTCCCTACTATGTATGGCCTGGGCCTCAGCCAATTAGATGTTTGCAAGAGGAACCTGGACACAGGAGTTGCAGACCTTCTGATTAGTTAGTGGGGTAGTGGAAAGGACATGAGGCTGGGGGTCAGGATACCTGGCCTCTGGTTCTGCCTCTACACCAGCTCCCTGTCTGGCCCTCAAGGAGTCACTTCTACTCTTCAGGCCTCAGTCTTCTCCTCTGTACAGTGGGAGCATTGGCTTCAATTCTCTTTCCCTGTGGAGTGCTAGCCCTACCTGTATTTTGCCTCTTGTCCTGAGAGTCTGGTCTGTAGCCCCTCCAAGACTGGTGGATAAGGGGGCTCCTACTGAAGGCAAATAGCCCCCCTCTTTGAGTCTTGTTTGAGGTCTCCTTTGGGTCACCCTTTTGGCCCCATAGGTCCTCTTTCTCCACACTTTCGTCCACTGATGCCCCCAACTTTACCATTATCCTTGTCACCATTGTCTTTGTCCACATCTGTTTACTGAACGCTTTCTGTGCATATGATGTACCAGACCCAGCTGGGATGAAGGGGTAGAAGATAGGGTGCCTCTTGACTGCCTGTCTCATTGGGGTGTAGAGCAGAGTCAGGCCTGGGCTCAAATCCCAGCTCCACCATGATTGGCTGGGGAACAGTGGGCAAGTCAGTCTTCTCATCTGTGAAATGGGAATGATAATGGTCATCTTATTTATTTTTAAGAAAGGAGGAAATGAAAATAGGCACCCAATGAGCATGATTAACCACTCTGTACCTAAGGTCCAAAAGAATAAAATACAATGAATGAAATTGAAAGGTCCCAGCACAGAGAGAGACACAGGGTACACATTCAGCAAATGTTTGCTTCGCTCCCAGTGGCTAATCCATGATTCATTTTCCTTCTCCCTAACTCCAGTCCACAAAAGATTCCCTGTTTTTAGACTGCAGCGCCTTCACTTTGTTGAAGTCATTTCTAGCTGGAAAAGCCGGGGTGGGGAAGAGGTGAAGCTGCCTGCTCCTGCGACTAATTGTGCCTTATTATAATTGTGCAAAACACTTATTACCCCTTGTGTCATTCCTGATACCTGCCTAATAATAGTTATTACCACTTTACTACCACTGAGAGTTTGTTTTAGTTTGTGATTTGATGGCCTTTAGTTTCTTTTAAGGAAAATGAAGGGTCATTTCATTCGTGCAAATTGTTACTTAGTTAAGCAAATTGTTACTTCCCAGAAAGCAAGAGGCCTAAGGAATTCTTCTGAAGACAAAGTATATGTTTTTAAGGACAAGTATTTTAGGCAAATGAAAGGAAACCCAAAGAAAAATACCATAGACAATAAAGAATCGCAGAGGGTCTGATCTGGAAGGCCACGGAGATTGTGTGTACCACCCCTTCTCTTTACAGAGGGGGAGACTGAGGCCAAGAGCTGGCAGTGACTGGTTTAAGGTCTCCCATCGGGGGAGCTGGATTTGGCTTCCTGGGTTCCAACCAGTCATGTCCTCCTCCTTGCCCTGAAGGTCATTTGCTCTAATGTAATTTGTTTGAAAGGGAGCTCCTCTGTCTATGTGGGCCTCTGCAGTCAGTCAGTTCTGACTAGAGTTGCCAAACTTAGCAAAGAAAATTACAGAATTCCCTGTTAAGTTTGAATTTCAGGTAAACAGCACATAATATTTTAGTATAAGTATGTCCCAGATATTGCAAGGGACATACTTATGCTAAAAGTTTATGCCATGTATATCCAAAATTCAACTTTAACCAAGCATCCTGTATTTTAACAGGCCACCTTAGCTTTGACTTTCCCTGTACCCCTGTTTCTCTCATTATAATAACAATAGTTACTGTTTGTGGAGGTATTTTTCTTCAGTACCAAGAGCTGTATTGAGCATTTTACATACATTATTTCCTTTTGCCCTCCTGGCAAACCTGGGAGGTCTCTATGATTATTGTCCCCATTTTAGAGCTGAGGAAACAGGCTCAGAGAGGCGAGGTAACTTGCCTGAGGTCACACAGCCAAAGGTGACAGAGCAGGGATTGAGCCCAGGTCTGTACCCCAAGTTTGTGGCTTTCCCTGTTGGCCAGTGCTGTTCCAGGGGACTGGGGCAGCAGAGGTGCTGGGTTCCTGGGAGCTGGGTTTATTATTTGAGGAAACCAATAATCAAAAGCAGGTAGAACCCCCATGTGTGAACTCTCCCATCCCAGCAGTGACATGTTGTCTCCTGTCTTCCAGAATCACCACCACCCCCCTACTCTCGGCTGTCTCCTCGCGACGAGTACAAGCCACTGGGTAAGTGTGTCCTCCTTCTGACCTTTGGGGAGGTGCCTCCTTCCCAGGCTCCCACAGGGCCCTGCCTCAGTGCTGAAGGGCCAGAGAAGGAGGGGAGGGAGGGATCACCAGCCTGGTTGCCTTTGAAATGGGGTGGGTGAAGTTTTACAAACACAACCCCGGTTGGGCCAGAGCCGACCCAGCCTTTGCAGTGCCTTTGCAGCGAGCTATTTACGTCTTGAAATTCCTCGCTCATCATTAACCTCTCTGTGACCTTTAACCATGGGCCTGTGGGAGACGAATGGGTTTCAGCTTCAACATCTTGTTGATGCTGGTGGGTTGATGTTTCTGTCTCTTTTCCTCTCCTTCCCTCCCAGCCTTACGTGGTTCTCCTTTGGTGTGTATTAATTAGCACTATGACAGATAGGCTGAGCACGGTCACTGTTGAGACGAGCTATATGTTTCCCACCCCCCCTTTTAAGCCAAAAAGTTCACCTGGGCAGAAACAACAGCTGGAACGTTTAGAAAGCAAGTGTCTTGGTACACCAAGCCCCTGGCATGGAGGGTACCCCTCAGTGGTAGTGTCATTGTGGGCAGGGCCCATTCAGAGGTAGAACGTGTTTTCTGTAAAGCCTTGGGGCTAAATGAGCAGCCCGTACGCTGGGGTAGATGCATGTGGTTTTAAAAGTAGAAATGGCTCATTTCCTGGCCCTCCTGGTTCCTCCAGTGGAGAATCCCAGTGGTGGGGTGAGTATGGCCTGAATAGTACCGGGAGAGTGACTTTGTGACCGTTGGGACTACCGTGGGTAGCTGCCGTGGGCCTCGAGCTTTAAATGTCAGATGGCATGGCACTGATGCTGACACATTCCACCAGTGACCACAAAAAGTGGGTTTTGTTTTGTTTTTGGTAAAGGCCTCTTCCCGGTAGCGTGTGTCAGCATCATCTGGGAGGTCACTTCTAAGTGTCATAAACTCTGAGGCATCCAGTCCAGTTTTCCTTCCAGGCCCCCCTGTGGAGACAGGAGTGCCCACCGGGTCCCTTCAGGAGTTTGTCCTTCTCAGTCTAGGAGGACAGAGGCTGTCCCATGACGGTGTATGAGTCAGTGGCTTAACGATGGCAACTTCCTCATTGTTTTTCCTGAAGTACGGTCACACCGTGGATGGAGGAGCTTCATTTAGTTCTCCGGGGAACTGGAGTGATCATCTGGTGGGACCCTGTCACTTTGTAGACAAGGAATCAGGCCGAAGGTCAGGGAGAACCGCCCAGCTGATGCGTAGTGGGGCTGAGGCGGAAACCCAGAGCAGCCCCTGTTCAGCTCAGCGGTTCCCCATCCTTCCCTCCCAGGCCCGTCTCAGCATTTTTCTTTTTTTTTTTCTTTTTTGCGGTACGCGGGCCTCTCACTGCTGTGGCCTCTCCCGTTGCGGAGCACAGGCTCCGGACGCGCAGCCTCAGCGGCCATGGCTCACGGGCCCAACCGCTCCTCGGCATGTGGGATCCTCCCGGACCGGGGCACGAACCCGTGTCCCCTGCATCGGCAGGCGGACTCTCAACCACTGCGCCACCAGGGAAGCCCAGCATTTTTTAAGTTAACATAATTGCACTAGTCGCTTAGAAGATCCCTCATTCTCGTAGAGGAAAAGGAAAACCCTCAAACATTCGTAGTAAGTGTAGCACCTGAGCTTGAATGTCAAGGATCATTGCCCCAAGGAATCGTGGGTCAGCCGGTGATAAAGCCACAGAAATCAGGACTCCATCCAGCGGGGCAAAGTGACCATTTGGAAATCAGCAGGTGTCCCCGTTATTTTACAAATGGGACAACTGCGACGGAGAAAGAGGAAGTGACACTTGCTGGTGGTCATACAGTTCAAGGGTCCAGAAACGACAGGCCACCATTTGTTTTTGTGTGGCTCTTGAGCTAAGAGTGGTTTTTACTTTTTAAAACGGTTAAGAAAAAAAAAAAACCACCAAAAGCAGAAGCATGTCTTTTGTGACATGTGAAAACTATATGAAATTCAAATTTCAGAGTCCATAACAAAGTTCTGCTGGAACCCGGCTGTATTGTCTGTGGCCGCTTCCGCAGGACAGCAGCAGAGGTGGATAGTTGCGATGGAGATTGTAGAGCTCACACAGCTGAAAATAGTCACTACGGGGCCCTTTGCAGGCAAAGCTGGTGACCCCTGATTTTGCTGAGTAAGAGTGGAAGCGGGACTCGAACCTGGGGCTCCGGCTTCCAGATGAGGTTCTTCCTTGGGGCTCGAGCAGTGACCAAGGTTGGAGTGTTCTTTTTCTACAGCAGCCTCGTAGGGCCTCACTAGAAGCACTAGACGTGAACGTTTGGAGAGTGCGTGGCAGGGACTTATAGCTGCGAAGGATGGAAAACACCCATCACCCCCACTCCTGGAACGTTCATCAAGCTGTCTGTGTTGGCTCCACAGCGGTTCACTAAGAAACAGGGTTCAGCCTGGGGTGTTGCTACTTCGGACAATAAGTGGCAGCAAGACTTGGGGCCTGAACACTTGGGGAAGATTAGGTCTGAAAAGCAAAGAGGTTCCCACTTAAGCACGGAGGTTATTATCTTCTTTTAAAGAGATTTTCCATCTGTCCCTATTTTCCTCCAAACACATTTGACCAGCAGATAACTTTTTCAGGCCCCGATAAACAGCCCGAGTTATTTTTTGTATTATTTTCTTTTCCTTGCATTGTTAGTTTTTCATAAACAAAAAGTCATTTCACTTCTAAGCCACTGTGATCACATAAAACCAAAAAAACAAAATAAAACCCGGAACACCCAGTCAGCATCTGGCAAGTGGGAGACGAGAAAGAAAGAAAAAGAAAAAGGCCAAATTGTTTAAGGTTTCATCTTCCCGCTCCCCAGGCCACGTGGTAGAAGGAAAAAATTCCTACAGGATCGAATGGAATTCTAGCTAGCTAGGGCCTAGGCTAACGGTTTTTGTGCCAGGCTTCCCCAGCTTGGAGTGGCTCTCCTGAGCCAGGTGGGACCAGCCGAGCCACATCTGGGTTGTGCTGGGTGAGAAGATGAAAGATACTACAAGCCTCACAGAAAGAACATGCCTTCCATCTCCTGGACAGACCTGTCCCTTAACGGGGACAGCACCCCGTTACTGGTAGCAGAGGCAGAGGCCCAGGAAAAACTTTCCAAGTCGGCCTGCCCCCCAAGGCATCCGCTTGTCCCGCTAATAGCTCAGCGTTCAAGAGAAAACGTGCAAAAGAATTTCCCTTCCCCATCTAAGTGCACTGCAGACAGGGGAAAACAAATAGCGCACGCCATGTGAGGTACTTAAAACTATTTAAACAACAATGAACGCCTTGAAAAAAAAAAGAAAAGAAAAAAATAGTCTAGACATTGAAAGTTGCTCTGGGAGTGGGTTTGGATGTGAGGGTGGGGGAGGGGAGAGAGAGAAAAGTTAATCTGGGAGCAAATGCTTGAGCCCTTAATTAGAGGGGTGTAAGCGGGACAGAGTGAGGATGGCTGGTAACTTGTTAAAACAGAGTTTCCCCAGCTCCAGAGGGAGGAAGGAAGGAAGGAAGGAAGCAAGAAGGAACAACTTCAAGAATTTTAATGGTTGTAATTAAGTACAGCAGCTATGAATTGTTTAGGGGCTTAATTTAACCTTACCCAAGAAGGCTCCAAGTTACTACTTGCTCGGTCCCCTGAACTTGGGTTATTTCTGTGGCCAGAGCAATTGAAACTTTTTCAGGTGCCAGGGCTGCAGCAGCCAGCATTTTCCAGAAGGGTTCCAGGGTTGGCTGGCCTGGTCTCGTGCGATCTTGGGGCGGGGAGTGGCAGAAGAAAGTTGTGGGGGACATGCTGCCTTGAGAAAGAAGAGAGGAACACCCCACAGCCAACTTAAGTTCTCTTTCTCTTTCCTCCTGTAGATCTATCTGATTCCACATTGTCTTACACTGAAACGGAGGCCACCAACTCCCTCATCACGGCTCCGGGTGAATTCTCAGGTTGGCATTTCTTTTTTCCCTGCATGTTGCCATTGTGTTGAACTTTATAGGAGGGGGACAAGTGGCAGGGGCCTGACGGAGGTCTTGTTGATGTCCCCCCTCCTTTTCTTTTCCCTGGGCCTCCCACCCCTCGAGGAGAAGACTGCCAGGGTCTTCATCACAGGTGTTCTTGGGGTTAAGAACAATCTGTATGAATGAGGACTAAGGATGAGAACTTTTCAAGTGCCTGGCAATCCATGCTCTGACCAGTTTTCTCTTGTGGACATGATAAAAACCCAGCCCAGTTCTCCATCCCGATTTTGCGAGGAATCCTCTCCCCAAGCTGGCTGAGAGGCAGCAAAATGGACGTGTTTGTTTACGTTTGTCTTCTTGGGTTTCTTCTTCTGTCCCTGCTCTGGGGAAGGACCGATGCGCAGGGTCAGAAGAGGGGGAAATGGAGTGGGTAGAACGATCATGGGGGAGAGTCTAGCAAGCGAGGAGTTTTCCAGAGGCTGGTGGTGGTTTCCGTGTCTCTCCCTGAGCACTGGGTGCTGGGCTAGGAAGCAGAGAGAACCCTGATTTGGAGCCTCCCCTACTTCCCACATTTAAGACTTGGCAATAGGGACCCTCACGTTCTGGGGAACACCTGAATCAAGCTTTCCTTGAGAAATGACATGTTGGTGGTGACCCGGGGGCTTCGAGGGCCAGGAGGGGCTCAAGTGCTGAGATCTGTGGGGTCTTTTGGGAGCATGGCGGGTAGGGTGCGCTGTGAGGACAGCTGGGGCTTGTGGCCTGGCTCTGTGCTGCGTTGGGTGACAGCCGCTCGGGCGGGAGATGCTTCCCCAGCAGCCTGTGTTGGCTGCTTTGAGAAGGCCTGTGTTTGCCTGCATCTGAGCCGTCCTCCCCGGACCCCACACCCTGTCATAATGGCAACAACAGTCATTGTAGCTATCTACTGAGTGTTTACTTTGGGCCACATCCTATACTCGGGCCCCTTGAGAAGCATCATCTCAGAAGAGCAGTAAAGTGACTTGCCCAGGGTCGCGTAGGAGCAGAGCCATTTGCCACTATGTCACTGTGCTTCTGACCACTGTTCTGTCCCCCACTTCTCTGCAAGGGCTAGATGTACCTCCAGTGAACTTATTTCGCATGAAGCTCTGTCATTCCTGCCATACTCTTCCCACGCCTCTACGGGTGTCACAGTGTTGGCTGCTCAGGGCTGCCTGTCCAGTCCCCGTGTCCAGAGCCCTTCCCCATCCGTTCCATGTTCCATCACAGCCGTGGGAGATCACAAGAGTAGGTCTGTTTCGAAGATAGAGAAACTAGAAACCAGAGCAGGAAGTGACTTGCCCAGGGGTACAGTAGAGCTTATGGCGCAGCTGGTACTGGGGTCTAGGGCTTCTGGGTCCCACTTGCCTTCTGGTCTCTGGTGGCCCCTCTCATTGGCCCACTTTGTTTTCATCCCCGCCTTTTGGCCTTACTTGTTAAAACGTCTTTCCCTGAAAGACCCAACCAGATGAACGCAAGAAGTGGACGTTTTAATCCATTCTTCTTCCTCTGTGCCTACGTGGTTGGAAGCCACATACAATTTTGAAGCAAGAGGCTTAAAAGTATTTCTGAATGCAAGATTCCATGTCCCTGCCAACCGTCAGAGTGTATTTAACTTAGACGGATTGCGCTGGCGTTGGTTGTATGGACAGATGGGTAGTTTTTCATCATCTCTTCCCCTCATTGTTAATGGCGGAAACTGCCGTGTGTGGAGGTGCCTTACGGGTTCATGGTGTGTCCTCAGATGTGATCTCTGTCATCCCAGAGCTGGCCTGGTGTGTGACACAGGCTGGAGAGAGCAGACCCCAGAGCACCTGCAGGAGGCCCCTCCCTACCTCCGGTTCCCAGGAGAGAGCACCCTCTGGAGGCTGGAAGGTCTCTGGAGACCCTGAGGCCATTAGGTTGGGCTGCCTTCGGGGCCCAGTGGGCCTGTGTTTGGGATTCCCATGCAGCTATCCCAGAGCGACCTTTGGTGCTGACTGGTGAGAAGGCCCTGTTGTGATGCTCTTTACTGTGGATGAGGATTGCGTGGCTCTCATGAGAAAATCTGGCCTCCATTGCCTTGGGATTCTAAGGGACTGAAGGAACTGGGGAGGAAGTTTGGGATTTCCTTTTGGGGGTTGATTGGTCTGGGTTGCAGGTGGTCTCGGTAGGCGTTCCCCATTGTAGTCATCCAGGCCCCTCCCAGGGATGGCGTGGGTCTCCTCCCACTCTGCGGGCTCACCGTTCAGCTTTTCTAGCTTACTTGTGCCGTGGGGATCCCAGGACCGATGGGTTGGCCCTGCCTCTGCCTCCTGGATGCGTGTAGAGCTGGGGCTGTGGGTGGCTGTCACCTTGGAGGACAGGCTCAGGGAGGGAGGCCCTGCAGGGTGAGAAGAAGGCCCAGAGGGGTCTCAGTGGATGGTGAAGCAAGACTCATCCTGCAAAGATGGGAGGCAGGGCAGGAGGTGAGGTCAGAAAGCTGAGGAGCACAGGCAGGTAGAATGCGTTGGGACAGACCAGGCGTTTGATGCTCAAGGACAGATGGTAAGGATGCTGATGCTGACGTTTATTTATTTAACGTTGACATTCACTACTTAGCACTTTGCTGACTGCTGGTCATTCTTCATCTCGCTGACTCCTTATCACAACCCAGTGAGACACATTTGATTCCCCCTGTTTCAGAGGTGAGGAAACCGAGGCTCATGGCCAGGCCAGCTGCCCAGATTCCCAAACTGTAAGTGGCAGGCTTGGGGTGGGAGACTGAGCCGTGTGACTGCGCAGCCTTCCACAGCAAGGATCCCCATCCTTCTCCCTGAGCCACACCTGGCAAGGGAGAGTGATCAAAAGGAGGCCAGGGACAGCCTGTCCTGATTGAAGTACTAGGGACAGAGCTGGGACCTGGCTAGAGGCACAGGGCCCTGTGCTTCTCCGTGTCCCCACCGGGTGAAGCTTGCCCACCACCCGGAGACCACCCGCAGCCCCCTCTGTCTCCCTGCATCCTGGGGGGTGGGGGGTGGGCAGCGCTGTCCCTGAGAGCCTGGCCTCTCTCAGCGTCTTGGGATGGGTGTTGCTGGAGCAGGGTGTCTGCAGCTCCGGGACGGAGGCTGCCCTTGTTTGTCTTGCACAATGACAATCCCAGCACCCGACCTGAGGCTGGCTATTTTTATCCAGCGCCAAGGTCTCTGCTTCACTTTCCCGTCCTGTTGCTGAGGCCACTTTAGGGGAAATGGGGGGATTTTGAGGCTTAGTCACAGCCAGGGCAGTTGAGGATGCATCGGTGGGCAGGGTGGGGGGCAGCAGGACAGGAGACTGTCTTGTTTCAGCCTTCTGATGAATGCTTGACACCCTCTCATCTGATCTCTGCGTCGGCTCCAAATGTCGATGCGTGATCCCCACTAAACAGACAAGAAAACTGAAGCTCAGGGTGGCAAGTGACTTCACCAAGACCACCCAGTAGGGGCCAGAACATGGAGCTTCCACTAAGTAAAGACCCTTACACCTGGTGTCTTCAGTGGGATTTGGAAAAATTGAAAGCCTAGAAGTCCCCTTTTGGGGTGCCTTCACTTCAGGTCCTCGACACTCTGGTTTCCTTGCCTAACTGCTGCCCCTTGACTGTCTAAGGGGCATCCTCTTCCTCTCTGCAACATCTCCACCCCCCCGCCCATTCCCTTTATTTCGATTTAGTTTGCGGAGGAAAGCAAGATTAGCTGGTTAAATTCATACTAAGGTGTGAGTGGCTGGTGGGCAACTCTTCTTGGCAAATTAAAGGCAGGATATGCGATAATTCAAAGAAATTGCAGGATCAAGGGCCCTGTGGGAACGACCTCTCTGAGGGCTGGGTTCTCTTGGCTCCAGGCTAGAACAGAATGAGCGTGACACAAGGAGCTTTTTGCCCTGGATGAGGTAGGAGGAGCTAGGCCAGGCTCAGTGCTGGGTGCTGAGTGAGCTCTGGGAGTTGACCAGGGCCCAAGGTGATGGGCTGCATTTAGAAGCCAGGCCTGCCTGACTCCAGTGCTGTGGGGCTGGAGCGTAGAGCACTGGGCAGACTTCTGAAGGAACCAGTAACTCCCCTCTAGTATCCTATTCTAGTGCCTATTGGATAACCATTCAAGTGCTTTATTAAGCACCCACTGTATGCAAGACGTGGTGTAAGCTGCCTGTCATGGGGACCAGACAGTCCCTTTGTTTGACTTTGGTTGTGTGTACCAGTATCTCAGTCCTTGGAGCAGGCTGGTTTCTTTAGAGTGTCAGTGAGGGCGAGCCCCTCACTTTGAAGAGAAGGCCCGGGAAGAAAAGGAGCTACTCAGGACAGTGTGGAGAGTTGGGGGCTCAGCTGGATGTGGGTATCTTTCCTCCACCAGCCAAACTCTAAGCTCCTCAAGGGCACAGATCATTCTCCAGGATTCGTGCATTCTGTAGATTGGCAGAGTTTGGGAACAGAGGCTCAGAGAGGTTAGGAGAGCATCTGAGGGCCGCACAGCAAGCATAGGAGGTGGAGCCAGGCCATAACCTAGATGGGTCCATGCTGCCCACCCACCCGCCACCTTTCCTCTCAGTGGTCCCTGAGGAGGTTCCCCTTTGTGGTCAGTGCTGTCTGATGTGTGTCAGTGCTCACAGAAGCCAGGAGAGGAGTGAGTTAGCGCAGTATCATTTCCTGCTGCTTCCCAATTCTAGGACCCAAGCTTGCTCGCCTCAGAGGCCCTGGTCCAGAACGACCCTAGAGCTCCTCATTCTCCGAGGTCCTCAATTCAGCTCCCTCAGTGTGTGCTGAGCCTCTCTAGCAAGGTGGGCTGAAGAGCATGGGCTGCGCACCTTTGGGCCCTGGGTTCAAGTCCCGACCCTGCCATTTCCTAGTTGTGGGGCTTTGGGGCAGCTGCTTAACCACTCCCACCCTTGGTTTTCTCACCTGTAAAATGAGGATGAAAATAACAATGTGTCACCTTATGGTGAGAGTGAAATGATGCCAAGTGAATCAGCCACGGCTTGGCACACATGTGGTAGGTGTGGCCATTATGGTGTGCCAGGCACTGTGCTTGGGCTGGAAGCGCAGAGATAAAAATTACATCATCTCTGCCCTCAAGGTACTCACAGACAGGTGAAGACACAAATAGTAATAATGAGAAGTGGAATAAGAGGCAGTAAAGAGAAAGAAGGGCTTAGTGACTGACTCTTGGTATGGTGGGGAGGTGACCCAGGAAGACTCCCTGGAGGAGGTGATATCCAATTGGGTATTATAGAATGAATAGGAATCTACCAAAGAGGCAGGTTTGGGGGGTGGGAGATGCGGTCCACGTAGAAGGAAAGCAAGTGCAGAGGCCTGAAAGTGTGAAAACAGCCTGATATTGAGAAACCAAAGGAGGGTAGAGGGGTTGGGAAGCAAGGTACCTGACATTAGTGGGAGATGAGGCATGAGGAGGCCAAGGCCTGGGTAATAAAAAACTTCCTGCTATAATATACAGAGTACACAGGTAAGTGTCCAGCTTGGTGAATTTTTACCAACTGATTGCACCTGGGTGACAGGCAGGTCCCGGATAACATTGCTGTCACGTGACTGTGCTCAGTCCCAACATGTGACAGTGCTCACAGCCTGTGGGTCTAGGGGTGCCGCGTGTTGAGTGAGTGGTTTAGAAGAGAGAGTGGGAGGGCAGGGGGATTGAGTTTTAGCTGAAAAGAGGGTTCCATTTGGCTTTGGAGAGCAGGAAGGACGTTTTACCTGGAGTTTGGGGCAGATGGTGCCCTGACACTACTCACCTTGAACCTAGGTAGGTCCCCATGGTTTAAGAGGTGGTCTTGGGTGTGACCCACTCCTGCTCTGCCTACCCACTGGGTCAGGCTCCAGCTTGGAAATTTGTGGATGGGTTGCAGGACTAACGCTGGGCTCTTGGGACCAGCTTACCATTTCCAATTCCGAAATAGCCCCAGACTCCTTGCCTCCTCTTGGGGCGGGGGTGGGGAGAGGACACACTCACCTCTGCTCTGGTTCCTTGCATCATATCTCTGCCATGTGTTTTTGTTTTTGTTTTAGCTTTGGTCAACAAAAGAAAAAAAAAAAACCTTCTTCCCTCCCTAAAACCTCCCAGGTATCTCACAGGGGGGCCTGTTCTTCCTGGGCTGGTTTTTTGGAGCTGGAGGAGAGGTGGTGAGTGGGTCAAAGGCAGCAATGACAGAGGACCAGGCATTTGTGGAGGAGGCCTGGCCAACTTGGTTTGCCAAGAAGCACGTAGGGTGGTGAGCAGTGCACCTATGTGGGTTCCAGGCTTGGCCTTGCCCTTTACCCTATAGTGTGACCTCAGGTAAGCTCCTCACTCCCTAGTCTCAGTTTGCTCAGCTGTACATTGGGGCCATTGGGCCACCGATCTCAGGGGCCCCTTGATGCTTATGTGTTCCAGGCGGAGGGTACCAGCTCCTAGGCCTTGAGGGGTTGTACAGAGAGCTGGGGCTTTTGACCTGCAGCATCTTAGCTTCTCATCATTGTCTCAGAGCCAAACTACAGCCTGGGACGAGGCCATGCAGAGGGAGGGGGGTTGGTGTAGTGCCCCCTACTCCGGCAGCCCTGGTCCCAGAGTATGAAAACTTGGGGACTAGAGTGACGGTACACTTAACCCATGACAATCCAAGGCCCAGAGAAGGCGACTGATTCACCAGAGATCACACAGCTTTTACATCCTCCAGGGTCCCTGACAAAGGATCCCAGGGCTGGTGTGTTTTCTGACCGTAGGCTTTGGGGTGACAAGTCAGTGTACTGAACATGTATTAAGAGCCTACTGCATGCCAGTGCAGCTGCTACAAAGTGAAGAAAGCCAGGACCTTCCCCTTTAGGAGCTGATAGTCTAGGAGGAGAGGTAGACAACAAGCAAAGAATGGTGAATGATTTTGCTGAGTGCTGTGGAGATGTGGGCAAGCCTTAGCACCAGCACAGAAACAAGAGCAGGGGACTCTGTTGGGGTGGGAATGAGGTGTTCAGAGAAAGCTTCAAGGAGAAAGTGATTCTGAGTTGGGTTTTGTAGGGTGACGAGGAGTTCACCAGGAGGACAACAGGATATAGATGGCCTGTTGGATAGAAGGAATGAATAGCTTGTACAGAAGCAGAGAGGTATGCAAATAGCACTGTGTGTTGTGAGTTTATTTGTGGCTAGAAGGTTAATACGTGAGAGATGGAGAATAGGGTAAGATGAATCCAGAGATGTTGTCCTAAATCTGGAGGAATGGACTTGAACCGAGAGGTAGTGGGTACTGGGCCCAGAGGACCTCTGGGATATACTTGGTACTGAAGGGGCTCTGGACCTTGCCTAGCATCCAGCACAGGGCCTAGCCAATAGCCGGAGGTCATCGTGGGATAAATAAATGAATGAATGGATTTTTGCCTGGGACAAAGAGATCTAGAAAAGAGAGAGAACACATAAAAATAAAGACAGATCATAACACATTTAATAATCAGATTTATGAATCCTCCCAACAACTCTATGAAGTCGCTACTTTTATTAGCCAAATTAAAGGAGAAGTAACTGTGGCTCAGAGAGTTTAAGTAACTTCCTAATGTCTCCCAGCTAGAAAGCGGTGAAACTGGGATCAGACCCAGGCAGTCTGGCCCCTGTTGGGTTCCCCAGGGTCTGGCGAGGTACCCTCTCTGCCCGCTGGAAGATACAGTACTCCAATGATTCTTGCTCTTCTTTTGTGGGGGCTTTTGTGTTCCTGGGTCCCCGAGATTCGGCATGAACAACTGTCACCGGGTCCTAGAGAGACCCTGCTCGTCGGATGGTTGCTGGATGAATACATGAGTAAATCAGTGAGATGGTGGGTGGATGGGCTGCTGGGCTGAGGGGGAACCCTGTGCCCATCCAGGGCCGTGTGCCTCTGAGCTGGAGGCAGATGGCCCCGACCCCTCACTCTGCCTCGGGTGGCCTGCCTCACTGGGGGAACCAGCAGGTTTTCTGAGGAGACCTGAAATTCCAGAAAATGCACTTGGTTGCATCCAGCCTAATCACAACCATCTGTCTGCCAGGCCCCATGGCTCGCCCTCCTCCTGTCCCCACTGGCACGCTTTCCCTGGGTGTCTGTAACAATTGGGAGCTGCACTCGAAAGTTTCCTTGTCAGGGTAGAGCACCTGTTGCCAAGAGCTCCTTCTTTGATGCAGAAAATATATCCCGAAGGTACTTTGTCAGATGTTTTTATATTAAACATTCTCCCTCCGTGGCCCTTGGCTGCCAAGGGAAGCGGAGATGCATCGCTTTTCCAGTTGCCTTTGTGGAAAGAATTCCTGGTGTTCACGGGCCCTTCCCCTATGCCCTCCCCTCCTCCCTCCACCCCCCCTCCCCCAGTCAGGGCCTGGCACCCCCAGCCTGAGAGGGTAAGGCCTGGGGGGCTGGCACCTCTGCAAAGCAGGGTCCGCCCTGGCCCGAGGGAGGGACGCTACCCTCACCCCGTGGTAGAAGTCTCTGGAAAAACAGAGGTCTCATGTCTGGAGCAGACATCAAAGGCACTGTCCCAGACTGCAAGGTGAATCATCACCGAGGCTTTAATTGATCTTTAAAAGGAGAGGGGGAAACTCAGAGATAGGAGCCTGGAAGCCGTTTTCATCTGAGTCGTCCAGGGTAGCGCCAGCTCTGGACAGAGCAGGGAGGAGCTGGGCTGCCAGGCCTTCTGTGCCAGGTGGGGGGAGAAGGTGGAGAGGTGGGCTCCCGTCACACAGTCACACAGCCTGAAGTCGGGAAGGGAAGGGGCAGAGCCGGGAGCTGCATGGCTCCTGAACAGCCCGGGGAAGCAGCGAAGTTGGGGGAGGAGGCTTTGCTGGGGCAGACGTGGTGAGTGGGGTGTGTTGGGAGAGGGATGGGGGCAGAGTGCAGCTTCTCTGGCTCCAGCTCCAGCCTCTTGGGGTGAAATGGGGCACCCAGCAGGCTGTTCACGTCAGGGTGTGTGTGCCCAGCAAGTCCCAGACTGTGTCCCCCGCCCCCACCACATGCTACCCACATTCCCCAGCCCTCCTGTCCACCGCCTTACGTCCGGCACTGAGGGGACACGCTCCCCAGCCCCGTGTTAGGTCCCAGCCTTCCGCTCAGCAGCTGTGTGGTCTTCCGGAAACTGCACATCTGCTCTGGTCAACTTCTGCCCTGCTGAGCCGAGGGATGTGCAGGGTCACTCCCAGAGCTACCCGCAGGGTTACAGCAAAAGAGGCGACGGTGTTTCCAAGACAAGGCTGCTCTCAGAGGGCAGACGTTGGGAATGGGGTTTGGCGGGCTTGGCTGTGAGGGCAGGGCCTGGGTCATCCCCACCTAGCACCCAGCTCAGGGCCTGGCATGCGGTAGATGCTGGGATTGTTTTGTGATTCACAGAAGGCCCGCCACCCCCCAAAGAGTTTAAAACAAAATGGAACAGATTTCACAGAGCGGCTCTGGCTTCTCCACATCCCCGGACCCTCAGCTCACGTTGTCTGTCTCGAGCCCAAGGAGACCCTATTTGGTTTGGGGGGAGCCTTGTTTCTGGGCCCTCTGCTGCTGTTTGACCTGGGAGAGGAGCCGAGGAGGGCAGGAGAGGGTCCAGGTGCTTGGGGAGACAGACCCCGTCTCCTCCAACCTGGCTGCCCAGCTGTGTCTTAGCTCCCTGCCCTCTTCTCTCTCAGGGCAAAGCCCAACAGAGCCCTGGGGGCTTCCTCTGAGTTGAAAGTTAGTGACACAGCTGGCCCAGCGGCCCAGGAGACCCGGGTCCCAGTCCTGGCTCAATCCCACATCTCTTGGTGGTCTCAACCTGCTTCCACTCGGCTTCTTTATCTG
This sequence comes from Grampus griseus, assembly GCF_964374135.1. Taxonomy (NCBI): domain Eukaryota; kingdom Metazoa; phylum Chordata; class Mammalia; order Artiodactyla; family Delphinidae; genus Grampus; species Grampus griseus. Next base: position 109,683,159 of record NC_139018.1, read on the forward strand.
TAAAATGGGTCAGTTGGTCTCACTCATTGGTTCTCAACCCTCTTTGCACATTAGAGTCCCCTGAGGAGTTTTTACAAAGCTCAGGCCCCACTCTAGAAATGGTTGGGCAGAGACTGGGCATCAGGGTTTTAAAAATTCCCCAGGTGATTCTAATGTGCAGCCAGCCAGAACCGCAGATCCAAATGGACCTAGAAGGGATCTAGAGCATCTGGGCCATCTTCCCCTCAAGACAGGAGCCTTAGCTTGGTCACTTCTGGGATGGGCGTGTGGCATCTTAAAGCAGTTGGCTGCCCGGCTCTAGTCCCATCAGCTACCACTCGTGTTCTGGGGGTTAGTGGTGGGAGAGCACCAGTGAGGTCACGTCTGACCCTCCCTCTGAAAGTCACCAGGTGCCTACTCAGCACAGCCTGGTGAAGTGGGAGTTGTGACCTCCAGTTTTCAGGGAAGAAAACTGAGTCTGGGAGGTGGTTAAAGTGATGCTCAGAGACACTCAGCTAAAGGCAAGCGTCTGACCAGTGCCTCCATGAGAAGATTGCCGTTTTCATCTTGTGCAGGAAAGTGGGCTCTCTGTGATTGCTCAGGAAAGCGGGGGACAGCCCCACCTGAGCCCTGAGTCCCTCTCCTTGCCCAGATGCCTCCCTTGGGTCTGAACAGCTTTGCTAAAAAAATAAAATAAGCCACTTAGCCCTGCCCAGGTCTGCTTCTAGACCTTGGAGTAGGATGTGGAGTGAGGAATATGAATGACAGGGGATGCTCGTGAACTCAAGAGGGCAAGGGTGAAAAGCCCGGGCCTTGGAGCCGGACAGACCTGTGATTTCAATCTCTTAGCCTCAGGCTTCCTGGTGGCTCAGTGATTAAGAATCCACCTGCCAATGCAGGGAACACAGGTTCGAGCCCTGGTCCGGGAAGATCCCATGTGCCGCGGAGCAACTAAGCCCGTGCGCCACAACTACTGAGCCTGCGTGCCTAGAGCCCGCAAGCCGCAACTACTGACCCGTGTGCCACAGCTACTGAGCCCGCATGCCACAGCTACTGAAGACCGCACGCCTAGAGTCTGTGCTCCGCAACAAGAGAAGCCACCACAATGAGAAGCCCGCACACCGCAACGAAGAGTAGCCCCCGCTCACCGCAGCTAGAGAAAGCCTGCACACAGCAACCAAGACCCAACACAGTCAAAAATAAATAAATAAATTAAAAAAAAATTCACTCAGCCTCCCTTTTGCAGCCTTGCCTCACTCCACTTCTGACAAGTGGGCTGGGCAGCACCTCATGGATGCCATGGAGATCCCATAGGTACCATAGGTAGCACGGTAGCTGAGGAACATTTAATTTTCTGTAAGTGGTAATTAAGTGAATTGGTAACCACGTATTAGCATGAGGAATAGGATTGTGTGAAGCGGATACCGAAGGAAGGTCCTTCCCAAGAAACTTAGAATCTAACTGGGAAGATTGGGGAAAAAACCGCTTCCTAGAGAGGCAGGGAAAATGCTGTTTCCGAAGTGCATAGTGTGGGGCTGGGAGACAGCCGCTTTCCAGGGTGGCTGCAGGGCATGCTGGGAGAGGGGCTGGGTCAGGAGGCAGGGGGTATGTCACCAGGAGGGGGAAGGGCACCCCAGGGCCAGGGACATGCTGGGCAAAGGCAAGGCCATGTGATGATGCTTGCTCTGGGAAGGGGAGCAATCCTGGCAGGGCAGTAAGAAGTGAGGCCCAAGGGGAAGGCCTTGAATACCACTTCAAGGAAGCCCACACTTTTCTCTATGGTGGGCCATGGCTGTACATCCCAGAAATACTTTTGATTGCTAGGTGCTTTAGAGAATAGGTTTGCATGGCACTATCTTGACTTGGAACACTGTTGACTAGTTTTCCTCTTTCTAGAGTTGGTATAAACAGAAGCATACACTGAGGGCTCTTCCTTTTTCTGTTTTCTTTTTTTATTGAGATATAATTGGCATATAGCATAGTATTAGTTTTAGGTGTACAAGGTAATGATTTGATACATGTGTGTGTACATATTGTGAAATGATTACCATATACATTTAGTTACCATCCATCACCTCACATAGTGACAAATGTTTTTTTTCTCGTGATGAGAACTTCGAAGATTACTCTTAGGAACTTGCAAATATGTAATACTGTAATGGTAACTACAGTCACCAGGCTGTACATTACATCTCCAGGACTTGCCTATCTTAATACTGGAAGTCTGGACCTTTTGACCCCCTTCATCCACTCTTCCCCACCCCCACCTTTGGCCACCACCAATCCTGTGGGCTATTCTTCAACATAGCAGATGTTGTGAGGCTCACCCGTACTATCGTGAACATCTGTGATCACGCATTCATAGCCGGGTAATACTGTATGGGCACAGCCATGGTTCTCCTAGGCTAATGTATCCATTTTACTCCTGATGGGCACTTGGGCAGTTCCCAGTTTCTGGCTCCTACTGGTGATGTTACTAATAAATATTCTTGGACAAGCCTTTCTGTGGACAAAAGGAGATGCTTCTCTTGGGTAATGTACCTGGAAGTGGCATTGCCGGGCTCTCCAGCAAACATGTGGTCAGCTTTATTCCATGCTTTACCAGACTGTTGTCCAAGACCATGACAGTCAGAAACACTTTTAAGGGGGTTTTGGTTCATCCCACCCATTTTACAGATGAGACCAGAGAGGGACAGTGCCGGTCCTGGGCCCCACAGCTCCCAGGTGGCAGAGCCCGGTCCAGACCTGGGGTCTCCCCACTCCGTGCCCAGGCCTCTGCCCACATGGAGGTGGTGCTCAGCCCACCGCTCAGACATCTGACCTCATGTCCCATTCCCCACCTCCCCGCTTCCCCCCAGGCAGGATTCTAGGTCCATATCCTTTCTGAAGACCCTGGGCACTGCACTCTGGGAAAACAAAAAGGAGAAAAGAGTGAAAGGAAACCAAACATTGGAAAAGAAGTGTGTTTCCAATAAACTGGGCCTTTCACCAGTAGCCAAAACATTACATTCCTGTACCCCGGGAGCAGCCGGTCGGGTCTGCCTCTCCGGGCTGTAAATCTTGTGGGCGCTGGGTCGGGACTTTCGCCTCGTCCGGGGACACACAGACGGGCAGTGTCCTCGGGGGCTTTGGATCCCTGGGCTGGAGGGTTGGGGGACATGTCGCTTTTACAGTGGGCTGGCTTGGCCACTGCAGGGCCCCTGACAGCCGGGCAGCTGGGCCTTTCTGAGGGAGCAGTGTGTGAGTTACTGTAAGAGATTTTCCTCCCCTACCCGCCCCCTCCCTTACTTGGGTGCTTTGATGGGTTGGAGGTGTTTATAGGCTTGATTCATGACCGAGTTACCAGGGTTTTCCACGGAAATAACTTATTAAAGGGGCCGTGCACACAGCGACATTGAAGTCTGGAGAGGGGGCGCATCAAAGGCGCCCGTGGCCCGGAGCTCCAGACGCGCGCGGGCAAGGAGGGGCAGGGAGGGAGCGGACCTGGGCTGCGGGAAAAACACTTGGGCTAAAGCAAACACTCCCCAGACAAACCCAAATTCAGGTCCCTGGAAAGAAGTGGGGAGAAAGTGAAAGCCCCACATCCCAGAGCAGCCCTTCATCGGACCCTTTGGCCCAGATGTGGGGACACATGTGGGTGCCCGGCATGATACCCGGACTTTCTGCTGTCATGCCTGTACCTCCCCTTGGCCCAGGGCTGGTCCTTGGGAGGAAATGCCTTTTGCCAGGGATGGGTGGGGGAGAAGTTAGGGGTAGGGGGATTTTCTGGTTCTTCCCTTTCCCGATGGCGCTGGTGCCTCTCCTTTGATTTAATTATATCTGGTTTGTCCTTGTCAGTAAAATCCTTCCTTTTCCAGGAAGCCTTCAGGGATTACGTAGTCCAGAGTGGCTTCTCTCTTTTCTGAACTTTCAGTAGTTTTCATCTGTACACCACTCTCTTGCTGTGGGTTGATTTTGCACTGAGTCTGTCTGCTGTCCCCAGCCAGACTGTGAATGCCTTCTGGGCAGGGCCTGGGCCTGCCTCTGCCCCTTAGGGAAACTGGTGGTCCTGGTGCCTGGCATCGCACACCTCATGCAGGAGGACGTGGATTGAAGTCATTCCCTGCACCTCAGTCCTTGCTCTTTGACAATAATAATAACAATAACAGTAGGAGAAGTAATAATAATGGCTAAAATTTGAGTACTGCAGAACGTGTGTTTTTATTCCTTAAGCTCATTCAGTCCCAATAAGGTAGGTTCTATTATTACTTGCCCTCATTTTTCAGATGAGAAAACTGAGGCTCAGATGGGAGAAGCAATTTGCCCAGGGGCAACAAGCTAATAAATGGCAGAGCTGAGGTCTGAACACACATCCACCTGACTGCAGAGCTTGTGTCCTTGGACAAGTTAATTTACCTCTCTGAGCCAGAATTACCCTCACATTTATCTGACTGGTTGGAGAAACAAGACGAACCCTCGTGAGACTACATGCAGTTTGTTTGGTTTGGTTTTTTAAGATACCGTCTGCATACAGTAAAACTGTTTGAAAGCGGACTGTCCTGTGAATTTTGACAGTTATGTAACATTATTACATAATCAAGATACAGAACATTTCCATCACCCCCCAAAAGTTCCTTGGTGCCCCTTTGTGGTCAGCCCTTACCCCATTACCCAGCTGCTGGCAACCACCCATGTGTTTTCTCTCTCTCTAGTTTTGCCTTTTCCAGAACATCCTACAGATGTAATCATGTAGCGAGTAGCCTTTTGTACCGTTTTCTTTAACCCAGAATAATGCTTTGAGATTCATCCATGGTGTCGCATGGATGGACATTTGGGTTATTTCCAGTGTTTTTGGCTCTAAACGTTTGTGTTCAGGTTTTTGTGTGAACATAAGTTTTCAATTCACTTGAGTAAATACAGGAGTGGGATTATTGGGTGTAGGGCTGAAGGTATGTTTAACTTTATAAAAAATTGCCAAACTGTTTTCCAAAGTTTGTACCATTTAGCCATCTCACCAGCAGCGTATGAGAGTTCCAGTCACTCCACATCCTCACCAGCCCTTGGTATGGTCAGTTTGTTTTTGAGTTATTCTAATAGATGTGTAGTGGTATCTCATTGTGTTCGATTTTTTTTGAAATAAATTTATTTATTTATTTTTGGCTGCTTTGGGTCTTAGTTGCTGCACGCGGGCTTTCCCTAGTTGTGGTGACCAGGGGCTACTCTTTGTTGGTGGCTTTTCTTGTTGCGGAGCACGGGCTCTAGGCGCGCGGGCTTCAGTAGTTGTGGCACGTGGGCTCAGTAGTTGTGGCTCGCAGGCTCTAGAGCACAGGCTCAGTAGTTGTGGCACGTGGACTTCAGTAGCTGTGGCGCACAGGCTCCGCAGCATGTGGGATCTTCCCAGACCAGGGCTCGAACCTGTGTCCCCTGCATTGGCAGGCGGATTCTTAACCACTGCGCCACTAGGGAAGCCCTCTCATTGTGGTTTTAATTCACATTTCCCTAATGACTAGTGATGTTGAACTTCTTTTCATGTGCTTATTTGCCATCTGTATCTGTGGTGAAGTATCTGTTCAGATCGTTGCACATTTTTTATATTAGGTTGATTGCTTTTATATTGAGTTTTGAGAGTTCTTTATATATTGGTTATAAATCCTTTAAAAGATATGTGTTTTGTAAATGTTTTCTCCCAGTCTGTGGCTTGTCTTTTCCTTTTCATAATGGAGTCTTTTGAAGAACAGAAGTTTTTATTTTTGCTGAAGTCCAGTCAGTCATTTGTTTCTTTTCATGTTTTTGTGCCGTATGAAGAACCTGCCAGACCTAAGGTAACAAAGATTTTCTTCTATGTTTTCTTCTAAAAGTTTTATAGTTTTTGGTTTTACATTTAGGTTTATAGTCCATGTTGAGTTGATTTTTGTTCAAGGTGTGGGATAAGGGCCTAGTTTCTTTTTTCTTTCCTTTTTTTTTTTTCCACCTGTGGAGGTACAATTGTTCTAGCAACATTTGTTGAAAAGACTACCCTTTCTCTTTACCCAAATTATGTTGGCCCCTTTGTCAAAAACCAGTCGATCATTTATGTGTGTTCTCTTTCTGGACCCTGTTCTGTTTCATTGTCTGTCCTTTTACCAATACTGCACTGTCTTAACTATTGTAGCTTCATAGTAAGTTTTGAAATTGGGTAGCATGAGTCCTCCAGCTTCATTCTTTTTTTAGAGTTGTTTTGGCTGTTCCAAGCATTTGCATTTCTGTATTAATTTTAGAATTGGCTGTTGATTTCTACAAAATCCTGCTGGGGTTTTGTTTGGGATTGCATCAAATCTATAGATCAGTTTGGGCAGAATTGACATCTTGAAAATACTGTCTTCCAGTCAATGAATAGGGTGTCTCTCTCCATGTATTGGAGTATTTGATTTGTCTCCTGGTGTTTTGTAGTTTTCGGAATACGGATCATGCACGTGATTGTTAAACGTATACCAACGTAGTTCACGTTTCTTGGTGCTGTTATAAATTGTAAAACATTTTCCGGTTATTCATTACTAGTATCTAGAAATACAATTAACTCTTATATATTGACCTGGTGTGCATAGGGTTTGAATGGCCTTGGTGCTGGGTGCCATGTTTCAGAGGAAGAGTTGCAAAGGGGAGAAGTTTTTTCTCCTGGACTCTCAGCAACATCACCTCTGCCCCCGTGACATTCCCTGAGGTAGTCAAGTGTGAATTTATCCTACCAAGACAGATGTGACATTTTGGGCGAGTTGCCTGAGACTTCGGGTGTCAGCTTCCTGTCTGTAAAATGGAAGGCAGTGGAGACAGCTGGATCGGATGACCTGGTGAGATCCTTTCCAGCCCTGAGCCTGCTGTTCACAGAAACCACAGGGTGGGAGCTTGGCAAGAGTGCTGAGTCCTTACCTCAGGGAACCCTCTCCTGATTTCGCAGAACGGAGGGGGCAGGGGACTTGCCTGGGGTTGCCCGATAGCTGATGAGAGGACAGGTCTCCTCTTCCCAGACCCAGGCCCTCACCCCTGATTTGGACAGGGAGAGACAGCCCAGTGTGGTGACGGGAAGGTGACTCCACCTTCGGGAAGGAGGGAGAGGCTGGCGAGGCAGCTATCAGTGCCAGCCGCCAAGAGGCCGCTGGGAGCTGTGACCCTCAGAAGGGGCCAGTTCACGTTTGGCTGTTTTCAACGTTTAAAAGCACAGTGCTTGGAAATGCGGGTTTTGGCTGACCTCGCCCTGAGTGTGCAATTTAAAGGCCTTTGTAACTCTTTGGTTTGGAACCGGGTCCGGGCATGGCGAAGGGAAAACACTGGAGCCCGTGAGCACTCGTTCCAGTTGCCCTGCCTCTGGGAGAGGAAAGCAGCCTCCTTCCCTTCGTCACTGCACACAGCCCAGGAACCTAAAGGGTACAAGCAGAGAGGAGAGGACGATGGAGGGGAAGAGCATCCTCGGCCATAGAGGCCCTAGCCTGGCCTGGATGTAACAGTGCTGGGAGCAGCTCAGCACCTTATCCCCATCAGCTTTGATTTTCCCGGCACCTCCCTTGAGTGCTCGTCCCTTTTTAAAAAATTAATTAATTAATTTATTTTTGGCTGTGTTGGGTCTTCGTTTCTGTGCCAGGGCTTTCTCTAGTTGCGGCAAGCGGGGGCCACTCTTCATCGCGGTGCGCGGGCCTCTCACTATCACAGCCTCTCTTGTTGTGGAGCACAGGCTCCAGACGCACAGGCTCAGTAATTGTGGCTCACGGGCCTAGTTGCTCCGCGGCATGTGGGATCTTCCCAGACCAGGGCTCGAACCCGTGTCCCCTGCATTGGCAGGCAGATTCTCAACCACTGCACCACCAGGGAAGCCCCTCGTCCCATTTTTACAGATGAAGAAATTGAGGCTCAGAGAGGTTTCAGAACTTACCTGCCAGGGTCACACAGGGAGCGAGTGAAGGAGCTGTGACTTGAACCCAAGTTTTCTCTGAACTCAGAAGCTGGGGTGAGGCGAGGGGCTGCTAATGGGCACAAAGTTTCCGTTGGGGTGATGGAGAAGATCTAGAACTAGATAGTGGCATGGCTGCACAGCACTGTGAGTGTTCTTAATGCCACTGAATTGTATGTTTAAAAATGGTTAAAACGGTTAACTTTTATTATGTGTATTTTACCACAGTTAAAATAAACCCTGGTGTGCCTTTCCCCCCATCTGTGCTGCCTCCTGCATAGCAGACTCCTTGGCATGGCAGAGTGTGGACCCTTGCTGCTGTGCCTCCTGGTTGGTGGGACCGCCCAGGGTCCAGGTAGAAGGGCAGGTAGGGGCTTTGGCCAGCAGATAGCCATGGCTGGGTTGGCCTTTCCATTGCCGTCCCCTTCTTTAAGAATAGAGAGATGCTTAAACCCTGGCAGCATCCCCAAGAGGATGCTGGGACACTGTCCCAGAGCTCTCGAACCACACAAAAGAGGTGGGACCTGGGGTGACCGTGGTCTGCCGGCCACCAAATCCACGCCATAGTCCAGGGCTGGGCTGGAGCCAGAATGGCCTGGTGCCCGCCTGGTTGGCCTCTGGTCTCTGTCCCTTGGCACTGCGGGGAGTTAGGACTCCCCCACAAGGGCCTTCCCCTTTGGGAGGGAAATCAGGGAAGGAAAGTCAGAACCTTAACTGCTCACATTTTTTTAGAGATGCATAATGAAGGATGCAGGGGGAAATGATAGGAGGTACTTTAGCCAAAACAAACAAGCAAATAAGTAAAGGGGCTGAATGTAGCAACTTAATAATTGTTGAATCTGAGTGAGAGTTAGCTTAGGTTGGGGGGCTCTGAGAAACAGAGCCTGAGATGGGGATTTGGACGCATGCAGCTTATTGGGGGGCTTGTTCTCGGGAGAAGGGAGTGAGGGAAGCAAAATGGGGCAGCAAGGATGTGGGCTTAGCTGGAGTCCAGCCTTAGCCTGGTCCACGGGGAGCTCTGGAGCGGGAACTGCACCCCAGAGTTGGTCACACCTTGAGGCAAGGCATCAGCCTTTTGTTTCCGTGTCAGTTACTCATTGGCTGTGGGTGGGTGCGCGCGCGCGCGCGCACACACACACACACACACACACGCATGCACGCACACACACTGGGAGGGGGGACTATAATCGCCTGACCAGGACAGTTCTCCCAGTAAGGGGCACCTGCGAACCATTAGCAGCCCAAACCTCCCAGTAGCTGGGGACAAAGGGGACCTGGGAGGGGCATGTAACATCATCCACTCCGTGGGTATATAGGAGTTTATTACTATTCTACTTCTGTTGTATGCTTGAAATTTTTCATAATGGGAAAAGAATCTCTACTGAGACAGGGTTCTGAGAAGAAAGGAAGGAAAGGGTAACTTTCACCCAGCGAGTGCTGGGTTTATGCTCAGCGTATCACCGCTTTCTTTCACCTGGGTTATTTCCCTGGTGCAGATGGAGGAGTTGATTTGGGACATACTTAAACTAAAAGTTATTCGTGGTTTATCTGAAATTCAGATTTTAAGTGGGCACCTTGTATTGTTATTTTACCTGACAACCCTACCTAGGCACATACCTTGTAAGTGGTGAAGCTAAGATTCATACTCAAGTGGGGCAGACACCAAAGCTTACATTTTTCATCCCGGACGGGTACAGCACTAACAAAAGGTTTTTGGAGGCAGTATCTTGCTAGGGCCTCAAAAAGGTCTTGCCTGACAGCAGAGCCCAGTTAGAATCAATCAGGGCAGCTTTGAAAAATATTGATGCCTGGGCCGCACCGCTTTCATTATTCACGAATGCGGAAAGGAATACACGAGACCAAGAGGGAACCTTGGTCTGGTACCTGGAAAGTACCCAGGGTGCCTGCCCTGGCTGGGGCCCAGGAATGTGCTGGGGTGAGGCAGGGAGTCTGGGCCCCCATTCATCACCTCCCCAATTCAGCATCCTCCCACAGCTCCCTGCCACCTGCGGGCGGAAGTTCAGCCTGGCACACAGGCCCTACCCCAAACTACCAGCACGCTAGGCTCTTTCACAGCCCCCAAGCCTTCGCTGCTCCCTCCGCTTGGAATGCACTGCCAGGCTGTTTTTGTCCACTTGGCCAACTCCTCCAATTCCTTGCAAAGGTCCAACTCATGTCACTTCCTCTCTGGAGCCTGCCTTGGCCACCATGGCAGAATTGGTCATCCCATCCTTCATCGACTCATGGCACAGACTCAGTGATAGCAGTTCACGTCTTAGCAGGGATGAATGAGGGGTCTTCTGGTCCCTTTCACTGCTAGCTCGGTACTTCTCCGTGTCCGAGGGTAGTGCCGGGTATGGGGAGGAACTTGGTAAATGGGTATTGAATTGAAGGGAGAAGGAAGGATTTTGTAGAGGGAGTGGGGTTCCAACTTTCTTCCTTACCCCGTTTTCCACTTGGAGGGTCCCCCTTTCCCGCCTTTCCTCTTGGCTGGTACCTAAGTTCGTTTTCCTGGAGGCTGGGCCCCACGTAGCCCAAAGGTAAACAGGTTTAAATGACCTGAAGGAGAAAAAAAAAAAAAAAAAAGATGCAAGCGAGCCAGGAAGTTGCGCAGTGCCAGCCCTGGACCTGGGTAGGTGGAAAAAGGCCCCTATGGCAAACCTGGAGCCTTGGAGCCAGGCCCCAGCCAGCCTGGGCTGAGCCTTCGCTTCCCAGAACTCCACTCTGGATAAACACGGAAGTGAGGAGCGCAGCCTCCCCACTTTTGAGATGGGCCGTGGCCCGAAGGGGGCTAAGGAGCTGGGGAGGTGGAGGGGGAGCCAGGACCCCACTTAGGAGAGGGAGCCCTAAGGTACTTGCTCCTTTGGCATTAAAAGAATGGCTTAAAAAAAGAAATTGTTGCAAAATACACAGAATAGAAAATTTACCATTTTAACCATTCTTAAGTGTCCCATTCAGTGGCATCAAATACATTCACATTGTTATGCTACCATCCCCATCCCTTTGTCTCGCAAAAGGAGAATGGCTTTTTAAAGCCTTGTGTTAAATTCTGTTGAAAGTACACACTGAGAGGCTATTTTCACATCACTGGCTGGGGACACATATAAATAAAACAGCCACTGGCCCTTAGAGAGTGCTCTTTCTTGTGGGACAGATAGGACCAAGGGTCCAAGGGAGGTGGGCAAAAGCGAGTGGTGAGGGCACGGATGAACGTGTGTGGTAGGGCGGACCTTGCTGGTCTTAGGCTCCGGATAGGACACTGGGTGTCGGTGCCTACGGACCACTCATAAATATATCTGTTCATGTCATCCCCGTGAAAATTGGGGGTGGCGGTGCATGAAAACGAGCCTCTCGATAATCCAGGAAGTTCAGAAATAGAAAAAAAAAATCACCCTCACACAATTGCCATGCTCCGTTTCCCCTCTGTCCTTCAGTGTCTTGTCTCCCGGGTATATTTTCACGCCGTCTCGGTGCAGTGGCAAAGAAGAGAACATTTTCCTTTCTGCCCTTCTTACCTAATGTCATTTAGAACCACTTTTCCAGTGTTGCACACCCCTGCCCCCCGCCCAAGGCTTCCAAATGTTTGTGAACAGCCCTGCTTTCTCCAGGGAGCAGTTCTGCCATTTTCCCCTCCAGGGGGTAGGGTGGGGTGAGGGTGCTGGCTCCATTTGGGACCAGAGAACAGGTTCAGGTGGAGGGACTGAAACGTAGAAGGAGTAGCCCAGGCACTTCAGCAGCTTGTGGGGCACCCACTCTTTTGACAAAGCTCGTGGACGGTGCATGCCGGGACGATTGATGCAGCATCTTTGAGTCCATGCATTGCACTCGCAGGCATCTCTCTCTTGGTCCTGTATCACCTGTGGGGGGAGCCAAGGCCCTCGCCTAGCTGCAGACAGAACCCAGGTGTGGATTGCTCAACCCGGCAGCCTTTCGGACACTAGAGGTGGCCGGGGAACGTGCGGCATTATGTGTCCATCTTCCCAGGGCGCGGATCCTCACTCCCAGGGCGGGCCTCCAGGAGGAGAGAGCCTCAGCCAGGCCTGTCTGTCTCCCAGAGCAGCTCCCTCATCCTCTGCACAGAGGGATGGGGGACAGGAGGTTGGGGATCAGCAGTGGTGGTGTTTGGGTTCACTTAAAACACACCCATTGGCTTTTGTTTCTCAAAGAAGCATATGGCCCGTTAGTGGAAAATGTGGAAAGCATAGAAAAGCGCAAAGAGGTAACCCTCCCCCGCCAGAGATAACCGCTGGGAACATTTTGGCTTATTCTGTTTAAATTGTTTTTCTGTTAAAAAAATACAACTTTGTATCCTGCCTTTCCCCCCTCAGCATCAGTAAATATTTCCCTGCCTAGTTAACACTTTCCGTAAACATTGTTTCTGACGGCGGCCTTCTCCTCCAGCCTATGGATCTCCCAGGGCTGATTCACTCGATCATCAGCTGGACACCTGGCCTCCCAGGTGGGAAGATGAACCCCATGCGTGTGGAGGGCTCTTGCTGCTTACCCACCGCTTCTCTGGGTTGTGTTGCTCCCTGCTTGAGCCTGGCCCAGGGAGGTGGACACTCCGAGCGGGTGGTGCTGACCACCCCCTCCTTTGAGCTTCGGCAGCCCTGAGCACGAATAGTGTGGCTCTCCCAGGTCACCTTCTTGGAAGCCTTCTTAGGCCACCCCAGCTTGGGGTGGCCAATGGGTGTTTGCCCTCCTCTGTCAACTCCCAGGAAGGAGGACACTTTGCACATCCTGCCTAGATTGTGTGTGCTTACAGGGTGGCCATCGCCCCTGCCACGTTGGCCCTCTTTTTTTTTTTTTTTGGATGCACCATGCAGCATGTGGGATCTTAGTTCCCTGACCGGGGATTGAACCTGTGCCCCCTGCAGTGGAAGCACAGAGTTTTAACCACTGGACCACCAGGGAAGTCCCTTGGTCTCTTTTCTTGCTTGCTTTGCAAAGTACTGGCTTTAGAGGAGGCCTTAGTATTCACTAGGTGTGTACTTCGGGGCAAGTTCTTTAACCTCTCTGAGTCTTGGTTTCTTCATCTATAAACGCGAGTGGTAATAAGGTCCTGTTTGCCCTGTTGTTGTGTAAATGAAAAGAGATCACATACACCAGGGGCCTGGTATTGTCCGGGGGCCTGCTGGGTGCTTGATGGGTGGTGGGGTTGTTTTGAGTGGACACCTTGAAGTTGTACTGTCCTGCTGTCTCCCCACTAACCCGCAGGAGTGAGCAGCCCAGTGGGGAATGGTTGACCTCGACTGTGGTTGACTCAGCTACAGTTGAATGCACTACCTTTGTTCCCTATTCTTCTGCCCACACTTTGGTTGGGGAAACTGAGGCCACCCTGAAATTCCGCCTACACTCCATGACTCTTGGCAGATCCCCTGAGGGTGGCTTAGGAAACGTCTTTGAAGATTCAGGAACACACTGGATACATCCGTTGGTGAGCCAGGGAAATTAGCAGTAACGAGCTCATTTTGATAGCAATGAGCTGAGTCTCCCTCCAGCTGCCAGACATTTACAAGGCTGGCTGGGTGCCGGCGGCCAGAGGCCTCCAATGGCCCTCACCCCTCGCTCTGCCTTCCGGCTGGAAATAATTCGTATTTAAAAAATAACAAAAATTAAAAAAAAAAATCTCCATCTCTTCTGGCCTTCTGGTTCCTTTGGGTCCAGGTGGGGAGATGGTGGATGCCTTTGCCCTGTGAACTCTGTATGGGACAGTCAGACAGGAAAGGACCCTGCACAGGGTCCTCTGCAGCCCCAACATCTGTGGTCTCAGCGCCCCACGGGGTGTCCAGCCAGCCCTTTGGGCAGTAATTGGTGGTCCCAAGATTGGGACTCGGCCACGATGCTCTTGCTGGTTGACCCTTCCCCGGGGGAAGGAGTGACTGGTGGGCTCTTCGCCCCCTCCTTGATGCAGCTGGTGGTTTTCAGGTCGCGCCTGGCATTTCTGACCCTGTCCATCGTTGGTGCCCCTTCCGGAGCCCCAGCCTTACTTAAGGAAGTCCAGTGGGTCGGTGGACATGGCCTGTCCTCTGGGCTGCCCACTCGGCTCTCTGGCCTGAGACCTGGCTCTGCTTCTGGCCTCGGGTGGGTGCGTTTACTGAGTTCTTGCCTGAGTCCTCAGCGCCGAAATTCTTTTCCCTGGAGCCCCCGCACTTGGAAGTCCTGCATTCCAGAGCGGCTGCCCCTCCACGGTCAGCATGTGGTAGGCCACACCCTGACTGTGTGACTTTTCCTTCTGTGGGCCTCAGTTTCCACATCGGGACATAACCATGCCCTGCCCTTCTGTGAGTCACTCCTGCCTTGCTGTGGCAGCTGCCCAGAGAAGGCTGAGCGGGTGAATGGACGCGCCCACCAGCCAGAGACCCTGCAGGGCCTGTTCCTGTGGGATTCCGAGAGTCCCCTGCAGTGAGCAGTGAGAATGTAGCAGCTGAGAGTTTGCTCTCTTAGAAGCGTTGGTGGCTCTGTGGTGGCACAGGTTTTTCCCAGCTTCCCACCCAACCCCCCACTCCCAGCCGATCCCACAAGGTTGACGTGGGCTGCGTTCTCTTGGGGTGGCTGGTGGTGGGGCTTGGTGAGCAGAGGCCTCTGGGCCGGCATGGAGTCAGTTTCTGCATCTGTAAAGTGGGTATCTACCTGAAAGGGCTTTTGTGAGTGTGGAATGGGGAGGATGTACGACACCTGTGCAGGTATTGTCTTTCTAGCTATCAATGTCACTGATGTCCTTGTTAGATGAGCAAAGGAGGCTCCTACAGACATTACATGGCCCAAGCCCCACCCCAATAGCATTTCCTCTTTCTTCCTTTTTTAAAGTAATACATGATTAATGTAGAACATTTAGAGAACAAAAGCACTAAGGAAAAACAAATTACCCTTAACTCTACCACGCTGAAAGGAAATTATTATTTAACTAGCTTGGAATATTATTTTTCATGTCATCCTCTGTCTTAGCAAAAAATGGGAAGTAGAAATCTGCTGAATATATAGATGTACATACTGCCAAATGAAAAGAAGGGAGTTATTAAAAGTATATATAGCTGTTTGTGGTGCTCTGTTTTGCTCTTAGCAATATTGAGGACAGTTGCTTAATTCAGCACATATTCAGTGTGCTTTTTAATGTCTGCTTAGCATTCCATTTCATGGATGTACCATATTTACTTACCAGTCTCCCGGGGCCTGGACATTTAGGTTGTTGCAGTGATTGTTTTTTTAACTTCAGGAACATTGCCTCCTGGTAAGGGTCCTCGTACATACGTCTTTGTGCGCATCACTGGGTATTTCCTTAGGATAAATTCCTAGAAGTGGGACTGCTAGGTCAAAGGCCATGCACATTTAAGGTCAGAGTGCTCTCCGGAAAGGCTGTATCCGTTTTCTCTCCCAGCAGCGGTGGAGGAGAGGACCTGGATCTTGTAACTCACAACCCTTTGCTATTTCCAAACCACGAGCCCAGAAAGAGTTGAAAAAAAAAAAAACCACCGTGCTGGGAGCGACTTCCTGCCAGAGGAAGGGAGGCATTTGGTAAATAGTCCACTCCCAGTTTTTGAGTGGATGCTCTGTGGCCTGCCTCTGGCCAAGCCATTTGGGAGCAGAGCAGAGAGCCAAGACCTGGTCCATGTCTCAGGTGGCTTCCCATCCACCTGGATGGGGAAGATGATGACTACCTGAAAGGCCACAGGAGCGTGAGCGCAGGACGTGTGACAAGTTCAGGCTAAGGGTGGGGCCACAATGCCTTGGCCGCCCTTGGCGTCTGGTTCGGGGCTCACGTGGACTAGACCTACGGTGAATGTTTGTTGAATAACAAAAAGCAGCTTGTTACCAGCGGAAGCTGATATGAGCTCTTTGAAGTAGGGTTTGAGTCTTGTTCACAGCTGGCTACACCCCGAGCCTAGAACCATGTCTCTTCTCTATAAACACCGGCTGGGTGAACCAAGGCTCCAGGGGACAAGCGAATCCAAGAACATGGTGGAGGATTGGTCCAGATCTCCACAAGAAAATGGATGAGCCGTCCATCCCCCACCCCTCTCATAGGTGCTGGAAAGTGCCGGCAGGGAGTCTGGGTGCCAGTTTCATGCCCCCGATCCTGTGTGACTGGGGGCAGTTGCCTCACTGACTGAACCTCAGTTTCTTGAGGGACTAGACTTTGTTCTCGGGGCCCCTTTCTGGCTCTCAGGCCAGGAATCTGGGTGCCCGTGGTCAGGATGGGAGCGAGGAGGGTGTCAGTTGGCAAGACTCTTGCCCCACACGTCCAGCAAGATGGGGGGTCCCCAGGTGACCTCTGGATGGATGGCAGCTGCTGCCCAACCCTGGTCCCTGCCGCCGCCTCCCACCCCACCGGTCTGAGGGCCCTCGAGGTAGCTGGTGGCACTCCCCTGGGGAGGGGATATGGAAATAAGGTGACCAGGCCCTTCCCCAGTGTGCCCCTCTGTTTTGAATAAGGTTGTGGATTGTTTATTTGGAGAGGAGAGGCCCCAGCCAAACATCCTGCTTTTCAAGTCCGGAGCTCCAGCCCCAGGCCGTCCAGCCCCACCACTGACCCGGGAGGCCCCTCTTGCAGCACCCAGGCTGGCATGCCCTCTGCCCCTCAACTTGACTCCGATCTCCTCTCATCTCCCTTCCTGGGCCCCTGCAATAAAATGGCTTTTGGTGACTCCCTTTTCCCCCCTGTTCTGTTCCCCTCCGCTCCTTTCCCTAAACTTCCCCTTCACTCAGGCTGAGAGAAGGGCTTCCTACTCCAGGAGGGCACTTTTATTTCGGCAAAACACTTTCCCATCTTGGACTTGAATCTTCAAGGTCTGAGTGTTAGTGAGGACACTAAGAAAAGCGAAGCCCCTTGCTCAGGGCGCCCGGCCTGTCAGCGGCCTAGCACAGGACAGACAGTCAGGCTGGGAAAGCTGGGACTCCAGCCCAGCCTCTGCCTCCAGCTTGCTGTGTGACATTGGACAAGTCTCATTCCCTCTCTGGACCTCAGCTTGCTCATACACAGCGTGAGTGGATGGTCTCTTGAGTTCTTTTCCACCTCTGCTTCTCTGTCTCTAGGTGAGGATCATGTGACATCAGGTGGGGAGGCCCCTTGCAGTGCCTCCGGGGCCTTGTGGCACCCCTGCCCCTCCCTTGCGCCCCACTTCCTGCAGCCAGTTTGGAGCCAGAGACAAAGGCGTGCTCCAGGCGGAAGGTGCAGCCAGTGGGGATGTGGGCTGGTGCCTGGCTGGCGGGCCCTGATAAGAGGCCGAGGCTCCCGGTGAATCAGCTGGAGGTGCTGGAGGTGGGGGGAGATAGGGCAGGCTGGCACCGGTCTCGCCAGCCTCTGCCCACACCCTCTGGGGCCTCAGACAGGTGAAGGTTTCAGGGCACATGCAGAGAGACGGGGACCCCAGCAGCTGTGCAACTGGGATGACTCTTGTCCTATTATGTGTTTTCAAGCCTGGGGGTTTTCTGGCCCCAACAAACCTGGGATCTTCCAAAGGCCACGTGACCCTGGGGCTCTCTCCTGGTCGCGGGACAACGTGTGGGATGGGACGTGTGTGATTTCTGGAAGTTAAAGGTCTCCCTTTCCGGCGAGCCAGCTCTTTGTTCCACATCCTCAAGGACCCTGACTTCAGCCTATTGTTCCTGCTGCTGACACAGAGGCTCCAAGTTCCTCTCTGGACTTGTGCTGGGGTGGGGGGTTCCTGGTGTTGGCGGTGGGTAGCTGGGGGTTGGGATCTGCGCGTACCTGCTTATGAAAAGTCATCTGCTCGTTCAGGGAGAGCGTCATTTGGGGACACCCTCTGGCTGTGTGGGAGGCTGAGACAGCGACTTCCAGGCTTTTATGTCTTGAGTTTTGTCAAACTGAGGCTCGGCCACTTCTGGCTGTGGCCGATTTCATGCCCTTGGTGGGCGTGATCATTAAACTGCTCGGGTGGCCAGTCAAGGATGAGGTTCAGTTTGACGGTAGCTGACGGGAGGCAGTGCAGAGAGGGCTCACTTCCAGATGTGAACGGTTACGATGACCCGCTAGTGAATCCAGCAAGTCCCCCCACTGTGGCTTCATGGGACATTGGAGTCAGACTTCAGTGTGAGGAACTGAATTCTCCAGAGTTGGGAGGATGATCTCAGAATGCAAAGACGCTGGCTCTGTAGGGTTAATTTCATTTTAACGCGTAAGGAAGGGAAAGGGGTATTTAAGCTACTTTTGGGGAATGCTGTGCAGTTGGATGTTTATTATATCAGTTATTTGTATAACAGGCCTAATACAAAATTCCTTCTGGCCTGATTTTCCACTTACAAAGAACAACCCAATTGAACCAGTAGATCTTGCATGAGAGGATCCAGCCAGGAAGACAGAGCTTCTTAGCTCCACTTGGCAGGAGGGGAGACTGAGGCTTGGCAGGAGTTGCACAGTTTGCTGTCGGGATGTGGATGGGCCCTGCGCCTCTGGCTGCCAAGACCCGACCCTTGCCACCATACCTGCCCTTCACTTGACAGCCTCATCTGCCCCTGCTAACAACCTCGTCCTTGATTTGGGCCCCTTTGGTCAGTGGGAAGTTCTGGCCAGACTCCTCAGCGCCCCCGTGGGGAACCCAGCCTGCCGATCCCAGCTGGTCTTTGAGGGTCCCTGGCCCCATCTTCTTGGCTGTCCCTTGGGAGTAGAGAGGTTTCATGGTCGGGGGCTGGAGATGCCCCCGTTGACAGAGCCCACTGGGCCAGTGGTACCTCCTCATCTGTCCACCAGCATGGCTTCTTCACCTGAAGATTATTCACAGATACAGTAGTTCTTAATTCCAGATTAGCTTTCCCTTGCCATCATGGTTTCCCCCGTAGTCATGCATACTTAGTGAAAGTTGAAAAGTGAGCAGCGTAAATTTGATAGAGGTTGGACAAAACACCCCACCTGAGAATGCACGGCAAACAGAGGGGACCTGGGGATCCTCAGACATGGGGGATGTCTGTGGAGGTGACTTCTGCTCCAGCCACCATTTCCCCAGAGGGCAGACCGCAGCCACCTGTCCTGTGTAGGAGCCACCAACTCCCCCTTTTCACCCCTGCAGAGATGGCCTAAAGTTTCCCCCTGAGAGCCCCTTGGTTCCCCCACCTCTCCCCTCCCACAAGGCGGTGTCTGGGGGGGGGCACACACAGCTGCCCCCATATCCTAACTTGCTCCGCTGCAGCCAGCTGCCCCCTGCCCGAATCATGAATCCTGCCTGGGCTCCATAAATCACCCTAAGAGCACATTCCTTGGGGGATTTGTAAAATAATCAAAATATTTGGGGAAAAGACCTTAAGATTACTTATGGCTATTAGTGGGATCCATATATTTTGGCACCAAGCATGGCCTAATTGAAAAAATATGTGTGCTTGGTGATTTCTTTCTTTCCATCTTTTTTTTTTTTTTCTTTTCATAAGGAGTAGGCCCAGAGAGAAGAGTGGTTAGGGGAAAAAAACAGGGAGGAATTGAATATCAAAAGGGTTTGTGTGGAGGAGCTGTTTACAGAATTATGGAAAATATAATGCTAAATGGAAAGTAAGCCCTGCCTATATAGTCCGGGATTATTAATAGAACGGAGTTACCAGGCACATAATGAACCTTTTAAGAGACCTGGGACAACTTTCCCCGTTGCAAAACAAGTTTCCTTCGAATAGCACCATTCACGCAGCTAAGGGCATTGGGTTACAACAATAAATAAAAATGAACAGTGCCCTGAGAAATTCAAGGAATGCACCAACGATTCAGTGATTTAGTATGAGAAAACACTACTTAAACATTTAATTGAATCGCATACTTTCATCTTTAAAACGCAAGCGTTTTAACTGCCACCTGAACCTTTCTCTTTGCTTCATTAGATGGCAAGACTCCTTGGGGGAGGGGTCACGCTCCCACCCCCTCCCCAGGTTTTTCCGCTTCCCTGCTGCACCCTAACTCACTCTTGCTCGAGATCATCGGGGAAAAGGAGACAGGACAGGAGCTTCCTTGCAAAGCTATAGGGAGAGGACTGTGTGGGATGTGCTTTTCCAAAAGCTTTACTTGCGGGGACTTGGTCTTAGCTTTGGAGCCCTGGGTCCGTCACCGCCCCTCCCGTAGACTCAGTTTCCCCTCTGTTTAATGAGGGGCTTGGATTAGAGCCTCTGACTGGAGGTCTTTGTCACAGTCCACGCGCCTGATGGCCAGTCTGATTCAGCGGGCTCCCCGGCTGCTCACTTCGTGCCTTCCTGGTTAAAAATTCCTGGAATAGGGGCTTCCCTGGTGGCGCAGTGGTTGAGAGTCCGCCTGCTGATGCAGGGGACACGGGTTCATGCCCCGGTCCGGGAAGATCCCACAGGCCGCGGAGCAGCTGGGTCCGTGAGCCATGGCCGCTGAGCCTGCACATCCGGAGCCTGTGCTCCGCAACGGGAGAGGCCACAACAGTGAGAGGCCCGCGTACTGCAAAAAAAAAAAAAAAAATTCCTGGAATAGAAGCTCCTGAGGGCCCTTCCGGGTCTAGGAAACCAGAGGGCAGGGACGCAGTGACCACTGGGCACCTCTTGGGACCAGGCCTGCTGAACGCTGCCTCCTTCCATCCTCTTGGGTCTAGAGACTTCACAATTTTAATTGTGGGAGGTGGGCTGGGCTGATACCTGCCCCAGGAGGCCTGGCCCCAGGCCAAGTCCTGGCCCCAGGCCGAGTCCTGGAGTCCAGTCTGTGTGTGTGGACAGTGGTTCTGAGATGTCGGGACGGCAGAACCAGCCAGGGCCTGCTGACAGATTGGGTTTGGCGTCCAAGAGAGCGAGGGGAGACGATGGGTCTGCAGCACATCTTCCAGACTTGGCTGGGTGCTGTCATCCGAGGTTCGTGTGTACACATGGGACACACATACGGGTACTTCCTCAAGTGTTCACTGCGGCCGGGGAGCCTGGCTTTTCCGTAAAGATTAACCAGTGGCCCTTTACTGATTCCCTACCTCGTCCAGGGCACGCTCTGAGCTGCCGTGGCGGGGACACAGAGGGCTTCTCTCAACCCTGCCCTTGAGGAGCTTGTAATCTGTTTTCACACCTAGACAGAAGAGCCACGTGACCTTGGGTAAGTCAGCTCTCAGTAAGACTCGTGACCTTTATCTAGACACCTAGGAAACCCCCTGGTACCACACTCTTCTTTCTGTGTGAACAGCTTCACAAACTGTTTTATGTCGTATTTCCCAGCTAGACTGGGGCCTTCTCTGGACGAGGACGAGTGTTCCCTGTGATGACCCAGTGAATGAGCCATCTCACGTTCATTTCGCTCCATCTATGGGCACCTCCCCTCCCTGCAGCTTGGCCTGGGGCCTCCTGTAGGGGCACAAAGCAGAGGAGACCCAACTCTAGTTCCCACAGAACTTCCCGTCTCTCTAGGAACTTGGGCCTGGGAACAGCTACCGTAGCTACGATTTGTTTGGGGCCAAGGCAAGGTTTTCTTAGTTTGGGGGTTCCCAGAGCAGACCCTGAGACAGAAATTCAATTGCACGGTTTATTGGGGCAGGGGGTTGACCCAGGAAACGTCAGTGGAGTGTGGAGAAGGAACAGGGGGTGGGGAGGCCAGGAGTTATATGAAGCCAGTTACCTCTGTGGGTAGGAGCAGAATCCTGCTAGGGACTTTGGGAGACAATATGGAGCTCACCTCAGAGTTACCCCAGCCGAGGGGAGGGGGAGCTGGGGCACCAATCCACCGTTCCTTGGGTGTTCGTTCCTGGTGCTTCCAGCTCTCAAGCAGAGTAAGGCCCCAGCAACCTCTCAGGCACGTCCTGGGACAAGAGCAGGTGCTGGCATTTAGAAGCTGGGTCGTGCCCTGAACTGGTGCAGGCTGAGGGGACGTGGGCAGAACACCAGCAGTGTTTGTTGGACACCCTCCATGTGTCAGGCCACCGGTGGCCCCAAGACCCCGACCTTGACCGAAGTTTGTCTTCAGCAAAGGAGAGCCCGACAAGCCCCTGCCCTTTGGAGACGAAGCGCTGAGACAGGCCCTGTGTTTGAGGTTCTCTGGGTGAAAGTGCTCTGCACCTTGTTGAGTTCTGTTCTGCGGGGGGTCGGAGGAGGATGGTGGTGATCGGGTGATGGTGGTGATTGTAGCTCTGCATAGAGGGCTCAGACCATCTTACTCCAG
Source organism: Grampus griseus (assembly GCF_964374135.1). Taxonomy (NCBI): domain Eukaryota; kingdom Metazoa; phylum Chordata; class Mammalia; order Artiodactyla; family Delphinidae; genus Grampus; species Grampus griseus. The sequence goes on from NC_139018.1 coordinate 109,705,124, forward strand.
AATCAGAAGGCAGGGCCAGTCGGTACCCTATGGCCTTGGGGAAGCCACTGAACCCACCTTGCCCACTTACCGTGAGCCCTAAATGGTAGCCAAGTACGGTGCTCAGCCTGCTGCCTGGCACAAAGATACTCAAGAAAAGGTCACTCCCGCTCGCATCCCTCACAGGCTGTTAGCACGTGCCTTTCTGCAGCCCTTCCAACACGCCGTGCAGTGGCCGGCGGGAAGGGTTCTGTCACTGCCTCTCACGATAGGCAACTGAGGCCCATAAGAATTAAGACCGAACCCGGGACTCCTGAGCCCCCTGGGCCACAGTTTTCCTGACATGACAGGTGTGTGTCGAGGTCAAAGCAAATCACAAAGCCAGCCTGGGAGCAGGGAGGAGATAGGCCGGCCACGTGCTCTGGCTGTACTCACCTGTCTCGAGCAGGTCTTGGCATCAAGACATTCAGGGCTCCCTGGGACTCGAGCCCCTGATTTGTGCGTGCTGCGTCCTCAGCGCCTTGATCGTGCTGGGCATAGAGCAGGTTATTAGTGCCAGAGGGGCTTTGGCGGTCAGCCAGCCCAAACCTTTGTTTTGTTGGGAAGAGGAAACGGTCCCAGAGACACCAGTGACTTCCCCGAGTCACAGTGACTTCTTGGCGACCAGACTGCAGCCAGGTCCCAGGTGGCTGGCATGCTTTCTTCCTCCTCCTTCCGTAGGAAGCTGCCGTGTAAGGTATGCTTTGTTATAGTTGCTTATAAACATAATAAATATCCCTTACATTTAATAGTGCCTTTAAAAAAAATGCAGCTTACAACCCAGCTTTTCACTTGCTCCTTAGGAAACCCATTGAGGGGCAAACAGGCATTGCCCCTTTTCAAGCTGCAGTAGCTGAGGCTTGGGAAGCTTACTGGGGTCTTGAGATCCCCAGGGCAGTGATCCTTCAGCCATACACAGATTTTAGTGGGTCAGGACGGCCAGGGGCAGTGTCGGAAGTCTTGACTGTGAGGTGCCCTCCCTGCCTTCTGAAAGACCATAGACACTTTGGGGCGGAGGGCTTCTGGGAGAGAACCCCAGGCTGGTGCCCGGAAGGCTGGGCTTCAGGGCCACCTCTGGCTTGGCTTGCTGTGTCACTACAGGGAGTCCCATCACCTCTGTGCTTTGAGTTCTTTCCCTAGGCTAGATGGTCACATCACCCTGCCAGCTCTAGCCTCTTCCCTTAATGCTCACAGTTTGATGGAAGCAGACACCTAATTTAAAAATTACATACAGAAATCTTTTTTATAAAGATGTGAATAGATCGCTCTGGGATCCCAGTGGGGGTTGCCTAGGCAAGTGTGTGAAGGCTTCATGGAGGAGGTGACCTTTAGCCCTGGCAGGGGACAGTGAGGGACACATTTCAGGGAGAAGGGGCAGGGGGATGACCGTAGCATTTGCCAAACGTGTACCACATGCACTGAGCTTTACATGTATTGTCTTGTTGAATTCTCACAACAGGCCGCCCTGGGAAGGTCGTTTAATTATTTTCTTTTGGCAGACGAGGTCATTGGGCGACAGAGAGGAGAGGTAGCTTATTTGGGGCCGCATGAAGCAGGTTTTAAAGCCCCTTGTCTACCTTCCACCTCTCCGAAGCCTCCCATGTCACTGCCACAAAGGCCCCGAGGCCCAATCAGACTTCCCCATCACTTTCAGGATCTGAGATCTGCAAAAGGTGCTGAGGCTGAGCGGTCCTGTAAGACAATGTGCCCAGGCTGGGAGTGGCGATGCCAGTGCCCACCTCAGTGCCAGCAGTTTCATCCTCCAGCCTGCCCATGTATCATCCCAGCTGTGGGATCTGGGCACAGTTGGGCCTTCTGTGGGTCAGGCGTCTCCAAGGAGCCCCCAGGGTTCCTCCCTGCTCCCAGACCCCTCAGCACTGCCCCTCGGGCACCATCTCTCCACTTCTGCCCTCCTGCCTCAGCTCCCTCAGGAGGCCTCCGACCTCCATCAGGGGCAAGCAAGTATGGCCACGGTGGCCTCCGCATGCCTGCCCCCCTCCCAGCTGTCTGGGTGGCCTTTTTTAAGGATCCTTCCTAATGGGTGTGAAACATCAGGGGTCCCTCACTCAAGGTTTCGTTGCGCAGATGGGGTAGCCAAGGCTCTGAGAAGGGAAGTGACTTGCTCAAAGTCACACTGCATTAGGGGCTGGGCCAGACCTCCTGGTGATCCCTGGTGGGGAGTGACTGTGGTGGACCCTGCAGCCCTCCGCCATGATAGGATGGCTAATGGGACCCAGTATGTGCTTCTCGCCTGACACAACTCAGGCCCCCCACCCCAAAGAGCCTCATGAACTTGAGAAGGAAACTTAGAATGTTTTTCTGCTCTTGCTGCAAGGGTTTCGCTAGTCTTTTGGAGGATTGTGGGGACGTGTCTCGCTGAGGGAAAGAGCCCCAGCCAGGTGATGCTGAGGCTCCGTTTCCTCACCCAGCTTCCTGGCACTGCCTGCCTTCACCATCAGAGGGCCTGGAAGGCAGCACGTGGGGTGCTTGGGGATTGAAGCTCTGGGGTCAAATGTCAGCCCCACCGCGCTCACCGTGGGTGGTCATGGGCTCATTTGTCCTCCTCTGTAAGAGTGGGGATAATGGGAGCCCCACCTCAGGGGCCTGAGTTAATAACAGGCATGTAGGAAGTGCTCCATGAATGGGCGATATTGTTATCTGGTCCTGGGAGACAAGGGGGCATTTCTCATCCCTCCTCTCTCTCCATCTGACTCTTGCGTTCTCCAGACTCGCTCAGTCACTCTTACACAGTGGCCTCTTGCTTGTGCTCTCTTTAAATCAAGGCAGGGGTCGCACTCAAACTCACACTTGCAAAAAGGTCAGAGTTTACCCGGCTCCAGGTGACACTGCCTGGGGAGTTGGCTCATTGCACTGCTGAAAGACTTGGCTGCAGTTTGCAATATGCAGGGGTTCATACTCACTTCTTCCCTATCTTCCACTGGCGCGCACACACACACACACACACACACACACACACACACACAATTCACCCAAACCCTCGTGTGAAGTACAACCGGTGGTACTTGGTATGAGCTCAATAAATGCATGTGCCCATTTTATTTTCTGTCCGTCAGTGATGATGTCACCAGGTAGGTACCTTTTGTGCTAGGCATTATAGGGTTGCGCAGAGTAAGTGCCTACTAGCTGTTCAGCACAGAGTTGGGCATTTTAATAGAGTCTCCCATAATCCTTATAACCATTGGGTGTAGGAGGAGTATAGTTCATTATAATCCCCATTTTGTAGGTGGGTTCACTGAGGCTTAGAGAAAAGGCACATGTGAACTTAAGGCAACAGCGCAGGGGTTAAAAGTCCATTTAATGATACAAATGCACTTATTTACAGAACAGCAGTAGACTCAATTTATGGTTACCAAAGGTGAAGGGGTGGAGAGGGATAAATTGGGAATTTGGGATTAACAGATACACACTACTATATGTAAAACAGATAAAACAACCACGACCTAATGTATAGCACAGGGAAGTATATTCAATATCTTGTAATAACCTATAATGGACAAGAGTCTGAAAAAGAGTATGTGTATATATATGAGTCACTTTGCTGTACACCTGAAACATTGTAAATCAACTATACTTAAATATAAAAAAAACGAAAAAAAACGCATGTTAAAAAAAGATCTCATTAAAAAAAAAAGTCCATTTAAGACAAGAGGGCGCAAAGGACAAGATGAGCTTTATGGCTGCCTTCAGAGCAGCGGTGAGGAGCTGGGGGAGGGAAGAGGGAGCTCTGTGGTTTGGGGGTGCAGTGTGTCTCACCTCATCAAAGAGGTAAGACTTCACTTGGAGCTAGGGATAGGCTGCCTTGTTCTTGTCCCGAGTCCCCCCTCTGCTGTTTGCCTGCTGTGTGACCTTAGGCAAGTCCCTTTCCCTCTCTGGGCCTATAAGGACTGCACATTCATTCAGTCTGTCTTTGGATTTTCTGGAAACTCCGGCAGCCCATCAAACGTGTTCAGAAAGGGGCTGTCTCTGTTGGTTCCAGTGCTGTCCTTACTCTTCAAAAACTCCTTAGGACTGTGGAGGTCATGGCCCAGCTCTGAGGGTGACCTTCATGTTGAGGAGTCACCACCAGGCTGGGAAGCTGTCAGAAATTTGTTTGCTCACAGGAAGGTCCCAAGCATGCCCTCGTGGATTCGTAGGCCTCGTCAGCATGCCCGCAGGGCCACGCTTCCCAGAGGCCCCACCCTCTGTGAAATAACAACCCATGGTCACTGCCTGCTGCTGAGCCTCAGTGCCCCTTTTTGTACCAGAACTAAGTAGATGATTTCTTCTGGCTCAAGTCTCTTGTGATGAGAATATTATTATGCTAAGGTCATCCTTGGATGATGTCCCAGGGCCGTGAAATTGCCACTGCAGCCTTCTGCTTACCTGTAGAAACGGCCCTACCTGGGCTCCAGGTGGAAGAGCCCATAGCATGTCCCTGGGCTTTGTGGGTTCTCTGTGCCTTACAAGGTGCTCACCACTGATCTCCCAGCACTAGCCTGGGCAGGACAGCTGCTGTTACCACCCCATTCTAGGGATGAGGAACTGAGGCTCGGGGCAGGAGGAGTCTGCCCAAGGTGAGTGGCAGGGCCATCGCAGTGGGGTCCGGGTGGTAATCTCCCCCTCCCTGGGCAGGGCTGGGCTTGGCCTCCACCTCTGCATGGGGCTCCCAGCCAGGGGAACCCACAGTGGGGTTAAACAGAAAGGCCTCCTGGAGGAAGGAAAAGATTCCCAGAGTTCTGTGCTTCAAGCCATTTTGGTAAAAAAAAAAAAACCTAATTAGAGGTGACAATGGTGACTTTGTCTGTGTGCTCACTTTTTCCTCCCTCTTCCCCACACCTCCCCCTTCTCTCTGTCCCTCATTTGTTATATCCATGGGAAAACTAGGTAATGTTATAATTACTGAAAATATTGTGGGTCCTTGGAAGCTAGGGGGAGGGGCATGCCTGGGCGTGCAGGAGGCCCTTTTTCCCAAAAAAAAAAAAAAATTTTTTTTTTAGGCTTTATTTTATTTTTTTCCTTTCGTTTGGAAATGGAGCCCTTTGCAGTCATGCTGTCACAGTTAAAATAAGGTTTAAATTACAGGCCAGCCCGTGGCTTTTCCCCTTTCTTTCAGAATTTTTGCCAACTTGCAATTTACTTAATGAAATCCTGCTATTCCGTTTAACGGGGATATTTTTTGCAGATGTTGATTTAACTTAGCTTTGCAAAATATGTGAACTGTACCGTTTCTTTTCCTATTTTTAACGGTTTCAGGATTCTAGTTCAGCAACTCCACCGGCGCTGCCATGCCAGCAGTGGTGTTTACTCCCATCCTTGAAAATATTTGTTTTCCATTGCTCTGTTTGCCCTCCCCTCCATCCCACATACCCACAAAGGGGAGGGGTCCCATACACAGCAGCTTCTTCCAGAGGAGGCTCAATCAGGTTTAGTAATGGATGGAATTGGACTGAAGGGACATCAGAGTTTCTTATAGTCCAGCCCCCTTGTTTGGAGGGAATGGAGGCTCAGAGTGGGGAAGTGACTTGCCTTAAGTCACACAGCAAATGAGGAGCATAGTGACTTGAGGCATCAGCTGGGTTCTCTGGACAGAGGTGAGAGTGGGGAGCAGGGGGTTCTTGCCTTGTGGCTATTTTGGCTGATTCTTCTCTCTAGGAAGAGACTCACCACCACCACCCCGGCCCCAGGAGCCTTGGGCTTGACCTTCATGTGCTGGGAGGGAAGTTCTGCTTCATGTCTCCCTGAGGCACTGTGGCTAGTGGAGAAAAACCCCACCAAGAGTTCTGAGACTTGGAGTTGTGGGGAAGGGCTTCTGCTGCTTGACTGTCTTCCGTGACCTGAGTAAATTGCTTCCTCTCCCCAAGCCTCAGTTTCCCCATCTGTACGGTGTCGGTGAGAGTCCTCGTCTCCTCTACTGTTGTCAGGATCTAATGGAGGAGGTCGGTGTGAGAAGGTCTGGCCTGAAGCCCAGCAGGTGTTCAGGGAATGCTTTTATAACATCCTCACACACTGCCAACTCTGGTCCCCGTGGGAAGACACGGGAGGAGAGGTGTGACATGCGAGTGAACCTGGTGTCTGTGGGTACCAGGATCCGGGTCAGACATAGCAGGACACACCCCTTCCCTTCGATGGGGGACCTCCTCCAGCCACCCTTTCTTTAATGACAGGGACTCCCATGGAGTCAGGAGAGAGCAGGCAGAGGCCCAGACTGGCATGGGACTTGCCAGGGGCAGAGTCTGAATCCGGGGCATCCCTCCTGGTGGCTCCCGAGGTACGGTCCAGCCCCCTGAGGATGGGTCTTTGCCTGAGCCCCCAGGTTGGGGGCTGGTGCATCTTGATCCCGGCCCCTTTCAGGGCTTCGCCCCCAGTCTCTTGGAGGGTTCGCCTGGCTCTAGTGTTCTGGAGTGTGCTGGAGGGGCCAAAGGAAATTCTGGAGGTGGGGCCAGCTGGGAGCACGGGGTCGGGGGTGGGGTCGGGGGGTGGGGGAGCGGTTCAGTGCTGGAGGGCGCTGGGCTGGGCCTTCCCCGATCCCTGCATTCCGCACACACGCCCTGGATGCTGGAATGGCCACTGAGCTGCGAAGGAAGTGCTGGCAGGACAACAGAGCCGAGGGCGGGCGGAATGCGATGGACCCGGGCACTGGGGATCGGGCCCTCTTCAGACGTGGAGATGACTGGGCTGGGGCCAGGGAGGGAGGGACGGCCACCTTGGCAGGCCGGGTGACCTCAAGGAGCAGTTTCCCACGACTCTGAGGGGCTGGTTTCTGGTTAAAATGACGGAGAGGGCCAGGGACCCTCCTTGAAGCCTACTCCACATTATACAGACCCCGTTTCTATAAAGTTGTTGTCTTTGTGTATGTCTGCGGGTGGAGGTGGTGGGAGGAAAGTGTGTCTGGAACTTCCGTTGCCTGAAGAATTCATCACACAGATCCTTCTATAGTCATGACCCTGGGTTCCGTAGCACTCTCCTTTTTATTACTAAATATAAAGTAACATGTCATCACACAGTCAATATAGTTATAGTCTCTTTATATAACATTCGAAATACACTGGTAAAGCAGAAGTCTCCCTTTCTTCCCCATCCCACTTTCCTCCTGAGAGTAAACTACTCTTTTTTTTTTTTTGCCGCGCTGGGTCCTCGTTGCTGCGCGCGGGCTTTCTCTAGTCCCGGCGAGCGGGGGCTACTCTTCGTTGCGGTATGCGGGCTTCTCACTGCGGTGGCTTCTCTTGTTGCGGAGCACCGGCTCTAGGCATGTGGGCTTCAGTAGTTACAGCACGCAGGCTCAGTAGGTGTGGCATGTGGGCCCCAGAGTGCGCGAGCTTCAGTAGTTGCAGTGCGTGGGCTCAGTAGTTGTGGCACGTGGGCTCTAGAGCACAGTAGTTGTGGCGCACGGGCTTAGTTGCTCCGCGGCATGTGGGATCTTCCTGGACCAGGGATCAAACCCGTGTCCCGTGCATTGGCAGGCGGATTCTTAACCACTGGACCACCAGGGAAGTCCAGTTAACTACTCTTAAGCTGAGCAGGATGAAAACAGCAACGAAACAGAGTAGATTATTTTTTAATCACGGCAGGTCCGAACGCTGGTGACAGTAAACTTCACAAAAGCTCTCAGACTGTTTTTATAAACACAGCTACATGCTGGATTTTCAGGAGAGACACATCTAAACAAAATCATATAGGCAGGTTGAAACTGAAGAGAACTGGTGGGGAAAGATACACTAAGTCAGTGCTAAACAGAGAGAAAGTAAGTGCGGCAGTATTAATATGAGGTAATATAATTCCAGACAAAAGGGCATTAGAAGGAACAAAGAGGCAAATTTTACAAAGATCAAGGGTTGGCAGACTTTTCTGTAAAGGGCCAGATAAATATTTTCGGCTTTGCAGGCTGTTCGGTCTCTGTCCCACTGCTCAACCCTGCCATTGTGACATACACAGACAGCATATAACACAATGCCTGTGATTGTGTTCCAGTAAAACTGTAGTGCCCAGAACAAGTGGCGGGCCACATCTGGCGTTTGCTGACGCCTGACATAGATCAAAGCTAAATTATTATATCTCGGGGAGATATAATAATCAAGGATCTTTATACACCTAACAACATAGCTTTGAGATCTCCAAATGAAAAGACAGATAGAAATAAAAAGGGAATTTGACAAACCCCCAGGAGAATGGGACTTTAAAACACAGTGCTTTCAGAAGCTGACAGATCCAGTAGACAGAGAATTTTATGAACAACACTGCAAATATGTTGCAGTATGTGTATTTGTGTATTTACAGGTGCTTGTCCCATTGTACCATGCCAGGTCCCTGCCTCACCCCTTGGATTTTTTAAACTAGAGTGGTCTGTCTTGTCTCTAAACGGGCTGGACAAATCAAGATGAGGTAAAAAAAAGCTCTGCATCTTCAGTATTGGGTGCTTCCTGTAGTCCTAGAGTTCCCACTTATAATGGCCACCTGTCTCTCAGTATTAATCACACCCAGCTGTAGGCGGGGTCGCCACCCTGAATGAGCTAGTAGTCTGTGGGGTGTAGGGATGTATGCCCATGAAACAGTGGAGAACCAGTCAGGCCGTGACCCTCTTTGCCCACCACCTTCCCGTGGCTACCCATGCCCACAACACACCCCAGGTGCTCAGCCCTAGCCAACCCCTATAGACTCTCTTTTCTCCATGAGCCCTTCCGTGTTCTGTGATCTGGCCTTAGGAGACTGCTTTCACCTTAACTTCTGCCCGTGTGCCTTCGCCCAGGCCGTCCCTCAGCCCTGGAGCGCCTGGCCGTCCTCCCCACCCCTTCCACCCCTCTGGGGCACCAGTCAGCATCCTCCTTCCCTAGGAGGATTTGGTGGCCCGACCTTCTTTGCCTCGCTGCCCCTCATTTATGATGTTCTTGGTGGTCCTGTCCTCTCTTCCCCTGGCTTGGAGCTCCGAGGGCAGAGGTGTGCCTGGTCCCCTGGCCCCACAGGAGACCAGCATTGTGCCCTATGGGGGCTCTGGGCAGTGCTTGTGCATGGAAGGGGGCATCTGTGGAGAGAGCGCCTCCCTGCCTGCTGCACGCCCCCCGCCCCGCAGGAGCAGAGGTTGGACTGCCTCTTTGTGAATCCCAGCACCACCCCTTACCAGTGGGTGACCTTGGATGGGTCAGGAGGCCTCAGTTTCCTCCTTGTCCATCAAATGGGCAATTAATAATATTTACACCCCAGGGTTGTTGTGAGAAATAGGTGCCTGGCACATGGTGAGCTGGCAGGACATGTCAGCTCCTAGCACAGTCGTTCCCTGTCCCACGATTCTTTGTCCTGGCTGCCCTTGATCCCATTTCACATATGGGGAACCCAAGGCCCAGAGAGACTAAGGCCATTCGTCCCTAATACACAGCTAGGAAGTGGCAGAGCTGGGATTGGAGCCGAGGCCCTTGATGCTGGATCCCGTGAGGAGGCGCACGCTGTCCCAAGGGCCTGTCCTCAGACACGCCCAGGTGCACTGAGTCAGGGCCATCCGTGGCGGCTCCAGAGTGTCGCCTTCCCTGCTGGTCTCCTGGCCCGGCACTGGGACCGCCACGTCCGTGTAATGCTAGGAAGTCAATTTGGTTTGGTCTCCTTCCTGCCCCTGTCATCCCTCCCTCGGGGAAGCCAGCTCTCTCACTACTGTGCCAGGCTTCTGAACCCTCTGCTCGTGGGATAGTGACATATCAGCCAGAAGAGAGGCCTCTTAAATCTTGTGAAAAACATAGATTCCTGGGCTCCACCCAGGACCCGTGAATCAGAATCTCCAGGGGCGGGGCCTGGGAATCTGGACATAAGGGCCCAAAGCAGGGGAAACACTGGCTCTTTTAACCCTTTTGTTTTTCGGTTGAAGAAGCCGGCCCTCGGAGAGGGGTCTGCGTTGCAGGGAGGCCCAGTGAGCCTGAAAAGCCCTCTCTGGACTCTAACCTGAGTCACAGTTGCTGCCCCTTCCCAGCACTGTCCCCCCGCCCCATCCCCCAGCCTCGAATCTCTAGGAACCCTGTACAATGGAAGTGGTTGCGAATGGGTGTGCAGAGACCTTCTGGAAACTCAGGCTCTGCTCGGAGACTTCCTGTGTCTTACAATGTTATCTTCAGAATAGGAAACTTTGCCCCATTTTTGCAACGCACATCCTTTGCCTGAGAGTCTGTGGTGGTGCCGGCCAGCCGGGGCGGGTCACTACTCAGGCAGAGGCGGGGAGTTGTTCTGACAGCCATGCGAGGAAGGACTCTCTCCCTGCAACTCACAAGAACAAACAAACAGACCCTTTTGCAAAAATAATTCATGTTGGCCAGACTCATCAGGAGTATTTGTTCCTTGTGCCCAGTGGTATTGATAGAACCAAGTCATTCCTTAGAGACAAGAGCGCTAGCTGTGAGACCCGGCTCTGCTGCTGCCTCACCTCCAGCAAGTGATTGCTGCTCTCTGAGCCTCGGTTTCCTCTTCTGTAAAGGGAGGAGGTTGGGCTGAATAAGTTCTAACGCTGACACTGAGCAGCTCCCCAAGAATCCTTTAGATACCCCTACTTCCTCCAAGTTTCTCTTTGAAATAAGCATGCTTTTGCTGTTAGACAGCATGTTCCAGAGCACCCTATAATTTTCCGAGTTTCTACCAATCCAAGACTGGTATGGCCTCCCCCACCCTCAACTCTCAGACATTCACACGACCCACCAGGGCGGTGGGTGGATTCCCCAAGTGACAGGTACCATTTTGAATTGGGAGCAGGGAAATGCCTCTCAGAACTCACAGGGAGTGGGACTTCTCCTGCAGGCTTGCAGTTAGTTACACGCCCGGGCCAGTGCGCACCTCCTGTGGGCCAGCTGCAAAGAATGTTGATGCTGTTTCTTTAATTCCCCTGAGCCTGGAGTCTTAGGGAGGGCTCTTTTGGTTTGAGGGAAAAAACATGTGTGTGTAGCCCACTAAATAGCTTGGAACTGACCAGAACGAGCGATGTTTACAGAAACAAGAGCCTCTCTGATTTCCTTTGACATCGCCGTTAGTCTCTCCTCCCTCCGGCCTCCAGCACGCCCCTTGCCGCAGAATTGATTATTCCTTCTTCCAGGGAGTCCGGGTTGGTGCACCCTCACACACAGTAGGCATTTAACGAGCGTGAGAGCGGAGCCCTGCCTCGTAAGCAAATACTGCTCTTGCCTCTCCGTGGCCCTTCTGTTGGCTGGACCCCAAACCCACAACGAGTGGTTCTTGAAAACATCCTTCCCACTCTTTCCCCTCAGGGAATTTGCTTTCAGGGTTTCAGGGTGGGGCCCTGCATGTTCCAGTGGCTGGGTGGGAGAGGTCAGGAGGGGCACCTTGGGAAGGTAGAGATGGTCAGACTGGCGTGAGTGACCTACTAGGATGTGGGTCTTTATAAGTAAGTGAGTCGGTCTGCCTGTTTTACGGTAAAGGCCATGAGGAGGGAGAGGGTTAAACCAAGTGGATGCCCAGATTCCAAACATATGGGTGAAGATCCTTCTGGTCAACCTGCGGGTCAGCTACAGAAGCCATGGTGTCTGTGGCAGGACGTCCATCTGGGGGCAGATGCATGCGTATGGTAGGTCCCAGCCTTCATATTTTTGTTGGTCTTACCTGATAGCAGTATGTGAAGCCCAAGGAGGGGGGTGCAAAGGAATTGGTAGGGAGAGGAGAAAAAGCGTCCGCCAGCACACCTGGCTTCCCTGCCCCACAAGACACAAGATGAGTCTTCCCCACAGGGCATAGCAGAGAGGCCCCTGCTAGCCTAGGGAGCACCTCTGAGGCGGGCTCCGTCACCCAGTGGGTCCCACAGGGTCTTGGTGATCCAGAAGATGTCTGGAACGCGCAGAGGGCAGGAGCCGCAGAGCGGTGGTCTCGGGGCGGGACTGGGGCTCTGCTGGGCAGCTCTGGAACTAGGAGATGGAAGGTGCAGGGAGCAGGACCATCTTCCGACCTCGAGGCTGAGCCTGAGGTCAGTGCCACTCGGAGGGGCTCTGCCTTCCCCTGGGCTCCGCAGGCGGGCGGTCTCCGGGGTAGCGCCGGGACAGGGGCACCCGGGGAGGCTGGCGGCTCCGGGTCTTCTTGGCACAGCTCCCCCCACGTGCCCAGAGACGCAGGCGGCTGCTCCTGACTCGGTGGCCTTGCGAACCCGCCTGGCCGGAATCTGCCTTTCGCCTGTCAGTGCCGCCTCCCCGACTTGGCAGGGCCACGTCCTCGGGCTGGAGCAGCCCCCGGTGTTTCCAGCTTGGCCCTCTGCCCGCCTCTCTGGGGCCTCACAGTCTGTCCTCCCGGGCCAGGACCAACACACCCTCTCAGCTTGACGGCTTCCCGGCCTTGCCCGGGCCTCTTCCTGCCACCTCAGACTCCCTGCGCTGAATCTGCGGTCCCCTCACCTTGCCTGCTTCTCAGAAAACATCAGTGACCACCACAGCCCGCCCCCGGAGGTGAAATGCGCTTCCTCCCAGGGAGAAAACATGGGGCCTGGCTCATTAGACATCACCAAGGAGGCCATAAACATCCCGAGTTCCCCTACTGCAGTTGACGCCTGAGGGGTTTCCACATGGGGTGGGGCCCCTCCCTACCCTGTCTCACGTGGAAACGCCCCAGTTGGCTGGGTCCCCTGGCCATACCCTAGGAAAGCAGCCCTAGGAAACGCTGCTTCTTTCAGATGGGCACGGAAATAACTGGGTGGCATGTTGGCCTGTGGGAGCCAAGGGCTACCTCTCCTTCCTGGACGGCCGCTGAGGGACCTGGGGGTGCTGGAGGTACAGTCGCCCAAGTGGCCTCCTTTCCAGTTGCACAGAAAGGGAACACTGACAACTCAGGGACTCATCAATTCAGGCGATTGGATGGTGGCTGATTGGAAAGGTTACTGTCTAGAAACCAAATTTTGTGATGTTTGAATACCATAGACGGTGATGCTAACCGGGGATAATGTTTTCCGTTAGAGGTCATTCGGAGATCTGCTTTAGTGCACAGATAAGAGCGATTTGTAATTGGTATGCCAGTTGTTTATACAGTGCTAGTAGGATAAACAGTTCTCCTGAACCTTATTTATATTTTGCATTTGTTTATCAAAACTTTTTTTTTTTTAACTTCAACCCAGCTGCTTTCGGAATTATTACAAACTCTGGATTTATGGGTCCTAATGAACGGTACTTGATGTATGTGCACGATCATTTATCTTGCATGCTTTAACCAAGAGCCTCAGTGCTCAGGGTAAGGGAAGCCAAAAGTGTCCCTTCCTCCCCAGAATGTCCATGTTATAGGAAGGCTTGGGGGACAAATCGTTTGTTTTATCTGATCGGAAGCAGACATGTCATGGAGTAGAAAGCATGAGATTTCAAAGAGCTTTCCTAGACTACACCCTAAGGGATTAAGTCCCCGGAGCTTGACCGGGACACACTGGGACACTGCGGGTGAGGTTGACATACTGTGGGGTGTGTGTGGGGCCAGTGGGGGATGGAGGAGAGGAGGTGACCAAAGGATACTTCCCAGCAACAGCAGATGTTTATCCCTTTTTATGACCTGAGATGTTCCCTCTATCATTTTTGTCTTTCACCGGTCGTACAGCTCACCTTTGACATTCATCCCAGTAGCGTTGACGTCAACCCTTCAGCATTACTTCTAATCAGGAATTAGTGGTCCCACTTGGCCCAAGGCTTCGGCACCGATCTCAAGAGAGCCGTGGTCTGATTTCATAATTGGACCTCACTGTCACAGGGGGCTACCTTTCACACCAAGGTTGGTCACCTTGCTCTGTTTGATCCCCACATTTCTTGGGGTGTTTGTCCATGCAAAGACCTCCCATAGACTTGACCCAGACAAGGAGAGGCTCACACTTCCATCCTCTTCCTCACGCCCAAAGTCGCCTGAACCACTTGAATAAACCTGAACTCGGCTGGAGCCTCTCCTGCCTTCTGCTCACGCAGCTGCCTATCAGTTTCCTTCATCCAGTGAGGATAAAGCGAGCAGGTGATGTCGGCGGCAGCACCTTCCCGTGCCCAGACTCTGGATTGCCTCTTAGCTTGTTTTAAGTCTTGGTGTCTCTCTTTCTGGCTAGTGAGAATTCTCAGAGGGGAGGGCTCCCCAGCCACCCACTTCCTACACACACACGCACGCACGCACGCAGCGGCTTGTGTGTTATGGGAGGAGATGTCCCATTTCACACCTGAGCAGCTGAGGCACGCTTTGCTTTTTGCACACAGGTAGTGCTGGCTCTGTGGGATGGAGTTGGGAAAGGGGACTTCTGGGTGTTTGGGTTTTCTCCTGTTATTTTTAACTCTGGTTTTAAGCGTCCTTTCTTGGCAGCTCTGGCCACAAGATAGGGCTGGGATGTTGTGAGACGCTTGATGTAACTAAAAGGGCCTGGCCTGTGAGTTCCTGACGGAGGAGGAAGTGGTTAGGTGGCCAAGAATGCAACCTGCACCTCCCAGATTAATTAATAATTGAGCGCTGGCCCCCAGCCAGGCAGAGCCAGCCGCGAGAGATACAGTGAACCCAGAGTGGTTAACTACAGTGGGGGAAGGAAGAGTTTGACTTGGCCTGTGGCTAAAAGGGAAATTCACAATGGCCATGATTTATGGGCTGAATTACTTCAGGTCCTCCTTAGTGGGCCCAACTTGGGCATGTGCTCCAGGAAAGCAGACACTGGTGGCCCGCAGAGTCATTTGTGCCCACGGGGAAGGGAGGCAGTAGAGGTGGGGGGGGCTGGGGGCGGGGCGCGGAGGGGCAGGCACCAGCGGCGGCGGAGGAGGTACAGGTCTCAAGTGGAGGAGATGGCCGGGAGAGAGACTGCACTATCTGGGGGAACCAGTGTAGGCTAGAAATTGAGTGCCCCTTGGGTCACACTCTGCAAGGAGGGATGGAAGGAAGAGTGGGTGTGGAGTCTGGCTCCCCTGGGTTCACATTCTGGCTAATTGGCTTTGTGACCTTGGGCAGGGGACTTAACCTCCATTTCCTCCTCTGTAAGATTCTGCACCTCCTAGGATTGTTCTCAGGGTTAAATGAGACGGGGTATGTGGACGGACAGTGGCCAATAGCAGCTGGATTCCCATAGGCTGACGGGAGACGAGGCCTCAGTAGTGACCCAGCGACGGCAGGATCATTACTTAGCAAAGCTCTGCTAATGTTCGCCGAGCCCGTGCATGCCAGGTGTGTGCTGCTTGCTAAGGTAGACACGATTATTCAGTTCCCTTCCCCAAGAGCCTCTTCAGGCTTCCCCATGATTCAGGAAAGGCACTCCTTCCTCCCCTTATCACACAGGTCCCTGTGGCTGCAGACAGCCCTCAGGAGCGGGAGGCAGTTCTAGAAGGCACTTGGGCATTGCCATCGGTTGGGTTCTGCCCATAGGTCTCCCCGGTCCTCTTGTCTTTCCTAGAAGACAATTAAGGATTAAGAATTGGATCATGGCAAACAAGCCTTGTGCCCCTCTTGGCTGAAAAGTTAGCCTTGGGAATAGGAGACTAAACAGAAGCACAGTTGACAGTTGTGACAATTGCGCTCACATTATCGCTGCATTGACTTGAGTCGTGCAGCGTGTGCCCATGTGTACCTGGACACAGACTAAAGCATTACTCTGAGAAACTGTTACTGAGCTGATGACTCATTTTCCCAAGATGCTTGGCCGGGGGTGAGCGGGGGTGGGGCACCGCGCAGACAGTGGAAGGAGCACCTTTGGCCTCCGAAGACGTGGATGAGCCCTGGTCCTCCTTCCTCGTTAACCCCCTGTGGGCAGTCACCCAACCTGTCTGGGCTTTATGTGCCATAACCTAAAATGGGCTTGGAGAATTGGAAAACCTTCCACGGTTAGAAACAGTATTCTACCATCACTGTCAATGGGGGTAGAGCCACCTTCTTGGCTTGGGCTACAGGGGCTGTGAGAACCAAGCTTCGCCTCCTTCTGCTTTGGAAACGGGTCCTGGACTTGGGGCTGAGGCATGGGGCGCAAGTCTGCGGGGCTGTGTCCACCCGCTGGCCTGATGTGATGGACGGACCGCCTGGCGCGCTCCCTCCTCTGCACCTCTAGCCCCATATCGAACAAGCCACCCCTCTCCAGGCAGCTTGGGGCTTGGGCACGGAAGGTGCCGAGCAGCTTCAGCGGCTTCAGTTTTACGCAGGAGCGCAACCACAGACAGGAGTCCGGCTCGCAGGCGTGAGCTTCTGCCAAGCCCTAGGTCATCTTGCAACATTTTTGCAGGGAACCTTTAAAGCTCATGTTACTGTGCTCTTTACAGCAGATATTAGTATTTAATTGGGGCTTAATGGTCTCTGCAGTCAATATTAGCTTTTTGCTTATTATAAAGCACTCTTGTGTGTTCCAGAAATGTATGTGATCCAGGCAACCCTCACTTGAAGAAACTCCAGTCTGTAGGACCCTGTGTTCACTAAAGAGGTGTGGATCACGCACCTTCGTGTTACAAAAGGATATTTTTAAGGGAAGGATTTCATGCAAGGATTTAATTTGAGTGCCCCCACCCCGGGACTTTAATTTGGGGGTGTTTATCCCAAAGTGCATCTTTAATGTAAATAAGGCAGGTGTATTTGACTTGCAAAGGTCACATGGTACTGGCTCGTTGGTAAACGACACCAGGCTGGTGTTAGACGAGGCGTATTTTTGAGAACTTTGCAAATAAGAGAACCAGCTCCCCATCCTATTCTTTGGCTCTTCCGTTGACAGCCATGCTCCCTGTTCCATTCACCCTCATAGACTTAGCGAGTCTGAGAAATTAAATCCACCCCCATTGCCAGACAACTCTAGGCTTTAGGCGTTTTTTTTTTGAGCCACTGAAACAAGTGTGGCACATAGCGAGCTCATCCGGCATTCCATTGGTGGGGCTGCATCATGAGGAAGTAGGGATGCTGCTTCTCCCTCCCCCGCTCAGTGTCCTGGCTTCTGAGCCTCAGTGGTGTCATCTGTTCAATGCGAACGGTACAGCTGCTGCATCTTTTTCAGACCTGGGGAAAACCCGATGATTTCCCAAGTGCCCTCCCAGCTCTTGGATGTGAAATTCCATTCAGCACCCATTGTTAACAGCGCCCTGGTCCGGTGGCAGGGTGCCAGGTCTCAGGGGGAGGAGGGGCAGATATGAGTGACGCCTCATGCCAGGCCAGCCAGCTTGCAGGTGGGTGCGGTGGAGACACACGCCCTCCTGACGATGGCATCAAAGAGTGTCATGGAGGAGGGGCCGTGCAGTTCAGACGCAGGGACTGAGGAAGGCTTTTCAAAAGAGGTGACATCGGGGTCTTGACGGTTGAGTAAGAGTCTGACAAACTTTGGGGAAGGGAGGAGGAAACTCATGTTCATCAAGTGCTAGTTACCGTTGTTAGGCCCGTCATGAACCTGCCCCCTGCCCTTGACCCCTTTGAGTGAGTTATTATGCTGGCTTCATGGGTGTCCAGTGAGTGCCCCACTCAGGGCCCGTGCTCAGAAGGGGCCTCAGCTCAATTTAAGGCTATGCTTTCACCACTGAAATTCTGAATACTTTTTGAACAAGGAGCCCTGCATTTTCACGTTGCACTGGGCCCCCCAAATTCTGTAGCTGGTCCCGGCCCTCAGAGACGTAGTCGCCTGCCCACAGTAACCCAGCTGTTAAGATCTGCACTAGTTCACCTCTCTGCTGCCTGTGGTCTCAGGGAATCTTCCAGATCAAGAGAGAGTGGGATGGACAAAGTACACACAGAGTGGGGTGTTCAAAGCACAGGGAACTAAGGGATCCCAGTAGCAGGGGTGCCTCCCCTGGGATGTTTCTGCACCAGGGCAGGTTCCTGCCCCGCAGAGCTGCTGAGACAGGCTCATTGAGGGCAGTTTTAAGGTACTTTGCTTTTATGGCTTTACATTGGGTCCAAGTAGAAGTTTAAGGCAGGAGGTTTGCCAATAAAACTCAAATTGTATTTGGGAAATAAAAGAGAAACGGAGCTGTCCTGAATTCCCCCAGCTCTGGTAGGCTGCAGGGCAGGAAAGTACCCCCAGATGAGCTTCCTTGAAGCACACCGCCAACTGCCACAGATCGCGCCCCCCAACGCACCTCTGACACATGCCCAGGCTGTCCCCATCTGAACCCCCAAAGGGCCGATTTTCTTCAACAGGGAAGTCAAGGTTGGGCTGAGTCAGTGAACTTTGGCACTTGAAGCCTAAGGTGTGAAAACCCAAACTCCGCCAAGACAGGAACCCAGAGAGCAGCCAGGGGCCTGGTTCTTGTGTGAATTCAGGAGTTTGGCCATCGGCAAGGCAGACCCGCAGCCAGGGAGGACTGGGGGGCCCCTTCCCTTCTCACACCCGCCTTCTCTTTCCTGGGGACTGAGGTACCCAGCTTCACTATCGTGCACACTGTGTTTTTAGAATCTTTCCAGGGGCAATATGAAAAGCCAGGCTTTCCCATCCCAGGGGGTCTCTGGCTAAGAAAACAAACAAACACACTCAGAGTCTGACTCTGTGATAAAACAAAAGAAGACCTGGAATGGGAGCAAAGTTCAGAGCCTTTTGCTGCAGAAACTGGTTCCTTCTGGAAAACGTGGGGCTGATTTTATAAACCGCTTATCGCCGGCTCTCCCCTCCCCTCAAAGACAGATGCTTTTCACCATCCTTCCTTCCAGGGCACAGGGAACCAGAATTCTCCCACCTGGACCTGGTTCCCTGTTAGAAGTCTGAGTGGTTCCCCTGCCCTGCCTCCTTGGGTGGCTTAGGGTGTTGGGCTTTCCTTTAGGAGCATGGGGCCAGGCCAGGCCGGCACACCAGTGTTTCTGGGGTAGAGTTTCTCGTCAGTGTTTCTCACTCTGATGGAGAGTGATCTGATGGCTGCCTCAGTGGGGCTCTCAGAAGCTGGAGCTGTCTGCAGAGTGGTTTTAAGAAGGGCGCTTGGACCACAGAGCACCGAGGTCTGGGGAGAAAAGCCACTGCCCACTGGGCCCAGGGAACCTGGAACAATCTTGCCAGGGAGGCAGGGCGAGAAGGATGCTGATAGAAGTCTTAGGTCCTGGTAGGTGCCAGGGAAACTACCTGTGGAGGAGACTGAGCAGGCCTGTGTGTATTAGGGCCCAGGTGAAAGCTTGTTTTATGTCAGGGTTACAAGAGGAGTTCGTCTTTTCAGGATCTGTTTTGCCTACTGCACAAGATAGATGAATGGAAACCTTCCCCACCTCAGCCCAGACCGCCACTTTGTTCAACCAGAGACCTGGGGCCGAGGAGGCTGGGGTCAGGGCACCAAGGCCAGAAGAAAGGCCTTCCTGCCGGGCCCAGCAGGCCTCTCTCTAGAGAAGGCCAGTTACGACTCAGCTGGGCGGCCACTGACTATCCTCATACTCACATCCCTCTAAACCCCTCAGGGCAGGGGTTCCATGGACTCCCCAGAAGAGCAGAGGGAGCAGATGAGGCAGCAGCGAGGGCACAGCAGAGAGGAGCTGGGCTCAGAGGCCGTCGGTCAGGGTTCCCGTGCTGTGTTGCTGTGTGGCCTCTGTCCCTGGGGTCTGTCCTCTGAGAATGGAGGTGATTCTGCTTCCTGGACTTGGTGCCGAGCACAGAGCACCCGGCAGCTCCCACACTCCAGTTACTCAGCCAGGGTCAGCAGCCCTTTCCCAAGGTCACCCTTCCTAACTGCAGTGCATTTAGAAAATGCTCGTTGTGTTGAGGAGGGGTGGTGGGAGTGCATGGGAGAAACTGTACTTAAAACCAAAAAAGTGTATGTGTTTGCAGGGCTGCATAGGGGACCATAGATAGCTGTTATATGGCATGGTTTCTGAAAAACCCCAGTCTTCCTAGAAGGTGGGCAGCGTGTGGTGGGGTCCCCACATTGCCACATCCAAGGGCCACTTTTAACATCCAGTCTTTATAGAGTCTCCACGTGCCAGCTTGGAGTGGACACGGGTGGGTTATTACAGCACAGTCCCTGTGCCATTACTCGGCAGGCCTCTGGAGGTTTGCAGCCCATAGGTTGCAACCGTGAGAGAGTAATGCAAAGCCCCCTGTCTCTAGATAGATGTGAGCTTGAATCCCAGCTTTGCAACTTCCTAGCTGAGGGCTGTGGACACACTACCTGACATTCAGGCCTCAGCTGCCTCTTAAAATGGGAATTACTGAGAGGATTGACAGTATGTTGAGATACTGCATTTAAAGTGCTTCATACTCTGCTTGGCACTTGGTAAAGGTTCATTAAATGTTGGCTGGTAAATCATCATCATTACTATTATTACTACTACTACTACTGGCTGCCTTATTTTATTGTTATTATTACTACTACTACTAGTACTCCTCTTATTTCCCCTTGGTTCTCAATTCCATTGGCACATTGCAGGTATTATTATTACCTAATATGAATACCCTTATGAACTATACAGGCTGAGTCAATCTATTAAATAATGTATGCAAGTAACATATAGAGATAAGATGGTGGTAATAATACTAGTAAAAAATAATAGCTGTTACTTATGGAGTGCTTATTTTGAACCAGGGATTATTCAATGCACTTGAAATTAATCCCAGCAGCCCGAGGCAGTAAACTCTGATTGCATCCCCATTTTACAGATTAGGAAACGGAGGCCCAGGGGGTGAAGTCACTTACCCAAGATTTCACCACTAGTGAGTGGCAGAGCTGAGATTCACATGCAGGCAGCTTTACTTCTGGGCCCTGTGCAGGAGACACCCAACTGGTCCTAGCCACTGTATTGCGAATTTTCTTTCCTTTTTAAAATTAAGGGTACTTTAATTAATTAATTAATTTTTGGCTGTGTTGGGTCTTCGTTTCTGTGCGAGGGCTTTCTCTAGTTGTGGCAAGCGGGGGCCACTCTTCATCGCGGTGCGCGGGCCTCTCACTGTCGTGGCCTCTCGTTGCGGAGCACAGGCTCCAGATGCGCAGGCTCAGTAGTTGTGGCTCACGGGCCTAGTTGCTCCGCGGCATGTGGGATCTTCCCAGACCAGGGCTCAAACCCGTGTCCCCTGCATTGGCAGGCAGATTCTCAACCACTGCGCCACCAGGGAAGCCCCTGTATTGCAAATTTTCCCTGTAACCTTGGCAAGTTCCCTTCCCTCTTTGGGCCTCAGTTTTTGCATCTGCAGAATCATGAATTTTGGCCACATGGATCACGCATTTCCTGGCCTCCCTCCTCCCCTTGCTGTCATTCTCCTTTTGCACCACACACAACACGCGCGCGCGCACACACACACAGAGCAGAGAGGCTGGTCGACTGTCTGCAAAGTGGTGGCAAAGCACAGTCCTTGGCCCCAGAGACCAGCGGCTGAAAGAGCCCCCAAGGTGGACCCCGTGCAGGCAGTGGCGGTGGCTAGACCGCCCGTGATGTAATGACCGATTAGGAACTTCCTCTTGGAAGCCTGGCTTCCTCCGGGGGCCAAAGGTGCTGGAGCTGAGGTGGGGGTGGGGAGGGGCGGGTGGGAGCGAATAAGAGGAAACTCCTGTCAGCTGGGCCCTGCTTTTGGAAAGCGTTCAGCGGAGAGGCTTGTTCTAAGCTGTTGACCATTAACATGGCCCTGTGCACATTCCTTCTCTGCTTTTACTGCCGGATCCCAGTGGATAAAGGACTGGTCTCCCCCTCCCTTAACAAAGAAAAAAAAAAAAAGAGCTTCTAATTAATGCTGTATCTCTGGACTTGTTTCAAAACCTGAAGCCATTTCTGTAGCTTAAAATGACAAAGGAAGGTTAAGTGGAAACTTCTTTTTCCCTCTTTAGTTTGATAACAAAAACTACTTATCTAATGGGCAAACAAGGCTTTTAAAGGGGTGTTAGGTTAACCAGATGCAGGGCCACATAATTACTCCCAGGCCTGGGAGCCTCAGATGAAAAAGCTGCTGGTTGGATGGGAACTTAAAGCCACAGGCATGACATGGGACAGAAGAAAGGAGTTTTCCAGGAGGGTAGGAGGCCCCAGTGGGGCCCTGTGCAAAGGGGATTGGAAAAGCCAGCCCTAGGCTCCTCTCTGGCTCTGCCACCAACTTGCTGGGTGACCCTGGGCAAGTCACTTAACTTCTCTGAGTCTCTGAGTCTCCCTTCCCAGCTCTCGATGGGATCTGCCCATGTTTCATCGCTCATTGAGGTGCGGCTGGGCCAGCCCCAGGAGAGGCAGGGAGGCTGCTAAGGCCCAAGGGGGTGTGAAGCAGCAGCGAAAGCTTTGAACATGGAGGAGCATGAGCGGCCCAGCCAGGCCCTGGAGACCTGGGGACTCAGGGTCCAGCTTCCTGCGAATGCTCTGAGCCTCCACATCCAGCTTCCTTAGAGTCTAAGGGATTGGAGACTTTAATCTGGGCATGTCTCTGGTTTGCCTCCCAGGATGGGTGAGTCCAAGGCGGTCTGGCCCAATGGAAAGGGGGGAATCACAAGGAAAACAAGCTGCATTGCGTATGCTCAGGCTTTTGGAGCGTGCGGCCCACGGGGGAGCACACAGGAACGTTCCTGCCCTTTGTTTTGACAGAAAACTGCTGATTCGAAGAAGCTAAAGGCTTGCTTGGGATTTCAGCTCTCCCCGCCTCCCCCAGACGCAGTTGGCCCCCTTGGTGCCCCGGCACCCCAACAGAACTACACGTTGGGCTCGAAGCACCCTTGCTGGGCAGAGAGGCCAAGAGGAAGGAACGCCAGCCGTCGGAGGGGCCGGCTTCAGTGCAGGGGACCTACTGTCAGGCCAGTCTCCTGCCCGCCGCAGGCATCACCACCCTCTGGTGGCAGGAATGTGGGTGCCACCGGGCGGCCAGGCCGCCCCTCTCTGGCCGGGAAACACAGGGCTTGTCCCTTGGACCACCTGGGAGCCCTGCTGGGACCACTCCAGGATGGCCACAGAGGGCTGGCCTAGCAGCACGTTTCCACGATCTTCGTTGTAATTCCTTCAAGGCACCATATGTACAATGAAATGCACTGCTCTGCAGTGCATAGGTCATGATTTTTGACAATGTCTCTACCTGAGTTCCCACTGTACCAATCAAGATATCAAACATTTCCAGCACCCAAGAAAGTTCCCTCGTCCCCTCTCCCCAGAAGTAATCCCTGTTCTGATTTCTGTCGTTGTAGGTTAGTTTTATCTACTCAAGAATTTCGTATCAGTGGAAACACACAGCACATCTTCTGTGTCTGGCTCCTTTCACTCAGCCGGGTGCATCTGAGATTCACCCACATTGTGGTGTGTTTCAGTAGTTGGTTCGTTTTTATTGGTGAGTCGTATTCCACTGTGTGGATGAGCCTTACTTTCGTCTATCCGTTATCACAGTCTG
The DNA here is from genome assembly GCF_964374135.1 of Grampus griseus. Lineage (NCBI taxonomy): Eukaryota > Metazoa > Chordata > Mammalia > Artiodactyla > Delphinidae > Grampus > Grampus griseus. Next base: position 109,728,315 of record NC_139018.1, read on the forward strand.
TTTGGGCTGCTATAATAACGATACCATAAATTGGTGGCTTAAATAATGCATATTTATTTCTCACAGTTTTGGAGTCTGGGAAGTCCAAGATCAAGGGGCCGGTAGATCTGGTGTCTAGTGAGAACCATTTCCTGGTTCATAAATGGCTGTATTCTTGCTATGTCCTCACACGGTGGAACGAGGGAGCTCTCTGGGGTCTCTTTTTTTTTTTTGCGGTACACGGGCCTCTTACTGTTGTGGCCTCTCCCGTTGCGGAGCACAGTCTCCGGACGTGCAGGCTCAGTGGCCATGGCTCACGGGCCCAGCTGCTCCACGGCATGTGGGATCTTCCCGGACCGGGGCACGAACCCGTGTTCCCTGCATCGGCAGGCGGACTCTCAACCACTGCGCCACCAGGGAAGCCCTGGGGTCTCTTTTAAAGAGCACTAATCCCGTTCATGACCTAATCACTTCCCAAAGACCCTACCTTCTAATGCTGTCACATTGGGGTTTAAGATTTCCAACATGAATTTGGGGCGGGGGGGGGCACACGCAAACATTTAGTCCATAACGTCCATCCTCCTGTTGATGGACATCTGAGCTGCTTTCCAAGTTTGGGTGATTACGAGTAGAGCTGCTGTGAACATGCGTGAAATCACAGAAATGTAGAGCTCATTGTTCAGAAAGGAAGACTGAGGCCAGGAGAAGGGAGATGGCCTGCCTGATCAGGGCCAGGAGGCTGGACACCGGGCTGCAGGCCTCCTGACCCCGGCCTGGTGCCGCTCCACCAGATCTGCCCCAGACATCGCGCCAGACTGCGCCTCTCCTCTCCCCCTTCCCCTGGAACCCTTCCAGCTGGGACCCAGAGTCTGGCTGGGAACTAGGCCAGGCCTTGAGCAGGGGGTAGCGAGCAGGAGTTTCGGTCAGAGCGCGGTCATCTTTGATGTTGTTCACTCGGGTCTGACTCCGCGGTATTTATTTGCAATTAAGGAGCTGGTTCCTAATTAGGCTGATGGCGGGACCACAGCCCTGGAGCCACGAAAAGCAAAAGATCTTCTGCAAGAGACTGTCCCCTCGCGGCCTGAGTGGCAGCCCAGGCCACAGACGAGGTGTGGTGGGTCGGGTGGGGCTCTGCGTCTGTGAGGAGTGGAGAGGTGACCCTGGGTTTGGGGTGCCTGCCTTCTCAAAGAGGGCGGGTCGGCCTGCTCTGAACACACGGCATGAGATCTGAATACGTGTGTGTGTGCGCGCGCATGCACGCGCACGTGCGCATGTGCGCATGTGCGTGTGTGTGTAAATAGAACCCCAGGAGCACTCATCTGTGTCTCCCACATTCAGGTATTCATTGCTTCACCCTTCATTCCTTCGCTTACTGAGCATCTCTTTGCATCTCAGGTACCGGGCTGGGAGCTAAACCTTAACATTTGTAAAGTACCTTACCGTTTGCAAAGGGCATTGCCGTCCATTGTCCTATTGTAACTTCCCGTGCTGGGGAATGACCCTGGGTCGTGACCCGTGACACCCCTAAGGAGCCCTAGCCTTGGAAGGGTTAGGCCAGCACTGGGACGGATAAACAGACAGCTGCTTCTTTCTGCTCCCGATTGGTCTGCTGCCAGAGTTGCCAGAAAATCCAAAGATGGACTGTGCAGATGAGGCGCTCAGTTATGAGTAAGTCCGTTTTACAAATGGGGAGACTGAGGCTTGGGGACATTCAGTGGCTTGTTCATGGCCACCTATCCAGTCAGTGGTGAGAGCTTAGGTCTGTCTCACTAGGAAACCTTTTGGATCATGTGAAAAGCATTAGTTTAGAATCTGAGGTCTCTAGTTCTGGTCCCACTTCTGCCACCCACTGCTGTGTGTCCTTGGGCAAGTCACCCGGTACCCCCGGAGGTGCCATCTTGGAGGCACAAGGACATTGGACTCAATTGATAGTTCCCACAGGCCAGCCTCCGGACTAAGTTCTCATTGGCCCATGGTGCAAGAAATAAGAAAGCTTCTTATAATCTAAATGTATTAATTTAAAATTTTCTGATTTACGTCCTACCTATTTTGTGAGTATCAAATTACTTTCTTTTGTGCTAGTGATAGTAGATGGTCTTGGGGTTTTTAATAAGTCTGTATGTGACAAAATAAAACCGTGGTAACCTTATGACATTCCCAACCCCTCCATTAAACAGTGTATTGGTTTGTGAAAGCCCAAAGCATCGGTGCTCCCTGGATGAGATGATGCGGGGGGAACCCTCCAGCTCTGGAGCTCAGAGACCCTCAGAGCTAGGTGGGGACGGGGATGCCCCAAGCATGGTGATGGGCTCACCTGCCGGCCTGCTCTCTCAGGATCAGACCTGAGACCCTAGTCCTTGCCCAGCACCCCCTTGGGCCTGAGGGCATCGGTCCCACCTGCTGAGCAGGATTCCTGTGGGGGGTAGGGGTGAGGGCAGTGTGCCAACACTTGGGATCTATTTTATTTCCTTCCTTCTTCCCTTGTAGGTGTTCCAAGAGCACCCTGGGGATACATGCAGACTTGGGACAGATGCAGAAAGGACTAAGACCCACCCCTTCCTCCTTGAGAGTTGAGGCCAGCCAGGGGCACAGACACCTGCTCAGGCCAAGGGAGGGACTGCATTTAAGGCTCTAGGCGCACAGGAGGGAGAGGTCAGAGAGGGCTTCTCAGAGGTGACAGTCCATCCCCTGGAATTTGGAAGACATGGCCTGGAGCCCAGGCCTGATGAGTTGTTACCCAGTCTGTTCAACCAAAGAGGCCGTGGAAAGTGAGGCCTGGCCCGGGGAGTGTCCCTGAGCGCCACGGATGGGGCAGGCTGGGCCCTAGGGCAGCTCCAGGGTGGCGGGGGGGTGGGTGAGGGGCTGGGGTTCATCCCCACTCACAGGGTCCCATTCCCCTGCGAAGAGCGCTGACTGGGGCAAGGCCGGGGACACAGGTGTCGATGAGATGGGGGTAGAGGGCGAGGGCGCATTTGACTCGGCTGGGGTGGGAGGTACTGAGAGGAGGGGGACAGGAAGGCCCACTTGGCCTTGAATTGAAAGCCTTTTAGGAGCTGGGAGGGAGGAATTACCCCACCCCCTCAATCCCATTACCCCCACCCCCTGACTGTTAAACGGCTTCTCTGCCTTTTACGACAGCGTGGCTCCCTCCGGGGGCAGAGCTGCCACTTGATGACTCGGGTGGCCTCTCTGAGCTTACCGGTGGAGGGGATGGCAGCACTCCCTCACTCAGGGGGACTGGCTGAGTCTTCAGGGAATGAAGACCTTTCGTTTCTGGGGCGGACAGTGCCTCACCGGCTTGTGGGCGAGCACCTCTAGGACTCACAGACCACGAGAGCAGTCGTGGTTACAAACGGGGTGAGGTTTCGAGAAGGGGGGCATTTGCTTGGTGCCTGGGTTTTGGGGGGTGTCTGCCCGGAGTACGGAGAAGAGCTGCCCTCGGGAGTGTGGCCTGGCACTGATGCTGGCTCACTAGCGTGTGCCCTTGTCCGGTTCTGGCACCTCCCTGGGCCTCAGTTACCACACCTGTGAACTGGGGTGATAACAGGTGCGACCAAGGCCGTTGTGAAGAAGGCGCCTGGCTCGTGCAAGGCACTCAGGGATGCCTGTTGTCTGTCTTGTCACCCGACATTCTCCAGGCGTAGCTTCTTTGCTTCCCCGCCTCTCTGTGCCTAGTGCACTAACGGAGTTCTTGTCGCTCGGTGAGAAGGTTGGCGTTGCAGTTTCACGGCCAGGCTGGGATGGTGCTGCTCTCCTGGCTCTTGGAAACTCTCAGACCAGTGCTGGATGGGTGGATGGAAAAAGGGGCAATGGCTTGGGGTGTTCCTAGCTGTTCACCTGCTGGGGCTGGCCTAGTGCCTGCAGCTGTGTTACCTACCACGGGCTAGAGCTGTCTCTCTGCACACTGGCTAAGGGGCAAGTCAGCTGAGGGCAGGGAGCAGGGCCTCTTTCCCCCATCCCGACCATCAGCTAGAACCACGAGGGGCCTGGATGGGGACTGTGAGACAGAATGATATGTCCTCAGGGGCTGGCCTGGGGACCTGCGGCTGGGATCTTAATGCCAGGCAGAAGGCAAGGGGCAGGCCCTTTGGGACTGTGCCCAGCCCCAGGCCACAGCAGAGCAGGCAGCCCACAGGAGGCCCCTCAGGTGGACATTTTCCTGCTAGGTGGGCCTCCCAGCACATAAGAGAATGTCAGGAGCCCTGTCACCGGCTGCTCTGGGGCCTCTAGGCGGGGCTGGGCTGAAGGCAGACAGAGCTGACCTCACCCAGGCTCCTGACGGAAGTTGCTGACAGTGCTTTCTCCCTCAGGTTTGATTGGACTTTTTTTTTTTTTTTTTGCGGTACGCAGGCCTCTCACTGTTGTGGCCTCTCCCGTTGCGGAGCACAGGCTCCGGATGCGCAGGCTCAGCGGCCATGGCTCACGGGCCCAGCCGCTCCGCGGCATGTGGGATCTTCCCGGACCGGGGCACGAACCCGTGTCCCCTGCATCGGCAGGCGGACTCTCAACCACTGCGCCACCAGGGAAGCCCCTGATTGGACTTTAATCTGTTTCTTTTGGAGAAGCCGAGCCATAAAGGGCCTCAGTGCGTCCTCATCAGGCCTCCAGCAGACCTTCGCCCTCTGCAAAAGCCCCAGCCAGGGGCCTGTGTGGGAACACATAACCCCACCGGGCAGTCATGGGTGCCCACCTGCTTGTCAGAGCCCTGAGCTCAAAGGAGAGACCAGATGTCAAAACGCTTCAGAATCTGAGAAGCCGGCCACACCCGAGAGCAGTGAGGAGGGGGCTGCCCTTCAAGATGGGCCCCTTGCCTATACCTGGTATTACGCCTGGTCTCAGAAAATTGTTAAATTCATGCAGACATGTAGAGATGCCCCAAGCTGGAGTGCGGAGGGATCCCAGTCATCATGCAGGCCACCCCTTTGCCGTCTATGGGGAAACTGAGGCCCGGAGAGGAGCCGCTGGCAAACTGGAGCCCTCGAGGAGCGATTTCCTTTTGCACTTAGAGACCCTCTGCTTCTCTGTCTCACAGAGGCGGCTACAGTTCTGGTGAAAAGCTGCACTTCCTGCCCAGAGAGCCAACTTGAGGGGCCGGGGGTGGGGGTTACTGGGAGACCCTGCGTAACGCTCCAGGCTGAGGCTGGGCGCCGTCGGGCAGCCGCGATTCCCATTCTGGGCCGGAAGAGGTCCTGGGGGCCACATTCCCCACCGCACCGTGCCTTCCTATGCCTGAGTCCCCTCTGAGGGGCGGTTTACGCCCTCTGATAGCTTCACCCCGCTCTGTTCAGGTTGAGGCCTGGACTGACCGGGTTCAAATCCCGGTGGTGCCACTCGCCGGCTGAGTGGCCTTGGGCAGGCTGCTTGGTGGCTGCCAAGTCCCGGAAGCTCGTCTGTAAAGTGAGAAGGTGGCCTCCGCACAGTTATGGGAGGACCCAGTGAGTCACGTGCGGAGTGAGGAGTGCAGAGCACAGCACCCGGAACAATGTAGGTGCTCGCCAGTCAGTCCCTCCCTTGGGTGTGTGGGTGTGTGTCCCTCTCCTGCTGGCTTGTAAAATTCTACAGGCAGGAGCCGGGTGTGGTTCGTGTTTGGGTACCCACAGGCACCTGGCACGGTAGGTGCCTTGCCTTCGTGTGTGTCTGGGGGTGGGGTGGGCGGTGGGGTCCTGCTGTGGGTTAAATCTGAGGACGGCCTGGCCCACAGTAGTGCTCCCCATGTCTGTTGGGCGCCAGAGACCCCCCTCAAAGCCCACCGGCCAGGCGGCAGTGCCGCTTCCGCTGCCCTGGAATAACACCCGCGTGCCCTGTGCTTGCCCTGCAGACGCCAGCATGTCTCCGGATGCCACCAAGCCGAGCCACTGGTGCAGCGTGGCCTACTGGGAGCACCGGACACGGGTGGGCCGCCTCTACGCGGTGTATGACCAGGCCGTCAGCATCTTCTACGACCTACCTCAGGGCAGCGGCTTCTGCCTGGGCCAGCTCAACCTGGAGCAGCGCAGTGAGTCGGTGCGGCGCACGCGCAGCAAGATCGGCTTCGGCATCCTGCTCAGCAAGGAGCCGGACGGCGTGTGGGCCTACAACCGCGGCGAGCACCCCATCTTCGTCAACTCCCCCACGCTGGACGCGCCCGGCGGCCGCGCCCTGGTGGTCCGCAAGGTGCCCCCCGGCTACTCCATCAAGGTGTTTGACTTCGAGCGCTCCGGCCTGCTCCAGCACGGGCCCGAGCCCGACGCCGCCGACGGCCCCTACGACCCCAACAGCGTCCGCATCAGCTTCGCCAAGGGCTGGGGTCCCTGCTACTCCCGGCAGTTCATCACCTCCTGCCCCTGCTGGCTTGAGATCCTCCTCAACAACCACAGATAGCGGCCCGCCACCCGCTCCGCCAACGGGGGCCCCGTGCCCAGAGACACAGCCCCCACGGACGACCCCCCCCAGATATCATCTACCTAGATTTAATATAAAGTTTTATATATTATATGGAAATATATATTATACTTGTAATTATGGAGTCATTTTTACAATGTAATTATTTATGTATGGTGCAATGTGTGTATATGGACAAAACAAGAAAGACGCACTTTGGCTTATAATACAGATATATTTTCTTTCTTCTCCTCCTTCCTCTTCTTTATGGTTTTTTTTGTTGTTGTTGTTTGTTTTTTTTTTTTAAAGAAAATGATACAGCAGAGCTAGGTGGAAGAGCCTGGGTTTGGTGTATGGTTTTTGAAATATTAATGCCCAGACAAAAAGCTAATACCAGTCACTCGTTGATAATAAAGTATTCGCATTATAGTTTTTTTTTTTTTTTTAAACTGTCTTCTTTTTAACAAAGAGGAACATGCAGGGCTTCTGTGGGTTTCTGACCCATCTGGCATCCCGAAACTTGATTTCAATCTTTTACCAGTTAAAGAGTAGAGGGAATTACATTGAAAAGGGAGGAAGGGGGCTTCCCTGGTGGCGCAGTGGTTGAGAGTTTGCCTGCCAATGCAGGGGATACGGGTTCGAGCCCTGGTCTGGGAAGATCCCACATGCCGCGGAGCAACTGGGCCCGTCAGCCACAACTACTGAGCCTGCGCATCTGGAGCCTGTGCTCTGCAACGAGAGACCGCAACAGTGAGAGGCCCGCTCACCGCGATGAAGAGTGGCCCCCGCTTGCCACAACTAGAGAAAGCCCTCGCACAGAAACGAAGACCCAACACAGCCATAAATAAATAAATAAATTTATTTTAAAAAAAAAAAAGGGAGGAAGGTCGTATGTTTGCTCTTAAGGCCAGAGAAGGTTCTGTTGTTCCTTCCCACCCATGGCTGTAGTGTGTCCACAGGATTCAGGGGGAAGAGGGAGAGTACATGGGCCATCCATCCTAGGTAAACTCTTCCAGTCTGATGGGGGAGGCTCATGCTCTGGCCTAGAGGAACTCTCAGCCTGATGGGGAAGACTTGGGTCCATGCCTCTCATCTCTGAGCTGTCTGCAAGCTAGAAAACATTAATTCTCACCACTTTGGGGAAATGGCCTGTGGAAGAAAGACTGAGATGGTGGGTCTTGAACCCACCTACCACCTCACAGAAGCCACCTGAGCCCCAGGGTGAAACTCCTTTTAGGACCTAGATAAGCTACCCTCCCATCCCCCCACCAAGTAGCTCAGAACCTGCCCATCTGGAACTGTAGTCATGATTGATGCAAAGGCAGGTGGTTTCTTTCTACTCTATAAAAGGGAAAAGTTAAGGTTCTGGAAGGGTAGATGACAAGCTCATGAGACAGATCAAGGTTAGAAGTTAACCAGAGCCATATCAATTAAATCAGTTTCCTCTCGAGAAAACTCAAAAAAGAAGGCCTTCTTGGCCAGATAACTAAGGGGAATGTTACATTGTATATCTTCTTTCTTGGAGATTTACATTAGCCTATTAAATGCTCTGAGAAGTCCTGTGTGTTATCTATTGCTGCGTAATAAATGATCCGAAAACTTGGCAGCTTGAAACAACTCACATTTATTATCACAGTTTCCGTGTTCAGGAATGCAGGAGCAGCTTAGCTGGGTGGATCTGGTTCAGGGTCTCGTGAGGCTGCAGTCAAGCTGTCTGCCAGGGCTGTAGTCATCTGAGGCTTAACTGGGGCTGGAGGACCCACTTCCAAGCTCGCTCACGTGGCTGTTGGCTGGAGGCCTCAGCTCCTTGCCACGTAGGCCTCTCCATTGGACGACTCATGACGTGGCAACTGATCCAAAAGAGAGAGACCAAGTGTGAAGCTGCTGTCTTTCCTAACCTTATCTCAAAAGCGTCCTGCCATCACTTCTGCCATATTCTGTTGATCACACAAACCATTCTTGCTGCAGTGTGTGTGGGGGGGGGTAGGGGTGGGGTGACCACACAAGAGTGTGACTGCCAGGAGGTGGGAATCACGGCCGCCACCTTCTCCAAGAACTACACTCTTTCACTTGGTTTCCCAAAGTTATATGCCAGTGGACTCCTTCCCCACCCCTGCTAATTCTGTCCCCATACCCAGGCCGGCCAGCCCAGACCCTTTCACTCTACTCTGCCACCCTCAGACCCGAGCTTCCCGGGAGGCCCTCCTCCTTCTGCTGTCCCCGCTATCCAGGCCTTGGTCCTCCTGGGGCGCAGTGAGCAGAGCTGGTCTGTGCTGTGTGAGGATGGGCAAGGAGTCACTGTATCTGTCTTCTTTTCAAGTCAGTGACAACTGACACTAACTCACTGTTTGTGGGTCCTTCCTACTCGTGAAGTGATTCTGATGCACCCTGTCTTCGCAGAAATCTCTGCGGGGGTGTTCTCTGCCATTCTCCTCCTCCAGATGGAGGAATGGATGCTTACACAAATGCTGTCATTTGCCCAAGCTCCCTGGGGGGGAAAGGAGCAAACCTCTGTCTCAGATGTTGGCTGGGTGTCCTCTTATGTGCTGGTTGTGATCGGCTTTGCTGGAGTGGGCCTGCCCCTTGGGGACGGTCCGTGAGCGTGAAGGGCTGAACTCTGGGGGCCCAGGGGCCTCAACCTTGCAGCAATCTTGGTCCGAGGGCTGCTCCGTCCTGAGTCTGAGGCCCTCCCTAAGGTGCTTGGGTGGCCTCGAGTGTTAAGAAAGAAGGCCCGGTGGCTGCCTTTCTTTGTGGGGGTCTGAGACTCCAGTTCTAGCCCCTCAGTTCACACAGGGAAACCAAGTCCCAGACAGAACAGGCTGAGTTGCTGAGGGCACAAGTGGCGCTGGGACCTGCTGTCCTCCCCCTTTCCCGGTTGTGGTGCTGGCAGAAACTCTGTGGTTTCCCCCAGACCACCCAGGGATCCAGTGACTCAGGCTCCAAAGAAGACACTTTCTAAACAAGGCCCCGTCTCTGGAGAGCGTCGTGGGAGCCTGGTCCCTGCAGGCCCTGGGAAGCGAGGTGGGTGGGGCTTACTGCCCCCAAACCCAAGCCCAGGCCTGGGGTGAGGGCGGAGAGGGAATGGATTTCCTTCTGTTGACTAGGTTCTTTGAGAGGCCTTAGTCCCTCCATTGCTCCTTCCTCTCAGCTTCACAGCCCACCCCCATGTCCAGTCCCTTCCCTGCTTAGTCTCTGGGAATGTCTGTGGGTAGGGGCTGTGGACGGATGGATCTACGAGTGAGGGAAGCACAGCTGGGAGAGGGGGTGCCTGGAGATCTTGTGTTCATGCTTCAGGTGAGAAAACCCAAGGCTCAGAGAGGACCATGAGGAGCCCGAGGTCACACAGCAAGTACAGGGCAGCGCTGAGCCTAACACCCATGTCTTGAGACTCCTGGTCTGGCTGTTTCCTCTGTGTCTGGGCATGGATTCCCCCAGTGCTCTGGAGGGCATGCACACACCTCTGTTCACCTCTGTGAACTCCCCCCATCCCCCCGCCACCTGTCCTGGGAGCTCCCGTCCCACACACACATTTCAGGGGACTTTGTTGTTCCGGCTGCCTCTGGCTGCAGCTGCCTGTTCTAATCTAGACTCTGCTACTTACCAGATAGGTGATCTGAGGCAAGTTATATACTTAACCTCTCTGGGCCTGAGTTGCCTCATTGGAATAACAGGAAGAGTATTTGGGACTTCCCTGGTGGTCCAGTGGTTAAGACTTTGCCTTGCAAAGGCAGGGAGTGCAGTTTGATCCCTGGTCAGGGAGCTAAGATCCCACATGCCTTGCGGCCAAAAAAACAAAACATAAAAAACAGAAGCAATATTGTAACGAGGTCGATAAAGACTTTTAAATGGTCCACATCAAAAAAAAAAAAAAATCTTAAAAAAAACCAAAACACAATAAGAGTGTTTACATCCTAGGGTTGTCAGGAGGATTAACTGAATTAATGCCTGTTAAGATGTCAGCAAGTACCCCCTGGTATTACCTTGGGGCCTGGAAGGTAGCCCAGGTTGGTGAAGAAAACCTGGGTTAGGGGCTCAGTGTATGAGGACTCAAATCCAGATCTCCTAAGTCGCTGTTGCCTTGGGCCATCAGCTGACCTGTGTGAACCTCAGTTTCCCCAGCAGGCATAGTCGGTGACCCACTGGGACATCCCTTGTTGGGGATGCCAGGGCCTCCCCCTGACAGCTGCTGTGGCCTCTTACTGGGCTTCCATCCCTCTCCCACCCCCTCCAATCCACTGTTCACCCAGAGTCATGGTCTGCACCCACATCTGACAGTGTGGGTGTCACTGTCAAATCTGTCAGTCCTCCGAGTGACAGTGACCTCTCTGGTGACTGCCTGTGCTCTCAGGATACAGAGAGCCTGCCCACGCTCCCTCCTGCCCAATCCAAGATCTGCCCACGCCGCTGTCCCCTCTCTCCTCCCTGGGAGTCTCCTAGAAGCCAGGGATGTCTTATGTCCCTTTGGCCCCCCTGGCCCTGGTCCAGCCCAGTGCCGGGCACAGAGGATAGGCTCCCTGGATGTTTGTGGAATGAAAGGGTCATGGAGGTAATAGATGTGGGTGTGTTTTATAAACTCTAAAGGAACGAGCGGTCATCCAGAGGGGGGTGTGTTTATTAGGATCCTGTGTCTCCATGACAACCCCATCTGGCTTCTCCTTACAGGCCCCTAAGAACCCTCATCTCCTCCCCTAGCCTCAGGCCCCAGGTCCTATCGTCTTATTCTACCCTCCTGGGGATGTGGTAGCAAGAATTCCTGATGGCGTGTTCCTTTGATGATTTAGAACACAGACTCAGAGAATGGCTAAGCTGCGAGGGCCCTTAGAGGACATCTAGTTCCATCCCTGTCATAGAACTGAGGCTCAGAGAGGTCAGGGTGGTGACCAGGGTCACACACCAAGGCAGTGGCCAATGGGGGCCAAACCCTTGACTTGGGGCTCCTTCCAGAGCTGATTTCTCAGAGATGCTGCAAAGGCTTCTGTGAAGACAGGATCAGCCTAAGCAAAGCAGTCAAGAGGCAAGGGTAGGGGCACAGATCATTTTTCGGTTTTGTTTGTTTTTAATTGTGGTTAAAAATATATATATATATATATATTTATATATATATATATATATAAATAAATATATATATATATAGCATAAAATTGACCAGTTTAATCATTTTTAAGGGTGGCATTAAGTGGCATTAAGTACATTTGCATTGTTGTACACCTGTCACCACCATCCATCCCTAGAACTTTTTCATCTTCCCTATGCTTTTGTTGGTGGTGGTGTTATTGTGGTAAAATACACGTAACATAAAATTTGTCATTTTAACCATCTTTCAGTGTGCAGATCTGTGGCATTAAGTGCATTCTCATTGTTGTGTTCCCTATGCTTTTTTTTTTTTTTTTTTTTTTGCGGTACACAGGCCTCTCACTGTTGTGGCCTCTCCCGCTGCGGAGCACAGGCTCCGGATGCGCAGGCTCAGTGGCCATGGCTCACGGGCCCAGCCGCTCCGCGGCATGTGGGATCTTCCCGGACCAGGGCACAAACCTGTGTCCCCTGCATCGGCAGGCGGACTCTCAACCACTGCGCCACCAGGGAAGCCCTTCCCTATGCTTTTTAATAAAAGGCATATGGAGGCAAAGTTTTACAATTCTTCACCCCGGGATCGTGAGGCCTTTGCTGACTTCAGGCAACCTGGATAACCCAGGGCAAGTTGTGTGTCACCTTGGCCTGGTCGGGGGTTTGGTGGAGAATGCTGGGGAAGGGGGTGTCCAGTCTAGGCTGACTGTCACCCGGAATAAAGGCTAGAACAGCCTCTCAGCCTTGCTGTTTTCAACGCAGGTCACAGCGAGGCTAGTGGAGTATAGATGAAATGCCTAGAATTTCTGAGGGTGAGACTGGGAGCTTATGTGATGAGTAGAGGACACGGATGGTTTTTAATGTGACCTCCTTGGACTTCCTAGGGGCACCGTGGGAGACCTGGCTGAGTGATGCTGGGAGAGACCCCTCTTACTGGGCTTTAACTTCCCTTCAAAACTGAAAGGTCTAAACCAGATGGCTTGATGGTGCCTTTTGGGGGAGCCCAGGGGCTCTAGAGAGCCCCTGATGCTCACTCCAGAATCTAGGGTGGGCTTTCCTATTAGATCTGCTGAGAGGAGCTGAGACAATTGCTAGTAACGGAACCCTTACTTTGTTTAGCAATAATTATAACAGTTATCATTTACTGAGGGACTTGTTATGTAGTAGGCACTTTGTATCATCTCATTTAATCCTTATTTCTGTTTTATAGATGAGGCTCAGTGGAGTTAAGTAAGTTGCCCAAGGTCACACAGCGAGGAAGTATCAGATGGAGGATTCCCACTCAGATCTCTCTGGTTCCAGAGCTGGTGTTCCTACCCACCCTCACCCCCAATCCCCCAATGAATGGCAGCAGTTCTGACCTTGACTTTCCATGGCTGCTGAGCACACAAGCTTTGGAGGCAACTCCCAGGGCTCCAGGCCCAGCTCTGCCTCCAGCTAAGTGACCTTGGGTAAGTTACCTAAGGTCTCTGAGCCTCAGTTTCCTTATTTGTTAGAACGGACACCTCCTAGGATAGTTAGGAAGATGAAATTAAATGGGTTTATATTTGTAAAGCAGTTAGAATAGGGCCTGCTTGTAGTCACATTTAGCATTTGTTGAATTTTTAAAATACTGTGTTTATTGCCAGCTTTCTGAGGTCAGTTTTGTTTGAACCAGCAAATTAATTGGAAATGTTTATTTGTAATAGTTTCACTTTCTATTTCTCATCTTTGAGCAGTGAACAAAATGGAGCTTTAGGAATGCCTAGAAAAACACACACATAAACAACACTGTGTCCACGCACGCAGTCTAAGATGTCCTTTCCTTAACATTCCAACAGAAACACATCTATTCATAAGTTTTTGTAGAGAAGGGGAAAAAAATCTTCTCCATAGGCCATAGAATGTTGGCCAAGTTCCTTAAATTGTCTAAAATGGGCAGCATATCGGTGCTTTCTAAGTGTGTGTATTGGAAGCAGACCCTTTGGCAATGGTGACCCCACTCCCACCCCTGCTCCCTCTTCCCTTTCCTCGTCCACCCATGGAGGGAGGATGGTTGCTGTTCCTGGACCTGACGACAACTATTTTGACTCTTTAAGAATCCCCTGCTTTGTGTTGCCCAACATATAATGTCAATACATGTCAAAAACCACATCAGATCCCCAGAAAGCCGAGTGGCGCCTCGGTGACAGGCCTTGGCTGGCTCCTAGGCTCTCCTCACTCTGGGGCTCCAGGGGGTTGAGGTCTGACCCTCGGGGCCACTCGGCCCCATCCGGGCCCACAGCCAGGATCTCTGCCAGGCCCTGGCTGTGCTGAGGGGTGTCCCTGCCACGACTCACAGGGAAGAAGAACCAGCTTGAGCCACGCAAGGTTTTAAATTGAGGAATTGTCAGTTTGTATATTTGGGATCCCATTCTGTCTGATTCTGAGCCTGGAGATTCCAGGGGTGCCCCACTAGGGAGCAGGCAATGTCATCGAACACCTTCTGTGACAGTTTCTAGGCTTCAGGGGTGGGCTCCCAAGCGACCAGGAGAAGCCAAAGGCCTTTGAGGTGAGTCTCTTCTGGAATGTGCCATGGCTGGGGAGAGAGGGGACACAGAGCCGCTGAAAATCATCTTTGAACACGAGATTTTGCCACCTTCTCCATCAAGCCTTATGCCCGAGCTGCTGCTGCTGAAGATGCAGGGCCAGCTTTGGAGAAAAGTGAAAGCGTGTGGATGTTTGAATCTTGGCTCCACCATTTTCCAGTCTCTGTGAACCTGGTCTTTTCATGTGTTTCCTCTGGGCTGTGATTCTCTCATACGTAAAATGCAGATGATATCCTCTACCACATAGGGACCAGATGAGAACGTTTGTAGTGTTGGGCGACAGCTCTCCATGGGTCTCTCTGAGAATCTTGCAAGCAGAGGCACTGACTGCCTTCTAGACTCTCTTCAAGGATATATGATAGCCAACAGACTTAGAAGATAGAGATCGTGTCTCCCTCTTGTGCAAAGCACCATCATTTTACTGCCCATTATAAAAGATTTGGGTTCCCTAAGCTCGGAATTCCTCTCCTATAAAGCACCCCACTGAGTGTGAAGACGTCGCTTGTCTCTCTTTGCACCACAAGAAAACCAGTACTGCTTACGTTGCCAGTGGTGCTGTGAGTAATAAAAGTCTGTTTTCTCTGGCCCAGGAGTCTCATGTCTTCCACCAGCGTTCAGGAAACAGGGCAAGCTAACTTATTGTCTTACAAATAGGCTAAAATCTCACATCCTTCATAGATCTTGACAGTGATGAGGATGGGATGCTGAGAGAGACATGGCTCTCTGAAAGAGGAAAAAGGAGGGGCTTGCAAGCCAATTAATGGGATTTTGAGGGAAGTCCATGGAAATCACTAGCAAATAGGTTGCCCAAGTTGTATGGCCAAGTGGGCAATAGATGGCCCTCTATTTTATGGCCTTTTAATGGGGAGGTGGTTGCAGCCTGAGTACTAGGAAGGAGGTTTGAAGACAGCTGCCAAAACACTGCCCTGGTCGTGGCTAACTCTCCGGGTGGTGGGACTTCCTCGTCAGTCTAGTGTTCCGCCTCCATTCCTCCCCCATGAAAACAACCACCACTAGGATTTCTCCTGTGTGGACCGAGGTCACTCTTTCCTTTCAGATACCAGTTAGGGAGACAGGCACTTATGCCAAGAAAGGAGGGAAATTCACCACTGCTATGGGGAGAAACCAGCAGGATTCTTAGAACTTTGGCTCGTTCACTTGGAGACAAGAGGGTGGGACAGGTCACACTCGCTAGGGAAGGATGATGACTCAGCCCCTCATTGCAGTCTGTCAGACCAACTTTAGATCCAGGCCGAGATGACAGTCAAAGGTCTGTGAGTCCTAGCTGCTCTAAGGAAGTTTTGACCTTCTTGGGGAAATTTCCCCGAGACAGACAAACTCCCAGAGGAAACCATAGGTGGAGGATGGACAGGTATCAGGGCTCTTACTGCTGCAGGTTGGGTTTGTCCCAATGTGTCTACTGGGCAGCTGCAGCTGCTCTGCCTCAGTGGGCAGATCTCAAGGCTGTTCTCACAGCTCCAGCCAACACTGCTCGTGATGGAGCTTCCTATAGTTTTACTGTCTCTGAGATTTAGCCAATGACCTAGCTGTTTCATCTACTGCTTGGAAAACTATAAGCTGTCAGATTAAAGACACCTCTCCGTAGGGTCACAAACTGTCACGACAAATTGAGCCTACTGATTGAACTTTGTGGGTCACTCCTGCAGACGCCTACGGGAAAGGTCTGTTCTCTGATGAGACCGACTGGCATGCCTGCCCTACCCAGGTTGCCCCCACTGCTGCCTGGACCTATCATCCCACGACTACCCTCAGAG
Source organism: Grampus griseus (assembly GCF_964374135.1). NCBI lineage: Eukaryota > Metazoa > Chordata > Mammalia > Artiodactyla > Delphinidae > Grampus > Grampus griseus. The sequence goes on from NC_139018.1 coordinate 109,744,060, forward strand.
CGCTGAGCAAGTAAAGGATGCCGTGTTCCTACACTGCACACCGACCTGTGACTGCCGTCCAAAGTTGACCTGGCTGTCTTGCAGTGGGCACGGGTCCTGACTGCTTTGGGGAGATTGACTGCCCTGGACCTTTGACCCCGTCTTGGGGCTGTGGGTGGGTGCCTCCCTGCTGCTGACACATTTTCAGGTTATGGTGTTGCTGTTCCAGTCTGATCAGCCAATTCAGGCCGCAACGTCGTGGCACCTGAAACTGATCTGGGTCATGTTTTCAGCTTTCGGGACCATTTACACGTTAATAATGGTGCAACTGTATTGCAGAAGGCACTTGACCGTGGGCTGTCGGTCAAGGTGTTCATGACTGTCCCTGCTCCCTGCCATCCATAGGATGGTCTTGTCAAGTCAACATTCCCAACTTTATCTCCCTCCCCTCCACTGGGTCCATACACCTGAGTAAGGCAGTTTGGTCTTTGATTGTGGCTGCCCGCAGAAAGGGATCATCCGCTCTGGGCCACCTCCCGGGTGATAACCAGGATGAAAAGGGTGGGGGTTTACATGGAGATTCTGCCCTAACCATTCCTGGGCTGGCTACTTCTTACTTTCCCTGAAAGGCCAGCCTAGTTAATGCAACCTATGCTTGGTAGTCCGACCAAAGGGGATTCAAATGGAATTCGGGTTAAATTGTATTAAAATGCCCTGTCACTAGCGTACCTGGCCCTTATGGGAGAAAGGTCTGGGTACAAGTAGGGGATGAGTGGGGAAAAGATGAAAGTATAGACACTGGGAGAGAACACGCAGCTTTTCTGGCAGTGGAGGAAGAGCAGCAACCCAGCACCTGGGAAGGGAACACCTTGGACACCAGGATCTTCCTCACGATGGACAGCACCCCGTACAACCCTCCCACACTGATGCGCATGCCTTAAATTTACTGCTTGGTTAGCCATCTGCCGCCAGATAGCTCTGACCATAATTTGATGGCCATTTCCCTTAACCTTCCCAAACCAAGAAGTTATAAGAAACAGCATGAGATAGCCCCAACTGCTGCACCTCCCGTGCAGAACACCTGTCAGCACCTCTGAATATCTGCTCCCATCACTCAGGCATCTGGTCAGGCTGATAAATGCCATCTAACTGGTGGTGTTGACAAACGGGACAGGTTGGACTGACTAGTTCGGGGAGATAGTCTCTCTAAAAACAAGGCAATTTGTTACACAGCAGTAAATAACTAATACACCACCAGTTCTCTCATTTCATGCCCATGGCAGTGCTTCAGCATCTGTGGGATGACGCCTGCTTTATAGATGAGAACCAGAAGCTCTGAGAGGTCAAGCGATCACCTAAAGGTCACACAGCCAACTGGTGGTGCTGGGTTGTTACTGGGTCTGTCTGATTCTTGTTCCAGTGCTCGCTAGCTTTCCCTCAGCCAAGGCACTGGGATTCTTTCATGTGCCTCACAGACCCTGGCTCATAGCATTTCATGACTCTTAGCCTGTGCCCTGGCTGTGGACACCATACTTGGGAGGCTAAGAAGACTAGGGGAGCATGGAGTAGCCAAGGGGCTCACTAACACCTCCTCCCCATATGGGGATGGTCTCAGTTTCTTCATCTGTGACATGGGTCTAAGGCCTGCTTTGACAGCATGGTTGCAAGGAACCAATGAACTCAGGAGCAGGAAAGTGCTTTGGAAAACTAGAGGTACTGATGGGAGCATTGATGTGGTCTGAGACGTGACTTAGGAGAGAGTAAGGGCTCGACAGAGGGCTGGGATGGAAAGAAAGCAGAGTGGAAAGGGCTAGTCAGACACAGAAACTGGGCCAGTGTTCTTTTATAAGCTGTAGTTTGTCGGCTGTGATGCCACCTGCCTTCCTGTGCCTGAAATCCTGGACATTCCTTTGGGTTAAGCAGGGCCTTTGCTAAGCTCTCGTTTTAAAACACTTGTCTTCTTTAGGGCGGTGGTGTTGTACTGACATAAACTGAGCCTCTCCCACAGGCGAGGACCTTACATACACGGTCTAATGGAATACTCACACTGGACTCTCACACTACCGCTTTTTATAGGTACGGCTGTCCCATTTTACATATATGGAAGAGTGAGGCTAGGAAGAGCTCAGTACTTTGCCTAAGGTCTCGCGGGAGGTGAGGGATAGAGCTAGGGTTCGACTGAGATTGCTCTTGCTTCAGACTCTGGTTGCCTTTGGGCTCCGTGGTTTTTATATCCTTGACCTTCACCCGCAGAGAAGCCAAGCACGCTGAGTCTGGGGCCTGGGCCGAGGGGGCTCAGAACCCTCCCTCATGGGTGGGATCTCATAGTGACTGAAGGCCAGGTGTGCACAGGCTGAACTTGTTCACGGACAGACTCCCAGGCTGGAAGGGGCAGCCCCAGACCACCATGGCTCTGGCCCATCGTAATCTTTCTGTGACATAGCCACAGCCGCCCTATAATGGGTCCCTCCACAGGCCTCCAGGAGCTCCTTTTTTCCCCTCGCTACACTGCGGCCAGAGGGACCTTCCTAGAATGCAGCTTGGCAAGTCATTCCTCTGCCTAAAGCCATCCATGGGCTGCCCATCAAAGTCCAAGCCCCTTATGGGATGTGTCGGGCCCTTTTTGGTCCCCTCACGCTCCTGAGGCTGAACCAACAGTGGTCCCTAAATAGGCCAAACTGATTTGTGACTCCAAGCCTTTGCTTAAGCTCTTCCCTCTTCCTAGATACCCTTCTCCTGCTCCAGTGCTTAATTGTCAAACTCCTTTCCTGTCATTTAGAGTAGTCACCTTATGAGTGTTTAATGTATGTATTAGGAGATACACACATATGTTACAAATGGATGGTGGGAATCATCTTCTCCCACCCAGGCCCCCTTGGGTCACCTGTTTGTTGGGTGCTTTTATGTCCTTTAATATGTTCACTTCTCAATGCTTCAGCTCACTGTCAGTTCCTCTGGGACCCATCCCTTAACAGCCATCCCTTCACCTGGCCCAGGTAAACCTGCCTGCGGAGACTCACACAGCACCCAGATGTCCGTCCTTGTCTGTTGATTGGCCTGTTTTCTCTCTACTTGTGAGCTGCTTGAGGGTGGTAATGGTGCTCTGGTGGTTTCTGTGTCCCCAGTGGGGGACAGAGAGCCCTGGTGCCTGATGTATATACGTTAAAGGTATTGCTGGAGGACTGGGGGTGTCTTCAGGTGGTGACAGCCCAGTGCCTAGGGCTGCTACACTTCATAGAGTCCCCTAGAAAGGAAGGTTTGCTTCACGAGTGGTGCAGGGGAAAACAAGGAGATAGAGGAGGGGGGAGGGGAGGAGAGTGAATAGCTCCATTTTCACCTCACCCTATAGAGCAGAATAAATTCCAGATGGATGAGACTGCAAAATGTGAAAACAATGAAACTATGAAATAGCTAGAATAAAATGTTCATGATTTTGATCTCTGGATGGGAAGGGTCTCTCTTTTTTTTTTTGGAAGGGTCTCTTTAAGCACAGCAGTAATGGAAGAAATAATAAAGAAAAAGACGTATATATTTGTGTGCTTAAAATTGGAAACTTCTGTACATCAAAACATCCCATAAATGTAATTAAAATAACAACACATATGTAAAGAGCACTTGCAAATCAAAAAGAAAAAAATTTAAGAACCTCAGTAGAAAAAAAAAATGGGCAACAGACACAAAAAAAAATTAACAAAAGGAAAAACAGTGACTAAGTTGATGTTTATGTTTAAAAGTAAGTGACTAAGAATATGTTTAAACTCGTTAGAAAACAAAACCTCAATTAAAACTGCGAGATGTTATTTTTCACTTATCACCTTGGCAGGACTATAAAAAACAAATAGTGCTCAACGGGGCTGAGATGAAGTGTGATGAATAAGATGAATGTTCTCTTTCTATGCTGAAGGGCTTGCAAACAGCGGCAGTTTTCAGGAAATCAGTTTCTCAATATGGATCAAAAGGCTTAAAAATGTTTATGCCCTCTGTTCCAGCAGTTCTGCCTCTGGGGACCTTTCCTGAGAAATACTCATTTTTTATGGCAGCAAAATTTCTAAAACAGTCTAACTGTCCAAAAATAAGGAATGACAGAAATGATGGTACATCTATGTGACAAAATGTTATGCAGCCTTTAAAAATCATGTTTAATTGTCAATGGCGCTTGTGCCTGAGAAAATGGGAGGGGAGATCAAAGTGCACTTGGAGAGTTTTTTCTTTCCACCTTCTATTTTTCTGAATTATTTACCCTACCGTAAGCATGTGTTATTTTTATAAAGAAAAATTATCATGTTTTAGAATATTTCCAATTATTTGGAAAAGTTATGATATAATGCCAAATGGAAAAAAGCAGGTGATATATCTACATATATGTAAAATACTTCATTTACATATATATACACATAAATAATGCAGTAAGCACTGAATTCGGTCCCTGGCACATATAAAGTGCTGACTATATACATACATATCAATATTGTGATATTAATGCATATACATGTATATAAAATGTAACCAGTGACTATTTCTGGGTTGTGGACTTAGGGGTGGTTTCTGCATTCTTTTTTTTTTTAAATACATTCTCACATTTTTCAAATTTTCTACAATAAGCATGCATTATCTTTATTATATTAAACTTTATTATAAATTATAATTATAAAAAAGACTCTCCACCATAAATGTTGAACCAAAGGGATTTGGTGTTGTCTTAATTAAACATTTCTATCTGCCAGTGTTCTGCTTAATTGAAGTTTGACTGTATTAAATGACAATAAATGACGCTTACATTTGTATAGTGTACTTCCACTGGCTCACCTGGCTCCCTTGACCCCTGTAGCACCTCTGCAAGGTCCTGAGATTAAGGGAACTCGACAAGACATAATGGGAAATGTGGACACACATACACACACACGCACACAATCTGCTGTGACCTTGGGTGAGTCACAGTCTCAAGGGCTCCAATCTCGTATAAGCCTCATGCTGTGGCTTTAGATGACCAGGCCACAGCATGGCTTTCTAACTGGGCTTCCTGGCCTCGCTGCCATCTGGCAGGCACAGGTGGGAGCTGGCAGGACAGGAGGGGAGGAGAGGAGCATGCCCACAGTTCCCAGAGAGGTGATGGGGTGCATCTCCCCTTTCATTTGACTTTCAGAGAAGAACTCCTGGCTACTGTTCCTGGGAGACCCCACCCTGACGAACAAGGCTCCTATCCCTCCGGATGGCCCACAGACCCACCCTTCTCAGCCCAACAGTGGGTTTGGCAAAAAGAGGACATTTCCTTGGAAGAACAGAAGACCATGTCCTGCAGATGCTTCCAGGGTAACTGCTTTCCATTCTTTCAGTCATTGGATTCATGTGTGATTTGTTTCTGGTGTGCTCAGGATACAGAGGGTTCTCAGAGCCTCAGTGCAGAAACCCTAGTTCACAGATAGACTAAGAAGTCTTTGAGGGAAAGGGGACACAGCTCAAGCAAGATTATGGGGCAGCATTGCACTAGACTTGTTGTTGCTACACGCTGGAGGCCATGCCATAGAAGAGAGTTTAGGAAGAGAATAATGATGATGGTGATGAAATAACTATCGTTTATTGAGCACCATCTATTATCTCATTTAATTATCCCATCATCCTGTGAAACAGGTAATGTTGTGTCCACTTTACAGGTGGTGAAACTGAGACTCAGGGAGGTGAAATAACCTGTCCAGATACTCAGCAAGTAAATGGCAGAGTTGGAATTCAAAGCTAGGTGGTTCTCCCTCCTAAACTAATTTCCAAAACGTACCTGGCGTATGGTATTCTCAGTGGGAATTGTTTGAAATAGTTGGATTTAAGGAGTATCTGCTGAACGCCAAGCCCTGGCTTAGGTGATTTTTATATGGTATCTCATTTAATCTCCAGAACAGTGTTTGTGGGGTATGTGTAATTATTCCCATTTTACAAATGAGAAAACTGAGGCTCAGATGTTTGTCCAAGGTCACACCGAGCCAAATAAAGGTCTTTTTAGGGAAGCAGTCCCGGGGAGAATGAATCAGGAGCAACCTGGACCTAGGATCAGAGCCCAGGAGCCAGAAAGGAGTAGGGAATTGGGGTGATGGTGCAGCTAATTGGATGCTGTCTCCACCCGCAGAAGGCAGCAGAGGGTCCAGGGGTAACTGTGATTTTGGACAAGCCACCCCAGCCTCAATCTCCTCATTTGAAAAATGGGGCCACCAATACCTTGCTGTACAGGGTTGTCAAGAGGATTAAATGAGATAATGCACAGGACATGCTCAGAGCAATGCCGAGCTGACGAACGTGAGATCCCGCTACTTCTACCCGCTTTCCCTTCTCTACTGGTTTCTGTCAGTTGGTCAACATTCCTGGCATCTGTAAGACCGGCCCGGCATCCCACCCTACCCGTCCCCGTCCCGGACCCAGCACCAGTGTGTCATAAGGGTTTATGGAACGAGAGCCAGCTGAGCTGCTCCCTGGCTATTTGAGCTTATGCAGCTCACTTATCCTCTCTGGGCTGCAAGGGTGGGCTGGGGGCAGGGGGTGCTGACTGGATCATCTCTAGGGGCCCCACCGTACCCAAGTAAGCCCGTTATCCCCTGGCTCTCCCTCCCCTTCACCCCGACCCTGCACACGAAGGCTCTGGGGGCCGAGCCAGCTACCCACTCCCCAGGGACCATTCCTGAAGTGATGCACGTGCCAGGTGACAGACATGTCACCTACACGTGCCAGGGGACAGGCCCATCCTTCTTTCTCCCACAGCTCCTGGTGGGGCCCTGCCACTCCAGCAGGGGACAGGAAAGTAACTCAGCCTTCACAACCCCTCCTCAGACTCACACACTCGCAGCCTTGCTTTGGGAAAAGGGTGGTTTTTATTTCTTTCCCTTTTTTTTTTTTTTTTGGTCTTCAAGCACTCTTACTCGTCTGTCCCTGGGCTGTCTCTCCCACAGGCCTCTGTGGTCTGGACCAGGAGTCTGTGGCCAGCCCTTCTCCATCCTCTCTCGGCGGAAGGTCCCGCCATCAGGGCGGGCTGTGTGGCCCTACTGTGCGTGGTGGGAAAGAGGCTGGCCTCTGGAGGCCCCAGCTGGCCCCTTATTATATTGGCTTCTATTAAATTGAAACACATAGCACATCTATTACACAATAAACCACAGCTATTTCATGGATCAAATTAAGTTTTATTTGGGCAAATTACAACCTTTCCTACAGTCGTGCCTTTGTGAGGCCATTCCTTTTTAATAAAAGCAAGCATTTCTGGGGCTGGCCCTCCTGGACCAAAGCTCCATGGTGGGTTGGGGGCTCAGGCCAGGGCCGGCAAGAGTGTGTGTGTGTGTGTGTGTGTGTGTGTGAGAGAGAGAGAGATGGGAATTCTTGGGGCCCCTCTTGGGAATGGATTTATCCACCTTCTCCCCCTGCCTCCCCATCCTGAGGTTGCCATGGAAGTGTGCAGAGAACTTCTCATTAAGCAAGAAAAAGGCAGCAGCAGCAACAGGAGGAAAGCATTTCCCGGAATCTGGGAGGAAGCGTGAGTCACTGGGGCTGCTAAGTGAGCCCTGCGTGGCCACTGCAGCGCCTGCCCAGGAGGCCTGGAGCGCGGGGCCAGCCGTCAGGACTGTGCCAGGCCTGCCCGCATAGACATGCCCGCTTCCCTGGCTGACGCAGGCTCCAGGAATGCAAACAGAGCCAGGTGGAGGGGCCTTCGGAGGGCCGGGGTGCTGGGCCAGGCAGGAGGGAACGGGCCTGGAGGAGAGGCCTGCGCAGGGGCCTTGGGCCTCAGATGAGCCCCTCTCTGGTGTCCTCGGAGCCCAGGCTGCCGGGAGGGCTCCTACCTCTCGGCCTGACCTGCCCTGGCACCGCCAGCTCTGGCCTGGCCTCTAGGCTTCCCGTCATGGGGCAGGGGCAGGAGTTTCCCCTAGATCAGAGGATCTCAAAATTGGCGCCTGGATCAGCATCACCTGAGGACTGGTCAGAAATGCAGGCTCTCAGCCCCCACCCCCCAGCCCTACTAAATCAGAAACTCTGGGGGGTGGAGTCCAGAGATCTGTGGTTGAACAAGCCCTCCAGGTGATTCTGATGCACACTCAAGTTTGAGGACCGCTGCACTTCACTATCGGTAAGTCAACTTCAAACCCACATTTGCTGGTTATCTATTGACAAAATTCAGAGGTAATGCTTAAGGAGTGCCGCCTGTGCGCCAGATTCCAGGCTAACCGCTTCCCACGTGCTAACTCATTTAATCCCCACATCAACCCTGTGAGCTCAGGCTGTCATCACCTCTCCATCTTACAGGTGACATAAGTGCTGCTTTTCAGCCAGAAGCCAGTGTTCTCGGACCTCAGAGGTGATGGGAGATGCTGGGCCCAACTCACGTTTGGCCCATGTTGATGAACTAGTTTACGGGGCTGACCTTTCCCTGGGTAGCTTTTTCATAAATGCCCTTCAGAGGCTGCCCTGCCTCATAGGAGGTGGCGGTGGGGAGAACTCTCACTCCAGAGCTGGGAGTACAGGGGGAATCAGGCAGGTGGAGTGTGAGAAATAAGAATGATGAAAGAAGATGGGCCTGAGATGCAGGGTCCTATAGAATCTCATTTCTTCAGATGTGGTCCCTGGAACAGCAGGATCTAACTTCCCCAGGAGACAGTTAGAAATTCAGAATCTAGGATCCTGCCCCAGACCTGCTGAACCCAAATCTGCATTTTAATAAGATCCCTCTGGGTTTGTGTGCACATTCAGGTTGAAGAAGCACGGGGTGGGGCACACAGGCATGTGCCCCAGCCTCTTCCTGCCACACAGAGGGACAGGAGAACAGGATCTGGGATCTGCACCAGCCTCAGCCCAGCTCCTGTGGGGCTCCAGCCCCCGTGTTAGCACAAGCATCCCCTGAGGACCCTGGAGGGAGCCTCCAGCCCTTAAAACCCACAGCCAAGGTATCAGTAATACAGTGGGAGGGACTCTCCCTCTGAGGAGCTCTCTTCTCAGGTTCCAGGATCTTCACTCCTTTCCCCTCTCTTCCTAGAATGTGCACTGCGGGTTCAAACCCAGGCTCCGCCACTTACTGGGATTACTGTTGTAAACTTCTCAGCGCCTTGATTTTCCTTTTCCGTAAAGTAGGGTAACAATATTTCCTAGATCATACAATTTTGTGTGTGCAGATTAAATCTGTGAATACACATAAAGTACTAGGAACAGTGCCTGGTACGTAACTCCATGAACAGTAGCTACTTGCTTTCAGCCTGCCTTCTTTCCCTCCTCTGGCTGGCCCTTGGGCTGGAATGGGATGGAGGAAAGGTGGGGCTGACCTGTGAGGTGTCAGTGCCAAGGCAGGGCTACTGGATTGGCTTCTGAAGGTGACAGGGGCTCCTGTGGGGGGAAGAAGGAAATGTGTTTGTATGATACCTGTGATATGCCAGGCTCAGTGTCAGGCATTTCCCTCCTCTCCACGGTTGTACCAGGGAGGTACGGTTATTAGCTTACAGAAGGGATTGAGGCCCCAGAAGTGCAGTGACCAACCCAAGGTCACACTTAGTGAAGGATAGAGCTAGTGCTTGATGGGTCTGCCTGGCCAGCCTGACCTCAGTCCCATACCCACTTCACATGACCCCATGCTTCCACCTCCACTACAGCTCAAGCTGGTCCCTCAAGGAGATAGGGGGATCCAGAAGGTCAGAGTTGGCAGAGGGATGAGGAGGCAGATGCGTCTTGGGGATGTGGTTCACGACTCTTTCCCCAGAACCTCAGTTTCCCCTGGTGTTACCTCGCTCTTGCAAGGAACAGGGAGGGTCTTCTGAGTGGACCTGTAGTGAGGTTAGCTGCTCCAGGCTTTGCCCCCCACTGCCCCCAAAACAGTCTGCCCTTCCTTCTGTTCCATGACTGGAAGGCAGGCTTTTGGCAAATCTGTTAAGAGCCCAGGAGGGGGCACTTCTGGTTTCAGCGCCCACGTATAAAGCACTTGGAAGTTGTCCCTCCCATCCTCACAACAAGAAAAAGCTGAACAAACTGGAAGTCAACAACTTTTAGATCCATCAGAGAATGAAGGTCCCAGGGCAGACTGCCACTCTGAAATCTGGAAAAGCAGGTGGATTCAGAGAATCACAGCCAAGATCAGCTTACCGGCAGCAAAAGCTACCAAAGCTAGTAACTGTTAGGAACACTTAAATTGTAATTTTTTTAATTAAAAAAAAATTTTAATTGACGTATAGTTGATTTACAGTGTTGTGTTAGTTGCTGGTATATAGCAAAGTGATTCAGTTGTATCCATACATATATATGTATATATATTCTTTTTCATATTCTTTTTCTTAGTTTTTTTAATTTTTAAAATTTTATTGAAATACAGTTGATTTACAATGTTAAGTTCTGCTGTACAGCAAAGTGATTCAGTTATACATATATATACATATGCTCTTTTTAATATTCTTTTCTTCTATGGTTTATCACAGGATATTGAATGTATTGTAGTTCCCTGTGCTACACAGTAGGACCTGGTTGTTTATCCATTCTATACGGATAGTGTGCGTCTGCCAGCCCCAACATTCTGCTCCACCCCTCTCCCAAACCCCTCCCCCTTGGCAACCACAAGTCTGTTCCCCATGTTTGTGAGTCTGTTTCTGTTTTGTAGATAAGTTCATTTGTGTTACATTTTAGATTCCGCATTAAGTGATATTATCTGGTATTTGTTTTTCTTTGACTTACTTCACTTAGTGTGGTAATCTCTAGGTCCATCCATGTTGCTGTAGATGGCATTATTTTGTTCTTTTTTTTTTTTTAATTTATTTATTTATGGCCGCCTTGGGTCTTCGTTGCTGCACATGGGCTTTTCTGTAGTTGTGGAGAGCGGGGGCTACTCTTTGTTGCGGTGCGTGGCTTCTCATTGCGGTGGCTTCTCTTGTTGTGGAGCATGGGCTCTAGGCGCGCAGGCTTCAGTAGTTGTGGCACGCGGGCTCAGTAGTTGTGGCTTGCGGGCTCTGGAGCACAGGCTCAGTAGTTGTGGCGCACGGGCTTAGTTGCTCCAAGGCATGTGGGATCTTCCCAGACCAGGGCTCGAACCCATGTCCCCTGCATTGTCAGGCGGATTCTTAACCACTGCGCCACCAGGGAAGTCCCTATTTCATTCTTTTTTATGGCTGAGTAATATTCCATTGTACCACATCTTCTTTATCCCTTCCTCTGCTGATGGACATTTAGGTGGCTTCCATGTCCTGGCTATTGTAAATAGTGCTGCAGTGAACATCAGCATGCATGCCCCCTTTCAACTTATGGTTTTCTCCAGATATATCCCTAGGAGTGGGATTGCTGGGTCATATGGTAGTTCTATTTTTAGTTTTTTAAGGAACCTCCATACTGTTCTCCACAGTGGCTGTACCAACTTACATTCCCACCAACAGTGTAGGAGGATTCCCTTTTCTCCATACCCTCTCCAGCATTTATTGTTTGTAGATTTTTTTAGATGGGCATTCTGACCGGTGTGAGGTGATACCTCTTTGTAGTTTTGATTTGCCTTTCTTTAATAATTAGTGATGTCAAGCATCTTTTCATGTGTTTGTTGGCCATCTGTATGTCTTCTCTGGAGAAATGTCCATTTAGATCTTCTGCCAATTTTTTGATTGGGTTGTTTGGTTTTTTGTTGTTGAGTTGTATCAGCTGTTTGTATATTTTGGAGATTAAGTCCTTGTCGGTTACATTAAATGGTAATTTTTAAAACTGCTCTTTTGAGGTATGATTGACATACAAAAAGCTGTACATATTTAATGTATACAACTTGATGAGTTTGTATATACATATACATCCATGAAAACATCACCACAATCTATGCCGTAAACATATCCATCACCTCCCAAAGTTTCCTCCCTCCCTCTTTATTTTTTTATTATTTTTTAATTTTATTATCTTTATTTTTTAATTTTTCTTTATTTTTTAATTATTATTAAACAGTAATTTTGATGAACTGCTGGAAGCTGAGTGTGGACTAGCTTGAAATTTAAAAACTTAAAATAGTTTTTAGGGGGGACCTCCCTGGTGGTCCAGTGGTTAAGAATCCGTCTTCCAATGCAGGGGACGTGGGTTCGATCCCTGGTCAGGGAACTAAGATCCCATATGCTGCGGGGCAACTAAGCCCGCACACGACAACTACTGAGCATGTGAGCCACAACTACGGAGCCCACTTGCTCTGGAGCCCATACGCTGCAACTACTTAGCCTGTGCACCACAACTAGAGAGAAGCCCATGCACCGCAATGAAGGGCCCGTGTACCACAACTAAGACCCGACGCAGCCAAAAATGAAAATAAATAAATATTAAAGACAAAACAAAAACAAACAAACAAAAAAACAAATAGAGGCCCAGTCTTAGGCCTACCATACATTCAGGAGTTTTACCCCCAGGAACCCTACCAGGTTCACATGGTAAAGATCAGAGAAAAATCCCCTCTCTTTTGGGCAGGAGAAATAGACCTTTGAAATACGCCCAGAACTTTTTCCATAACAAAGGCCTATCCCTCTGAGAAACTACTTTACCAGAGCCTTGTCTGACCTGGAGGAAGGGCAGTTAAACAACTGCAGCCCTCTTTAGCCATACTGTCTCATTTAAGGGGAGAAAAAAATAAGGGCTAAGATATGCTTCTAAAGGTCACAGCCCAGGGACTCAGACCAACTAAAAAATCTGAGATTTAATAATAAGAATATAGAATGTTTTCCCTCCCCAACATCTTACTGCTAATACAGCAGGTCTTCAGTATAATAACAGTGGATTACAGCTGAAAGAGCTGCAGACACAGGCTCTTTCTAAGAAAGAGTTCTTACGGAAACCCAAAGATAACAGGGGAGGAAAAAACAAACAAACAAGGAAATTCTAGGGAACTGAAGCCTCTGATACCTACAGCTACAGCAAACCTTAAACACAGATCAACTCCTAGCCAGATTAACATAAAGCCTCACACTAAAAGTCTCATTACCTCAGTACCCATAACCTGATATATCATGTCTGGCTTTCAACAAAAAATTAAATGGCATGCTAAAAGACAAGAAAAAACTGTCTGAAGAGACAAAGCAAGTGTTAGAACCAGACTCAGATATCACAAAGATTTATGGAATTAAACAGATAGAGGATTTAAAATAACTTTGGTTAGTATTCCAATAGAAAAAGTAAATAGCATGCAAGAATACATGGGGAATGTAAATAAAGGGATGGAAACTCTAAGAAAAGATCTAAAGGAAATGTGAGAAATCAAAAACATTGTACCAAAATGAAGAATGTCTTTTTTTTTTTTTTTTTTGCGGTACGCGGGCCTCTCACTGTTGTGGCCTCTCCCATCGCGGAGCACAGGCTCCGGACGCGCAGGCCCAGTGGCCACGGCCCACGGGCCCAGCCGCTTCACGGCATGCAGGATCCTCCCGGACCGGGGCACAAACCTGCGTCCCCTGCACCAGCAGGCGGACCCTCAACCACTGCGCCACCAGGGAAGCCCAAAGAATGTCTTTAATGGGCTCATCAGTAGACTGGACATGGCCAAAGCAAGAATCACTGAACATGAAGATATGTCACTAGAAACTTCCCGAACTGAAATGCAAAGAGAAAAAAGAATGGAAAAAAACAAAAAGAACTGTGGGACAATTACAAAAGGTGTAACATATGCATAATGGGAATACCAGAAGGAGAAGAAAGAGAAGAAGAAGAAGAAGAAATATTTGAAGTAATAATGGTTGGTAATTTTCCAAAATTAAGGACAGACACCAAACTATAGATCTAGGAAGCTTAGAGAATACCAAGTAGGCAAAAATATAAAAATATCTACACCTAAGCATATCCTGTTCAAAAACCAAAGACAGAGAAATCCTGCAGAAAACCAAAGACAAAGAGAAAATCCTGAAAGAAGCCAGAGGAAAAATACACTTTACCCACAGAGGGATATATCGGGCTTCTCTTCAGAAGCCATGCAAACAAGAGGAGAATAAAGTGAAGATTTTAAAGTATTGAAAGAAAATAAAACCCCATCAACCTAGAATTCTGTATCCAGGAAAATTATACTTCAAAAGTGAAAGAGAAGTAAAAATTTCTCAAACAAAAACTGAGGGAATTTGTTACCAGTGGGCCTGCCCTCCAAGGTATATTAAAAGAAGTTCTTCAAAGAGAAGGAAAATTATGTAGGTCAGGAACTGAGATCTACATAAGCAAAGGAAGAATATCAGAGAAGGAGTAATGAAGATAAAATAAAATCTTTTATTTTTCTTATTCTTAATTGATCTAATAGACAACTGTTCAAAGTAAAAATAGCAAAAATAATAGCAAAAAACCGGCAACGTAAGTATTGGGTGACTATAGTATATGGATAGGTGAAATGAATACCAGCTATGTTATAAGGGATGGGAAGAAAAATTGGGAATACTCTGCTATAAGGTACCATGAAGCGATATAGTTATTGAAAGTGGACTTAGATTAGTTGTAAATGTTTATTGTAAACTCTAGGGCAACAACTAAAAAAATTTTTAAAGAAATTTAATTGTTGTGCTAAAAGCAGGGAGAAAATGGAATCATATAAAACCAGATAAGACAGGAGAGGAAGGGAAGATTAAAAAAAAGAAACAAATGCAACAAGTAGAAAACAATTATAAACATGGTAAATATTAATCCAACTATATTAGTAATTACCTTAAATATGAATGGTATAAATATACCAGTTAAAAAACAGAGACTATCAGGCATAACAGAACAGGACTCAATTATCTTTTGTCTACAAGTAGCCCACTTTAAAAATAAACAGATGAAAAGTAAAGGGATTAAAAAAAAAAAAGTAAAGGGATAGGGAAAGATAGACCATGCTAACACTAGTCAGAGAAAGCTGTAATTTCAGACAAAGCAGACTTCAAAACAAGAAAAGTGATCAGGGTTAAAGTGGAGCAACACATAACGATAAAAGGATGAATTCTCCAAGAAGATATAACAATCCTTAATGTATATGCACCTAACAAGAGAACATCAAAGTACATGAGGCCAAAAACTGATAGAACTGCAAGGAGAAACAGACAAAACCATTATTATATTTGGAGACTTCAACACCCCTCTATCATTCATGGACAGATCCAGTAGGCAGAAAATCAGTAAGGATGTAGTTGAACTAAACAGCACCAACCGGATCTAATTTATAGAATACATCATCCGACAACAGCAGACTACACAGTCTTCTCAAGTTTACATGGAACATTCACCAAGATAGACCACATACTGGGCCACATAACCCACCTTAACAAATTGAAAAGAATGATATCTGGGGGATGGGCATTTGGTTCTGTTTCCCAAGAGACCAAGTTTGTTTAGGGAACAGGGCCTCTGAAGCCTGACAGACGTGGGGAACCATCCTAGGTCCATCACTTACCTGCTATGTGACCTTGGGTCAGTCATTTAATCTCTTCATCTGTAGAGTGAGGACAATAATAGTAACTACTTCATGGGTAGAAGCATGAAATAAGACACCCCATGAAAAGTGATTTAAACCCTCCCTGGCCCAAGGTAAGACCTCAATAAACTTTCCCCGCTCACTCATGGTGTTAGTAAGGGAGAAGGAACACAGTCTGAGCCCCTGTGCACAATCTGTGCAGCACCCCCTGCTGGTCATGGGAGACTCAGACCTCAAACTTGGGCTCCCCTTTAGTCCTGGAGGTACGTCACCTTACCACCCTCAGGGAGCAGGTGCCACCAGCTCCTGGCAGGTGGGAGTACAATGTGAGGCAGGCTTAGCTCAACTGAATTCAGGGGCACAGGGTGGGGAGGGTTCCTGAGATGGAGCGTTTGAGGAAGGTCTCAAAGATGGGAGTCCATTCCAAACTGAGGACACAGCCTGAGCGAGGCTTGGAGGGTGGCTAAAGCCCAGTGCGTTCCAGGCCTGATGAACAGGCTGGAGTGGATCATGGACCCCAGAGATGGTCAGGGTGCAGAGGTCACTTGGCCCAGCCATCTTGCCTTGGAGATGAGGAAACTGAGGCCCAGAGAGGGAAGAAGAGTCCTCCCAGTTGTCACACTACTAGATTTTCTTCCATCCTGGGACCTCACTGAACTTGGAGAATGCAAATTTTGATTAGAAAGAATGGTAATTTAGCAATGATGAGGGAATGATATTTATTGACTGGTGAATATGTGTCAGGCACTGCTGTAAGGGCTTTATAGGGGATATGTGATTTTATCCTCACAAGTAACCCTATGAGGTAGGAACCACTATTTCCATTTTATAGTTGAGGAAACTGAGGCACAGAGAGGTAAATAATGCCTCCTCAGCGCTTTTAGGATTTTAGCAGACACCACTCGCTGCCTCGTCCACATCCACCCCGGCATTTCTCCCTTGCTGGCAGAGCAACCACACTGTTCCTCTGTCCCCGTATCCCACAGCTGCAGCTTCAGGAGAGGCCTGCTCCAGGGGAGGCTCTTCACTGGCCTCAGCCACTGACGATGGTCCACTCCTCCTGCAAGAGATTGATTCAGGGACAGGCATGGGATGCTTTCTGTCCTGTTAGAAGTGGAGGGAAGTTAGGGGAATTCTGGAAGGAGATTCTTTTTTTTTTTTTTGCAGTACGCGGGCCTCTCACTGTTGTGGCCTCTCCCGTTGCGGAGCACAGGCTCCAGACGCGCAGGCTCAGCGGCCATGGCTCACGGGCCCAGCCGCTCCGCGGCATGTGGGATCTTCCCGGACCGGGGCACGAACCCGTGTCCCCTGCATCAGCAGGCAGTCTCTAAACCACTGCGCCACCAGGGAAGCCCTGGAAGGAGATTCTTGATTGTAAAAGGGAGAGAGAGAGAGACCCATGGAACATATAATGGCCCCTCTTCCATCTCTGGACATTGTGGTGTCTACATGTGATGTTGGAACTATGGCAGCCACATTAGGTCCATAAGGGGACAAGTCTGAGAACAGTCTGACACACTGAAGATGGCAGAGTAGAGGCAGGTGTTAATGGGGTTCTTGAAGATGTGGATGAGCTGCTGAGTTAACTAACCCAGGATGCCCTTCCTCTCATCTCCTTGACACATGAGCACTTACGTCTCTTATTTGCTAAGCTGGTTGCATCAGTGTTTTCTGCTCCTTGCAGCTGAAAGCATTTTTGTTGGTGCAAGGATGAACCCCAGCCCTCTTCAAATGTCACTCAAGACTCAGAATCCCGGCAGCTTTGTTTCTCATCAGCATTTGCTGTTCTAGCCAGAGTCGAAGACTGGCTAATCCCAGGATGGGCCATGTTCTCCGGGGCCTCCAGGTCTTTGCCTTTGCTGTTTCCTCTGCTGGAGGTGCCCTACCATGTGTCGGGCACACCCCCCTCTCCTCTGCTGAACCGGTGGCTCTGTCACCTTCTGTGCAGCTCCACAGCACCGGTCTGTGTGGCCACCATCACTCTCGTCACCCAAGTTCTCCCCTGTCAGTTTATATATCTTCCCCCTTTCCTGGACTGAGCTCTGGACCAAGGGCAGACCCTGGTCACATTCATTTCTGTGCCCTTGTCACCCAGTACAGCACACACACCCTCTAAGGGGCTACGGAATAAATAAAGGTGTGGGAGCTCTCTGGGTCCACTGGAGCTCCCGAGGGAGACTGGGGAGGCAGAGCCCAGGACACCAGCAATAGTAACAGCCATGATCAGTGAGCCAATGAGTCTCCTGTGCTCTCCACAAGATCACCAGTCTTCTTGTTTTATCGATGAGGAAACCGAGGCGCAGAGGGCTAAAGTGACGTGCCCAGAGCTGGGATTTAAATGCGAGTCTGTTGGTCTTCAGCAAAGTGAAAAAAGATATATATTGAATTGTACATATATGATTGTGTATGGGAGCGTGTGTATATGTGTGTATAATGTGTGTTTAATTGCCTTATAGTAGGAATATTGGCAATTGACTTTCCAATTTTCTCAATATTT
The DNA here is from genome assembly GCF_964374135.1 of Grampus griseus. Lineage (NCBI taxonomy): Eukaryota > Metazoa > Chordata > Mammalia > Artiodactyla > Delphinidae > Grampus > Grampus griseus. Next base: position 109,761,903 of record NC_139018.1, read on the forward strand.
CTCATTTTGTTTCAGAAGCGTAATGGGGAAAATTTTTAAATATACAGCCAAAGGTTTAGAGAATTAATGTTAGGTTGGGCTATGTGCCCTGAGGACTTCATTTTCTTAAAGATTCTGTGGTGGAACAGGAAACCCACATCAGTTTGTGTTCCCCAGATGCTATCTGAACCGTGTAATGTCAAGATTTCCTGATCCCCTATTCTCTAATCTGTGCACTCATGAATCTGGGGGCATTTTCATTTGTTTTTTCTTCCCTCCTTCCTTCTTCCTTTCTCTTTCTTCCTTCCTCTTCCTCTTTCTTTTCTTTCTTTCTTTTTTTTGGCCAGAAAGTGAGGATAAAGAATAAACACTGGGCTTCCCTGGTGGTGCAGTGGTTAAGAACCCGCCTGCCAATGCAGGGGACACGGGTTTGAGCCCTGGTCCTGGAAAGTCCCACATACCGCGGAGCAACTAAGCCCATGCGCCACAACTAGAGAAAGTCTGCGCGCAGCAATGAAGACCCAATACAGCCAAAAATAAATAAATAAGTTTATATTAAAAAAAAAGAATAAGCGTTGTTGACATTTTTCTAGCACAACTTAAATTTTTTGCACTTAGAAAAGGTTAAATCATTAGGTTGTTGGCATGTGGATGGGGAGGTAGGAGAAAACTCATCTCCAAAAATACACCTCTTTTCTTTCTTATTTATATGAAACTTTGTTCTGAAGGCTTCTCAGGGGCCAAAGAACAAGCACACAAACAAAATCAGGTCATCACCATTCTGCTCTCTGCCCTTCGCCCAGCTGGACCGTGGGTGGAACCCCAGGACAAAGTTCTGGGGGGCACCAGGAAGCAGAGCCAGTGTACCCCAGGAGGGAGGCCCCGCGTGCCCTGCTCAGCCTCAGAAGTGGAGATAAGCAGTTGGAATGAGCAGCCAGGCCCCCAATCCCAGCAGAGGGTCCGTGCTGAGAGAGGGGAGGCCCCAGTTCCCGCCTCTGTGAGATGCGACTGTTGTGAGAACCCAGTGGGATGACACAGGCGCCCGGTGGGAGGGAGGACCAGGCTGGGCCGGGAGCTCAGGCAGTGTGGGCGGAACCCAGTCTGTGAAGATGGCCTGGGTGGAGGGAGTTTTTGCAAGTCGAAAAGCATGTGTTTTGAGAACCCCTTGTTCTGTTCTCCGCTTGGGGATCCCATGCTCCTGTGAATCACTTCTTCTTGCGGCACTGGTGTTTTCCTCATCTCGCATCAAAGTCACATGAATCCTTAGCGCCCCTTTCTGCTTCCCCCTGGGCTGGCCGCCAGTGGCTGCCTGTCTTTGTCGTCTTGAGGCCGCGTGAGGGTCAGACAAGGAGGCTGCGGGGCAATGTTCCCGTCCCGGGAGAAGGCCTTGCCCTGGACTTGCCAGGTGGTAAGCATCTAGCGTGGGGCAGTGGAAAGAACTCTTGATTTAATCAGAAGCCCCGAATCCCTCTCGGTCCCGCCATGAAGCTGCCTGTGCTGCCTCAGACCTCAGCTGCCACCCTCCGAAGTGGGACGTCTGGCCTCCGCGTCGGGAAGGGAGCTGAGCCGTTTCTTGTGGGCCCCCCGCTCCAGCCGGCCCTGGTCCCCGGCAGAGCTTGGGGCAGCAGCAGCTACCGGGTAACGCAGATCAGATGCAGCCCCTTCCTGGGCCGTGCTCGGCGGCCTTCCTCCTCCAAGGCCTTGGGGATATTTGAAACTCCGTGGAGTTTGGCTTCAGAGCCTGGAGTGGAAACCACAGCTCCATTACGTGAGCACATGTGATCTCCCTGGGAGAAGAGAGGCAACCGGCCTCAGAAAATGAGAGACGAGCTGGAGGTCTCTGGCTCCAGAGGACACTTAGGACGGTGTCTGGGAGCCCCGGGGAGGGCAAGTCCAGCGCACTTGGCCAGGCCACCCTGGTGTGACCTTGGAGTTGGTGGGCTCCCTGATACCAGAGGATGGAGCAAAGGCCAGGGCCCCTTAGAGGGGAGACTTGAACCCTGAATGAGAGCTGGACGTGCACCAAGGAATCATTCTATCTCCCCCACCCCAATGTGATCGCATATTTTGAAAGCTTTATGTTTGCCAGACAAATTGTTGAGGAGGAAAAATTCCTTTGAAAGGGAATGACCTCCCCTCCCCCTCCCCCTCGTCCAGGGCAGACCAAGCAACTAAGTTTACACAAATGAGTGGGAAATGATTCCAAAGTCACTGCCAGTTAAGATACCCCAGCTTCTACCACTGCCTGGTTGGGGTAACTTTGGGCCAATAATTTTTTTTCTTTTCTTTCTGGCTGTGCAGCACGCAGGGATCTTAACTCCCCAACCAGGGGTCAAACCTGCGCCCCCTGCAGTGGAATCGTGGCATCTTAACCACTGGATCGCCAGGGATGTCCCTGGGCCAATAATTTAATACCTCCAGCCTCAGATTCTCATCTGCCCAGTAGAAATACTGAGCCTCACCTCAGGGGTGCGCTAAGATGTGCACGAAGGGTCCAAGCAGAGGCTCACAGAGACAGGTGGGTGTTACTCCCAAATGACATCGATTAACCCTCACTTCCCATTTCTAAGTAATCCGAGACCATTCATAACTGCTCATCAGCACTGTGGTTGGCAAAAATAACTGAGACACCCCTTGATGGTGGTGGTGGTCCAGGCTGAGGCGGCCAGTTGGTGGCCTGAGACTAGCACCTCCTGGCTGGAGTGATGGTCGGGGATGGGCACTTTGAACACTGCTGATGCTTGGCCGTCATGACTCTTAAGGGCAGAAACCAGGGCTGAGACCATCTCTGCCGACCCTTCCAGCCTGAGGTTCTTTCTCTCCAGGGGTGGAAGCTCAGGCAGGGTACTGGGACCCCAGGCTTTAGTTCTGCTTAGCATCCACTCACCTGGGGTGCTCTGGGCTGGTTACTTGGCTTTTTCTGTGTGATACAGAACTGACCTGCTAGGTCACTTAGCAACCTCAGTTTCCTCCTCTATGAAATGGGAACAGCAGTCATGACAGCTCCCTGGCAGGGTATTGTGAGGGGTAGGGAGAGCGGTCAGTGGGTTTGGTTGTGTGATCCTTTCCACCGTGCAGGGGAGACCTCCCGCTTCAGGGCACCAAGGAACCAGAATGCAGAGTGGGTGGCTCCTCTCAGGGATCAACTCCTAGGAGAAGGTATACTCTTGGCACAGGGTCCGGGAGTGGGTGGGGCAGGTTCTCAGTAAATCGAAGATTTGTGGAAGGAAAGAGATTGGACTTGGTAATGGACTTTGAAACAGGCCACTCAGGCCTGATAATGCAGGCTTTTCTAGCCCTGCCAAACCGTGCTTTTCCTCATCCATCTCTTCAGTCATGCAGCTACTCATTCCACAGATACTCCCAAGGCACTCTCTCTGTGTCCTGCACTGGGATACAGCACTGAGCATGGTGCCTGCCCTCATGGAGCTCCCACTCCACATGGGGAAGAAAGACCTTAAACAAATAGCTGCATACATCAGTACAAGGTTACAACACTTAACAGGAGCTAGCAAGGAAGAGAGGGGATATTGCAAGTGCATAGCAAAGACCAACTCCTCCTGAAGGCTAGTACTTGCTACCTGCCTGGCAGGGCCCTAATCCCTTGACATTGACTCACTGAATCCTCGCCACGTCCCTGTGGGGTGAGAGCCATCATTACCTCCATTTACAGAAGCGGAAACTGGGCAGAGCCCAGATCTCAATTGTTCCCCCAATTCTGTGCCCTAGGAGGGCAGGCTTCCGTCTTCCTTTTTCCACAAATGAGGAAACTGAGACTTTGGCCGGAGTCAAATATTTTTCTCAAGGTCACAGATAGGAATAGCTGAGTTCCCTGGTCCTTCTCCTCCTACCAAAGTCCAATCAACCTAGGACAGAATTTTTAGCCCAGTGAAGAGAAATCCTCCCTCGAGGAATGAACGCATGGTCTAGTAGGAAAGATGGACATTGTGGAAGATCAATTGTATTCATAGTCCCATAATTCTTCACCCCTCCCTGTATCTACATCCTTCACCCAGTAACTCCACAATGCCCTCCAACCCGGGATAGAATGTTCTGCCTAATCTTTGATGCTGGGCTCAGCTCTGTGACTTGCTTTGGCCAGTAGGATGTTAGCCCACTTGGTGTAGAGGCTTGACAAAGCACTCGCAAGTTTCCTCTTTTGCTCTTTCTCTTCTGCTGTGGTCACGAGAACATAACAGCTAACTTGCTGAGTGACTAAGACACGTGGCCCTGGGCCGAGTCACCCCATCGTCCCAGCCGAGGCCATTGTAGGTCAGCAGCTGACCCCAGCTAGGATCAGCTGAGCTAAATGAATGAACCATGAGCTGAGAGAATGTTTGCCACTGAGGTTCTGGGTTGTTTGTTATGCAGCATTACCGTGGCAATCAATGACAGATGCAGACGTGTATGCGACCAGTTCGACTGTAGATGCAGGTGCTAAGGGCTCTGCACAAAGCAGGGGAGGAACAATACATTCTGAGCTGAGAGGTCAGAAATGAGTCATAGAAGCGCAACACAAAGCTGAATCTTGAAGAAGTAAGAAAGTGTCGCAGGCAAATAAAGCAGGCTCAGGCATGAGGTGTACAACTACAAGGCGTGTTTGGGGAAGGGCTGTTTGTGGCTGGTACACGTAGGGCAATGTGGGAAGTAAGCCTGGGCTGCCCCATCGAGGAGCCCGATGGTGGCAAACCCCGAATGCCAACGTGGCAATGCTAAGTGGGCAACAGAGAGCTGTGGAAGGTTGACAAGCTGCGAGGGAGTGCAATGGACTGAATGTTTGTGTCCCCTCAAAATCCATACGTTGAAATCATATTAGGAGGTGGAGCCTTGGGAAGGTGATTAGGTCATGACGGATAAACCCTCATGTATGGGATTAGTGCCTCCTAAAAGAGGCCCTGGAGAACTCTCGCTCTCTTTCTGCCATATGGGGACACAACGAGAACTAGGCCGCCTGCAACCCTGAAGGAGGCTGTCTGTCACCAGAACCCAGTCATGCCAGCACCCTGATCTTCCACCGTCCAGAACTGTGAGACGTAAACTTCTGTTGTTTTTAAGTCACCCCGTCTATGATACTTTTTTGTTTTTAAATAAATGTATTTATTTATTTTTATTTTTTGGCTGCGTTGGGTCTTCGTTGCTGTGCGCGGGCTTTCTCTAGTTGCGGTGAGCAGGGGCTACTCTGCATTGAGGTGCGCGGGCTTCTCATTGCGGTGGCTTCTCTTGTTGCGGAGCACGGGCTCTAGACACGCGGTCTCAGTAGTTGTGGCACGTGGGCTCAGTAGTTGTGGCTCACAGGCTCTAGAGCGCAGGCTCGGTAGTTGTGGCGTACGGGCTTAGTTGCTCCGCGGCATGTGGGATCTTCCCGGACCAGGGCTTGAACCCGTGTCCCCTGCATTGGCAGGCGGATTCTTAACCACTGCACCACCAGGGAAGCCCTGTGATCCTTTGTTATAGCAGCTCTGACTCAGACAGGGAGGTTGATGCTTGTTTTGTTTTGCCCCTCTATTCAGGTGCCAAGCCTTGCACGTTTGGTCCGTGCTGGTGCCCCACTCCCACCTCTCTGGCCTGATTCTGACCTTCTCATTGGGGCTTTTGCTCATCCTCTGTATGGAATCCCAGACCAACCCCAACAGTCCTTCCCTAGAAAAAGGTTAATTAGAACTTCCATCTCACAAGAGCCTTTTCTAGCATTAAAGTCAAGAGATTCATTTTGAAGCTCCTCTAGGACAGGCCTTTGCAGCTGGGAAGGCCGTGACCTTTGGAGTCTGAGATGACCTGGGTTCCAAGGCTATGTCGCCATGTACTGAGGGCATGACCCTGGGGAGTCCCATCCCCTCTCAGAGCTCTCCTAGCCCTCACTGCCTTGAATCCTCACTATGCCCTGGAAGGCCAGTATCCCTGAAACTGAGAGGCTCAGAGAGGTGGGGTGGTCTTCCCAGGGTCACATAGCTAGAATGCAGCCCAGGCAGGATGGGACCTAGTCTTTGTGTCCAGGTGCCATTGGGACTTGGCACCTTCTGGGACTCCTTCCTGAAATCCTGTGAGGTAGGATGGTACATTTTCTCCAAAGGCAGTTGCCGAGAATTTCTCCCTACCTGAACACGTAGGATGCTCCTCCCGGAAAGAGGAAGGCCTGTTCCCCCAACTCCCTCCCCCACCGCCCCTCGCCCACCCCACCCCACCCCACCCCCGCCTTGAATCTCGACTGGCCCTGTGACTTTGACAAAGAGAATATGGCGGAAGTGACTCTGCCAGTTCCAGGCCTAGCCTTAAATGGCCTAGACCTTCTGCTTTCTCTCTCTCCTTTGGAGGCCAGCGGCCATGCACAGCGGCCTGGGCAGACTAGAGTGATGGGAGCCATGTGGAGAGAAAGGCCATGCGGAGGGGAGCTGAGGCACCCCAGCACAGGCATATGAGGGAGGCCTTGTAGACGTTTCAGCCCAGCCACACTCCCAGCTGGACCCAGCCATGCTGACTCCACGTGGAGCAGGGGATCCTCCCAGCTGGCCCACGGACTGTGAGAAGTAGTAAATCACCATTATTTCAAGCCACTAAGCTATGGGGTGGTTTGTTACACAGCAGAGATAACTGAAACAGGTGGCCCCGTGGATGCCTGGGTTCTATAAGTCCCCGGGGACCTCTAACCCCCTCCAGAGCCCTGAACCCTGGTTGCCATGGTTCCCAGGCAGATGGTGAGTGTTTCCACCTGTTTTACTCTTTCTAAGGAAGGTGAGGGGAGTTGTGTGGTTCCCCCCACATCCCATGTGAAGTCGTGCCTATGACAAGCTAATGGAGCTCCTATGACAGAAATGACAAGCTAAGAACTTGAAGTCTGTGGTCAGACTCCTGAGATTTAAGTCCCAGATCTGCCACTTTCTAGCTGTGTGACCTCGGGCAATTTACTTACCCTCTCTGTGTCTTGGTTTTCTCATCTGGAAAATGAGGTTAATGTTCATGCCTATCTCATAGAGTTCCTATGAGGATTAAATGCAGTAATATACACAAACTCAAAATAGTGCCTGACTCATTGTAAACCCTCAATAAATATTATCTGTTGTTTCACTACTACTAGTATTACCAGGCTCCAGGGATTCTGAGCTGGATATTTCAGTATTCTGGAGAAGTATAGCTGACACCTAAACAGGTAAGTTGTAATACAGAGGGATAAAAATAAAAATAGGAACATGGTCAAGTCTAGGAGGGATTTCTCCTACCTGGGAATTAGGAAGTCTTCCTGAGGGAAGTGACAATTGAGCTGGGTTTTAAAGACTGACAAGGAGTTTGCTGGCTTTATCAGTTAGGTTTACACTTGGCTCTGAAGGAAAACATAAACACAAAATAACAGTGGCTTAAACAAGATAGAAGCTTATGTCTGACTCAAGTAGAAATCTGGTGGTGGGAGGCCCAGGTCTCATAGGATGCTCCACGGTGACAGGTACCCAGGTTCCTCCTATCTTCTTGTTCCATGTGCTTGGGCTCTAGCCCAGGCTCTCCTCCTGGTGCAAGGTGGCTGCTGGAGCTCCAGCAACCATGTCTCTTTAAGGACACTCCTGAAAGTTGTACACTGCACTTGGAAGCCATTGTCTAGGCTCTGTCCCATGGCCAATCTAACTGCAAGGGAGACTGAGAAACATATTCTTTATTTTGGGTGGCCATGTGCCCAGCTAGCTAAGACTTGGGGGTTCCATTGCTAAGGAAGACTTGGGGAACAGACAGTGGAGGTCATGACTGGCCAAGTTTGCCACACAGAGGACAGATGGTAGGAAAGGATTCCGACTAGAAGGAACGGCATATGCACAGGGCCTTTGAGGGTCTTCACTCCTTCTCTCCTGAGGCAGTCACTGCTTCAACGTGGCTGCGTCCATGGACTTGCCTTTAGATCAGCTTCTTGTCAGGCAGACACGTCCCACTCCCAGCTCTCCTGTTACTCTGGAACCTCCCACCTACCCACTGTGTCCACGGGAGAAACTGAGATGCCCGGAGGAGCTTCTGGTCACTGAGGAGACAGAGCTGTGAGTGGAGGGGCCACAGGGAGAACGGCCCGAGCTCTCCTCGGCCTTCTGACCTAGGCCTGGACAGGGGCGGGCCCATTCCCAGGGCTCCCAGGCCAGGGGAATGATGTAAACGAAGGCCAGGAGGTGGCTCTTAAGGCGCTAAGGGGGCCCTTGAAGGGAGCTCTCGGGGAACAAGAGCCCACGTGCCTACAGGTCACATCACACGGATGTGCTGGTCAGTCATGGCGGGCTGGGGCCGTGGAGTCAGTGCTGTTGGAGAAGATTGGGAGGCACAAAGGACAGGATACTGACGCGAGCAAAGGGAAGCACAGGCCTCACTCCCAGGCCCCTCTGGGGCTGGAGGCAAAGAGTGGGAGATCCACCCGGCACAGGTGTTTGTGTGGAACTCCAGTTCTGCCTTGGACATGCTGGGTGACTTGAAGCCTCAGTTTTCTCCTCTGTAAAATGGCGCCTGCTTCTCAAGGGCATGATGAGGGTTCCAAATGATGGATAGGAAAAGCCTGTGGGAGAGCTCAGGTGCCGCGCACAGTGCCAGTTACTGCGGAAACTTCTGAAAGAAGGGCCTCCCACGGGCCTGGGCTTTCAACGAGGCAGGGTTGCCTGGCCTCCAGGGCCTAGCTGGGGCCTTGGTTTCTCAGGCAGCCACCCTTGACCGCCTGTGCACCCCTGCCCTCACCTCCTAACCTTTCATAGCCTCTGGCTCCAGGAGCTCCCAATGCAGACTCGAGCCTGCAGCCCAGTCCCCGCTAACAGGCCATCTTCCAAGAGCCTGGAGACTCAGGCGATGGTGGCCTGGTGGCTAGAAAACCCCGGTACTAAAGTGAATACTCACCCAGCGAGGACTCACTGCTCACACGCCACAGCGACTAGGCAGGCAACCCATGTGGAAAGAGGCTCAGGTGGGCGGCAGGCAGCCTCTTTCAGACTGGGGGAGGGTGTGCCCACCCAGCTCAAAGGAAGTGTCTTTATACACTGTGTTCAAAGCACCAGCACTAAAAGGCAGAACCACAGACTGGAAGCTTTGTGACAGCCAGCCTGGAAGAGAGCAGTACCCATTTGCTTTGCTTCTGTGACGGAGGTGGGGTGGGGGTCCTGGGTCTGACTGGGGGGTAGAGTCTGAAGCAGGCAAGAGACGCCTATTGTTTTGTTTGCTGAGCGTTGCCCCCTTGCGGGAGCTGCTCTCCATCATCATTGGCCACAGGTTTCCGGCGGGATTTGCCATATTGATTCTCCCCAGGTGGGGATCACCTGACCGCACGGAGCCAATCTCTGACTTCTGCAGAGAATTTGGAATCAGAACCAAAAGACTTCAGCTAAGGCCGGCTGTCTTCACATCTAGAGGCCTGGGGGCTGTTGACAGCCGTGCTTTCTACTACTGGCTGGAGAGGTGGACGGAGCCAGGGGCTGTGAGGAAGATGAAGAGACAGCAGAGAGCAGCAAGGTAAGAGAAGCGGGGGAGCCCCGCTGGGCACCCCGCAGGGCTCTTAGCCCTGGCTGCACCCTTTCCTGAGGCCGACTAGGTCCTGGTCTGCTGGTCTGGAAGGTACACCCCGGCTCCTTTCAACAACTTCCATGCCCCCATCCCACCCCTCACCCCCTGCCAGTATCTTCCTTCTCTTGCTGTAGCTAGTTTAGGTGAGTTTGTGCTTCTACTCAAATAATCCCACCGATATGAAGAAAAGCAGAATAAGCCCTGTTTTTCCATGACTGCCACTCACTGATCCAGCTGCTTCACCTGCATTATTTCATTAAATCCTTATGATGACTCTGTGAGGTAGGTATTGTTCTTATTTTCATTTGGCAGATGAGAACATTGAGGCCCAGAGAGGCTAAGCAACGTGTCCAGAGTCACACAGCAGACAGGAATGAGTCTGGGCTGGCTGATTCTAGAGGCCGAGTAGGGGTCTTCCTGTGCACTTACCCTCCCTGCTGGAGGGGGCTGCATTTGAAAGTCACTGGCCTGGAGGGTTCTGTTGGGCCTCATGCAGAGCCTGTGATTCTGTGGGCTTGTTCGACTCTGTTTTCTTAAATAGGTTTGAACATCTTGAGAAAGAGCCAACCTGGTTGGGCTTTAAGTTTTCAGAACTGGGCTGGAGGTGGCCTCCTTGGGGAGCCCAGCCAGGGCCTGGCCGAGCCCCCGGACCAGGCCGCCTGTGGATGCTGACATCATGTCCTGCCACAGCTTTGAGGCCCACCTCTGAGCCACAGAGGTGGTCCTCCCCCAGACCCCAAACCTAAGTCACCCCCTCCAGGAGGCCTTTCAGGGCCCTGGTGGCTATGACCTTTCCTCTGTTCTCCCTGACACTCATTTTGCCGTGGTCCCGTCTCAGGACTCTGGAACCTTCGGCTGGGTTCTCCTGCTGAAGAGTCGTGTTGGACAAAGCCGACACCTGGGATAAGCTTGGCCCCTGTCCCAACCTTGGGGGGCGGGGGAGCTGTTTGTCCTCGGAGGCGGAGAGAGAAGACCCAGCGCTGGCTGGGCCATGGGAAGCCATGGGGTCCTGGAAGAAACACCAGGGGACCTGGCAGCTCCAGGAGGCTCAGGGGAGATTCTCAGGGGCCTGGCCGTGTATAGACAGGGGGAGACAGAGACAAAGACCAGCTGTCGCACCCTTTAAAAATCTTTAAAATTTGCTCATTTGAATTCTATGAATGTATAGTTTTCAAAGTAAATGGGATCATATATGTTTTATATCCATCCATCTATATCTATCTATCAGTAGATAACGGACATCCTTCCAAATGAACAGAGACCTATGTCATTCTCGTTATAGAATGGGCAGCTCAAAGAAATCTCAGGACTGGTTTCATTGTGAATGTAGCTAAAAGAATTCTAAGCAATATATTAGCAAAAGAAATCTAGCACTGTAGTCAATTAAAAGAATAACACCTCGTGACCCAGTAGGAGTTGACTTCGGGGATGCCAAGATGGTCGTTCTTGGGAACTCCACCAGCAGTGTTCACGGCACTGACGGATAGTGGAGGGAAGCCATGTGATTCTCTCAGTAGATGGTAGAAAAGGTTTGCATGCCGATTGGCAGCCCGTCCTGATAAAGCCGTGAGAAAGAATCCTAAACATGGCCAGAAGTATTTACCAAACCCTAGCACCAAACAGAGGGGCAGGTGTATTAAAGGCATCCTTGTTTAAGCCCAGAGCAGACAAGGCTCAGGGTCCAGCCCATGACTGTTATTCCATGTTGTCCCAACTAGAGGCCCAGGTAGAGTGGAGGTGAGTGGGGACCCAGGGCAGTGGTGGAGGAGCTGGTGCCAGTGGCCTCTGGGCTTTCCTCTCTCTGGAGTCCCTTTTGCCAGAGGTGAATTTACCCTGAAGCTAAAGCAGTTTCAACCTCAGGGCCCCTCACTTGCAGCAGCCCTTCCAAGACTCTGTAACCAATTCTATAGTCACAATTCGGTATTCTTGTTCTTAAAACAGCCCTTGAGCTGTTTCAAGCCTCAGACCCTCACACCTGGACCCTCTTCCGACTCCAGCTCAGCTCTTTCCCCCTGGATTTTAGTCACTGCGCCACCTTGAGTCCCCAGCACCCAGCCCAGTCCTGGCCAGGTGTGTAGACAGGTTGTGGAGTGAATGAATGAGGAAAGCAGAGGAACATGACTTGTCCAAGGTCACTCTGCTGTCAGTGGCAGAGCCGAGACCAGAGCCCGGCTCTACCCACCCTGTGCAGGGACCCACCCACCTCACCAGGTGGCAGCTTGGCTTGGGTTTTGCCCTCATGACGTCCAGGAGGTGCTGGAAGCATAAAGAGGGTTGAGTTCTGACCATGGGTAACCAGAGAGAGACCCAGCTGCGGGAAGATACCCAGGCCGCCCATTGCATGTGGCTGTGGGGCTGGCACCTGTGTTCCTGACCCTCCACCCGCCATCCCCTTAGGGTCCCTGTAGCCAAGCGTTCTGGGAGCCACCCTCGAGACAAGCCTCATCCCTGAGTCCTCTCCCTCCCTGGGTCCTTCAAGCTATGTTGAGTTTCTGTCACTTCTGGGACAGCCTTGAGGAGGGGGTGAAACAGAGAACAGACAATAAACATGGCCGTGTGCCTTCCCCACTCAGGCTGTACTGTATTAAATGAAAACAGCAGCTTGAACGACAAGAGGATCCCATTTTTGTGAAAATAAGTATATATTAATATGTGTGTATTCACATGGGGGGACATCTAGAAAGACATACACCCGAAACTTTAACAAAAGTGGTCTCCAGGTGATGGAATCCCAGTGATTTCTCCTTTTTCTTTTAGCTTTTCTGTATTTTCTAATTTTTCTATCATTATTATGTATTACTTGTGGAGAGGCAGCGTAGTGCAGTGTTTAAGAGTCAGAATGGAGTTCACGTCCGAGCCCTCCCTCATTCTGGCTGTGTGTGCGCGCGTGCAGGTCACTTGATATCTCTGAGCTCCGGGCTCTCCATCTACAAGATGAAGTGGAGGTGAACATTGAGCCTGACTTATTACAATGGAAAAACCTGCTAGACCCCACCCGGTGATGCAATTTAATACCACTAGTAATGGGGCAAACCCACCCGAGAAGCACACAGCACCCAGTTTCCTGCTGGCAACCATGACCCTGGATCTAGTCTTGAGGAAACGTCAGACAAATCAAATAGGGTGACGTGATGCGAGGCATCTGGCCTGGACTTTTCAAAAACGCCAATGGCATGAAAGGAAGGAAGAAAGAAAAAGTCTGGAGAACTCTTCGAGGTTAAAGGAGATGCAAAAGGGGATGCTTGATTGGATCCTGAGTAGGACGGGGAGGCCACGAAGGGCACGATTGAGACAATTGGACAAATTTGCAGATGGAGAGTACATTAGATAACAGTATGACAATGTTAGATTTCCTAAGTGTCATCACCGTATAGGGACGGTGTAGGGAAATGTCCTCATTCTGAAGAGGTATTTGCTGAAATACTTAGGGAAGAGTACGATGTTGTCTGCAGCTAACTCTCCAATGGTTCAGAGATAAAGCAAATGTAGCAAAATTGAATTGAACGGAATGCCCCGCACAGGGCGGATCTCAGTCCTGGCAGCCACTACTCCACCCGGCCTAGAGCTGCCTCCGCCCTGTCTCCTTTTCCTTCCACCCCCTCCCCTGAGCCCCCTTTCCCAGAGGAGGTGGCCACAGGGGACACTCTGGGAGAATGGCAGGGTGCAGGCCACAGGCCATCTCCCTGATATTCAAAACTTCCCCAGACTCGTGCTCCAAACAGCCTCATTCCACCTCTGCCCACATGCCCTGGACCCTCATTCATCACAGACACGCGTGGGCCATCCCCCTCCTCCAGTCTGCTCACACAGTTCCCTTAGCCTAGAAAGCCACCCTTCCCTTTCCTGCCAGTAAAATCCAACTTACCCTTCAAAGAAAGCCCACTTAGGTGCTCAAAGGGCTCCCTCTTTCCCAACCCAGGGAAGAAGCATGCTTTCCTGGAATGGCCCCCCTTGGGCTGTTATCCCACTCTGCGATGCCCAAGTTGAGCCTGGGAGCTCCAGTTCGCAGGGACCAGGTTGCAACCACCCCTGTGTCTCTAGGACATATCGAGGGCCTGAGCCATAGGAGACACTCTCCATGTGTTTACTGCCAAAGGGTTGGGTGCCAGCACGAATCCACTGCCATTTTGGAGACTAGTTAAATACACGTTGGTATGTTCATATAATAGAATTACTATGCAGGTATCAAAAGAATGACTTGGACTGGTATGGAATAATCCCAGATATAACAATAAGTGAACGCAGTGAGCTGCTTACTATTTGTGTGAGAAAAAAAGCATGTATACTTGTAGTAGCAAAGGTTGCCTCAGGAGAGAGGCAGCGGGGGCTAGGGGGACGGGGAGGGAGTGAGAGTTTTTGAGTTTGTGTCTTGCATATGTGAACCTATTTAACAAATCTACATGATTTAGATTTATAATGGAGCACCCACTCTTTGGGGGAGGTTCAGGGAACCCCAGAAGTTGGATGCTGAGGAAAGAGGGGAGAAGCAGGTGAGCATTGCCCCCGGTGGAGGAGGAGTCTGGGCTGCTTGCCTGCGACTCTTGCTGGAGGACCCTGACCTTGAGCCCCGAGGCAGCAGAGGCGGGCAGCAGCCTCCCAGAATCCTCAGCGCCATAGGCATTTCTCACTTACTCGAGTGCCATCCTCTGGGCCCTGCAGCATCTTATGCCATGACTTCACTGGAAATGTCCTGCCTCCATTTTCATGTGTGGAGTCCTACACCCACCCAGTTCCTGCCTCTGGCCCAGTGTTCCCCTAAGGCCCCCGTCAGAGTCCTCCCTCTCGTCATCCTGCTCCCCGACGTCCTCAGTGTTTGCTCCGAAGTCCTCAGAGCTGAGCAGGCCCAAGTGAGAGGGAAAAGGAGGGAAGGGCATCTAGAGATTTTGGCCCTGCTGGCCTTTCTCAGGCCCAAGGCTTCCTGCTGCCCAAGCCCTTTGCTTGTTCGTGTGTTGGGACAAAGGGCTGCCCACCCCAAGCCCATACTCCCCTTTCACTACGGGGAAGCAGTGGGAATTTCATGCCTCCTGGGGCCCCTTTGCACGGGGAAGGGACTGGAACGTGTATATAATAGGATGCATGGTTAAAGGAAAGTTATTCTGCCATTTGTTACAATGGTTAAAACAGGTAAGGAAGACTTTATTCGGGACTATTGCCATAGGTGTCAAGACTCTCACAGTAGCGGGGAGAGATGAGGCTCAACATTGAGTACAGCAAAGACAGCCAGGGTTTATAGCCAACAAGCAGAATGAGGGGTCAGTGGATGGAAAATTACTAAGAGGAGACCTCAAGGGGAGGGGCAATTCTTACTAAACCAACTTAACAGGATTCTTGCTGAAGGCAGGCCAGGATGATCAGATACCAAGCGTGGAGGATTCTCACTAAACTGATTTAGCAGGATTCTTGCTAAACTGGGGCGAGGTAGGCCAAAGACAAGGCCCAAGGACAAGGCCTAGTTGAAAAGAGCGCTCAGAGGAGCCTGTCTGAAGTTTGGTCAAGGACAGAGTCTTTGCCACATATTATAGGATCTGGGGAAAATCCCCCTTTTTATAGCTGAGGAATGGAGGCCCAGAGCAGTCATTTGCCTGGGGTCCGCTTTAATCCCCCTCACCCCCAGGAAGCTCAGCCCCAAGACTCCTGCTGCATCTGGCCCACAAGCTGTGGGTAAAAGGGCCTGAGCTCCAGCCCCGCTGTGGCTGCCAACTCATTGCTGTGTGACCCTGGTTTAGTCTGGCCCATCTCTGGGCCTCGCAATGGGACCCAAGAACAAAGCCACCAGAGTACTCTGGCCAAGCCATGGGAGCTCAGGGGAGCCGGGTGGTCCAGGCCTAGGACGGGCAAGGCAATAATTAGCTGAGAGCTCCTCTGGAATGTTAAGTACCCAGCCCTGGAATGCAGCTCCTGCCGGCTGCAAATACCCCCCACCATCAGACAGGCCCTGCAGTAAGATAAAAATCAGGGTGGGCAGGCACTGGGGACCCTGTCTTGGGAGCCCTCCCCTACATTTCTCTGGCCTCTCCCAGGATCTCCTCCATTTGGAATTCCCTCCATCTTAGGGCTCGCTTGGAACAAGCCTTTGCAGATGTGGTAGGGGCTTCTAAGATGACCCCTGCCTCCTGCATCAGTATAATCCCCTCTCCTTCAATGTGGGCTAGACCCAGTGACCGCTCCTGACAAACGGAGGACAGCAAAGTGATGGAATGTCACTTCTGATATTAGGTTACAAAAGGACCACGCCTTTCATCTGGGGCATGCTTTTGCTCTCTCTGAGGGAAGCCAGCTGCCAAGCTGTGAGCTGCCCAACAGAGAGGCCCATGCAGCAGGGCTCCGGCCAACAGCCAGCGGGATCAGCGAGGCCAGCAAGGAACCGAGGTCTGCAGTCCAGCAACCCACGAGGCCCCAAATCCTGCCAATAAGCACGTGAGTGAGCTTGGATGACTGCAGGCCTGGCTGACGGCTCGACTGCAGCCTGTGAGAGACCACGAGGCAGAGGGCCAGCTAGGCTCTGCCCAGACTCCTGACCCACAGAAACTGACTTGCCCAAGGTCACAGAGCCTGGGACTGCCAGGTCCAGGATTGGAACCAAGGTTTTCCAACTCTCAGCCCAGTGTGCAGGGCCCTAGACCAGTGGTTCTCACACTTTAGTTTGCATTAGAATCATCTGGAGGGCTTGTGAAAACCAAGAGCTGGGCCCCATCCTCGGGGTTTCTGATTCTGCAGGCCTGGGTGGGGCCTGAGAATTTGCGCTTCTGACAAGTTTCAGGTGGTGCTGATGTGGCTGGCGGAGGACCACACTTTGAGAACCAGCGCTGTAGACTCTCCGTCTCCCACATCACTCTGCTGATGGGCCCCCAAAGCACAGACCAAGGGCAATTTGCCACGTCCCGAATGCCTGTCTAGGCACCATTTCCTCTGAGGGAGTCGGGTGTGGTTGAAAGAACCACAGAGGGCAGTGCCCTGTCTTGTTCATCTTTGCAACTGTTTCTGACCCATCAAACCCACAGGTACATGTGACATTCCACAATTTTATAAGGTTACATTTTGGGGAAAAATGAATTTCTTTTTATCAAAACCATACCAAAAATATTTTATTTTGTTCAGATGATCAAGTATTATATGCAGGAATAGTTTTGTTAAGGAAACTACCAATAGGACCTCAATAGGAAGTGAAATAATTCTCTCTCTGCTGTAATGGTTTCCGTGTTTTGTCACTTAGGGGCTGGCTTTATCCATCCTTGTATTTTACCTTTTGGGCACTAAACCTTCTTAAAGCTGTTGCTTTGGATACTAGGTAATTGGTAGATCTATTGATATAGATATAGATTCATATGTGGATGTGGATTCAAATACGGATACAGATGAAGATGTAGCAGTGATGTTCCCTAAGGAGAAAGGACATGCTCCCTCCCTCTGCTTCCCTCTGCCCAGAATGGGGATGGTGCGGCAGCCAACTTGGACGCATCAAGATGGCAGAGCAATAAGGTGGAAGGGGCCTGGATGCCTGGACAAGCTCGCGGAGGAGGATCTCCATTCCCGTCCTAGACAATCTACCCCTAGGTCATCGTAGGAGAGAAAAGTGAACTCCACTCTGCCATGGCTCTAATACATCACACGCACGTGTCCCCCCAGCAGACCACAAGCTCCTTGAGAGTAGGGCTAGAGCCCCCATCTTTCTTCCTACAGCTCTCAGAACAGGGCCTAGTGCATTTCAGTTCTGGTTCTGCCCCTTAGTAGCAGGCAACCCGGGGCAAGTGACCTCCCTGGCCTCTTCTACAAAATGGGGCTAAAAAACCATTCTCATAAGATTCGCATCAAGCTTAGTGAGATGATGTGCATAAAATGCTAGGCCCTGTACACCTAATAGGAGCTAAATAAATGGTGGATATTATCAGCTATAAGTTTTCAGAAATCGGATCCTGTCCCCTCCCACCCTGCTTTAAACCCTGACTTCCCTTAAGATAACATCTAACCTCCCTACCATGGCCCTAAGACCTTTTATGCTTCAATCCTGACCACCTCCCTAGTCTTATCACTCATACTGTGAACTCTACAGCCAGATAGAGTTGCTCTGGCATCCTGTCTTTTCCTAAGGTCAGAGTAAAGGGTGAGAAATGGAAAGAAAAAAAAAAAAAGTGAGAAACGTACCAAGTCCAAATGACCCTTGAAAATCCCTTAAACTGCACATAGGGACAGTATCCAGACCTAGTACCTCTCAGTGAGGCAAGTCCAAAACAGGTTTCCTCCAGTGTGGAAACAGGGGGCTATATCTTCAGTTGAGCCCCAGATAAAGTAGCTGGCTTGTGTTTAGGGGCCTCATGAGACCAAAAGTATGTGTCTTTCATCAGCATCACATTCAGAATGAAGCGTTCATTGATTCTTCTCTCCTGTACTCCCAGTCCTTGTAACATGCACTGCCTCTTACGCCCAAGCCTTTGCACATGCTGTTCCTTTTGCCACCAACCCCCCAGCCTCCCTGCCTCCCCCTCCACTTGGCCTGGCCAATCCTCATTCCTCTTTCAGGCCTCTGTGCAGGTGCCACTTCCTCAGGGAAGCTTTTCCTAACTTCCATCCCCTGAAGCTCCTCTGTCCTGTGCAGCAGGCCTCCCGCTATACAATCAGCCCTCCCTCATCCATGGTGTCTGCCTCTGCAATTCAATCAACCCTGGATGGAAAATATTCGGGGAAAAAAAAGCCAGAAAGCTCTAAAAAGCAAAACTTGAATTTGCTGTTGGCCCGGCAACTATTTACATAGCATTTACATTGTATTTACAACTGTTTACATGGCGTTGTATTAGGTATTATAAGTAGTCTAGAGATGATTTAAAGTACACTGGAGGACATACGTTTTGTTATTTTGGAACTACTACCCCATCTTATATAAGGGACTTGAGCACCCCTGGATTTTGGTATCAATGGGGGTCCTGGAACCAGTCCCCCCAGGCCTCACACGGGAGCGATGACTGTATATTTTTGCGTGGCTGCCTGTGGGTCTTTTCTAAGAAGTCTTTCCTTCTCTTTTGTTCAGTGCTCGGTCCCCAGCGCCTAGCACAGAATTTGGCGCACAGGCGATGCCCCGATAAATGCTCATGGAATGAATGGGCCCATGAGGAAACGGGTGGCAGTAGTCCGGGATGCCTTTGCCTCCATCAGCCAGCATCCTGGGGAGGGCAGGGAGGGGGAAGGGAGCCCTGCGGGGGCCTCTCCTTCCCCATCATCCTCCCAGACCCCTTCCCTGCCCAACAGGGCGCCACTGGCCTGTCCCACACCCTCTCTGCCGCCTGCCCAGTGACCTAATTATTGTTTTTTCTTCCAGCCCCGCGGAGGGGAAAACAGAAATTCCTGGTGGATGACACAGGCCCGGCGGCCGCCTGAGAGCCGAGCACGGGACCGGCTGGGCCGGCTTCGCCCGCCCTGAACCCACCGCCCGCCCCGCCACCAGGGCCGCGGGAACCCGTCATCAGCCTAAGTACAGAGCGGGCGGCCGGGCGGGCGGCCGGGAAATTGCCGGTTCCCGCTGACCCGCGGGGCCTGCGGGCGCCCCGAGTCTGGGGGCCAGGAGCGGGCGGGCCGGGGGACCCCGGGGGTCACGAGCGCCCGGGCTGGGTTGGCCCGTCCTCACTACCCGACGCCTGGCAGGCCCGCCGAAGGGGAAGGAGCGGGGGCTCGCAGGGGCCGCGCTCGGGCAGCTGGGGTGGCAGGGGGCGGCGGGAGGCGCCAGCGCGGGGGTGGGAGGGGAGGAATTTGAGCGGCTCGGCCCAGGGTGCGGCCCCGGCGCGAGGCCAGGGCCCTGCGGCGCACAGCACAGCCCAGAGTGCTCTGCGAGGGCTGGGGGGCCTTCAGCACCCCTTCCCCCTTCTGGGCGCCGCCCCCACTCTTACAAGGAGCATTGGGCTCGGAGCCAGACTCGTGGGGTCGCGCATCCCCACCCCAACGGGCTGCTTCATCTGCCATGTGCCATCTTTCCGTCCGTGGGCCCTTGATGCTGGAGGGAGCCTCAGTTCCCCCACCTGTGAAATGGGTTAACATCTGGGGATGACTGAGATGTGCGTGGGTTCACTGTCCTCTATGCCTAGCAGATAAGAGATGCTCCATTTTCTTTCAGTTATTAGGGGAAAAGGCACTTAGTTGCTCGTGCTCTCCCTCAACAAATACCGATTGAACACCTACTCGGTGCTGTGTTAGGCTTTGTGTTATAGTGATGAATAAGACAGATAAAATCTTACATTCTCAGAGGAGGCAAACAAGCAAACAATAAATGAATATGCACATCAGATAAGACAGTGCTTCAGATGGTGATAGGTGTTACTCTAATGGGCTAAGGAGAGTGGGAGGAGTTGTTCAGTTTAGACTCAGTGGTCCTAGAAGGAAGGTCTTCTTGGTCAAGTGCCCTTGAGCTGAGATCTGAGTGAAGTGTGGGAGTGAGCAAGGCCATTATCTAGGGGAAGGCCTTTTGGATAAAGCAAACAGCAGGTGCAAAGGCCCTGGCTCCCCTACCCACCCCTTGTTGGGTAGATTCTACCTTGTTGGCAGAACCCATCTCTCAGGTTCCTGGGCTTCTGAAGCACAAAATACTCCCCTTTCTACCTCAGTCCACGGGAAGGAAGCATGGAGAGCAGATGTGGAGTCAGACCTGGTTTTAAATCCTGGCCCTGCTACTCCCAGCTTTGTGACCTTACATAAGTCACTTAACCTCACTGAGTGGTAATAGTTCTTCCATCCATCAAGTGGGGAGAATAATGGCATGTTTCTTACAGGCTTGTGTGCGATGTCAGTGAGGTAACACTGACACACGGCAAGCCCAGACTTGGGCGTATGTATGTGCTTGAATGGATGGTCTATGGGATCTCTAGGAAGACCTCGGTTTTCTTCATCTGAAAATTAGGTCTCTGACTTGGAGTGAAAAGTTTGGGCTAAACTTTTCCTGGTCTTGGTGGTGATGGGGAGACGTAGTAGAATTGTGAGCACCTTGGGCAAACTCTCGGAGACAGTTCGTAGCTGTGGTCTGGTGTTGGTCACCCTCTGGGATTCAGAGCCCTGTTTACAGAGAGAGAAGCAAAACACAGCTCCCCCACTCACCTGCCCAGATTATCCAAAGCCCAGCCAGGCATTCAGTGGAGTTCAGAGAGGAAACGTCCAGCAAGCCCAGGTCAGAGCAAAGGTGTAACACTGGCAAAGTTCATATTTTATGTCATCACCCTCTTCCTTGACTCCCTCTCCCTGTATCCCTGGATCAACTTGTCCTTCCTTGGGAAAGAACAGGAGGTCAGTCATACCTGAGGGAGGATTTCAGTCTTTGGAGATAGTTCTGCCACAGTCCCGCATTTGACACATGGGAATCTGAAGCCCAGAGAGGGCAGGACTTTGCCAGAGAACACACAGCAGTCCTGAGGTATGAGAATTCATGCCAGCAGACCTTTGATCTAGGGCTGTTTCTTCACTGTACTTCATGGCCAAATTCCACCCATTTTATAGAAGGAAGAAATGAGGCCCAGTGTTGTAATGTGAATCAGCAAAGGCTTCCCAGACCAGCAAGTGGCAGTAGGGAATGAAGAATGTATTCTAGGCAGGGGTGGAAGGAGGTGGGAACCTTCCTGGACCCCTCAAATCATTCATTCCCAGGCCCATCATTTTTGAAGATGATCTCTAAGACCCCCTAAGGGAAAAGTCATCTGGGGAGATCTGTGGCCACTGGCTCCCTCTTCTTACCCAGGAATCCTAAATTCCCCCATCCTGAAGGGCCAGCCCAACAGGTATCCAAGTGCACATTGGTGCCCTCGTCCATCTGGCTCCACTGAGAGCCGGCCGTGATGGCTGAGTTGCCGCAGTGCCTGGAGGCCACCAGGGCACCGCCTCACCCCAGCCAATGACTCTGGCCCTGGCCTGTGGGAGCTTTATCTCAGAACGTGAACGTGGCAGCCGGAGCTGGCACCGAAAGCCCCTCCTGGCCTGTGACCTGCCACCAGCTGCTCCTGGGGGTGGCTTTTCATTCATTCATTCCACACGTATTTCTGGAGGGCCTCTCAGGTGCTAGGCACTGTGCCACATACTGAAGGTGGAGCGGGCACATAAGACTGTGAGGCCTGGCCCTCCGGAGGTCACATTCTAGGGTAGGGGACAGGCAATAAGCAAATATACACAAAATATTAGGTCAGATGGAAGGGACAGCGTGTGATAGGGGTGCTCTTTTCAACTGGGAAATGAAGCAGAGGCCCAGAGAAGTGGGGGGAGAGGCCATGTGGCTGTCTGAGGCAGGAGCAGTTCTGAAAGTGGGAGCTGAAGGTGGAAAGGCCGGTGAGGGGGGACCCCGGCTGACACTTTCAGGGTGTAGCAAGGAAGGCAGTGTGGCTGGAATGAGTGGGAAGGGAGAGGGAGGGTATGAGACCTGAGAGTGGAGGGGCCAGACCCTGCGTGTTCTTTACAGCTCGGAGATGCTGTGCTTATTCTGTGTCTGCCTGGGAGTGGAGCTGTGCCCTCCCGAGGCAGCTTGGACATGTCAGGAGCCGATTACAGAGCAGGCTATCGGAGTCACCCCTTTGCTTCCTCTCTCTTTTGGCTCCCTCCACCCTTGCACCCCCTTCACCTGTTCTAAAAAGCAGGATTAGGGCTTCCCTGGTGGCGCAGTGGTTGAGAGTCCGCCTGCCGATGCAGGGGACACGGGTTCGTGCCCCGGTCCGGGAAGATCCCACATGCTGCGGAGCGGCTGGGCGCATGATCCATGGCCGCTGAGCCTGCGCGTCTGGAGCCTGTGCTCCGCAACGGGAGAGGCCGCAACGGTGAGAGGCCCCCGTACAGCAAAAAAAAAAAAAAAAAAAAAAAAATGCAAGATTAGAAAGAATTTGGAGTCAGAAATATCTGGATTCCAGACCAGGCTCCATGACTTAGTAATTGTGTGAGCTTGGTGAGTGATTTAAACTCTCTGACCCTTGGCCTCTATGTCTGTAAAATGGGGCTGAACATACCTACTGCCGAAATAGCTATGAAAGCTAAGCGTCCACCCACCCCTGACCCTGTGGGTGTGCTCCTAGGTACTTAACCGAGGGAGGCGAATGTGCATGTCCAAAAAGCACGGGCAGGGTGATCCTGGGGGTTGGTCACAATAGCCCCGAAATGGAATCAGCTCTGGCGTCCATCAGCAGAAGAATGGCTAAATGAGGTGTGGTATCGCCCTGCAACGGAATAATACACAACAACATAAAGAAACTGCGGAGAGACGGATGCAGCAACATGAATGAATCTGACATGCTGTTGAGTGAAAGAAGCCAGGCGCAAAGCATAGGTACGTGTTATTCCATTAATAAGAAGTTCAAGGACAGGTAAAGCTAATCTGCGGTGAGAGAGGGTAAGATAGTGGTTGTCCTTAGGGGTTGCGGACTGCAAGGGGGCTTGAGAGAATCTTCTGGCATGTTGGAACTGTGTTTTGTCTTGATCTGGTTGTCACGCAGGTTGATACGCGTGTCAAAGTTCGTTGAGCTTGAGCTCCATGAACAATTTGAGATTCATGTGCGTCGTGCTATGTATATTTCAATTAAAAGGTAAAAAGAAAAAAGTGCACTACCTGGAAAACTGGTGAAGAGTAAATGACATGGAGAATGTAGCTGTGCGTGTCTCAGAATCGGCACCTGCGGACATTCCCTGCATCCCAGTGCCACCCTGAGGGGCAAGGACTGCCTTCCAGCACCCGTGTCCAAGCATTAGCTAGGCTCAAATGACGCCGTGCTGTTAGAATTGAGGGATGGAAGGGGACTGGGTCTTTTTTTTCTGTTGCTTTGCTTTGCGATGAGAAGATTATAGTCTTTATCATTAAATGTGGTAACTCGCTGGTGCTCAGGTCCCCAGGGCTGCTGTGCAGTGGAGACGCTGAAGTGGGGAGCGCTTGGCTTTCCTGGTCGGTGGCCGATGAGATGGCATTGAGAGCATTCCCTCTATTTGCAGTTGGGCAAGATTCCCCAGAGAGAGCCTTGAGGACCCCAGGTTCACCCAGCAATGGAGTGGCAGAGCCCCACCCTCACCTCTCATTGGCCCACATCCAAAATGCCCTCAGGATCAACTGGCTGGGGACAACTGTACCACTTCCATCCTTCCACCCTGTCCCGAGGTCACTGTCCCAAGCCCAGGGAGGGGAGTGACATCCCCAAGGCCACACAGCAAGTCTGCAGCAAAGCCAGGCAAGGCCACGGGCAGAGGGGAGAGTGAGAGGCTGAAGGCTTGGGCCGCCAACCAAGCTCTTCCCTTATGTCTGTGGGGACATGGCCCCTCCTGAGCAGAGGCTGGGGGTGTGTTCCTTCTGCACTGAAGAAGGAGTGCATCTATTGTATTAATGCGGGGAGTACTTGGCATGAAGGGGGCTTCTCTGCCGGGTACTGTGGAGGGTGAACCCCAGCCCCTCAGCCCTTCCTATCTTGGGGTCGTGATCCAGGATCCACCTCCCCTTGGTGCCACTCCTTTGCCTGCTTCCAGCAGAAATGTCACAGACTGGCCCTGTTTTCAACCTGCATGAACTTGGCCTGACACAGGCACCACGGTAGGTGTGAGGCGGGGGCAGCTGGAGGGAGATTCCAGAGATGAGTGACCCAGCCCAGGACCAGCCCGGGACTCATCTCTCACTTCTCACCTGCCTCCAAGTGTCAGTTTCAGTGTCACCTCCTCAGAAGGGCCTTCCCTCCCTGACCGTATGTCCCGCTTCCTGCCCTCTCTCACAGCCCGTTCTGCTTCTTCACCACCCTTGTCACTCACCTGTAGTTCTCTCTTCAGAGGTCTGTCTCGCCCCACAGGACTGTAAGCTCGTCCAGGGCAGGAGCTGGGTCTGTCTCATTCACCATTAGGCCTTTGTGCCTGGCATATACGTGTAGCAGTAGATGTTTGAGGGGAGGATAAATGAATGCAGGAGGAAGAACCGCCATGGCAGGGATGTAGACACCAGGGGAGGGAGTGCCAGGGAAGGAAGGGTTTGTTCCGGGGTGTGTGTGTGTCTGTGTGTGTGTGTCTGTGTGTTTGTGTGTGGTGGGGAGGGCCACTTGGGCTGAGCCTGTGTGACTTCAGGGGTTTCAGAGGGAGCTGCCATAGGTGGGGGAGGGCAGGAGGCCTCTCTTGCAACCTCTGGAACTCAGGTCCTTCCTTTATGAGCCAGAGGCCCCCTGCGAAGCTATGCAGAGTCCCTGCATCCGGGAGAGGCAGCGCCTGGGTCCACAGATGCAGGAAACCTGGGTCCCCTCCCTCCACAGCACTCCAAACTAGTGGAGCTGGAGAGACATTCCTCCTCCTGGGGGAGGGGAGGCAGCCCAGGCCTTCTCCCGCTGGACACACTGGCCCTTGGACAGGGACTCTCCCTTGTGGCTTCTCTCCCTGGGAGGCCTTAGAGGGCCCCTAGCCCAATCCTCAGAGAGGGCCAGAGGCCTGCCCTGGGTCACACAGGGAGGAGAAGCCGAGCTGAGACTCACTTCCGGCCTGGGGTCTCCAGCTCCCACCATCTATGTTGTGTAAGGATCTCATTCAGCTTGGTCAGCACAGAGCAGGCAGCTCTCTGCAGTCAAACTGGGAGCCCAGTGTCCCCACGCAGTCTCGGGGAGCAGGGCCGCTGCCGTCGAGGGGCATCTTCTCTGGCAGTGCCCCCAGCCCACACCTGCTCACCTGTACCGTGCTCAGGACGCAGTGAGGGCTGACTTCAGAAATGCCTGTGCTCTGGGCCTTGTCTTCTGACTCCCAGGGTGGGACCTGTCCCTCCTCCACCAGATCCAAGCCTCAAGGTCCCAATTCTCTGGCCCTTTGGCAGCGAGTCTCACCCAAGGCTGGCTAGGACCCCCTCACATACCTCCTACTCCAGGCCAGACCCTCTATAGGCTGGGGGTGCAGGCCTGGGTCAGGTCAGGGTGGGGTAGGTCTTCCAGCGCCCTCTTCCTGGAAGTTCCTGTACTCGTGGACCATGTCTTATTTGTTCCTGTGCCCCCCGCACCCATCCTAGAGCCCGGCATAGAGTGGGCTCATGTGACATGAAAGAGGTGGCTAGGGATGTCATTTGAGGGGCTCTAGGAAGAGATTCCAGGCCCCCCAATCCCCCTCCCCCAACTCCCCAGGAGCCACAGTCTGGAATTCCACTGAGAGAGGCGCATGGCTTGACATTCTCTTCATGGGAGTAAATGAGAAGATTAGTTTATTCTGCTCCTGGGCCCAAAGGCCTCAGGAACTTCTGAGAGCCAGACTGAAGATACGGGTGGGGAGGGGTCTGCCAGCCTGGAAGAGAAGGGCTGAGACCCCAGGGAGGGGCGGACCTGTGGAGACAGGCCTGGGCGGCAGGGGCCCTTGGGGCTGGCGGGAACAGCAGGGCCCGTCTGGGAGGGAGCCTCTGACAGACGCTTTATCAGGCCCTGTCGCCAGCGTTATCTGTGGCTTCTCAGCAAAGAAGGAGCCACAGTCCTCAGCCACCCTCAGACCACTCCAGGCCTGGAACAAAGCAGCCGAGTCAGCTGGCAGCCCCATGGCTCCACTGTTAGACCGTGGGCTCTGCAGCCCTGGGGCCCACGTGGGGTGTTCAGGCAGGCGGCTGACCCGGCCTGGCGACGGCCCGTCTACTGAGACTCCCCCGCCAAGTACCGGCTGCCACAGGGACCCCCTCCCTGGAGCCTGTCTGCAGAATGGGGATGGGACACCGGGTCACCCCAGCCCCTGCAGGGCTCGGCTGAAATGTCAGCCACAAAGGACGGGACACAGAAGGGCCTGTCCAGGAACAAGGGCCAAGTGTTGGCATGGGATGATGGCCGGGGCTGAGCTGGTCAAATGTTTACTTGGAACGGTTCAAGTGGACACCCTCCGGCCACGGGGGCAGCTGGCG
Source organism: Grampus griseus (assembly GCF_964374135.1). Classification (NCBI taxonomy): domain Eukaryota; kingdom Metazoa; phylum Chordata; class Mammalia; order Artiodactyla; family Delphinidae; genus Grampus; species Grampus griseus. The sequence continues at coordinate 109,788,211 of NC_139018.1, forward strand.
TCTGGCACGGGGCCCTTCTACCCACCACCGCAGGGCACTGCAAGGGTTCAGACCCATCCCAGATGGGCTTGACTCCCAAAGCACCCAGAGGGGGCTGCCAGTCTAGGCCTTGGCACGGTCACTCCCCCGCCGCATCCCTACCCACTGTGGGGGAGAGAAAGAGCTGGGAGGGCAGGTTCAACCTCCCTCACTCTGGAAGCACCCACTTCTCTGGCCTCCTGCAGGGCTGCCGTGAATGGCTGGGCAGGTTGTGCTCTGCAACAGGACACCTTTGCCACCGAAGCAAGTGGACCTGAAATCCTTGCAACTGGGAGAGGAGCTGCGTCAGCCCATAGGGTGCTTTTTTGCAACTGTCTGCTAGGAGGGGGCACCTTTGTGTGCCAAGCATTGTGGACTTTAAGATGACAACATGGTTCTTTTGGTAGGCCTAGCTCATAGTCTGTTACAGATAGAGTCGCCTGATATAATACAGGATGCCCAGTTGCAACTGAATTTCAGGTACACAGCAAATACTTTTTTAAAGGTATAATTGTGTCCCATGCCATATTGTAATGTCTGAATGTAATGGGTGAGTGAAGTCTGGTCAAATCAGACTTCCCCCCAAATCCCCCTCAGCACATAGGGTTCTAGGGGTCATGAAGGAGACTGCGGGAGGCTGAAGAGAGGCCAGTGTGGCTGGAGAGGAGCCTGAGAGGTAGCAGGGGCGAGGTGGCGTGGACTTGGAGGCTGGGGTTCTCTGAGACGAGGATACAGGAGGGTTGGAGCAGGGGACTCACGTTGTAACAGGCTCCCTCTGGTGGTGGTGTTGAGAATCGTCTGGAGGGGCCCGGCCGATGCAGGCTGACCTGTGCGGTGATTGCAGCCATCCAGGCCAGATGACCAGGGCAGTGATCGTGAAGCTGGACAGAAATGGCTGATTCTGGAAACAGGAACTTTTTGTTACGGAAAACAGCAAACATGTACAGAAGTAGTGAGAATAGTACAAGGAATAATACAAGGATGTCCCCATCACCCACTTTAACCATCATCAGCTCACAGCCAATTTTGCTTCATGCAAACCTTTCACCCCTCTTGACAACTGGATTATTTTGAAACAAATCCCAGATATCATATTATTTCATCCATAAATATGTCAGTGTATATCACTGAAAGATAAGGCCTGGATATATTTTGAGACAGGAGCCACCAGGAATTTGCCCCAAGACCTCAAGCAGCTATTAAGAGAGAGGAGGCCCCTGACCTCATGAAACCCATTGCTGTGCAGTTAGTTCCCCGGTCTTAAGACCACCTCTCCTAAAGCTTTCTCATGTTTTCCTCCTCAGGCACCCTGTCTCCCATCCTCCTGTCTGCATGCACTCCTAGCATGATGCTCCTTAGGCTGGGGTCTTGGGACGCTGGCATGGACTCCCTGTTGAAAACTCCTGCCTTTTCCCCAGACCTCACAGCAGCCCGAAGCCTCTCCTCTTTCTGGTCTCTTGATAACAGGACTGTGCAGTGTCTGGAACTGAGGCTCCCTACGAACTCAGGAAATGCAGGCACTCCGGGCGAATGTGAGGGAATCACGGAAAAGTCACAGAGTGAGGGACAAGGACAGAGATTCAGACATCAAGTAAGTTCAGGGAGGCTCTTTGCTTTCAGAAGGCCAGCCCCCAGGAAGCAGCCTGGCTTTACCTGTAATTTACTTGGAGATTTTGTGTGGATTCCTTCCCCTCTCTGGGCCTGTTCATGCAGGGCTTCTTTTTTTAAAAATTATTATTATTATTTTATTTTATTTACTTTTGGCTGTGTTGGGTCTTCGTTGCTGCACACGGGCTTTCTCTAGTTGTAGTGAGCGGGGGCTACTCTTCGTTGTGGTGCGGAGGCTTCCCATTGCAGTGGCTTCTCTTGTTGTGGAGCACGGGCTCTAGGCACGTGAGCTTCAGTAGTTGTGGCACGCGGGCTCAGTAGTTGTGGCTCGCGGGCTCTAGAGTGCAGGCTCAGTAGTTGTGGCGCACGGGCTTAGTTGCTCCGCAGCATGTGGGATCTTCCTGGACCAGGGCTCGGACACATGTCTCCTGCATTGGCAGGTGGATTCCTAACCACTGCACCACCAGGGAAGCCCCCATGCAGGGCTTCTACCTTCTCCCCTCCTCTCAGATTCTGCTCCCCAAAGTCCCTGGGATAGGAGGAGTTGAGGGGCAAAGCTGGACTTGGGGAGAGGATGCTGGGAACATGCTAACTTTGGACCCAGCCACACACACATTGAACCCTGTGATACAGGCATAGTAGCCCCACTTTACAGAAGAGGAAAGTGAGGTGCAGAGAAGTAAAGACACTTGACTAGGATCCCCTAGTTTGTAGGCAGCACGACTGGGACTTGGGTCCAAGGCCAAATGCTCAGTGTTGGTGCCCAGGTGCCCCCATGTTTTTTGAGGCCCCACCCCAGGGCAGGGCCCTCCTCAGTAGGCCTAGCTCCTCTAGTGCAATCCAGATTCTGGCCATTCTGCCACCTCTGAGCCTCCTGAAGCCTGGTGCTCCTCCCAGCCTCCTCATGGTAACACTGGGAGGCTGACGCACCTTCCTACTCCGATCATTTTCACTCACTGAGCCCTGCCGAGGGCTGGACTCCATGGACACCAGATACACCAACACATTTCTCTCATTTCATCCTCACAGCAACTGAGTGGGGTGTTATGCCCATTTTACAGATGTGCAAACTGATACCCAGAGAGGAGCAGAGGCCTGCCCAAAGCCACACAGCCCCACTGTGGTGGAGCCAGGATTGAGACCAGAGTTCTCTGACGCCACGTGCTCCATCCACTGCATTGCAAGGAACTGGCTCAGAACAGTAACCCAGTGCCATTTTGTTGTCCTGGGTTCTGGCAGCCTTTTCTTTTCTTCCCCAGATAACTCCCCTGTCTTAGTTTCCCCTACGTAATCACACTCGATCTTTCTAATAATTGTGGGAGGCGGGTATGATGACTGGGTTTTATAGGTGAAGTGTCACACGTGTCTCCAGGGAGACTGTGTTGTGAAACTCCCTGAAATTTCCCCAAGGCTTGAGTTGCTCCCTTGAGCTGCCCATGGACGCTTATGTTCTTCTAGCGCCGCCTGCAGTCTTTCAACGACATTGACTCACCCTGCTGGGTCATTTAGAAAGCTTTTCCTGCAAAGTTATCTTTCCCCTTTTAAGTCAATACCTCCCACGGTTGCCACATCTGGGCCTTCCCCTCACAAGTTTGGACCCACCTTGTCCCTCCTTGGTCCCCATATTCAGCAACAGTTAAAACACATGTACTTTCTGTAACTCCGTCTTCAAGAAACTAGGATATTAACAAAGGCTTAATAAACTACGGAGGTTGTCAGGCTTGAGAATCACAAAAGTGAATCTGCGTTTCCACCTACCTGGGAGCTCTTTGGGGTGAGATCTGTGTTCTCCCATCAGATTAGACTAATTGTCTTCCAGGGAAGGGACGGTGTCTCCCGCAGGGTCCCCATGGCCTGGGCCGAGGCCCTGCAGAGCAATGACTCTGGCTGTGGGTGAAGAGAGGTGTCTCTGGGCTCTGCCCGCCATCAAGCACGTGGGTGGCACTCCATGCCCAAAGGATGAGAGCCCTGTGTTTCCTGAGGCTCAGGCAGGACATAGGAAGGGCAGGAAAGACCTGGTGGGGAGCCACTTTTGGCCCCTCTCTGAGCACCCACCTGTCTCAGAACTCAGAGGAACTTGAACTTGGGCAGCAGTGGGACTGAATCCTTCCACGAGTGAGCAGGTTTAGATCGAAGCTATTGTTCCTTTAGGTGGCAGCCAGGGACTGGGCATTCACTGTGGGGAAAGGGCAGGGTCAGGAGAGGGGAGGAGGAAAAAGGTCAGCTGATGTCAAAGGCCCGTGGTCTCGGGGACTCCACCCTGCATGTCCTGCTGCCCTTGGTCACCCCCACTCCGGGCTCCCATAGGTCCCCCAACCTCCACCTCAAACAGGCCCATTTCCACTCTCACCTACTGCTCTTTCTGGGTTCTCTTTGTTCACTCATTCATCCGGCATTCAATCAGCATTTAATCCATCAACTACCAAGTGCCGGGTTTTTGTCTGTTTGGGGGAGAGTTTATTGAGGTATAATCCACATATTGTATATTCACCCCTTTTTAGCGTATGAGGTTTGGCAAATGTTTCACAGTAGTGTAAACACCACCATAATTAAGCTGTTGGATATATCCACCAATATTTCCTTCCTGCTCCTTTGTTATCAACACCTGCTCCCACCCCTGGTCCCTGACAGCCTCTGATCTATTTTCTGTCGCTATAGTTTTGCCTTTTCCAGAATGCCACGTAAATGGAATCACACAGCAGGTAACCTTTTGCGTCTAGCTTCTTGTACTCAGCATAAATGCTTTTGAGAGTCATTTGTGTTGGTCTGTGTATTTGTAGTTGGTTCCTCTTTTATTGCCCAGTGAGTTGTATTTCCATGGTATAGATGTACGCAGTGTATTTATCTTTCACCCATTGATGAACGTTTGGATTGTTTCCAGCGTTTGGCAATTATGAATAATGCCACTGTAAGCACTCCACGTGTAGGTTTTTGTGCAGACGTGAATTTTCATTTTGCGGGGGAAGCTACCTAGAAGCGGGATTGCTGAGTCATATGTAAGTGTATGTTTTAACTTTAGAGGAATCTGCCCAACTGTTATCTGGAATGGCTGTACTATTTTCAAAGTAATAATAAACTTTTAAAGTCTAAACTCTAACTTGAGTTGTCAAGACTGACAAACGCCAGGAGGAATTCTATTCCTAACTGGAAGCATCCCTTCTGGGGCAAATGTCAGTTTTCATTTCTCCAGGTAAATATCCAAGAGTGGGGTTGCTGGATCGTAGGTAAAGTATATCACAAGATACGGCCAGACAGCTTTCCAAGATGCCTGCACCATTCTGCGTTACCACCAGTAATGTATGAGTTTCAGTTTTTCCACTTCCTTACCAAGTGCCAGGTTTGGTTTTTTTTTTTTTTTTAACATTTTATCATGAAAATTTCTAACATCTAAGAAAGTACAATGAATAGTACTTAATGACCCTGCACTTACTCACCAGCAGCCTTCAGCTACCTCCTCACCAGCCTTAGACCTTGTTTCCTCACCCCTCCCCAACAATGACCAAATTATTTTTGAAGCAAATCCCAGATGTCATTTCATTTTATTCATAAATACTCAATAGTATCTTTCCTGGAGAAAAGGGAACCCTCTCGCACTGTTGGTGGAAATGTAAATTGGTTCAGCCACTATGGAGAACAGTATGGAGGTTCCTTATAAAACTACAAATAGAATTACCATATGATCCAGCAATCCCACTACTGGGCATATACCCTGAGAAAACCATAATTCAGAAAGAGTCATGTACCACAGTGTTCATTGCAGCTCTATATGCAATAGCCAGGAGAGGGAAGCAACCTAAGTGTCCATCAACAGATGGATGGATAAAGAAGATGTGGCACATATATACAATGGAATATTACTCAGCCATAAAAAGAAACGAAATTGAGTTATTTGTAGTGAGGTGGATGGACCTAGAGTCTGTCATACAGAGTGAAGTAAGTCAGAAAGAGAAAAACAAATACCGTATGATAACACATATATATGGAATCTAAAAAAAAAAAAAAAAGGTTCTGAAGAACCTAAGGGCAGGACAGGAATAAAGACTCAGACGTAGAGAATGGACTTGAGGACACGGGGAGGGGGAAGGGTAAGCTGGGACCAAGTGAGAGAGTGGCACAGACATATATACACTACCAAACGTAAAATAGATAGCTAGTGGGAAGCAGCCGCATAGCACAGGGAGATCAGCTCGGTGCTTTGTGACCATCTAGAGGGGTGGGATAGGGAGGGTGGGAGGGAGGGAGACGCAAGAGGGAGGAGCTATGGGGACATATGTATATGTATAGCTGATTCACTTTGTTATACCGCAGAAACTAACACACCATTGTAAAGCAATTATACTCCATAAAGATGTTAAAAAAACCACATTAACGATGTCCCACCTAGCCAATCATTTTTTAAAAAAATAAATGTATTCATTTATTTAAAAAAAATATTATCTTTCCATGGTACCGTTATCACACCTAAAATGTGTGCCATTATCCCAGTTCATATCATCCCATGTCTAGTCAGGTCTCCCATTTTCCTGAATGTCATCATTTTTCCTTTTTTTTTTTATAACTTGGGTGTTTGAATCAGGATACAAATAAGGTTCAGACGTTGTGATTGGTTCATGTGTCTTTAAGTTACTTTGCTTGGAAGTCATTTGGAATCGTTCTTCTCTTTGTGGTTATATCACTAACTTAATGTATAGACTTGGTTGCTTCATTTTACTTGCAGTTTTTATGAATTTATTTAAAACTTTAAAATTTTATTTATGGTTCCAAAGTCTATCACACAGAATATATTTACAAAGGTCTAACTTTTATTTGTGCCCATCTCATTCAATCCCCCCTTCCTAGAACTATTAATTTTAAAAACTTATGCTTTATCCTTACATTGATTTTCATATATACACACACATATATGTGTTCCTTACATTGATATATATATATACACACACACGTGTGTGTGTATGTACATATAACATACACAGATGTCTACACGTATATTTGTATCCCTCCCTCCTTTTCTTAGTTAAGTGTGACCATACAGGCACACTTTCCTGCACCCTGTTTGATTCATTGTACATCTCGCCCTGCGATCTCACCCACAGTGGTCTGTTGAGGTCTCCCCTGGTCTTTGCCGCCAGAATCTTCCTTTGTGCTGAAAACCACAGTCTCCTGCTGGTGGACATTTTCCTCCTTTCCAGTCCTTTGCTGTTACAAATAGAGTTGCAGTAAAAAGCCTCACGCCTCCATCTTTCGGCGTACTGGTTGGAGTCGATTCCCAGCAGTGGGATACCCGAGTCCCAGCTTGAACACACATAGTGATTTTGCTAGCTTTTGCCCAATTCCTCTGCAAAAGGATCACACCGTTTTACATTCCCGTTAGCTGCACAGGGCTTGTTTCCCCATGGCCTCCCCAACAGAATGTGTTGCCAAACTTTTGGATTTTTGCCCATCTGATAAGTGGGAAATGGTATCTCAGCGTAGTTTCAATTTGCATTTCTTTTATTTGATTGAGTTTGATCATCTTTTCATATGGCTAAGGGCCATTTGCATTTCTTTTTCTGTGAACTGTCTGGTAATATTTTTAGCCCATTTTTTCTAGAAGGTTGTTGGTTTATTCCTTCTCTACTTTTATTTATTTGTTTATATATTTTTTATATCTTCTAATTCCTGTACCTTTTTTAAAATATAAATTTATTTATTTTATTTTTGGCTGCGTTGGGTCTTTGTTGGTGCACACGGGCTTCCTCTAGTTGCGGCGAGCGGGGGCTGCTCTTTGTTGCGGTGGGCGGGCTTCTCATTGCAGTGGCTTCTCTTGTTGCGGAGCACGGGCTCTAGGCGTGCGGGCTTCTGTAGTTGTGGTTCGCGGGCTCTAGAGTGCAGGCTTAGTAGTTGTGGCACACGGGCTTAGTTGCTCCGCGGCATGTGGGATCTTCCCAGACCAGGGATCGAACCCATGTCCCCTGAATTGGCAGGCAGATTCTTAACCACTGCGCCATCAGGAAAGCCCTCCTTCTCTACTTTTAGAAGCTGTTTATAAATTAGAGACATTTATCTCTTGTCTATGATAAAGGTTCAGATATTTTCCCCACTTCCTCATTGGTATTATTTGTTCATTCATTCATTCATTCACCAATCTCAAGCCACCTGATGCTGGGGATGCAACAGCTGTGAATAGGGTGGTCCTGAGGGACTCCACTGCCATGTGATGCTCAAGCCAGACCCTTGGACTGATCCTGGACAGTCCCTGCCCCTGCTCCTCCCCGTGCTGTCCTTTCTGCCCCCTGACCCCTCTCCTGCCGCCCAGCGACCGCCCTTCCTGAGTCCTGCCCTGATCAGGCCCTCAGCACCTCGTAGTCTGTGCTCAGTGGGGGCCAGAAAGGGAACTGAGTATCTCTCTAGCTCCCCCAACATGCCTGGCACCTGATGAGTGAGGGAGTGAAGAAAGAGCAAGTCAGTGAATGAATGACTCTTAGGAGGATGAAACAGCCTCTCAGCCCAGGAAGCCAAGTCAGAGGGGAGTTTGGAAAAGCAGCTTTAGGGTCAAGGTTTCTTAACCCCTCACATTCTCTTCAGACCTAATTCAGGTCAGAATTGCTACTCTCAAATTGCTCTCAGCCAATATGTAATACTGCTGCATTTCATGATTTAAAAACATGTCTGCTTATTGTAGAAAATGTGGAAAATACAGAGAGGTACAACAAAGAAAATAGAGATCACCCATTACCCAGAGTAAACCACCGTGGACATTTCATTCAACTTTCTTTTGTTTCATATTTCATTTTTACATATCTATATTTACATGTTTTACATATTATGTTTTTTTAATTTTTTTTTTTTTTTCCGGTACGCGGGCCTCTCACTGTTGTGGCCTCTCCCGTTGCGGAGCACAGGCTCCGGACGCGCAGGCCCAGCGGCCATGACTCACAGGCCCAGCCGCTCCGCGGCATGTGGGATCTTCCTGGACCGGGGCACGAACCTGCGTCCCCTGCATCGGCAGGCGGACTCTCAACCACTGCGCCACCAGGGAAGCCCTGTTTTTTACATATTTTATATTTATATGTACATGCACAGACACACAATACCCCTTAACAGTATAACGTACATATTTCCTCATGGCATTAACCTTCAGCACATCATCATGATTTTAAGCGATCGTATAATATGCCATGAAATGAATGTATCATATCCCATCGCCATTACTTAACCTCTCTGTGTCTCAGTTTCCTCATCTATAGAATGGAGATAATAGTTGCTTCCTCGTAAGTTCCTTGTGAGGGTTAATTGTGATTCTATTCATGGTAAGCACTCAGGGGGTGTTAGACAATGCCATTATTATTATTACTATTATTTCCTAATTGTGGACATTTAAATTCTAATTTTATTCTGTTGCAAGTAACACCGTAATGAACCTCTCTGCGCTTGGGAGCCTATGAGGGGGTGCTCCACTCCCACCTCCAAACTAAGCACCCCGGTGACAGAGTGTGAGCAAAGCTTGCTGGGGAGACCCCTTGGCTGAAAGTTAGGACAGCAGGCATTTGCCACTGGAAGCCTGGGGACAGGGCGGTCCAAGCAAGGGAACAGCATTGGTAAAGGCTCAGAAGCTTGAAAGAGCGTGGGAGCTCTGACGTGCTTGGTTTGGCCACGGTTCTTGTCCCCATTTTACTCCTTTCTGGAGTAGCGGGGTTGTGAATGCTGTGTGTGCTGGCCCAGGGGGTGCCTCTTTCTCTGGCTTAATCCTGTTGATTTTCAAACTGAAGTTTATGAGCCGTCTGCTCACATCCAGCTGTTGAGGTGGCCACTTCCTCCTCCTTCCCCTCGACCACATCACTCTGCTCTCTGAGCCTGGGTTTCCTCATAAGTAAAACAAGGCAGGTGGACTGGTTGGTTTCTACCCTCCCTTCTGCCTGGGGTGGGTGCTTAAGCCCACTCTGGGCTCTCTCTTTGCTGGGATGCTGGAGGCGCCCTCTGGTGGCCAATATTGGCCATGCAACCCAGAAATGGGCTTGACGACCTGCCTGGCCCTCTGAGTGGGTTTAAGTGTGCATGTGCGTGTGAGTGTGCCTGTGTATTGGAATGGTACACAGGGGATATGTGACAGCCTCACGATACATAAAATTCAGAGCTTTTATAACTCTCTGATGGCAAAAGATGGCGAAGATTTTCTGGGGCCTGCCAGGGACACCCAGGGTTGCAAAATTCCCTGGGGCACCCATCTGACTAGTGCACGTTGAGAACATTACTCCTCTGCTCAAAATCTCATCCTTAAAAAACAAAAAAACAAAAAAAAACTCATCCTTGTCCCTCTGATGAGCAGGGTAAATATCAAACTCCTGGCCAGGACATTTAGGGTCCTTCAGAAGCTGACCCCTGCTTGTTACCAATGGCCCCTGTGGCCCCATTTTTCACTCTTGTCTTTCTTTCCTGTCCCACTCCAGGCAAGCTACCTGACCCATACCCATCTCCTAGTCTCTGCTCGTGCTGGTTCTTTTTCCCAGAGTGTCCTACCCTCTCCTTTAGTCCCCATAGCATCTTTCAAGACTTGGCTAAATGCAACCTCCTCTAGGAAGACCTCTTGGATTTTTCCACTTGGGTCTGAGCTCTCCTTCCTCTGAACCTCCCAGTAAATACATCTGTCTCCTGGTATACAGAGAACTAGGGCTTACCCAGGTAACTCGGGTTGAAGATATCCAGTTCAATAGACCCTCAGATACGGTGCAGACTCCATGTCTGCTCCCTGTCTGAGTCCTTCCAAACATTGGTATCCAGGCTGCCTTCTGCAGAGCCCTGACTCCCAACCATTCCTCCACCTCCTCTGAGCCCTTGGCTTTAGCCAGGAGGGACAGCTTTCGTGGAAGGAGGTCTGGTGGTAGAGGAGAAAGACATGAACCTTGGGCCAGACTCCTGTTGGACACTGCTGTTCAGAAGGCAAATGGCTGCCCAGCACACAGCCTCCAGCTGCTGAGCTGTGTGTGGGAGGCTGGTCTCTGGGTGAATGAAGGGTCAGATCCAGTTACTGCCCAGCTCTTTGCTTCAAGGACAGAAGTCATAACTGCAGCCCTAGCAATAATACTCTTGGTTATTTGTAGAAGTCTGCTATTGTCAGTTTGTTGTGCTCTCTAACATGAAATTCTCATACAACCCATTTGTAGATGAGGAAACGGGATCAGAGAGGCTAAGTAACTTGCTCAAGGTCACACAGCTCTGAGTGTGAATGCTCAAACTCAGTCTCTGCTTTCCAAGCATCTCCAAATCTTGTGCAGTTCCTGGAATACTCTGCTGTCACTGTGTCTTGCACAGAGTAGGTGATTAATGAATTCCTGGATAACAAAACACGGACATAATGAACATATAGCTATCCCTTTCTGCTTCCAGGCTGCCTCAGGTCCACATGTTCACCTTTGTGTGTGGGAAGAGTCCCAGAACTGGGATTGTCCAAGAGGGGAATGGCTCCAAGGGGCTGAAGGTGTGGTGGTACCTGGATCCCAGGAGGGGTGAATTCCCTGCGTCTGGGTTTTAGTGGCAGTAGGTCTTGGGCATGGCGAGGGCTGGCACCTGCTGGCCCACTGGCCCAGCTGGTGTATGGCCCATGGATGTTGCATAACTTCAGAAGCCACAGAACGGTGCTGTGGCCAGGACTGGCCTACAGGGTAAGGACCTGGAATTAATCCAAATTCCCTGAGGAGGGAGATACCAAGACAGACGAGATGTGCAAGAGATTTATTAGGGGACATATTTGTAAGGGGAAATGGGGAGGGAGCCAGGGGAGCCTGGGAAAGCATCCGACCTTGATGCGGATCTGACCCCGATGTGAAGGAGGAAGGGAAGGGAAGAAGGCTGAAAGGAAGCATTTTTGACTGTAGAGGATTCTAAGAAAGTTCTTAAGGCCAATGGGAGTCTTCTAGCCAAGATGCCTGTCAGAGGGGTCCCACCTCTCCTCAAAATGGGTCTCCTTTGTATTCCTGCCACACGCAGTCACTGGTGTGTGGGAAGCACAGCCTCCGCAGGCACGTCTCATGCCTAGTGGTGGAAAGGCAGGCATCATAAGTGATGGTGAGAAAACCCTTTCTGGAGTGGTGCTGGTGTGAATGCTGTGTGTACTGGCCTGGGGCTTCCGCTCTCTCACCCTTAATACTACTGACTTTCAAACTGAAGTTTAAGAGCAATTTGTTCATGTCCAACTGTTGAGGTGGCCCTTCCTCCCCTTGACCACGTCATCCTCTTCTATGAGTCTCGGCTTCCCACATGTAAAATGGTCATTAAGGCCTAGAGCGCGGCTGCTGAAGCCATTGGTCAGTTATGTTCCCAGGTAGAGATCTGAGAGGGGCTTTCTCACGGCCACCGCACTGGCCTCCCGGGTCCTCCTGTCACCAGCCTGGCCTGGAGAACAGCCACAGGTGACCACAGCTGGAGGGAAGTGGAATTGGGGCCCCTGGAAACCCAGGAGAGAAGCTGATTGGCCCAGCCTGGGTCAGGGGTCTGGCTCTGGTGCAATCAGCTGTGGCCAGTGGGTGGAGCCACTTGCCAGGCTGCCCATTCTGTAGGGCCTCGGGAGCCTGCTCTGTGAAGTGCAGGTGTCATTCACGGGGCAAGGGCACTGGCAGGGCAGGTGAGGCAGTGCAAGGTGTTGGTGGCATTCTCTTGCTGAATGTGTCAGTGTGACACACCCGGTGGCTCCATGAGGCCAGGAGCTGGACTTTTTTTTTTTTTTTTTTGCGGTACGCGGGCCTCTCACCGTTGTGGCCTCTCCCGTTGCGGAGCACAGGCTCCGGACGCGCAGGCCCAGCGGCCATGGCTCATGGGCCCAGTCACTCCGCGGCATGTGGGATCTTCCCGGACCGGGGCACGAACCCGTGTCCCCTGCATCGGCAGGCGGACTCTCAACCATTGCGCCACCAGGGAAGCCCTTTTTTTTTTTAAATTTATTTAATTTATTTTAGGTTATGTTGGGTTCCACATTACTGCGCGCGGGCTCTCCCTAGTTACAGTGAGCGGGGGCCACTCTTTGTTATGGTGCGCGGGCTTCTTACTGCAGTGGCTTCTCTTGTTGTGGAGCACGGGCTCCAAGCATGCGGGCTTCTGTAGTTGTGGCACCCGGGCCCAGTAGTTGTAGCTCTGCGGGCTCTAGAGCACAGGCTCAGTAGTTGTGGCACACAGGCCTAGTTGCTCCACGGCACGTGGGATCCTCCTGGACCAGGGCTCGAACCCGTGTCCCCTGCATTGGCAGGCGGATTCTTAACCACTGTGCCACCAGGGAAGCCCCAGGAGCTGGACTTTTGTTTGTCGTGGTGCTGGGGCCTGTGCTCTGCCTCCCCCCGAGGATGGTGTGGGCTGGCCTGACCCGCTATTGCCCACCCTGAATGGCTGACCTCTGCTGGCCGGAACAGGCCCTATGCCTACCTGATGGCCGCCACCCCAGGGAAGGAACTTCAGGATCTGTCTTCCCATCAACCTGGAAGCCCCGGGTAGGCAGGGAGCACTGAGATTAAACAGCCCAGGCTGTAGTCTTGGGTTTGGGTCTGGCTCTTCTAACTTGAGCAAGTTCCTTCTCTCCTCTGGCCTCAGTTCCCTCATTTGCGAAGTGGGTATCATCACACTGAGCTTGTGGAGAAGAGGCTGTGTGGTGTGGAGGTTTGGGGCCAATGTTCAAGCCAATATGAATTCAGCTTATCCAGTTACTTGCTTTGTGACCTTGGGCAAATTCATCACTCTCTGGAAGCCTCAGTTTTCCCGTTTACAAAATGGGAATGAAGAAGCTCTCTTTTGTTCTTCTAAAGGTAATGTGCTCTGCACCAGCTGGGGGTACACGCACTCATTTCTTATCCTCTCCTCTTCCAGGACCCCAGCCCTCACAGCTCCCTGGCTAATGAGTCGAGCAGTGATCGGTGTCAGGCCCACAGCAGGGACTCAACCATGCAGGAAGAGTGGGAATGTACCTCAGAGCTCCTGCCCGGGTGGCCGCCACCTCATCCGTTCAGAGTTTGTGGAGTACTTCCTGCCTGGCAGGTAAGTCCTGGCCCTGAGGGGTTCCCGGGCACTTCTGCACAGGGCAGGCTGTGTCCTTCTGTGGGAACACTCACTGCAGGCTTGAGAGGAGCCTGTCTTGGATGTCTGGACATCTGGATATCAATCCAGTCTTTGCTACTCAATCCTTGTGTGGCCCCCAAACTAAATAAAGATTACATGAGTTGGGGAGGGAGGAGACTCATGGGAAGTGAGAGGAGAGGATAGATCTCCCCGTTGGGTCTGGGAATCCAAGCATGGAGAGGCCTTGGGCCTCTGGGGCAGCCGAGGAGGTGGGAGGAGCCTGGACCTCCTTGTGCCGTGACAGGTACTGGAGTAGAAGCGGAAGTCATCTGGTGGGCACGCCTAGGCACATGGGCCTGATGTAACCTCACACAGCTCCCAGGAGCAGCAGAAGGCTCCTGTGTGCCCAAGAGGGTTTCCCGCAGCCTGGAGAGGTCTGGATTCAGCAGTGTGTGTCTGATATGCCCAAGAGTGGCACAGACAAGGCACAGAGGGTGGGAGGATCCGGAGAGGCTGAGGTGGAGCCCAGAGGGAGGCCGTTTGTGCTCAGTGGGCACCAATGTCTGATGTCCAGACATCTTGTGGGAGGACAGCAAGGCAGATGCCCAAGAACTGCATCTTCCTCGTGTTCCCCCTCCCCTGCCTCAGCACCACATAATCGCCACCCCAACCCAAGAACCGAGATGTAGTCTTGACTAAGATGAAGAATGTTCCATCCAAGTGAAATGGGGCCTCAAAAAAGAAACACAATCAGCTAGATAAGAAAGTTCTACTTCTCATGTACCTGGGTTTGTAGTCTGAGATTCGTACCTGCCACCCAGGGATAAAGAGGACGGGACGCAGGTTCATATAGATGAGAGAGGCGGCTTTCAAAGATAATCAGGCTAACAGTCTTTACATCTGTGATGCTGGACAACAAAACTTCCACAGATTATTAGGGAAAAGATTTGTGATCCAAGTCTTTGTCCCAGTCAAGATACCATTCATTCTGTCAGGGCATTTGGGGGCTCATGAAAACTGAACAAAATACTCAAAGAAATACTCAAACCAAATGAAACTGGGTTACAAGAGAGATTTCAAGATATGGGATGAAAAAGCGTATCGGAAATAATAGGAAGAAATGGCTACAAATAGTTAAATCTAAATGAATGATGGTATGATGAATAATTTGTGATTTTTGGGGCTTCCCTGGTGGCGCAGTGGTTGAGAGTCCGCCTGCCGATGCAGGGGACACGGGTTCGTGCCCCGGTCCGGGAAGATCCCACATGCCGCGGAGCGGCTGGGCCCGTGAGCCATGGCTGCTGAGCCCGCGCGTCCGGAGCCTGTGCTCCGCAACGGGAGAGGCCGCAGCGGTGAGAGGCCCGCTTACCGCAAAAAAAAAAAAAAAAAAAAATAATAATAATTTGTGATTTTTTAAAGTATAGATTCTTGAAACAAAGCCATTCTGTAAGGGAAAACTTATTAAGAGTCAGAAATGAAATAATCGAAGTCCGCAGTATCCAGTGGGGCAGCCACTAGTCACAGGTGGCTCTTTACGTTTAAATTAATTAAAATTAAATACAATCCAATATTCAGTTCTTCAGATGCACTAGCCACTTTTCACGTGTTTAATGGCCACACATGGGTAGTGGTTACTGTATTGGCCATTGGACATAGAACATTTCTATTATTGCAGAAAATTCTTTTGGACATCGCTGGTCTAAATTATCCAAATAATATAACAAATCCATGGAGGGGAAAGGATGTTTTGGAGAGTAGAGAATAAAAGTATTCTAAAGATCTTTTAAAAGGATAGGGGAGACGTAAACAGGCAAAACCAGCAGCAAAACTGAAAAGCAGAGTCGAAGTTCTAAACAAGCAAGTGGTGATGGTGGTGGTGATGGGATTTGACATAAGGAAGAAAGAGAAACTTGACCAAGCCAGAAAAGGCAAAGGAGAAAGAGGGAGAAAAATATAATCAGTGGTAAATATGAAATTAGGTGGGAGAAATAAAGCTAAGCTCCTTAGCTATCATAATAACTGTGATCTGGATGAATTCCCCTATCGGAAGTCAAAGATGTCATTTCCAATAGATATATAGAGAAAAATCCCCTGGGACAGAACATCTAAAATGCTAGATAATTTATGTCATAGCTTAGATGACAGAACATAAGGGAAGTGTCAAGGTTCGGAAGCATCAGGAAATATTGAGTCCACAGAGGTAAACATGTTTTGGAGCCAGCATTTGCCCAGAGGGTATCTGCCTATCTCTGGTGACTCAAAGTCTGGCTTTAACAGGCTACACAGCTCATGGAACAGAAGATAATTCCTGGGGCCCAATCAACGTGAGAAATAGGGCTCCTGCATAAAGCTAGGATCACAAAGGGCTAGTAAACTAGGAAAAAAAAGTGTCTACAGAGATTTGTCTGTCTCTGTCTTCACTGGGGTTGGAGCAGAGGAAAGAAGGGTCTTCCCTGAGAATCTCGGGACAAGCCCAATTTCAGGTGGGTATGCTGCCAGAATCACACTGCCTATATTTCTCCCCGTGCTCCCCTCCTCCAAAACAATTAACTAAAAATGCAATCTAAAGTGTTCCCCAGATGCCTGATGAAGCAATTGCAAATGCTCCCTGGAGAAACACACTTTAAATCTAGGCTTCAAAGAATTCTCACAGATAAACTTCCAAGGAACAGGAAGTCATAGTAAAAAAAAAAATCATTAAACAGAAACTACATGAAATGAGTGTCAGCAGAAACAAACTGCTGAATCAGACCCACAACGATTGAAGATATTGGAATTATCTATTATAAAATATGAAATAATTATGTGTGGTTTGCTTAAAGAAATTAAAGAGGTGATAGGATCTACGACAAAAGAATGACAGTATCAAAACTGATCAGCTGAATTTGAAAAAGAACCAAATAGAACTTCTAGAAATGACAAGTATAATTGAAATTAAAACCCAATGGTTGGGGCTTCCCTGGTGGCGCAGTGGTTGAGAATCCGTTTGCCAATGCAGAGG
The DNA here is from genome assembly GCF_964374135.1 of Grampus griseus. NCBI lineage: Eukaryota > Metazoa > Chordata > Mammalia > Artiodactyla > Delphinidae > Grampus > Grampus griseus. Next base: position 109,804,853 of record NC_139018.1, read on the forward strand.
ACAAGGGTTCAAGCCCTGGTCCGGGAAGATCCCACATGCAGCGGAGCAACTAAGCCCGTGAGCCACAACTACTGAGCCCGTGTGCTACAACTACTGAAGCTCGTGTGCCTAGAGCACATGCTCTGCAACAAGAGAAGCCACTGCGATAGGAAGACTGTGCACCGCAACGAAGAGTAGCCCCCTCACGCTGCAACTAAAGAAAGACCACGCAGCTACGAAGACCCAGCACAGCCAAAAATAAATAAATTTATTAAAAAGAAGAAGCCACCGAAGCAAGAAGCATGCACACTGCAACAAAGAGTAGCCCCCGCTTCCTGCAACTAGAGAAAGCCCACACGCCGCAGCAAACAGCCAAAGCAGCCAAAAATAAATAACATAAATAAATTAATAATAAAAAAATTAACCTGAAGAAAGAAGGAAAGGGGAGATAGAGGAACAAAAAAACAGAGCAAACAGAAAATAAATAATGAAATGACAGAACTAGGTCTAAACATATCAATAATTACATTAAATCTAAACAGACTAAACACACCAACTAAAAGACAGAAATGATCAAAATGGATTTTTTAAAAAAGATATAACCATATGCTACATACAATTATATTGATATAATGATATAGATAGGTTAAAAGACTAACATACATGTACTAAAAATAATTGAACAATACTCTTTAAATTGGTGAATTTATGATATGTGAATTGTAGCTCAATAAAACTGTTAAAAAAAAGATTAAGATACACCATGGCAACACCAATCAAAAGAAAGCTGGAGTGGCTATATTAATATCAAAGTAGACTTCAGAGCAAAGAAAATTACTAGGGATAAAGAGACACATTACATAACAATAAAAGGGCCAGTTCACCAGGAAGACATAACAATCCTAAGTGTGTATGCATATAATAACAGGACTTCAAAATGCATGAAGCAAAAATTAATCAAACTGAAAGGAAGCCCGCGGTGTGCGGGCTTCTCATCGCACTGGCTTCTTTTGTTGTGGAGCATGGGCTTTAGGCGCGCGGGCTTCAGTAGTTGTGGCATGAGGGCTCAGTAGTTGTGGCTCGCAGGCTCTAGAACGCAGGCTTAGTAGTTGTGGCACACGGGCTTAGTTGCTCCACAGCATGTGGGATCTTCCTGGACCAGGGATCGAACCCATGTCCCCTGAATTGGCAGGTGGATTCTTAACTACTGCATCACCAGGGAAGTCCCTGGGTTAAACAATTTTTAGTATTCCATTTTGGTTTATCTGTTGTATTTTTTTTTCTTTTTTTTTTTTGCGGTATGCGGGCCTCTCACTGTTGTGGCCTCTCTCATTGCGGAGCACAGGCTCTGGACGCGCAGGCTCAGCGGCCATGGCTCACAGGCCTAGCCGCTCCATGGCATGTGGGATCTTCCTGGACTGGGGCACGAACCCATGTCCCCTGCATCGGCAGGCGGACTCTCAACCACTGCGCTACCAGGGAAGCCCTATCTGTTGTATTTTTTACTGTATTCTTAATTTTTTTGTGATTGCAATATACATACTTTTCACTGTTTACTTCAGAGAAATACTTTACCACCTTAACTGGAATGTAGAAATCTCACCACTATGTAAGTAAGTCCCTTTACCCTCCTTCCTTTATATTATAGCTGTCATATATTAGATCTACATTGAAAACTTTATCTACCAATGCCATAATTTTTGCTTTCAACTGTCAATCATATTTCATATGACTCAAGAGAAGGCGAACAGTCTGTTTACCCAGCTATTTACCATTTCTGTAATTTATTAAAAAAATTATGTAGCCATTCAGATTGCCTGGTTCAGGAACTTGACCTGACTGTACGCAAAGAACTTGCAGGTGGGAGCAGAACAAGAGGATGTAGACATTGGAGCAACGTTCTGCCACTGGGGGCCTGGTCTTGTCCTGGATTCCTCGTGGTCTCTCAGCAGCCTGGCCCATGGCGCTCCAGCTCAGATCTCCATGAGCTTCCCTCCCAGCTCCCGGTGCAGTCATCCCCACCACCAACTCTCTCCACCTGAGCTAGAGGGTCTCTGCTGCTTGCAACCAAACATAGCAGCCCTCAGCAGTTTTAAATCAAGGTCATCAGGTGCTTCCTACAGAAATTCAGGAGATTTGAATAATGGAATCAAAGTCAAGCTTTTGGGAGTTCTTCCTGGGAAGGGTGAAACATCTGACATTGTTGTAAATATTCTTGCAAATTCATTTAAAAAGTTCAATATCGAACATAGAATTCTTTGTGCTTGCAAGTATAAATATAAATTTTAGTAGAACGCAGCAGCATGGTAAAAACAATATTCATATCCAATTAGGAAATTCATGGAGCAGAAATGAACTTGGAATCGGTGTGGTGCAAATATAATTGAAAATTGGGATAAAACAAGCTGTGATGCTATATCAATTGAAACGGAAACTGTAGTTATCTGTATGTACACACACACATACATAGTGATTACACTACAGTATTTTCGTGGCAAAGGTGTTTAATATAAGACATATTTCATTATGGCCACAGGGCCAGGACTAGGGAGAGGGGAACAAGGCACCTGCCTCAGGGGCAAAGTTTAAGGGGCAGCAAAAAACTCAATAATCAAGACAAATAGTATTTTAATGCTATATGTATTTTAAAAATCAAAAATAAATGCAAAAACCATGATGAACAAAATATCCAAATTTTAAATAAAGAGAGGATCAATATTATCAATTTTCTTTCTGCCTCAGGCTCCAGCATGACCTGGCAGAGCCCTGCACAACAGTATGTTTTCTCTTTTTGCTGTCTGTCATCAGTCACAAGTTTTAAGTGTTTGATCCTTGGAAGAACTTTGTAAATCATTTTAAGTGTTTACAATGGAATTGGACATTTTGTAAATGAATCCTCTAAATTTTGTTCAAAAGCAATAGAAAACCTTTAATCACAGTGTTCAACAAGGGTGTCAAAATAAACTTTAACTTTTATCAACTTAAGGTACTATAAACAAAGCTTTCACCAAATTTCAGTTATTTCACACGAGGACACATTTTCATATATCCTCAAAAGCAAGGGAGTTGCTGAACAAAGTACTGAGAACGCAAACGGTGGCCAAGATTTAATTTAGAGATTCTCGAATTTTTCTTTGGAATGCCTGGATTTTGGGAAGAATATTTTGTTGGAGTTCCTATCTTAAATTGGGAAAATTTATATTTTGTACTTGGATTGAAGGGAAGACAGAGGCTTACGGTTTTGCCACATTTACAACTGGCAAAATATTAAAAAGAATTGTAAAGTCAACTTATATGAGAATTTTATCTTCTCATAATATTTGTTAAAGAAAGGTATTCTAAATGTAAATACACTGCGTGTGAAAATATTGGGGCTGAAATAGTTAACCATTCCTACCTAAAGAAATTAGAATTGAGAATGTCCTCCATTTAGCAGAATCTGCTCTGAGCTTATCAGGTACCTCTGCGGAAAAACTGTATTCTTATTAAGAAAATTGTAATCTATAGAGAAGAGTCCATGAAGGGTGTCAACAATTTCCATTTTATTAGTCATAGTAACTTTGAAGATAATTGCATGCAATCGTTGAGGGGGAAAAAAGAGACCATATTTCTTTCTCTTTTTTTGCTTATTTTATTTTTTAACATCTTTATTGGAGTAAAATTGCTTTACAATGTTGTGTTAGTTTAGACCATATTTATTAAAAACACATATTCTTTAGAAAAATACCAGTGACAGAATATTAGAAACAGATATGGCTAAGAAATTGATTAAAGTACATGAATGTATAACCAAATTTCTTCTTTTTATGTTACTTTTAATGCTCAGATAATAAACACAAAAGTTAAAAAAAATTAATGCACATATTAAGTAACAATTCAATACATGATTTTAAAAATAAACTTTAAATTTTAGTATAGCTTTATAATTACAGAAAAAAATTACAAAGGTGGTACAGAGAGAGTCCATAAGTTCCACACCTAGCTTCTCCTGTTATTAACATCTTACATTAATATGTTACACTTGTTATAATTAATCAACCAACATTGATACATTCTTATGAACTCAAGTCCATACTTTATTCAGATTTCCTCAGTTTTTACCTACCGTCTTTTTTTCTGTTCCAAGATTAAAGGTACATCCTGTCAACATAATTTATCATGGTTGATGTTGGCCTTGATCACCTGGCTCACATAGCGTCTGTCAGGTGACTCCCCTGTAAAGCTACTCTTTTCCCCGTCCCATCCTGCACTCTTTGGAAGGAAGTCACTATGCACAGCCCACACTTAAGGGTTGGGGGCTTATGTTCTCCTTCCTCGAGGGGGGAGTATCTACCTAAATTATTTGGAAATTTTTTTTCCACCAGAGAGTTGTCTTGTCTTCCTTGTTTATTTATTTAGTCAATCATTCATTTATAGCACTATGGACTCATGGATATATGTTTTATACTTTGGGTTATAATGCAGTACTTCTTTATTTGGTTGGTTGCTTACCTTGTTCCAGCTCTGGCCATTCTTTTTTTTTTTTTTTTTTTTTTTTGCGGTACGCGGGCCTCTCACCGTTGCGGCCTCTCCCGTTGCGGAGCACAGGCTCCGGACGCGCAGGCTCAGCGGCCATGGCTCACGGGCCCAGCCACTCCGCGGCATGTGGGATCCTCCCGGACCGGGGCACGAACCCGTGTCCCCTGTATCGACAGGCGGACTCTCAGCCACTGCGCCACCAGGGAAGCCCTGGCCATTCTTTTGGTTGGCTCGTGTGTCTTTCTGATACAGTCCTTGTGCGGTTTTCGTGGGAGCATCTGGATTGTAGCATTTTAGACAACTTGGCAATTATATCTTATATACTGATTGATTTTTAAGGAAGGAAAATTAAGTGTAATCTAGTCTAAGATTTTATCCTTATCCTTGAAAGTGGCTGGAGACCAATCCCACCGGGTAGTGCCCTCTCCAAAGTCTGGGGCCCATGGCCTGAGGAGGATGATACATGGGTGTCACCGAGGTTCTGGGACTACCCCAAGGGTTCAGCAAGCCCCCAGCAGCCCTCTGGCTGGCCACAGTCCCTGTGGGAGCCCTGCAGGGCCAGCCCTGGAAAGCCCTGGGAGGTGTTGAGTCCAGCTCCCCAGATCTAGAGATGAGGGGCTGAGGTCCAGAAGTAGCAAGCTCTTTCCTCAGGGTCACAGGGTCCAGGCCAGGCCTTCCCCAAGCCATGCAACACACCGTGAAACTCACACTGAAACTGACAGAGGCATGGCTCCAAACCTGGGCCTCTTTTCCTCCCCTCCCCAGGGCAAGGGGCAGTTTAGAGGAGAAATCCCAGGAAAGCCAGGCCTAGGTTTGCTTGGAGTGGATCTCCAGTCACAGCCTCACCCAGGCACTCCCTTCCCAGGAACCGGGCAGTGTGGGTTACTGTTAGGGCCTGCGCCCCAATCCTAGCTCCCCCATTCACTTACTTCAGGACCTTGGGCAAGTCACTTCACGTTTCTGAGCTTCAGACCCCTTATCTGCAAGTACAGGTAGTATTAATCCCTCCCTCATGGGGCCGGCAAGAGGGTTAAAGTCTCTACCGTGTGTAAAGGGTTTAGGATCCTGACGTGGAAGGTGAGTGGCACATAAACTATAGTTTGTTGTTACTGCATGTTTTATTATTACTAATAAATGCATTCCAAGGGGCACCTCAGTTTTGAAAGTAAATGATGTGATCATGAAGACAGATGGATTAGCAGTTTGTAAAACCCCCAAACCCAGCCAAACTACGATGGAGGAGGCTGGTGGTGCCCAGAATTGTGACCAAATGGTTCTCTGTGACTTCAGATGATGAACCTGCTGCAGGTTTGCTGGGGGAGCTCGTAAAGAGCATTTGAACGGAGTGACTGCTGAGGGTGGGTTGGGGCCGCCTTCCCACCCAGGCCATCCACTGCTGGCACTGCCCGGCCTCCCAGCACGGGGCTCCCCAGCCCTCCCCTCCGCCCTGATCCCAGCTGGGAGGGAGAGGTGACCTTACTGGCTGCAGCTAGGCTGCAAAGGGAGGCTTTGAGGGGACAGCGGCAGGTGGCAGCTGCACGCTTGACTGTGCTGGAATGCTGTGTGCATGGAGACGCCTTAGTTACCAAGCGCCCAGTTCTGCAGGCTCTGCACACACCCACACATGCACTTCCACGTGTGGTGGGAAGAATCATAGCCCCCAAAGAATTATGGTGCAAAAATGTCTACATCCCAATTGCAGAACCTGTGAGTATGTTACCTTACTTGGCAAAAAGGGACTTTGCAGATGTGATTAGGGAACTTGAGATGGGGAGTTGATCCTGGATTATCCAGGTGGACCTAATGTAACCACAGGGTTCTTTACAAAGGAAAGAAGGAGGCAGGAGAGAGAGAGATTTTCTGTTGGCTTTGGAGATGGAGGAAGAGGCCACAAGCTAAGGAGTGCAAGCAGCCTCTGGAAACTGGAAAAGACAAGGAACAGATTCTCCTCTAGTCTCCAGAAGGACACAGCCCTACCAACCCATTGTGGACTTTTGACCTCTAGAACTGTAGAATAATTAATTTGTTGTCGGTTTAAGCCACTATGATTTAAACCACTAAATGTTTTAGTACACCTTTTATATTCAGCATCCAGATTGAGAAACAGAATGTTGCCAGCACCCCCAAAACATCAGCCATTCACAGATCACCTTCCTGCTTTTTGCCTCATCCACGTACCACTACATGCCACCTTTGGCATTTTTCTTACAATTATTTACTTAACATTTTTCTTTAAATATTTACACCTCTACTTAACCCGATCTATTTGAAAAGAAACTTTCTATCACTTTGTTGAAAGTTAAAAACCATTACAATGACCCATTATTTATGGCAAGTATTCTCTTTGAAGGCAAGTATAAAAATAATCGTTACTAAATTCCAGCTAGACCCTCCTACCTGCCGGAGGCTCTGGACCTGCGGGCTGCGCTCTCTTTATTAAAAAGGGCAGTTAGGGACTCCCCTGGTGGTCCAGTGGTTAAGAATACGTCTTGCAATGCAGGGGACACAGGATCCATCCCTGGTTGGGGAACTAAGATCCCACACGCCATGGGGCAGCTAGAGAGCCCACGTGCCGCAACGAAAGATCCCGAGTGCCGCAAGTAAGGCCCAACACAGCCAAAAATAAATAAATTTTAAAGAAGAATTCTTAAAAAAAAGGGCAATTAGCAGAAGGACTTGAGAGGTGTTAAGGACTGACTTGCACCACGCCCAGGCTTTCACTTGTATCTGATCATAAGGATCAAAAGATAAATGAAAAAGAACTTTAGATAATGCCATTTAATGCCAAGTCTGCGTCTGCCCCCTCACTTATGTCCCAGGCCACCAGCATTTACCCCCAACTTATGAAAAAGCAGAGGGCTTGTTTCTGACTCCTCTCAGAATGACCTGCAACTCACTAGCTGTGCAAGCCCAGATGGGTGACTTAGCCTCTCTGAGCCATAGTTTCTTCACCAGCAAAGAATGAAAAGACAGCTGATTCTCATTATTCGTGGTAGTCATGGTCTGTGAAGTAGTTGGGAACACTGAATACTGAGCCATTGTTCCTAGGGAAAATACACGATTAGGTTTCTTTGAGCCTGTGGTCACATTTTTTCAATTGATCAATACCTAACCTTGTTTTATGTGTATTTCTGTTCAGATACCTTATTTAATACATATTGTTGAAAATGAACATACCTGTTTTCTCTGTAAGGCACATCACAGCCTTCATTCAGTTAGGAATACTAGAAAGCACTCAGCACTACGCTTGGGGCCATTTAAAATAGCGGATTGGGACTTCTCTGGCGGTCTAGTGGTTAAGACACGCTTCCACTTCAGGGGGCATGGGTTGGATCCCTGGAGGGAGAACGAAGATCCCTCATGCCACACCATGAGGCCAAAAAAAAAAAAAGAGCGAAATCACCAAAAAAAAGCACAAAATTGTGAAGAGCTCAGCACTAAACGGACCGCGGAAAGGACACGTTTAACAGTGAGAGCTGAAACAGGAAGGCGGAGCATCGGTCGGCTTGCTGGACTTCAGCTGGGAACGTGCACGGGGGGGCCACTCTGCGCATGTCCGCCAGCGACCCTGAAGGCACAGTGAGTATTGATTGGGGGTTAAAATACATTTCATTGAGCAGGCGCGTTGGCAATTCCGGGATCCGTGAGCAATGAAGATGGCGGGCAGCACCGACTTCCCTGGATCGTCTCGAGCATTAACAAGGTAATAGAGGCCTTCAGCAGCTTCCCCATGGTGGGGCTTCAACCCAGGGGGTCTTATAGCGTGCGTTGTTTGCTGCTAGCTGGTTCTGTGCCTTTAGTGCGTCAGACTCAGGGCGGGGAAGTACCTGCTTTCAAAACGGGGGTGCTCTGAGGCCAAGTGACAGAGTGTCCGGGGAAGCCCAGCACCGAGCTGGCACTCGGAGGCTTTGTTGGACCAGACTTGAATTTTCTGCTGTACCTTTAGTTCAGCCTGAGCAGCCCACGGGTATGCCTGCTCCTGGGCCAGGGATGGTGGAGGATACGCAGTGTAAGTGCTGTGGGCTGGACCCTGAGAGCAAGGGCCTCCTTAAATTTTGCGCTCTGGACATCTCTCCCCTCAAACTGGTGCTGGCCCTGGCAGCTACCTGGACAGGTTTTCTAGAAAGGCTGGTTGAGGCCAGGTGGTGGAGGTGTTAGACCTTCGCGGTCTCCTAGGAGTTTCGACTCGCCCAGGAAACGACAAGAGTCGGAAGCCGATGCAAAACGCAAGAGGTTTATTGAAGGCCGGTGCACCGGGGTTCCTTGGTCCTCACGCAGGAGGCCGGAGAAGGAACCCCCCCAGGGCGTGAACATGTACTTTTATAGGTCTCAATTTCCTGTTATGCAAAGTGTGGATTCAATTGTGATTTTTAATGATAGGTTCTTAGCCTCTGTTCGGACCAGAGAGGGAACCTGTCCCAGGCTTCCTGATTGGTTCTTTGACAGATACCTTTTTTACATTTTGTTTATCTCCCTCCTTCTCGGAAGGGGGCCGGACATCCTGGAAATTCACCCATTGTCTAAGAAGCCCCTATTGTCTGGAGAGTTCTTAATCATTAGCTGGAACAATGTCCCTCGAGTCCCACATTGCCCCCTTTTTCTTGTGACTATTGATTCCAATCATGGAATCTCAATCTTCTGTTCGTAAACTTTGGTACTGTTGTCTTAGCATTAGAACTTGTACAGTACTGATACGTTCTCTAATAAATGTTATCAAGCGATTTAGAATACATGGTCCAAAAGTTAAAATCAACAATAAAACAATAAGAGGTCCCAACAGAGTAGAGATTAAGGTGGTAAACCAGGGGGATTTATCAAACCATGATTGAAACCATCCTTTTTCGTTTTCTCTCTCCCTTTGCCTTTTATCTAAGCGTTCCCTTAGTTTATCCATAGTTTTGGTAATGGTTCCTGAATGATCAATATAAAAGCAACATTCTTCTTTTAGAGCGGCGCATAATCCCCCTTCCTTAAGAAACAGCAAATCTAGGCCTCTTCTATTCTGCAACACCACTTCTGAAAGTGAGGTGAGTGATTCCTTTAGTTGAGTTATGGAACTTTCTAATGCTCGAAGATCGATGTCTACAGCCTGTCTTAAACTTGCATAATACTGGGGTTGTTGTATGAGGGCTGTGGTTCCTGTTCCTATCCCAGCAGTTATTCCTAGTCCTAGGAGCATGGCCAACGTGAGGGTTATAGGTTCTCTTTTCCATCTTTTTCTTCCCTCGTATTCATCTAGAAAGGATGAATCCGAATGATAGATAAGTCTAGGAACTAATTGCACTAGTACACAAAAATCAGCTGAAGTGTTGAGAACTTCCAGAGAAACACAAGGGGTTAGCCCCTTGTTACATGCCCACCATCCATCTTGGGGAGGTACAAGATATCCCGAGCCTGAAGGGAGGCTAAAATCATGACAAAGGTGTCGATGGGACTGGGGAGGTGCTCCTACACAAGTACCATTTCCAAAAACCGAAGACAGAGTTAATTTACTGTTCCCTTCCTGTTTCCATCGACAATGGTCCGGGGAGCTGACATTAGTATAATTAGAACTATATCCTATAGCATCATAGTAAGGGGGAGGGGCAGCATAACAAAGCCAACATGATTTTGTAGCCTCCGGGTTTGTAGCATTAAGGACCGTAAAAGCTGCCTGCACCAAAGAAAGCATTCTATCCTGGGGGGTTCCGGGCTTAATCGTTGTCTCTTTCAGCCCAGAGGTCCCGTTATTTTTAGGGGCTGGGGGTAACGGGGGGGGGCCAAGTACAGGGTTTGGGCCTATCGACACAGGAGCGGGAGTCTCAATTTTTAGCTTAAGGGTCATCAATATTCCCAAATCATATCCATTCTTGTAAAATCTAATGCCCCATGAATGGCCATTTATCCATTCTTTATCTCTTTTTCCAGGATTACTAAAGGAAATTTTCAGGGGGTGGCACCATCCTGAACATTTGGGGGCGACAGATTGGGGACCCCTATAAGAAGTATGAGTATAGTTGGCTGTTACTGTAATAAAATCCCAAGTTGAGGTGGGTCTCCAATAAGTATCTCCTGTGGTTTCACATCCCCAGTTTTGGCAATAAAAATTTTCGGTTCCCCCACATTTATAATTCAGGGATCGGGGGCGATGGAACCCGGGGCATACATAGAAGGAGAGGGTTCTGAGCCAACTTCTTCGGACCTGATTTTTACAACCCTCTCCAGAGTAATCAGCTCTAGTTAGAAGTTCGGACGGAGCATTATGCTGATCATAATAACCCTCTAGGTCCCAATAGGGAGCTCCTATGGCCAGTTTACAGACATCAGGAAAAAGGTCTGGCCACCAGGTCCAGGGAGGTGCAGTATGGCTAATGGACCAGGTTACATCTCCAGTTTGAGAAATTACCTGCCAAGTTAGACGTTGGGGCAGGTGAGGGCTAAAATCACTTACAGTCAGTAAAGGCAGTAAAATCAAAATTATAAGTCTTAGGTTCGTACAAGCTTGAGTTTGAGCGGGTTGTCGGTTCTTTGGGCCCGCCATCCTGATGATGCCGTCGCTGGTGCAGCTTTCACGTGTGAAGCATGAATCCAGGCAGCGATGCCATCCACTTTTATGGCCGTTGGGGTGGTGAGGAGGACGGTCGAGGTTCCAACGAGGTTCCAACGTCTGGGTTCGATGCCGACGGACGTATACGGAGTCTCCGACTTGGAAAAGATGAGTTTCTCCCGGTGTTCCCGGTTGGTAGGCCTCGGCGAGTTGGGACCATATCTCCTTTTGGACCAGTTGGAGTCCCAATAGCCTAGCATACAAGTCAGTGTTATTTTGACAGTCTGGTTTTATTTCTTCTCCCAAGGTGAGAAGAGGAGGTGGGGCCCCGTATAGTACCTCAAAAGGAGTAAGATGGTATCGGGAAGGTGTATTCCTAACCCGAAACAGGGCTAAAGGAAGGAGCACCGTCCAATCTGTACCGCCAGTCTCCAAGGACAATTTAGTTAGGGTCTCTTTTAGAGTTCTATTCATTCTTTCTACCTGACCTGAACTCTGGGGTCTATACGCACAATGTAATTTCCAATCAGTCCCCAAATATCTGGCCACATCCTGACTTACCTGGGCAACGAAGGCCGGACCATTGTCGGACCCTATTACCTTTGGCGCCCCAAATCGAGGAAAAATTTCTTCTAGGATCTTTTTGGCTACCACAGCAGCTGTTTCTTTCTTCGTTGGGAAGGCTTCTATCCATCCTGAAAAAGTATCTATAAAAACCAGGAGGTATTTATTACCGTACCTTCCAGGACGTACTTCGGTAAAGTCCACCTCCCAGTAAGTTCCTGGGCGGTCTCCCCTGAGCCTTTTTCCAATTTCAAGTTTTCCCTTGTGAGCATTTACCTGTTGACATGGAACACATTCCTGTACAATCTGTTCAGCTAATTTCGTCAATCCAGGGGTTCCGTACCCGGTTTTATGTAACAGGGATATCATTTTTTTAGTCCCCAGATGTGTCCATCTATGAATCTGTTGTAACATGGATTCTGCTTGCTGAGGGGACAAAGTTCCTTTTGTTGTGGCCGGGATGATTTCCTCGTCGCGGCCTGGTTTTTCAGGAACTTTATCTGACAGTCCTAAAATGACTTCTCCCGATGCTATTTCTCGGGCCACTTGGTCAGCCATATTATTACCCCTGGTTATTGGGGTATTGTCTTTCTGGTGTCCAGGGCAGTGAATGATGCTAACTTTAGTGGGAAGCATGAGTGCAGCCAATAGAGCCACAATTTCGTCTTTGTTTTTAATTTCTCTGCCACTTGAGGTTAGCAACCCTCTCGGTTGGTAGATGGCACCGTGGATATGAGCGGTAGCAAATGCATATCTACTGTCCGTGTAGATGTTTACCTTTTTATTCTCTGCCATCTCCAATGCCCTTGTCATGGCAATTAATTCAGCTCGTTGGGCTGAGGTCCCTTGTGGTAGCGCAGCTGCCCAGATGACTTGTTTTCCGTCTACCACGGCTGCTCCAGCTCGACGCTTACCTCCTTCCAGGAAACTGCTCCCATCAGTAAACCAAGTAAAATCAGCATCAGGAAGGGGTAGGTCCGTCAGATCAGGTCTACTACCGTGTGCTGCAGCCAACACTTCCTGACAATCATGGATGATGGTGGAGCCTTCTAAATCGGGATCAGGTAGCAAGGTAGCTGGATTGAGTCCCGTGGCTGGAGCAAACTTGATGCGATCTGAGTTTAGCAACAGGGTTTGGTAATGGGTCATCCTGGTATTAGTTAGCCACCTACCCAGTGGTTGACGGATTACATTCTCCAGGGCATGAGGAGCTGTTATCGTTAGATTTTGTCCTAAAGTTAGTTTGTCAGCATCTTTGACCAGGGCGGCTACTGCAGCGATTATCTTTAAACAGGTGGGCCATCCTGATGCCACAGGGTCCAATTTTTTTGACAAATAAGCAACTGGGCGATTCCAGGGACCCAATTTCTGAGTCAATACTCCTTTTGCAATGCCCTTATTTTCGGCCACATATAAATGAAAAGGTTTGGTTACATCTGGCAGTCCTAGGGCTGGAGCTGAAAGTAAAGCTCGTTTGATTTGGTCAAAAGCCCGTTGTTCCTTTTCGCCCCAATCGAAAGGAGTGCTGTTTTTGGTTAGGGGGTACAATGGGGCCGCCAGCTCAGCAAACCCTGGAATCCATAGTCTACAGAATCCAGCCGTCCCCAAAAATTCTCTAACCTGCCTGGCGTTTTTGGGAGCCAGAATTTGGGCCACCGTATCCTTTCTGCTCTCCGTGAGCCATCTTTGTCCCCCTTTTAACAGGTACCCCAGATAACTGACCTGTTGTTGGCATATTTGTGCTTTCTTGGCTGAGGCTCTATATCCCAGGGTTCCGAGCTCTGTTAACAGTTTTTCAGTTCCCTTGATACAATCTTCCTGGGTTTCAGCAGCTAATAAGGTGTCATCAACATATTGAAGTAGCGTTACCTGTGGATTTAATTCTCTATATGACGCTAAATCCTGATGAAGAGCTTCATCGAAGATGGTAGGGGAGTTCTTAAATCCCTGAGGTAAACGAGTCCATGTCAGTTGGCCAGATATCCCTGATGCTGGGTCCTTCCATTCGAAGGCAAAGTAGGGCTGGCTGAGGGGAGAAAGTCTTAGGCAGAAAAAAGCATCCTTAAGGTCCAAAACAGTATACCATGTATGTTGGGGCGGAAGAGTGCTTAAGAGATTATAAGGATTTGGTACTGTGGGGTGGAGGTCCGCCACTCGTTTATTTACCTCACGCAGGTCTTGTACTGGTCGATAATCATTAGTTCCCGGTTTCTTAACTGGCAGGAGAGGGGTATTCCACGCGGATTGACATCTTACCAGAATACCCAATTCCAGCAACCTCTGTATGTGAGGACGGATGCCGTCTTTGGCTTCCTTACTCATGGGGTATTGACGAACCGTTATTGGGGTGGCAGTTGCCTTGAGTTCCACTAGTACTGGGGGCCGATTTTTAGCCATCCCCATACCGGCGGTTTCTGTCCAGGCTTGCGGGAACCAAGTTACCCAGTCTGTGACATTAACTCGTGGAGATGAAGGTTTTTCATATAATTTATATTCATCTTCCAATCTCATAGTCAATATTTGGAGTAATCTTCCCTTACTGTCAGTTATGGTGGGACCTTCCGGTTGGAAGTGGATTTGAGCCCCCACTTTGGAGAGCAAGTCTCTTCCCAGCAAAGGATAGGGGCATTCCGGAATAATCAAAAATGAATGGGTTACTCGTCCAATCCCAAGATCTACTGTCCTTCGTGTGGTCCATGAATATTGTTTATTCCCAGTGGCTCCTTGTACCCATGACCTTTTAGCTGAGATAGGACCTTTGAGTGGAGAAGGACGGAGTGCTGGGCTCCGGTATCTACCAAAAATTGAACAGGTTCCCCCTCCACTTTAAGAGTTACCCGGGGCTCGGGGAGAGGTTTCGAGCCCTGACTTTCCTAGTCTTCTTCTTCCAATGTTAAGGTTTTGTTTCTGGTTGGCCTTCCTCCATTCTTTTTCTTAGGGCATTCTCTCGCCCAATGTCCTTTTTCTTTACAGTAGGCACATTGGTCCTTGTCTAATGGCCGCCTTCTGTCTGCCGTTCGCCCTTCCTGCCTATTTCTATCCCCTATATTTCTTCCTCCAACCGCAGTGGCCAGTATCTTACTTAAATTCCTCTCCTGTCTCTTATCCCGTCTTATTTCATGGGCTTCCTGCTCTTTCTGCTTTCTTTCTTCCTTCTCTTCCTCTGTTTCTCTTTTGTTATATACTTTATCTGCCTCTTTTACTAACTCCTGAAGCGAAAATCCCTGCAAGCCATCTAGCCTCTGTAATTTCTCCTTAATATCAGGGGCCGCTTGATCTATGAAAGCCATTGCTATAGTAGCCCTATGTCCCTCCGAAGTTGGATCATAAGGGGTAAAGCGTCTAAAGGCTTCCATTAAACGTTCCAGGAACACAGTTGGCGATTCCTGGGGCCCCTGAGTGACTTCCCTTACCTTAGCCAAATTAGTGGGCCGTCTGGCCGCTCCATGGAGACCCGCCACCAGAGCCTGGCGATACATTTTCAGGCGCTCCCTACCTTCCGGGGCATTGAAATCCCAGTTTGGCCTGACGAGTGGGAAACCAGCATCAATCTCGTTAGGCAGCTGGGTAGGTTGCCCACTGGCGCCTAATACATTTTTTTTGGCTTCTAAAAGAACCCGTTGCCTCTCCTCAGTCGTTAGGAGAGTCTGAAGCAGCTGCTGACAATCATCCCATGTGGGCTGGTGGGAGAAAACAAGAGATTCTATTAAAGCGGTAAGGGCCTGTGGATTTTCGGAAAAAGTTGGGTTATGCATTTTCCAATTATAAAGATCTGCAGAGGAAAAGGGCCAATATTGGAGAGGTCTATTCCCTTGGCCATCGGGGGGGGCCATATTCTCTAATAAGTAGGGCAGTGGAGTCCGGGGAGATAGCCCTCCGGCTCCTAGTGCCCGCTGAGGGACCCTTTCTTCTTCCATCATGGATGGTCCCCTTGGTGCCGAGGGCAGTAGGTGGTAGGGGATTTGGGGCCGGAGGATAAGGGGGTGGGGAATCCAAAAGAAGCAAATCGGACTGCGGGTCAGGATAAATCGCTTTCGGTGGATCTGGGGCGCCGGGTAGCTTTTCCGTGTTGGGGTTTTTCTTTAGGGCTAATATCCCCGACGCTGCTGATGTGTGCGCGGACGTACCTGTTGAGGAAACAAAGGGTCGGACCCACGGAGGTGGGGAGAGAATTAAATCTTCCCAGACCAAGACATATGGTACTTGGTCTGGATGTCAGTGGGGTCCTATATTAAATATCTTAGACTTCAGCAACCTAATCTTGTCTAATAAAAAGGATCCTTCAGGGGGCCATCCTATCTGAAATGTTGGCCATTCAGAGGCACACAAAGTCCGACACTTTCCTTTCTTCACCTCTACCGAAAAATTATGGGCTCTGGCCCGAACTTCGGTCCAATGGCTTAGGGTAAGGGAAAGAGGAGTCGTCATAGTTTGTCCCATTGTCGTCCGTCAGAGAAGAAGAATAGACCACAATACAGAAACAGTTAAAACTCCACGAAACACATATACGTATGGGCCACCGCGAGCTCGCTTCAAAACCGAAACCTCTTCAGATGGCAGTTATCACAAAGGGAACTGCCGAAACCGAGTGAAGGGGAGACAGAGTTTGCCTCTCCTTCCAGATGAGCCACCAGGGCGTCCCCTAGGGCTCATGGACGCCGGCTATTAGCACGTCTGCCTAGCCAGAGGTCCGATACAGATTCCATAATAAGCCGATTCTTACGGCTTTCCTCCGATAATGGCCCACAAAGAACAAGGGACAAACAGACAATCAAGCTCGAGCTTACCTGGTACCTCCAACTCCCGATGTTCTCGTGGTCCGGGGCGAGTGGAATCCCGGACGAGCCCCCAAATGTTAGACCTTCGCGGTCTCCTAGGAGTTTCGACTCGCTGAGGAAACAACAAGAGTCGGAAGCCGATGCAAAACGCAAGAGGTTTATTGAAGGCCGGTGCACCGGGGTTCCTTGGTCCTCACGCAGGAGGCCGGAGAAGGAACCCCCCCAGGGCGTGAACATGTACTTTTATAGGTCTCAATTTCCTGTTATGCAAAGTGTGGATTCAATTGTGATTTTTAACGATAGGTTCTTAGCCTCTGTTCGGACCAGAGAGGGAACCTGTCCCAGGCTTCCTGATTGGTTCTTTGACAGATACCTTTTTTACATTTTGTTTATCTCCCTCCTTCTCGGAAGGGGGCCGGACATCCTGGAAATTCACCCATTGTCTAAGAAGCCCCTATTGTCTGGAGAGTTCTTAATCATTAGCTGGAACAATGTCCCTCAGGTCCCACAGAGGGAAGCAGGGTATAGGTGCATTTTATGTTTAGGGTAGTAGGGAGCCATGGAGGTTTGTGGAGCAGGCCTGTGATGGGGATGAAGCCGGTATTCTGAAGGCAGCTTTGAGGAGGGGGGCTGCAAACAAGGCTGGGGGAAGCCTGCCTGGTGGGTGGGAATGACCGAGAGAAGGCAGCTGCTGAGGTCTCCTGGGTCTTTGAAGCCTCATATTTCTCCCTGTGTGGTGGCTCCCGGGAGCCCGTGATGAGGAGAGGAACAGTGAGCACTGTGGGCTCCTCTCCCTGGGGCTTCATCTGCCAAAGCCACCGAGCGTGCAGGCCTCCCCAGTGCTTGACAACCAGTCCTGTTCGCTGAATTTTTCATTAAGAAAACTGGTCACCAAAGAGCAGCGGCTGGGGAAAGTTTCACCAGCACTGCTTGGGGTGTGAACCAGGCAGACCCAGAAGCGTGGGGGTGACCCATTCCAAAGTCTCCCACTGCAGGCATACACTGGCCCACACACACGCATGTGTGCATAGCACCCGCGAGGGCCCATATGTAAGTGCACACTGTCAGATTCGTAGTGTGTAACACAAGAACGCCGTGTGCCACACCCACAGGCTGACAGGACACAGCATAACTCAGGGCTTCGGAGTCAGATCTGCAATTTACTAGGGAGTTATTAATCTTCCCAAGCCTCAGTTTTCTCATCTGTAAAACGGGGATAATAAGAGGACCTCCTTCATATGTCTGTTGCAAGGGTCGAATGAGATCGTCCATGTACAGTGCTAAGCATGGCGGCCTCCCAGATGATAAGCACGCCATCAGTAGTAGCTGTTAGCATTTCTGTTATGATGGTGAGGACGTACACCACACAGACCAGCACCACAGACATCCTCCTTCTCAAAGTCCTTTATCTCTGACTCCTGCCCTTTTATAACCTCTGCGTGGGGAAGGGCTTAACGGGAGGGCCTATGGTTCTATAAGCAGCTTTTGACCACTTACTTTTAAACTGAGCACAGTGGACTGTTCGTTTCTCACTTTGGAAATGGTAGATCTATCGTGTTAGGGGGGTGAGCATAAACTTCGTTATAAAATCCTGCAGAGAGAGGGGAAAGAAGCAGGGCTGAAAGATGAAGGGGAAGACGAGAGGGAGACCCGTTTCTGGTTTCAACCTCCCTGAGGCCAGCTGCCGCTCCTTGGGCCCCTCCTAAACTACATTCATGGCCTTCCAGCAAATTCCCCTTTCTCATTAAGTAGCTTTAGTTGGATTCTGTTATGTGCAGCCAAAACCAGGGCAAGGCCGGGTGAACGAGATGTGGCTCCTCCCTTCCCAGAGCTCAGCCCAGTGCAGGGATAGGAGGCGAACAGGAAGCGGCCGCCTTCGGGAAGTGCTGGGATGGGGGAGGGACTCGGAGCCACGCTTGCCGGCGGGGAGAAGGGGTTTTTCTGTGCAAATGTCCTCTGAGGTGAGGAAGGGAGGAGAGGGCAGCCTCAGCAGGGGGCACAGCTCATCAGACACCCGGAGGGGAGCCTGGCACGGTTTATACAGAACACCCGTATCTATGTCTTTAACCGGATCACAAACATTAACAATCCCTGCGGTTTCACCGCCCCCAGTACCTCTCCCCTCCTGTGGTTGTGGTGGAAACCGTGTTATTCTCCCATTTCTAGGGGCAGAGCTCAAGGTTCAGACAGCCCTACCTTTTCTTCCAGTAGATTCCTGGAGATACTCAGAACCTAGAACCCCAGGCTGAGGTGGCGCTGAAGCAGCTGTCTGAGGCTGTGGAGAGAAGGGGAGGAGGAGGTGCCTGTGTCCTCGTCAGAGGCAATGGGGACAAGGCGACCCGGTTCCGGAGGCAACAGAAGGCTTCCTGAGCGGCGGTGGGGGTGGGGGGTGCGTGGCAGGGCTGAGGGGAGGGTTGGAGGCCGGCAGAAGGAGCTGGGACTGCAGGGCACGTTGGGGAGGCTCTGGGGGAGCCTGTCTGGGCACTGAGGGCCTCTGGTCAGAGGCACCGCAAGGAGGGGCCTGGGGGAGATTTGATGGCCTACTGCATGTCCCCAGTGACACGCCCCAAGTTGGCGCGCCTGAACGTAATTGAAAAATATTTATATCTACATCTTGGAGACAGAAAGAGGGAGAAGCTGAGTGATTACTTCGTGCCCCAGGTGCCTAGCACCATCTCATTTCATTGTTTCAGCCGTCCTGTGAGGCAAGTATTCTTATTCTCAGTTTTCAGATGAAGGAACCAAGACTCAGAGAGGTGATGCTACATGCCAAGGTCACACAAGTGGCCACAGCACCGCCACGTTGTTGCCGAGCAAGGTCTCGTGTGCCTGAGGTGCAGAAAGCCAAACCCTGAGAGCGGGGTTTGCAGCAAAGTGAGGGTTTATTTGCAGGGAGCCAAGCCAGGAGAACGGGCAGCTCATGTTCCAACGACCCGAACTCCTCCATAGCTTTCAGGCAAGGGTTTTTAAAGACAGTGTGAGGGGAGAGGGTCGTAGGAAGCTGATCAGCCCGTGGACCTTCTTCTGATTTGTTGGTGGTGAGGTAACAGGGTGATGTTTTAGGAATCAAAATCTGGTTCCAACCAGCCTGGGGTCTAGTGCTTGTGGTCAGCATGTAGTCACCATCCTCCCTCCACCTGGGTGGGAGTCTTAGTTTCTATAGAACAACTCAAAGATACGCATCAGATTGTTATCTGTATCCCCTGAGGAGGCACTAGGAGGCCTGTGACTCTGTTGTCCTAATAGTTAACTGCTTGAGTCTGCTCTTTGGAGCTCAGGGAAGCCGAGGAGACTAAAGCCTTTTTCTACAAACAAGAAACGGGGGATGTGGAGGGGCTTTTGTACCCAGGAGGGCCCCGAAGGGTCCTGCTTCGTTTCAATCCCCGCTTTTCTTTGATACTCTTCAATCCTGAGGGGAATGGGGGCGGGACAAGAAAGGGAATAAAGTTTGGGATGGAGACGTTAATCATAAACTCAGTAAGGGAACTGGGTTTCAAAGTTATGGTAAAACCACTGCAGTCCTGCCCTCATCTTGTCAGCAGACCGCTGAAACACAGCCTGTGCTGCATAGAGGAGCATGCGCCCTGAGCAGCCAGGAGAAGCCTGTTAAATACTCACACGCCTTCCTCACAAGCTCATCATCCAGGCAACAGCCCCATAGTATTATTATTATTATTAATTTTAATTTTATTTTTGGCCGCGTTGGGTCTTTGTTGGTGCGCACAGGCTTTCTCTAGTTGCGACGAGCGGGGGCTACTCTTCGTTGAGGTGCGCAAGCTTCTCATTGCGGTGGCTTCTCTTGTTGCGGAGTACGGGCTCTAGACATGTGGGCTTCATTAGTTGTGGCTCGTGGGCTCAATAGTTGTGGCTCGCAGGCTCTAGAGTGCAGGCTCAGTAGTTGTGGTGCACAGGCTTAGTTGCTCCGTGGCATGTGGGATCTTCCTGGACCAGGACTGGAACCCGTGTCCCCTGCAGCACTGCGCCACCGGGGAAGCCCGACCCCCCGCATGGTATTACTAGCCTCATGATTCCCCACCTCCTTTCCCAGAACCTATTTACTCTTTGTTTATACATACTTCTAATAAGCCGTGTGGTGGAAAGAGCACAGATCAGTCAGAAGTCCTGAGGCAAGTCTGTTAGCATCTCTCTGTGTCACCTCCCCCATCTGGAAAATTGAGATAAAAATAAGTGCCTCGGGACTGAGGTTTTCCTTCGGGTCAGAGGATCGTAAGGTCATGGTGTTCCTCATAGACCACTGTGACGTTCAAACATACATAATTCCATAATACAAAAGCACATTTATGGAAGAAAGTATAATTATGTATCATGTCTCTAGGATAGTGTATCTTTTTTTTTTTAAAAGTATACATTGAACCTAAAATCAAGAAAATACCTCTCTTTAAATTAATTTTTTTTTCTCTGTACACTGGGAAAATCTCACTATATGTTTTAGGCAGGACACCCGGGTCCAGCTCATCCCACAAGTGCCGGTTTGAGAACCCCTGGGCTGGAGGTGGGAGACTAGTCCCTGCCTGACCAGTCACCCTGCTGTGTGACTTTGGACACGTCACTCATCTGTTCTGGGCTTTTGTTTCTCCTGGATGCAGCAAGGGGGTGAGGGTGGCCTAGAGATCATCCGAGGTCCTTTTCAGTTCCAGCCTTCAAGGGTGGAGTCTGTTCCTGCATCTCAGTGTCACATGCAAGATCCCATGGACCAGGGGCAGCTGTGAATCCATCTTTTCCTCTAGTTCCCCATCTGTGCATCTATTCCTGCCCTGTGGGAAACCATACATGGGAGTCTTGGGCCAAGGAAAGGCTGCTCCTTCCCCTCCAGGAGACCCCTAAACAATGTCTGAGGGGGATCCAGGCTATTAAAGTAATTTACATAGTAATTAACAAGGTTCCATTAGTGGATTCCTGGAGCCAGAGTGCTCTGCTTCCATTTCCCTTTAGGGGTACACAGTCCTGGGCTGGGACTGAGGCTTGCTGGGGTTTGGCTGGTGGAGCAGTGAGGGGAAGACTTTTCCATGCTCACGTGTCCCAGCCCCACACCCAGGGAAGAGAAGCAGTGACTGTGCGAGGGCCCCAGCTGGCTGGGTAATGAGGTCTGGGGCGAAGGGGCACCTCGTGAACACTTAGGGCCTGAAACCCCAGGAAGAAAGGCAGCCGTGAGTCTCACAGCCATGTGTCTGTTCTGCAGCCCAGGGCCTAGCGCCTCCAAGAGCTCCTCTTTCAAGATGACACAGAATTTCTCATGTCCTTCTGGGCCTCCGACAAATTATATGTGTGACCACAGTAGGGTGCCAAGCTTCCCTGGTTATCACCCCTTTGAGCCCCTCAGCAACCCTGAAAGGCAGATGTTAACTTTTCCATTGTGGGGTTGAAGAAACCTATGCCCAGAGAGGTGAGGTAACTGGTCCAGAGTCACACAGCCTGAAATAGCAGAGTGGAACTAGAACCTGGGTCCTCCGACACAATCCAGCTCGTGCCACTTGGCTAGTGGTTTCTAAACAGCTCTGTGGAGCCCTAGGGGACTCTCAGAGTGGTTTGCCTCAGGATAAGGGATCGTCGAGAGGACTGGAAACTCCACCCCATGTGTCCCCCGCTTCAACCAGGGCAGTTATTTACATGTTGGACGTCTAGGTGGGATTTTGTTTGCATTCCAGTTAGAAAAGCTTTTAAAATCACTGCACTTTTAGAAAATTGTCCCAGGAAGGGACCTGTCACAGGGCCGCTTCCTTGCTCATCTCTGACAGTGAATGGAGACCCGTGGAGCTGTGTAATGTGGCAGAATTGGCGTCCTGAGGCTCTGGTCTGGGGTCCCAGAGCCCTGGCCTTGGTCTCCCCATCAGGCTTCCTGCAGGTGAAGCCCAGTACCCGCTGCCTGCCCAGCCCCTCCGGCTCCCTTCTCCCACCGAGCCCGGCTGGCCTGCTGCTCCCCTGCCCCACCAGCAGCCTTCTCACTGCTCTGTAACAGCTTCTCCAAGGCTCCGTTGTTTCCATGACCAACCAAGGAAAAAGACAACAAAGATGGGGAGAGGACAACGTTTCTGGGGTCTCCACAAGTTTTGAATGATTTCCCTACACTTCTTCACTCAGCAAACATTTCTAGAGCTGTAAGAGCCAGCATCTGAGGATAAAAATGTCCCTGAAGGCGGTGCGACAGCCGCTGGAGGGCAGCGGAGGCGGCGTGGCCCGTCCTGTCCTCGCCACGAGGCCGCAGCAGACGCCAGTGTCCGGGAAGGTTTTCATTCGGCGAGACTACAGCAGTGGCATCCGCTGCCAGTTCCAGACCAAGTTCCCCGCGGAGCTGGAGAACCGGATTGACAGGCAACAATTTGAAGAAACAGTTCGAACTCTAAATAACCTTTATGCTGAAGCAGAGAAGCTCGGGGGCCAGTCCTATCTTGAAGGCCGCCTGGCTTGTCTAACAGCATACGCCAACTTCCTGTGCATGGAAACTCACTACGAGAAGGTTCTGAAGAAAGTCTCCAAATACATTCAAGGGCAGAACGAGAAGATCTATGCTCCCCAAGGCCTCCTCCTGACAGATCCCATCGAGAGAGGACTCCGAGTTATTGAAATTACTATTTATGAAGACAGAGGCATGAGCAGTGGAAGATAAACCGTAGAATTAAAGGCCCACCTCCAGCTGGGACCCTCATCTGTGCACCGGCCGACCGCAGGGTGTCCCCCACCTCCTCTCCAGAGCATCATTCCTTTGAATCTGCTGTCAGAGCCACGGTGCCCTTCGCTCCAAGGACTGACTTTCTAGAATTCCACACCTGGAGTGACCGCTAGTCGCTCAGCATCCACTTTGTGTCTCCAAATGGTGGAGGACTCTGTAATCTTTGGATTCGTTTTTGAGAAAACGCAGTGAAGCATTTCACTTTTTTAATTCAAAGCCATGAATAAAATATGCAGTTGGTCAGCCCAACACAGTTTATTTCTTACCTGCCAGCAGTGCCAGTGGCTCTCGTCATTCCCTGGGCTTCAGCAAGTCGTAAACTAGCCAGTGCTCAGTCTTACTCCCCCAGATTCATAAAACGCTTTTCTCCAGGATTTTGGTGAAGGGTGGGCTGTGTCTGGTTTTGCTAATGCATCTCCCAGATTTCAGAGAATTACTAGTTTTGCCATGACTCAAAGCTTAAAGATCAAGTTCTGCTGTTCAGATTCTCAAACTGAAGCTCATTGGAAAAATAATGTATAACGTTACTTGTTTTATTATAGCAATTCCCGATTAAAGCAGTATTTAATGCAATTTCCAGGTTTTTGTTTTTTGGGGTTTTTTTTTTGAGAATTCTGTTATTAACTGCATTACCTTGAACACTGGGAAGATGTGGTATGTGTTGCTTGTTCCTTATAAAAATAAGTAAGCACAATAAAGTGGGTGCTGAACCATCAAACACAGATGTCCCTGCTGTGTCCCTGAATGAGCAAGTGTTAATAAATAGTTTAATTATCGTTTTGTTATAAATATAACTTAAGAGAAAAAAATTTGATAGGAATAATACTATATATTGCTAATTTTTAACTATCCCTACTGGCAAACCGTATGATTCCTAGACTTTCCTCAGATACGGTATTCAGTGCGCAGAAATACTATGATTGGTTCAAGTTCAGTAAGTTAAGTGGTTTCCAGCTAAAACTCTCAAGCCTGGGTCACTGTTTCTAGTTCTTCTTTTTGTCTGTGTGTTCTTAGTATTGGGACTTCCTGTGCCCTTCATCTTTAGGGTTTGAGAGCCCTGTATTTGGGAGAAAGTTAGGACATGTACTAGGAGAGAATGAAACAGTTAAACGTTTTACTTTCAGAGATATTGTAGGTGCTAATGCTGAATTTAACCTTTCAGATTTAATTTCTTTTATGGGTCTGTTAGTTATTCAGTAAACCCCATAGCTCTTTGTAATATTTCAATTGTATGAAACTTGTTACTTTATAGCCTATAATAGGGTGTCTGTCTGCCTTTTAAACCCGTTGCAATAACTTTGCTGAAATATTAACACATGAGTAAAACTTTTCTTAAACAAACAAAAAAAAAGAAATGTCCCTGAGCCCGAGTCTGGCCCTTGGAGAGCTAATGGGAAGACATATTACAGACTCATCACAGTGGTTCCCCAGGGACGACTCGCTGGGTGCAGTGCTGGAGGGTCTTCCAGACCCCATGGAGGGGCAGGGGGAGTGGGTGACTGCTGATGGTGAGAGCGTGGCAGATGTCAGGGAAGGCTACGCGGAGCTGGAGAAGCCTGAACCCCTTGGAAGGCAGAGGAAGAGTTGGCCTGGGGTGGGGGGCCCTGAAGCACTGTCTTGCTAGAGGGAGCGGCACGTTTGGGGGCTCGAGGCCGGAGAGCAGAGGGTGTTTCGTGTGGTTTCACCTACGCGTAGGAGGCAGAGTGGAGGAGTGGGGCCTGGGGAGATGGGTGGCCACCAGGTGAAGGTGCCGAGGAAGGGGGCCGAGGCCCCCAGGCCTTCTGTTGCCCACTCCCCTCTGCAGTTCCCTCCACGGGGCCCCTGTCCTCAGGGCATCCTGAGGGGCCACTTAGGCTGTGGGTAGCGGTCAACAGGGGATTCATAACCCAGGGGCACCCCGACATCGGTGCCCGACTGCCCCCGTACCCTGGGCCTTACCTCCTGAGACCTGGGGAAGAGGCGAGGAAGGTCACAGCTAGTGAGGTGGCAGCTCCTCCTTTTCAGGCCTCAGTCACTCTCTATGTACAGCAAGGGGGTTGTCACAGATGATGGCTAAAGCCCCTTCTGGCCTGGATTCCTTCTTTACAGACAAGGAAGGTATTTCATTTTGGCTCCCCCCAGGAAACGGAGCCCGAAACCAGATTTGAGTGCTAGTAGTTTATTTGGGAGGTGATCTCAGGAAGCGCCAGTGGGGATGTGAGAGGGCGAAGGAAAGGAGAGAACACAGGGTGCTTGATGTGCAGAGGACCCTGCAGGTGACTGGGGCTCCGTGTAACGCACCCCTTCAGAGTTGTCCTGTTCGAGGGGACAGGAAGCCGGGTGTTCGCCCCCCAACTCCTGTCTGTCTTTTGTCGAGGGCTGCTCCTGGGGGCCTGAACTCTCGGCACTTCTGGCCTGCCCCACCTGTAGGCACAGCATCTGCCTGCAACCCCAGGAGGCCTACAGGCAGAGAGTGGCAGAGGCTGCAGTAGGAAGCCGGTGGCGTGATGACAACGGTGTGTAGCAAACAGCGCTTACAAAAGGAGGTTGTGCACTCATGGACAGCATGTTCTTCAGAAACCTAGACCCAAAGGGACTGAAGTGACTTCCCCTGGGTCACGCTGTGAGTTAGCGGCAGGCTGGACCGAGACTTGTCACCCAGGGCTCTTTCTGCCACCCATCCCTCCCCTCCCCCACCTCTGTTGTCAGGTCTGTCAATCATCCTTGTCCCTCCTCCTTCACACGGTTTAATAAGAAAACTTTGGTAGTAGATGCAGAGATACCTTGAAAAACATCAATTGGTTTACATCTATGAAACTTTTGAGCCCTTCTCTGAAAAAGGCCTTATCATCTCCATCTCTGCATTGCCATCTTTGCACATGGCAGCCCCTTTATACACAAAGGATGAGCTGATGTTTCGGCCATTTGTGTGGATGGGGTGATGCCTGTGTCTTTATGGCTCCCAGTTTCCTTGTTTGAAAAATAGGCATGTGATACCAGCGTGCTAACGTCCTAGGCTTGTATCAGATGGTCAGCGTGATGCATGGCACGTGGTAGGTGCTCGACAGCAGTTTGGACTGCCGAAGGACGTTCAGGAAACCACATCGGCTGCCACGCCAGGGGGAGGGGTGGTCACGGTGGTGAGCCGGCAAGAACCATCCTGAGTCAAAGGATCGCGTCCCTCCCCCACCCTTCCCACCAACCATGCCCCCCTCCACAGGTCTGAGGTCGGGTCGGGTTGCCCCCTCCCCCACCCCTGCACTTTCCCCGCATCCCTGAAGCTCTGAGTCAGGTTTCCCACCTCCTGCGATTTCACAGCTCCCCGCCAGCCAAGCTGTTTTGCAGACCCAAGTTGGTAATGACAGATTCTTCTCTCCTGGCCCTCCACTGGCGAAACCACGGAAAGTATTTGAAACACGCAGCCTGGGAATGCGCAAGCTTCCATTGGCCGGGCTTGGCAGGGGCCAGCGATTTCTCAGCCAGCGCTTTTGACTAAGACTTGTACGGCTCAGGTTTCCCAGGAGCTCGTCAGCTCAGTTTTTCAACAGCATTTATACTTTTTTTTTTCCCACCCTTCAGAACATTAACCCTAAAGTAGGTTCTGAATCACACGATCCCTGGAAGCATGGCTCTCTCTCTGTTAGAGGCACGGTTTTGGGTGGGCCTCAGGAGAGCTGGCCTCAGCCTGGGACGGGGATCTCCTGCCCATCAGGGCTCCTCGGGTCCAGGCGGCGTGAACCAGAGGATTCTCTGCTGAAA
Organism: Grampus griseus; assembly: GCF_964374135.1. NCBI lineage: Eukaryota > Metazoa > Chordata > Mammalia > Artiodactyla > Delphinidae > Grampus > Grampus griseus. The sequence goes on from NC_139018.1 coordinate 109,831,644, forward strand.
GGGATCCCCAGAGGACTTCCAGGTCTTCCGCCTCTAGAGAGATCTGGTTAACCCATTCCAGGCCTCTGCAACTTTGATTTTAAAATGTCCTCTGATAGGGTTGAAGGAAGGGAGAGAAGATGCAAAGACCACAGACTCTGGACCTAGGTACACCTACATGTCAATTAGGCCTCTGCTCCCACTGGGTTTCATCGTCTGTAAAATGGCAATAATATTGTAATACCCACCTCCAGGTTATCGTGAGGTTTAAATGGCAGCACAGAAAATCACCTAGTACAATTCCTGCACATGGTAGGTGTGCAGAGTAGTTTCCTCTCTTCCTTATTTCTTGGTCACTGATGCTACGGTCTCATCACAGAGTTGTTTGGTGAATGGATGAAGGTCTTGACCTAAACACCCCCTTCTTCTCCTCTCAAGGCAAAACCATGGAACAGGTATTTCCTGAGCATCAGTTCTGTGCAAAGAGCAGAACTAGGCCTTGTGGTGACACCCCTGATGCCAGAGTCCCTGTTGTAAAGGAATTTCTGGTCTCGTGAGGGAGCAGGCACCACGGGAAAACGGCAGGTGGATAAAATGTCCACAGGAGAGACAGTCACAATGATTTTGCTCACTTGTTTACATACATTCACTCATTCCTGCAACAGGCATTACTGCAGGAGGAGGGCCTGGCCACCCCTTGCCCCTGGTGGTGATTCTAGGGGCCACTAAAGCAAGCTCTTTCCACTTTACATCCCTGGGTCTGTTTGCTGTGACGTGATACTTGGAAGTGCTTTGGAAATTCAAGGGCTTGCTGTTCCCTCTGCCTAGAACACCCTTCCCAGCTCACTCACCCCTTCTCTGACTCTCTGAGGCACATTCAGCTGTCCTCTGTCTGAGCCCCCCAGCACTTTAGTCATAACAGGGGTACTGCCCCCTGTGCACTGTGTTGTGATAGGCTGTTTCCAAGTCTGCCTTTGAGGAGACATCACACAGGCACCAGGTACTGAAAGGGAAAATGGGGTGCCTAGGTTGGGCTCCCTAAGAGCAGAGCCTGAGATGGAGATTTGGACACACGCGGCTTATTTTTTTTACATTCTTAAGAAAAAGCATTTATTATTTGTCATCATTCTTATTTTCAGAACTAGAAAAAAAGTTGGCAAATGATTAGAGGAAGCATGTTATATACATCTGTGTGGTGTAGGAAAATGCATTGCCCACAATACGCAGCTATCTTTATCTGCTTAGGGCAATCATTTCAAATCTTTCTTTTAAATTTTAATTTTATTGGAGTAGAGTTGATTTACGATGTTGTGTTAGTTTCAGGTGTACAGCAAAGTGATTTGGTTATACGTATACATATATTCATTCTTTTTTAGATTCTTTTCTCATATAGGTTATCATAGAATACTGAGTACAGTTCCCTGTGCTAGACAGTAGGTCCTTGTTGGTTATCTGTTTTATATATAGCAGTGTGTATATGTTCATCCCAAACTCCTGATTGATCCCTCCCCACTACGTTTCGCCTTTGGTAACCATAAGTTTGTTTTCTACATCTGTGACTCTTACTTCTGTTTTGTAAGTAGGTTCATTTGTACCATTTTTTTAGATTCCACATATAAGCGATATCATATGATATTTGTCTTTGTCTGACTTCACTCAGTATGACAATCTCTAGGTCCATTCATGTTGCTGCAAATGGCATTATTGTTGTTATTATTATTTTTATTTTATGGCCAATATTCCATCGTATATGTGTACCACATCTTCTTTATCCATTCCTCTGTCGGTGGACATTTAGGTTGCTTCCATGTCCTGGCTATTGTAAATAGTGCTGCAGTGAACATTGGGGTACATTTATCTTTTCAAATTATGGTTTTCTCCAGATATATGCCCAGGAGTGGGATTGCTGGATCATATGGTGGCTCTGTTTTTAGTTTTTTAAGGAACCTTCCTACTGTTCTCCACAGTGGCTATATCAATTTACATTCCCCCCAACAGTGCAGGAGGGTTCCCTTTTCTCCACACCCTCTCCAGCATTTATTGTTCCTAGACTTTTTGATGATGGCCATTCTGATCGGTGTAAGGTGGTACCTCATTGTAGCTTTGATTTGCATTTCTCTGATAATTAGTGATGTTGAGCATCTTTTCATGTGCTTTGGGGCCATCTGTACGTCTTCTTTGGAGAAACATCTGTTTAGATCTTCTGCCCATTTTACTGATTGGGTTGTTTGGACACACACAGCTTATTAAGGGGCAAGTTCTCCAGAGAAATGAGAGAGGGAAGCAGGATGGGGCAGCAAGGGTGCGGGTGCAGCTGGAGTCCAGCCTCAGCCTGGTCCATGGGGAGCTCTGGGGCAGGAACTGCCCCCCAGACCGTGACCCCCAACCCCTTCAGTCCATGGGGCCAGACTCTGTACCCCTGAGTCACTTAGTCTGACGTCAGAGGGGCAGGTGGAGGTGATCTCCCAGGTGAGGTGGCTGCTCTTCGGCCAAAGGCAATTCTCTGTGGAAGAGGGTGGCTGTCAGCTGTAGCTGCCAGCGCTCCTAGCAGGCGGGATGGGTGGGGCACCCACAGCATGGTTCTGGGAGGGGAGGATCAGGAAGGAGCATCGACATCTCCACCACATCTTTTCCACAATGGTGTACAAGTTGTGTGCATTTGTCCCCCATCCTCATCATTTGCTAAAAGGATTCACAGGCAAGGACGGAGGTGCACACCTACGGGTGGGGGCAGGACCCGTGTCCCTGAGAGCTTTGGGGATGGGGAGGGCACTGAGAGGGGCAGCAAGGAGAGGGCGGGTCCCGGCTTGTCACCATTCACCTGACCGAGTGCCCCGCTGTCCTTTATGTACCAGTGGCCTTGACCTTTCCCGCCATACACAGGCCCACCATGTCTTTCCATCCTCTGAGTACCCTCCGCACTTGACCACAGACCAAGCAGGCAGTGAGCACTTGCTTTGCTTCCCTAAGGCAAAGCAAATTCTTAAAAGCAAAGCCTTCATCTTATTTTGATTTTCCAAGTGCCTATCTCAGTGCCTTGGCACTTACTAGGTGGACAGTAAGTATTATTGAGTAAATAGGCTAACAGATGCCTTAATTTTCCTATGAGGTCGTGAAAAGGGCCAAGAGCCCTTCTGACGGCAGCATTTGCCAAGGGTTCCCTAGTGCTCAGGCAGGGCCTGGGCTGTCCTTGCTTTTCCCACTCCAGCACCCCCAGCGCCAGGCAGGACTGAAGCCTCTGCATGGCCCTACCCGCATCCTGGGGGGCAGCCTTGGGCGAGGGTGGCCAGTGGGACAGGGAGCTCCCGCTGGCCTGGTGCACAGACTCCTCGGTCTTCATTTATATGAAATGTGACTCCATCACTCAAAGCCTGCGCCTGGCCTTGGTCGGTGCAGGTAATGATGATACAGGCTCATTTATGCAAGATTATCCTTTTATCACATTTCCAGACTCATTTGTGAGGCTCATGTTTCCCCCCCGAGGGCGTCATCAAGCAAGTTAAGTTGTACTATTTCCCTCCCGCAGAGAAGTGGCGGGGCCTCCCTCGTTGACGGATGAGGCCCGCTGCCTTTGCCAAATAGGGTCGGCGTGATGGATCTTTTCCTTGTGAATATTATAGCCGGAAATTAGCATGTTTATTGAGGTAGAATGTGTTTGTTTACCTTCCACTACCCATGGCACTACCTCTCAGGACCTGACTTATTTAGTTGAGGATAAGCGCAAATGATCTGCATGTGGGCACCCACAAAATAATTAATGAACTTCCAGATACAGAATTCAGCCTTAAGTAAACACACCAGCGAGGTGAGTGGGGGCAGAGGGGCTGGGAAGGGCTCTGGGGTTTTGGGTGGTGAGCAAGGTGGAGTGTCTGGTACTCGAGGGATGGAGACAGGGCGGGGATGTGGGTTCAGGCATCCTGTGAGGGGCACAGGGTGGGTGCCCAGCCTGGCTGTCGAGTGGAGGTGACTTCTGTCAGTGGAGGAGGGAGAAGACAGGCAGAAGACCAGGATTCTGAGCCATTTTCCCAGGGATTCTCCTGGGCTCCTTCTTGATTGTCTCGATGCAGGAGTGAGAAGGACGGCCCAAGTGTGCGGACTAAGGGTAGGGAGGGACAGTGCTTGGGCAAGGATGATGGAGACCCAGGTGAGTGACGATGGGTCCCAAGAGGCCAAGTGACCACCTGGAGTCCGCTCCCCTCCTAACGCTTTCACCTGTAACAGCTTTGAAACCTAGCTTCTCTTTCCATCCCCCGGCTTGCCAGTAGGCCATACAACCTGGGATGCAAACGCTCACTAACCCAACATCCTCTTGTTTTAGAAGAAGAGTCTGAGGTTCAGAGAAGTGCAAGGACTTAGCCGAGGTCTTGGAGGCAGAGGGACAACCGCCACCGCCTCCTTGTGGCTTTAAGCCTGATGCCTGCCTTGTAAGAAGTCGCAGAGAGTGTATCCTCTAGGGTGTTTCTTCAGGGACCCAGGAAAGCTTTGCCCCCTGTGCCTGGCCAGCAGAGGCCTCAAATTTCACCCTTAAACCCAGCTACCTTTGTAGTTTAATCCCCTTTAAAGAGCAGATGCTCCTGGGAAGGGCCTTATTCTTGGTCTTGCCTCCCCAGGGTGCTGAAGTGACCTGTGAGAGACTGAGGGAAGCAGGAGAGCTCATGGTTGAGGGTCAAAGCCCCCCAAACAGCATGACCGAGAGACCCAGGAACAAACTTTTCCCCCTGCATAAATTTTTCCAAGTGAGCAAAGCCATTCTCATTGTCCCCCAGCTCCGAACCCTGAACGTAAAGATGGGAGGGGTGTCCTGTCTGGATGTCAGAAGCAGACAGACCTGGGTTGTAGTTCTGGCTCTACCTCTTCCTAGTTCTGTGAACTCTGTGACCTTGAATGAGTCATTCGAACCCTGTGGTCTCCATTTCCCCAGCTAGAAAACAGGGAGGGGAATTATAACACCCACCTGTCAGTGTCACTGTAAGATTAAAAGAAGAAAGTATCTACCATGCTTAGCACATGGTAGCACTTGGTAACTGTCCTTGAATTAGTGGTCATTAGTATCATTATTTTCCTTCCCAAACCTACCTGTAACCTACCCTGGCTTTCCCATAAGTGGGAATTGATGGACGGGAATGAAAGAGACAGAGGGAGAGGGAGAACGAATCCCTCCATAATCCTCATCCCTTTCCCCCTGTTGTATCCTGATGTGGGTGTGTGGGCCCTTCCCATGGAGCCTGCAGAGTTCCCACGTGGTGGAGTGGGACAGAGCGAGGTGCCAGACTGGAGTTTGGTCCATTTCAGCCACATATCTCTCAGGGATCAAGGGAAGCACGGTGGTTCCAGACCTCAGTCTCCTCATCTGCGAAATGGGGCCAGCCTCACTGCTAACCTGGGAAGCAGGCGGGTCCACAGCTAATTTGTCTCCGAATCACCAGCACCCAGCAGTGTCAGGCATGCAAGAGGTGTTCAGTGGTGGCAAATAGACTGGAAGCTATAGATCAGGTTTCAGAAAACTTTTTCTGTAAAGGGCCAGGGAGTAAATATTTTAAGGTTTGCAAGCCATACAACCTCTGTTGCATCTACCCAACTCCGTCCCTGTAATGCAAAAGCAGCCTTAGACAAGGTGTAAACCAGTGAGTGTGTCTGTGGTCCAGTAAGCTTTATTTATAAAATCAGCTGGTGGCTGGATTTGGCCATAGCTCTTGACCTCTGTGTAGCGAGGCCATGGCAGTCTTTGGATTCAGACAGCTAGGCTCAAATCCCAGTACCTCCACTCTTTAGCTTTGTGGCCTTAGGCAAGTGACTCACCCTCTCTGAGCCTCCATTTCCTCCTCTGTAAAATGGAGGACACTGGCTTGTGCTTTTTTGGTATTCCCCTCACCATACCTACTAGGGCTGGACTCAGAGAAGGAGCTCAGGAAAGACATACAGATTGGCTAAAAAAATGATCTCTGACAATAATCACACCTCTTGATGAGTGTACTGCACTTTCAACTTACAGTACGTTTCACATCCATCTCGTTTCCTCCCCCCATCCCCTACAGAATGGGTACAGTATTGTTATTAGTATTATGCTCATTTTACAGATGAGAAAACCAAGGTCCAGAGAGACTTAGAGAGTCACCGTCCAAAGGTCACTTTCCAGAGGTCACTGTCTTTGTCTGTTTGGGCTGCCATAACAAAATGCCATAGACTGGGTCGCTTATAAACAACAGAAATTCATTTCTCACAGTTCTAGAGGCTGGAAAGTCGAGATCAAGGTGCTGGCCGATTAGGCGTTCGGTAAGAGCTCGCCTCCTCATAGATGGCTGTCTTTTCACTGTAACCTCACATGACAGAAGAGGCTAGAGCGTTCTCTGGGGCCTCTTTCCTGAGGGCACTAATCCCATTTATGAGAGCTCTGCCCTCATGACCTAATCACCTCCTAAAAGCCCCATCTCCTAATACCAAAACATTGGCCCTTAGGTTTCAACATGTGAATTCTGGGGGGACACAAACATTCAGTCTAGAGAGTCAAACAATCAGTAAGGAACAGAACAGGGATTCAAACCAGATATTTCAGCAGCAAATCCTTGAGTTTTCCACTCTACCAGAGCTGTCATAAATAAACCTCCTCCCCAGTCTGTCTCCTCCTACCGTGGACAATCAACAGATGGACTCCTGTACAGACACTTGGAAAGTATGTAGACCAGGGGCCTCTCTCTCTCTCTGTGAGAAGGGGCTACTGCTTATCTCCTCAGGTTCTGAGACTTACAGGCTAGAAATATGGGGTTCTTGGTTCTGTAGGGAAGATCCTGAGCTGAGTGAGCCGACTGGGGCTGGAGTCAGGGTGAGGGTAATGTGACATCGTCACAGTCTGAGGGGTCTCTCCTGGTGCAGAAAGGTAGTGAGCAGGCAGTTTTGACTCACTCAGAGATCAAGCTTTTACAATTCTTATAGAGAAGGGAACGCTGTATTAGTGAGGAGTAGCATTTGGTGTCAAGTAACCAAGACCACCGAAAGCTAAGGCTTAACAAAAACAAAAACGAAACAAAAGATAAGGCTTATTTTTTTCTCACGTGCTGCAAAATCCAGGTTGGTCAGGGCTGGAGCAACAACTCCACAATGGCATCTTCTATCTTTCTGCTCGGCCAGGTGGCTCTGCAAGTGGCTTCCACCCTTAAGGTCACCTCATGGTCACAAGATGGCTGCTGGAGCTCCAACCATCAGGGTCACATTCTAGGTGAGAAGGAGAAGGGTGGAAGAGGTGCTTGCCAGATGAATCAGCTCCCTTTTAAAGGAGACTTCCTGGGAACCCCATCCAAGAAGAGAACAACTTTGGCTTTCATCTCATTGACCAGAATTGGTCATGGGGCTAGCCGTACCTATAAGGGAAGTTGGGAAATATGGGTGTAGTACATTGCTGCTCCAATCAGGACTGTGCTAGCAAAGAAGAAGGGGAGAATGGATATAGGGTGGCTAAACCTCAGTCGCTGCCTCCTTCCCCTAATTTGCCATCTGTGTAAAGACCAGGGAAGGAAGGAAGTTGCCCAAGACCACACAGAAAGCTAGGGGCATGCCTGAGACCAGACCCCAAAGTTTCTGACTCTGAGTCAGATGCTTCTTCCACTGTCTCCATTGCTTTACTCTGTAGCCACACCTGTTCACAAATAACGTTATTATTATTTATCAGGCATTAACTGTGTGCCAGGTACTATGCTAAAGGCTTTCCAGGCATGTTCCATTCAGTCTGCTACCAATCATTTGAGGTGGGCATTACTATTATTCCCATTTTACAGAGGAAGAAGCTGAGGCTCAGGCAAGTGAGGTGACTGCTCCAGGTCCCAGAGCTCATAAGGGTTGGCGTGGGCTTGAAACCCAGGTTCCCAGCCCTGGCTGTGAGCAATTCAGTGCATGCAATTGAAATGAACCAGGGACATCCCCAGTAGGCTGTTGGGTCAAGGTGGCTCTCTCAGTGACCCTGTACCATCAGGAACACCCGCAGCCGGCCCCAGTAGTCAGGCAGCAAGACACGCACCAACCGAGGGGGCTCCCGATTCCCCATCCATCTGGCCAGCCTCTGTCTCTGCAGCTCCTCATTCCAGCCAATTACCCCTAATGGAGTGATATGAAATGTAACTAACTTGGGGAAATATCTGTATACTTTAATTAAATCAGTTCACAATTAGCCATCTGAGTAATGAGGCTAAGGTGTTTTATCTCCCTGTGAGCCAGCGGGCCGGGGGAGCCAAAGGCAGGGGGATTTTGTGCCAATAGCATGGTCCTAGTGACAAACTCCTTAGGGGTATGCAGGCAGGTGCTGGAAGCCCCAGGAGAGGATTTGGCCCAAATCTACTATGATTAAATAAATATAAGCACCTCAGAGAGGAGCTACTAATTTGTGGGACTAAATTTTTAATGGCTACAGCCGGTTTTTCATACTAAAGAAATACCAGGGCCTTTGATCCAAACACCTCATGGCAAAAGGCTAAAAATTACCCATGTGCACTGTGTGCCCCCGAAGTCCCCAGACGTGGTAAATGCTTGGCTAAGCAGGTTGGCCACTGTCCAGCAAGGGCTCCCTAAAGGCCTCCAGGGGCAGGGTCGGGACCAGGGTGGGGCGGGTGAGGCCTTTGCATTGGGTGCAAAATTTAAATGGGTGCCAGAGTACTCCGCCATGAAATGATATTTTAATGCAACATATTTTATTTTATTTATTTTATTTATTATTATTATTTTTTGTTTTGGGGTTTTTTATTGTTATGTATAACAATATAAAATAATGCTTGTCACTGTCAAAGAGTAAGGAACAAGATAAAATCATCTGAAATTACACCACACAGAGATAACCATTGTTTACATTTTCCTTATTAAATTCCTTTTTAAATCGGTATTTCAGTTTCATTTTATTATTTTTATTTTTAAATATTTATTTATTCATTTTTGGCTGTGTTGGGTCTTCGTTGCTGTGCAAGGGCTTTCTCTAGTTGCAGTGAGAAGGGGCTACTCTTCGTTGCGTGGGCTTCTCATTGTGGTGGCTTCTCTTGTTGTGGAGCACGGGCTCTAGGCGCGCAAGCTTTAGTAGTTGTGGCTTTAGTAGTTGTGCTTTAGTAGTTGTGGCACATGGGCTGTGGAGTGCAGGCTCCGTAGTTGTGGCTCACGGGCTCTAGAGCGCAGGCTCAGTAGTTGTGGCGCACAGGCTTAGTTGCTCCACGGCATGTGGGATCTTCCCGGACCAGGGCTTGAACCTGTGTCCACTGCATTGGCAGGCGGATTCTTAGCCACTGCACCACCAGGCAAGTCCCTGTATTGATTTCTTTATCCAATCCTCTGTGTATAATGCAACATATTTTTAAAAAATGAAAATTAATGTAAAAAAATGGTGATAAACAAAATTACAAAATTTAAATAAAGATGGGGTTAGTATCAATGCCATGCCATGCTGAGCCATATCAGAGTCTGGAGCCAAGGGGACAGTCAGTAATACTGATACTGTCTTTATTTAAAAGTTTGAGATTTTGTTCATTATGGACTTTTTTGCATTCATTTTGATTTTTTTAAATATTACATTAAAATATCGTGTATCTTGATTATTGTGGTTTTCGAGGCCTCCTTAAATTGTGTTCCCGGAGGTGAGGGCCTCAGTCTCCTAACCCTAGTCCCAGCCCTGCCAGCTGGGTTGTCCCTCAGGGTTTGTGTGTTATCTGGTAAAATGGCCATTCTGTGTGCCACTCCAGGACCCAGCTGGGTTCTTAGGGCCTCTAAGTTGCAGACTTTATGGGCTGCTGAGACAGGGGTGACACTTGGAATCCTAGACCATTAAAGCAAATTGCAGCCTCATGATTGCTCCAGCAAGACCCGGAGACCGGAAGCAACTGGCCTGAAGCTACCCAGCAGCTTTGTGGTAGAGCTGGAAATCAGCTTCCTGGTTCCCTACAGGGCTTTTCTACTCGTCAGAGGAGAGAAGAGCCTTTAAGATGACCCAGGGTGAAAGCCATTGCAGGCCACCCTTCACATTGGGAGATCCTAATAACATGACCCAGGGTGGAAGGTGCTGACTGGCTAACCCAGTCCCCACACACAGCCCCTTCTCTCTCCCAGTGACTGGTGCAGAGATGACCATGTGACCCAGTTCTGGCCATTAAGACACAGAAGTCATTGGGTGGGGCTAATGGGGACAGACCCAGCTGATGTCCCTTTGGCCTTTTTTGCCTGTTCCTCTTCCCCCTTCATGTCTTGAGCTGGCCCTCTGTGTCTGGAGGTGAACAGCTGCCCCGTGACCTTGAGGACAATAGCCAGATGCTAAGGATGGCAGAACAGAAAGAGAAGAGGAGCCTGGGTCCCCGAGGCCCCTTTAACCCTCTGTTCCAGCCCTAGGCTGCCTACTGCATCTCTTTTACAGTGTGTTGAAATTAATGCTCTCTGCTCAAGCCACAGTTAGCTGGATTTTCCCATGCTCACAGCTTGAATGCAATCCTAGCAGCTCTATCACCCATGGTGACAAGAGCAGCTTTTGGTGAAATTCATTTGATATTCACATGGCTCACTCCCTGCTAGTTGAGGTCCTTGCTCCCTGTCCCCTCCTCAGAGAAACCTTCCCTGACCACCCTAACATAGCAGCTCCCATCACTCTCCGTTCTTTTGCCCTGATATTTTTTATGAGCCGTATCAGTCATTACCTGACATTACATTATGCAATTTTTTGTTTTTTGCCTCCTCCAACTGGAATTAGTTCTGTGCAGGCCAGGCTCTTCTGTCTTGTGTCATGGCTGTATCCCCAGTGCCTAGAACAGTGGTTGGCATGTAGTAGGTCCTCAATCAATATTGTTGAATGAATGGACATATTCTGAGCCAGTCGGGCTCTGAGCCTTTGCCTCTGACATCTGCCGGCTCTCGGTGGTGGCAAGTCAGCTTGGTCTCTGGAATTAGGATTTCCGCTTCCTCTCTGGCTCAGCCTCTCAGAACCAATGTGAATTCCCTCTGCTTCCCTGCCGTGACACCCCTGGACACCCCAGATCCCAACCATCTTGACCCTGGGCTCTGCCACTGCCAGCCGTGTCTTACAGGACACCCACGCCGCCCATATCCAGTGATGGCTGGGCACCCTCCTCCCCATCCTTCTTCATCCTCATTCTCAATGTCATTGTCCTTGTGGGATCCCAGGCAGTGACGACATTGCGTGAGAATTTCTGGCTCTCCTGTTGACAGTACATCAAAAACCATTACCTCCTGGGGCTTCCCTGGTGGCGCAGTGGTAGACAATCTGCCTGCTAATGCAGGGGACACGGGTTCGAGCCCTGGTCTGGGAAGATCCCACGTGCCGCGGAGCAACTAGGCCCGTGAGCCACAACTACTGAGCCTGTGCGTCTGGAGCCTGTGCTCCGCAACAAGAGAGGCCGCGATAGTGAGAGGCCCGTGCACTGCGATGAAGAGTGGCCCCCGCTTGCCACAACTAGAGAAAGCCCTCGCACAGAAACGAAGACCCAACACAGCCGTAAATTAAAAAAAAAAAAAAAAAGCCCTTACCTCCTGGTTCGGATTTCCAAGATGGAGCCTGCCTTGAAGAAAACAAAATGAATGGGTTTGGTGTGCCAGACCCCATTAACTGGCTACCCAGACTAATCAACGGCAGAAATTCAAGGAAATTGCTAGAGCAAATTTAGATGTCAGATTATTTGGGTCTCTTGATTGAGACTGGAAGAATAATTGAGGGTTCCATTTAATAAGCTTCGTTTACTAACCCCAGATCCTGTTTTGATATCTCTGCCTCAGTTACTTGGGCTAGGGCCACCCTGAAAGAATAACTTTGACATTGTTGCTGATAGGAACCTCAGAGCACCTCCACCCGAATCCTTTCATTTTATAGGTGGAGAAAATGAGGCCTGGAGAGGGAGAGGAGCCTCCCAAGGTCCCCAGAAATTAGAGACTCAAAGCCAGGGCGCTTCTACTCCTGAGAAAACCAGCAGGAGATTCAAGGAGCCTCAGAGGACGTCCTTCTGACGTGGGACATCAGTGCATGCTGAAGGGGTTTAAAGAACTGATCTCCTCATTTGTTAAGAAAATATGTGGACAAATGTGATGGGTGGGCGGGGGGGCAGCGTGTCACTGACTCCAAGTACCTGAGTCTTCTTTGGAAGATAAAGATGGCGCCCACGTAGGTACCCACTTCTGCCAAGGACCCGTCTTTACCTGTAGTTACAGAGAACACCACGGAGCCAGAGTATTCCAGGGAATCACCACGTGTGAGGGGCAGTCTGGAGAACCTTTCATGAGACCTGGAGTGGAGACTGGAATTGCCCAATTCTCTAGCAGCCAGGGCTAGAGTCCCGGTCTCCTGAGTCCCCAGTCAGGGTCCTGTTCCCGACGCCACTCTACCCAGACTCAGACGGTCGTCCCTGCAGTTGCCCCCCAGTTCCCAGCGGAGTCAGGGAACAGGGTGTGGAACAGATAGTGAGTTGGGGAACCAGAAGAGGCAAGGAGAGTCATGGCTGCGTGTGGTCAGGGAGATTTCCTCATGGATAAGGCGAGGCTCTGCCTGTGAAGAAAGAGCAGAGTTTATGGGCAGAGGGGGCTTTGTTATTCGTGGAAACCAGTGGGTGCATGAGAGGTGTTCAGAGGAAATTCATTCATTCTGCACAGTTTTGGGGGAGCCTTTATTGTGTGCCAGGTTCTTCACATAATCCGTTTCTTCTAATCCTCACAACAACCCTCTGAAAGAGGCAGTAGTTTTACTTCCATTTGGGAGTTACGGAAAGAGGTACAGAGAAGTTAATTTGCCCAGGCTTACATAGGAAGTGATAGAGTTTAAACCCAGGAGTGGATGTCTCCTTCCACTATGAAATATGCAAATTACTTATCATTGGATTCCTGGGAATGGACTGTCACAGATGGGTTTGTGGGTGGGCTTACAAGAAAGGGGGCCCTGGTATCCCTGGGCCCCCATCATAGTTGGGCCCTGACTTCCTTTTTCCTGTGCAAGTCCTTCCAGTATTCAAAGAAAGCCTTCTGACTCCTCCAGTCATTCATGCATTCATTCTTTTGACAAATATAACCACACTTTCTTGTCTCTCAGGTACTTTAGTGGATATTGGGGAAGAAAAAGTGAAAAGGATGTGGTCCTTTCCCTCAAAGTTGTCCACCAGGGACTAGATCTGTCCCAGTTTCCTTCTGTAGCTCAAGCTAGAAGGTTACTCATAGCAAATGACTGCAGCATCCTGACCATCTTGGTCACTCATCCCAGAGTACTTAGTGGGTCCAGCACCACCACCATCTTTACCACACTTGCACTAATACCACCTAAGCTGGCACTAGTTCCTTTAGCAGCTATATACCATCTTTAGTAATGAATTAGCTTATGTATTATTAAAACCACAGAGAGGGACTTCCCTGGTAGCACAGTGGTTAAGAATCTGCCTGCCAATGCAGGGGACATGGGTTTGAGCCCTGGTCCGGGAAGATCCCACATGCTGCGGAGCAACTAAGCCTGTGCGCCACAACTACAGAGCCTGCGCTCTAGAGCTGGTGAGCCACAACTACTGAGCCCATGTGCCACAACTACTGAAGCCTGCGTGCCTAGAGCCCATGCTCAGCAACGAGAAGCCACCACAGCGAGAAGCCCGCGCATCACAACAAAGAAGCCCCCACTCGCCACAACTAGAGAAAAGCCCGTGTGCAGCAATGAAGACCCAATGCAGCCAAAAATAAAGTAATTTTAAAAGAAAAATAAATAAAAATAAAACCACGGAGAATTTCAACAAGAACCTGCTGTCAAACCAAGTATTTCCCATCCTATGCTTAGCCAATTGACTGAACTTAAATGGAAAACTTTACATTTTTGTCTGTTAAATGTCAACATAATGCATTCAGCGTATTTTTCATAGGCTGTTAAATATTTTTCCAATCTATATCTATCTATATCTATCTATCTAGCTATACATTTTTTTTTTTTTTTTTTTTTTTTTTTTTGTGGTACGCGGGCTTCTCACTGTTGTGGCCTCTCCTGTTACGGAGCACAGGCTCCGGACACGCAGGCTCAGCCGCTCCGCGGCATGTGGGATCTTCCTGGACCGGGGCACGAACCCGTGTCCCCTGCATCGGCAGGCGGACTCTCAACTACTGTGCCACCAGGGAAGCCCTCCAGCCTCTATTTTGTCACTCAAGTGTTTCTGCCATGCCTGGAAATGTGGAAAGTCTGCTTTTAAGAGTCTTCCTTCAAGGCAGTAAAATGTAGAGTAGAACAGAGTTAAGGATGGGCCCTACGACATTTCACCAGAGGACTCCTCCCAATCAGTTGCGCCGTATTCTTTGTGTGGGGTTTATTAACCAGCTGTGAATCTGTATATCTAAACTGTCATCTTGCCCCATCTCTCCATTTTGTCCAAAGGCTAACAAGAAAGACAAAATGCAGGAATCAAAATGCATTATGTGTAAAGCATCCCCTCAGAAGGGAAATCAGGTGCGCTTGGCATGGCTTTGCCTAGTGAATCCCCGCTCATTCCTAGTGGTCTCCAATTCTGTTTTTCTAACTGCCTGTAAGCTAGAGGAATATCATCAGTTGCAAAAGGAAGTTCTATAAAGGGAAGCAGCAACTTTGCAGACCAAGGATGACATGATTCCATTGCAGCAGGAGACCCAGCTTCCCCCACGAGCGGCAGGAGGAAGTACAGACACGGTCGATACTGGCAAAGGAAGCTACGTCAGGGACAGTGTGCCGAGAACAAAACCACAAGAGGTTTTCCACGAGAGCACAATTTAAAAACCGAAGCTGCAAAAGATGGTAGAAACAGAATGAGCTGGAGCATTTGCTCTCATCTCGGGATCCAGCCCATGCGAGGCTGCTAGGACTGAAGTGTGCAGCCCTGCACCAAAGGCAGGTTATATACAAGAAGACATCATGCAGCACTGGTTCTTCTGGGAGCTAAGGGTACCAGAGGGAACATGACAGCAGCCAGAGCTGTGGGGTGTCTTCAGGAGCAGCTCTCCTTGCCGTCACTGGAAGGAGCTGGCTTTTGAATACAGCTGTGTCCCCTCAAGTCCTGGTTAATTGCCACCTAGGCATCCTACCTGCAGATCTCACTACAACTGCCAGAGGCGGTATTTGCCATAATTGATAAAGGTTGGGTTTTCCAAAACACACCACCTGGTGGCTGCTGTTGGAATCACAGGACCAGTGTTAACAGATAAGCATGGGTGAGGATAGCAATGCAAAGGATGAAACATTCCGATTGCAAGCGAGCATGCCAACTTGCTGTAGTGTTTGTAGAGTCACAGTAGCCATAAACAATTCCAGGTGCTGAGAAAAACCACTTGTGGAGGGGAAACAAAAAAAGACCAATGGAAAGACATGTTACTAGGAGTGTTTGTGTGTGTTGGGGATGGGTGGAGGGGTTGTCCAGACAAGACAGAAGCCAAGAGGGAGAAATTTAGAAGGAAAGGAAAATGGGCCAACTTAAGGAGATTGGAGGAGTTCCCGATCTGTGTTAGACCTCAGTTAATTCTGTGACTCTTCAGGGTCTCCCTCACTTTACCACTTAATTTAATTCAGCTTAATTTAATTCAACAAGCCTGTATTGAACACAGAAGTGCTTCACAAGAGCTGGGCGGTCCTGAGCCATCAGGAAGAGGTGTCCTCAGTTCTTCCTCAGGCTATTCAGAGAGTTTAGCCCCTGAATTCTGTGACATGCTTGGGGTCTTGGGGAAGATGTCTTCCTACCTCATGCATTAAAAAAACATTTTTTTAATTGGGTAAAATACATATAACGTAAAATTTACTACCTTAACCATTTTTAAGTGCACAGTTCAGTAATTTTAAGTACATTCACATTGTTGGGCAGCCATCGCCACCATCCATCTTCAGAACTCCACTCATCCTCCCAAACTGAACCTCAGTAACTATTAAATAGTAACTCCCCATTCCCCCCTCCTCCCTGCCCCTGATGGCCACCATTCAGCTTTCTCTCTCTATGATTTTGACTATTCTAGGTACGTCATATAAGTGGAATCATACAGTGGTTTTGTGTGTGTGTGTGTGTGACTGACTTACAGTCACAATGTCTCCAAGGTTCATTTATGTTATAATTTGTGTCAGAATTTCCTCCCTTTTTAAGGCTGAATAATATTCCATTGTATGTATATATCACATTTTATTTATCCGTTCATCTCTTGATGGACACTTGGGTTGTTTCCACCATTTGGCTATTGTAAGCAATGCTGCTATGAACATGGGTGTGCAAATATCTGTTTGAGGCCCTGCTTTCAGTTCTTTTAGGTATAGACCCAGAAATGAAATCACTGGATCATGTGGTAATTCTATTTTTAACTTTTTGAGAAACCACCATTACTGTTTCCACCACAACCTCATGCATTTTTGTGAGGAAATGCCAACCCTACTCAAGCCAAACACAAAGTCCCCCAAGGAATGAGAGTTGGAGAATTCCTGAGGTGGAACTCCCATCTCCAGGCGGGAAGGAAGGGCTTATGTTTTTCCAAATTCACCTCTTGCTTCTCGCCTTCATAACGCCCACCTTGGACATGACTAGCACCCGTATATTTAAGCCAAACTTCAAATCCACGAAGGCTGGCTTGGAGGAGAACCTTGACTTTCTTGGTGGACTGGAAGGGTTAGGGACCCAGTTAGTTGGTGATGCCCTCTGTCCACATGAAGCCTAATCCTCTTGACCCTGGGGAATTTGGGGTCCATACTGAGGACTCAGCAGAAGCAGAAGGAAAATCAAGCCTTAGTGTTGAAGGAAAGACCCACAAAACTATTATCTCCTACCCTCACAGCACCTGCCTTGCTGGTAAGGAGGACAGCTCCTCTTGGAACAAAAAAAAAAAACCCAAAGAGCTCATTCCTGCCATTGCTCAATGTCCCCTGCAGAGGGCAGCCTGGCACAAAGGAAAGTCCAGCTTTGGAATCAGAGACCTGAGTTTGAATCCTTCCTCTGGTGCTTACTGGTCATATTACCTTAGACGTGTTTCGCAGTTTCACCAAGACTCATTTCAGGGTGCACAAGAGCAGCGATGATCGTGTCGACTTTTTCACCGTTGTTGTAAAGATGACATGACACGGCAGGTGTCGATTGCCAAGTGCAGCCCCTGGAACACAGGTGTTCCATGATGTTACTTTTCCTCCTTCCTTCCTCACCAGTCTTTTCTCAATTATTGACTTTGTTCACGTTCCTCCAGAGTTTTCACCTCTCCAGGCTACCAGGGCCAGTCTCTGGGGGCTGTTCTCACCACCAGTGGCTCCCCCTTCGATTATTTCCAGTTGAATTCTTGGTGCAGCTGGTCTTCACCAGATTAGCTCAGACACATCCCTCTCAGGCCTCCCAATTCAGTGACTGACTGGGGCGTGGGGAGGGGCACCAGCCCCTGTTGGGCCTAATTCCAAGATAAGGCAAGTGTTCTTTGCTCCACCATCTCCTCTGGCTACCGGCTCTGTGTGAGGGGAGGTTGCCCAACCCAGGCGAGCACAACCAGCCCAGCCCCGACCTTGTCTGGCTTTTGTTAGATTGTGTTACAATCTTAACGTTACTTAACCGTAGAGGACTTCGGGGTGTGTGTGTGTGTGAGTCTGTGTGTTAATAGCAATTTGTGATAGATGCCATTGGCTCCCGCACATTCAATAACGCCCACACTCACAAAAAAAGGAAGGGGGAAGGGGAGTCATTTTTATGGGAGATAACATAACTGCTTGCAATTTGGCTATCCATTGTATCTTTGGCATTTTATGTACTGCATTAGCAGAGGCAATTTCATGCATATGGATATAATGCATTAAGTGGAGGCATTTAAATATAGTGAAACTAATTTTATGATGATTAGTTGAAGGAAAACATTGCATTCGTATCATCTATATAGAAGCCAATTTGCATGAAAATGCCCAAAGTTGCTATGCCAACATTTTCTGTGCTGCTGGTCGGGGTCGTCTCCGAGTCAAGACTTTGTATTAAAAATCGGTCTCCAGTGCCCATGTCTTTTAATTCATTGCAAGCTGTAGGCCATTTGCTCACAAAGCGCTCGCAGTAAAACAAATGAATAGCTAAAATACTCATTTGCATGATTCCCGTTTGAAAACGATTCCCCTGAAATTAAAAAAGCGTGTTACTCAGTTGTGAAGATGGATGGGTCAGTGAGGCAGGCAATTAATATTTTTGGCGTTCTGTTTAAAGCCCTCCCAAGACTGAGAACAGCACATGCCAGACGAATTGGGCCCCAGAACAGTTTTAGGGCCTCAGCGGCAGCAGCCTGCTTCCACTGTATCCCCTTTATTGTCTCACTTACATTATGCAGTAATTAAAACTATTTACCATTCCTACTTATCCGCCATCTGCTACCTCGGGAGGTTCCTCTTCTTTAGAAAGCTTCTTAAGAGCGGCAAGAGGAAGGGGAAGGCTTGGCCCTGACTGCGGAAAGGGGCTTCGGGGGTCTTTCCTCTCCTCCCGGCCGTGTCCACCTGTCCCTCCGTGAGAGGAATGAAGGAATGATGGAAGAGGTCGTGTAGTGATGCTGAGTTTCTGAGTGAGTTGCTCTTCGGTGGTGGAAGGGCTAGAGCACAGCTTTCTTCCTCTTTTGGGGGGAGTCCTGGCTTAGATCTGGGGTGATCTAGGGGGAGCAGAGGCCTGGATCTTCTCACCAGTAACTGCAAAGGTCTGGGGGTTTTGGCCATGTGGTTGGGGTCTGGGGCAAAGTCACCCACTACAGTTGTTCAAGTTGTTCACTGCACAAGTGTGCCCAGCCCAGGGGGCTATAAAGGCTGCAGTCTCTCCTGTGATCCATGCACCAGTCTGAGGTCCTGCGGGGCCGTGTCTGCCCCAAGGGGGTGCCTTCTCTGGATTCACACAAAGGTACTCTATAACCTCACTGTGGCCTCGTCTGAGAGAAGCCATTTTGAAAGCAACCAAGTTGCTGCCTCTGTTCTGTGGTGACTGATGCCTCCCAGACTGGTTCACGCCTGGGACCTGGCCCTGCACAGGCTTAACGTTTGTTTGCCGAGGCTGAGCTAGGATTGTCCAAAGAGCAGCGTCTTCTGCGAACATTTCCATTTCCTCCTGGGCCCAGCCCCCAGAGCCAGCACAGACAGAGGAACCAAAGTCGGCAGGAAATGGGGACTGACCCTCTCAGCAGGACAAAGGGTGGGCCTGGAGCTCGCAGACTTGTGGCCAGTGGCTGCCCCGGGAGGACCGCGTCTGCATGGAGAACGCCTGCTGCTTCCTCTTCTCTCCAGAGCCTGCCTGGTGCTGGGCACATAGCACATTTTCCAAAGTACTTGTTGAGTTAAGCCAACAGTGAAGCTTTCAGTCTCGACGTCACTGCCCAGTCACGAAGCCTCCTCTGCAGGTTCATCCCGGCTCACATCTTGCCTTCTTGATAGTGTTTTTCTGGAACTTAACCAGAGGGTTTGGATTTGCCTAGAACTCGGCCCCTTGGCTGGGACTTTTCTGAATCCACTCCTCACGGGAGGCCTCGGGGCCACGCACGCGGCACATGCGTCTGCCCGAGGTCTGGAACCCCCTCCCATGTCTTCTCTCCTGTAACTTCACCTCTGCTTTTCCCCGTTCCTAGGACATGGGACCTTACTTGCCTAGGTCCATAGAGACAGCTCTCTTGGCCTCAGCTAACTTTCATGGGTTGACGCTTGGCCTGGCTGTCACAGTCTCCCTCTCCAGGTGACTCTGGAAGCTCTTGGCATTGGGCAGATCAAGAGCGCATGCCTGCCATTCATAAGGGAGTGATAACGCTTTATGGACAGTGTTGGTTTGGGTTCCACCAGGAAAGGTCAATTTCAGACCAGAGCTTTGTCGAGCCATGGTGTGGACTGTCTCTGAAGTTAGTGAGTTCCATGTCCTTGTCACTAAAGATATGATGGCATCTGGGAGTCACACATTGGAGTCTCCACCTCCAACACAAAGACCCCTTCCAGGCACTGGGAGCTCTCCCGCTGTCTAGACTAACCAGAAACTCATGCTCACTAATGGGCCAGAGAAGGACCGTTGGTGAATGGTGTGGGTTAGATAATTAAAATAAACAAACACATATGTGGGGAAAAGGACAGACTTAACCTAGAGGACACTTCTCTTTAAGGCTTGGCCACAGTCAGGAAGGGAACCAGGGGTGCTTTCTGGGGCCTCTTAAATGCTGTCACATCAGCAGCCGTTTATACCACCAACAGGAAACCTGCTTCCTGCCCAAGCCTCAGCCACGATCTCCCTGGGCTCCTATGGACCGGCCAGGAAGCCCAAGGCGGCCAGTGTGCTAGAAAGGGCACTGACCTTGGAGTCCATAGTCCTGGCTTGGAATCTCTCCTTGGCCATCAGCTGTCTGACCTGAGAGCAGTCATCCAAACTCACTACCAGTCTCGGTTTTCTCTATTAAATGGGGTTTCACGCCTGTCTTTTGACAGTTTGCCTTTTTTTTATAATCTTTTTTTAAAATTAATTAATTAACTTTTGGCTGCGTTGGGTCTTCATTGCTGCGTGCGGGCCTTCTCTAGTTGCGGCGAGCGCGGGCTACTCTTTGTTGTGATGCGCGGGCTTCTCGTTGCAGTTGCTTCTCTTGTTGCGGAGCACGGGCTCTAGGCACTCGGGCTTCAGTAGTTGTGGTGTGTGGGCTCAGTAGTTGTGGCTCGCAGGCTCTAGAGTGCAGGCTCAGTAGCTATGGCTCATGGGCTTAGTGGCTCCGCCGCATGTGGGATCTTCCTGGACCAGGGCTCGAACCCGTGTCCTCTGCATTGGCAGGGAGATTCGTAACCACTGTGCCACCAGGGAAGCCCTGACACGTTGTCTTGAGTCCATCAGTTAACACTGTATATCAGTGCCTAGTCTGTATCCTCAGAGCAGGTGTGTGCCTTCTTGGAGCGGGTGGACTCATCTTTGTACACTGGAGTAGCTCTGCAGGCATAGGCATGTGAGATGTCAGCTGCCCTTAGCTTATGCCTGAGCATCATCGAGCTCTGCAATTCAGAGCCAGGCACTTGAAAGACAGGACCTGGGGTGGAGGAAGGACAGTACAGCTATACCCGTATCTGACATTGCTGAGGACCCCCTGTGTGCCAGGCCGTGTGCTAGGCCCTTCATGTGAGTGACCGTCTTGAATTCTTAGGGTCTTTATTCTATTAATGGAAAAATTGGGGCTCAGAGGATCCAGGTTGAGTCCCAGAGTCCAGTGTGCTTCCTAACTTGCTGTGTGACTTTGCTCATGTTACTTGCCCTCTCTGAGCCTCCATCTCCCCATTTCTACCCCGCAAGTGCTGCAGTTCTCCATCCCACACTGCCTTTCAAATCCTCCACTGGCTGCTATGCTGTATCTCCTGGCAAATCATTATAATTATTACTGTGAAGCTTTGTTATTTTAATTAATTAATTAGTTTATTTATTTATTTATTTATTTATGGTGGCGTTGGGTCTTTGTTGCTGCACACAGGCTTTCTCTAGTTGTGGCGAGTGGGGGCTTCTCTTCATTGCTGTGCACGAGCTTCTCATTGCGGTGGCTTCTCTTATTGTGGAGCATGGGCTCTAGGCACGCAGGCTTCAGTACTTGTGGCACGTGGGCTCAGTAGTTGTGGCTCACAGGCTCTAGAGTGCAGGCTCAGTAGTTGTGGCGCACAGGTTTAGTTGCTCCACGGCACGTGGGATCTTCCCGGACCAGGGCTCGAACCTGTGTCCCCTGCATTGGCAGGTGGATTCTTAACCACTGCGACACCAGGGAAGCCCCCTGTGAAGCTTTGTTATTAAGATGTGAGCAAGAGAGAAGCATTCCTAGTCGCTGAAGTAGACATCAGTGAGAGTAAACCGGGAAGCAGGAATCAGGAAACAAGATGGGGGAAGGGCAGAAAATGCAAAATCAAACCCAGGGAAACCTTCACCTGCTTCAAATTTGGAGGGATTGGCCAGAGGCAAAGGAGGAAAAGCCAGCCCCACTTAGTAACCACCACTAAAGATCAATACTGGACCAAAATAGAATCCCACGTAGGAAACGATCTTGCTTCACAGCCCCAGGGAAAAAAAAAAATTTAACATAGAGAAGCCATTTAAAGCAGAAAAAATATTTGTATGTAAAAGGAAATATTTTAGGTAGGAGTTGAATACCAAATGATTTTGGGTCTCTGTGGGGAGTAATGAGGCATAGCAAACACACAATTCTATACATGTAATATTATCATCGTACGCCTTGGAGAGCTGTTAAATCACAGAAATGCAGTTAGGGACCATTGTACAAAATAAACATCCCACTTGGTGTGTTGCCTACCCTAAGTTCCTTGATCTAGAGCGGGACTGCCAGATTTTTACAGCCCCATAAATTAACGTGGTGCTGATTTGATTGAGCTAAATTAATAAGACTTGTGCTTCGTTGCGAAATAACCATTACAGTCTGTTGTGGGGGTGCACTGCCGATAAGGAAATTGCCGCCTTTAACAGTCCCGCTGAAGTTTCATGGAGGATTTCAAAACTGATTTTAATTAAAACAAAAGCCGATGTGTGGCAATAACGTGGGCGTTAAGGAGAGAAAATGCAAAATGTCTTTTTAAATCCATTTTAATATGTCTTAAGAACTGGATGATCGATGTGGCGAGAGCCGGAGGCTGACACCGCGCTGGTACCCAGCCTGTGCTGCCTGCTTCAGCGACGGTGGCACCTCGGGTCCAGCCTCGGGCCTCTGTGCTGGCTCTCCACTTCTGGCTGAGAGCTCATCTCCTGAGTTGGGGCTCCAGGGAGAGGACTCCTTTTGCAGGTGCTTTCTCAGACCTTAGCAGAGTCCTGTTCTCCTGGCCACTCCAAGCTGGAGTCAAGGCTGGCAGGGCCGTAGCCCCCAGGCCTGGCTCTGGCCTTGAAGACCAGGCTCCCTCCTGTTCCTTGCTCGCCTGTGACCGGCTGCCAGGGCGCTGCCGGTGCTGAAGGTAGCCTCTGGAAACCCTGAGGAGCAAGGGTTTTAAATAAGAAAGAGCTGGAGTATGGTAGCAAGAGGTAGGACAAGTGCTTGAGGAAACCGGGGCAGAGCAGTCAGGCCAGGCACCTGCAGACAGGGCAGCTAGGGCCAGCCCAGGAGGACTTTCTGACAAACAGCCACCACCCTACCACCCAGTCACCCCACCACCCACTGGACTGAACCATCCCATTTCTTGTTTTGGTTTCTTCGATCGAGAAAACACCTGCTAATGGCAGGTTGGGTTATTTAGATCAACCCTCCTGGTAGAAACAACTAGAAATGCTGAATAAAATGAAAAATACTTTCTTAAAAGCATTAAAGAGCTGACAAGATGATAAGAAGCTACAAGGCCAACAGCTAAGTGAGAGTGGAAACTCCGAAAGCACTGAAGCTATAATACTTATACCCTGTGGGCATTTGCCCAACCAACAAACTTTAGTTTCGGTCTTGACGTGGCTGAGGGTATCTGGGGAGAGAAGATAAAACTCAGGGCTCACCAGAGCTGCAGAATCTAATATTGACAGGTTGTCCTTCATAAAGGTGAGACTCCAAAGGGAAACCCTCAGGGTTAAGTGTGAATCAGAAGAAAGACTGCCTTACCCCTTGCACACCCAGGGACTGTAAGAAGGGTTGCCTTAATTCTGAGCAGGGCAGGCGGGAAAAGAGCCATTCCTGAAAAGTGGATTTGCAGCCTGAGTCTATATTGCCTGAATGGTCAGAATAACTATAGCCATGAACTTAATTCAAAGTGTCTGGGCTTCCCTGGTGGCACAGTGGTTAAGAATCTGCCTACCAATGCAAGGGACACGGGTTTGAGGCCTGGTCCGGGAAGATCCCACATGCCACAGAGCAACTAAGCCCATGCACCACAACTACTGAGCCCGCGCTCTAGAGCCCACGTGCCACAACTACTGAGCCTGTGTGCTACAACTACTGAAGCCTGCATGCCACAACTACTGAAGCCCGCACGCCTAGAGCCCATGTTCTGCAACAAGAGAAACCACTGCAATGAGAAGCCGGCACACCGCAATGAAGAGTAGTCCCCGCTCACCACAACTAGAGAAAGCCCACGCGCAACAATGAAGACCCTATGCAGCCATAAATAAATAAATAAACAAATCTATCTATCTTTCTATTAAAAAACAAACAAAACAAACTGTCTTGGATTGGTAATGTCTTTATGGTACCTGGCAGAAATAAATACAGATCTTCTCATCCCAGACCTCAAAAAATTACCAAAAATAATTTTCTAAGGAAAATGAACAAAAAAATAACTGAGTACACAAGGAAGCAAGGCTCCAGAAATGAGAACCTGAGGAAACAGCAGAAACAGATCTACATGATTTCAGATATTGGAATAATCAGATACAAACTATAAAACAATGGTGCTTACTATTTGAAAGGAGTAAAAAGACAATATCTTCAGGGAACAGAAAAATGTTAAAAAAGAGAAAGAGAAACTTAGATTCTAAAAAGAAGGAAATATTATATTTAGAAATAAAATCATAATAATTGAAGTAAACACTCAATGGATGTGTATAATAGCAGATTAGACATAGCAGAAGAGAGAATCAGTGAACTATATGAATGCAACAGAGAGAAAAGGAGATGGGGAATAGGAAAGAGGAATTAAGAGATATGGGAGATAAAATGAAAAGATCTAATATACATGAAATCAGAGTTCCAAATGGAAAAGAGTAAGAGAATGGGGAAGAGGCAATTATTCAGGAAATAATGGCTAAGAATTTCCAGACCTGAAGAAAGATATTGATTGATAGCTTTAGAAGCTGAATGAATCCCGTGAAGGTCAAATAAATGAAATTCACGTGTAGATTAATCATAGTGAAACTGGAAAACACCAAGGACAAAGAAAAGCTTTCTAAAGCTGCCAGAGAAGGGAAAAAACAGGTTACAATCTATTCAAAAGAAATATCTAGATTAGCAGCTGACTTTCAGCAGCAACTGTGGGAGCCAGAATAATAGAACAGCTTAGCATACATTGATTTAAAACAACCACAGACATAGAATTCTGTAGTCAGTGAAAATTTCTTTCGAGGATAAAGTAACATTAGGGCTTTTCAGATAAAAAAGAAGAAAAAAACTTGCCGTTATCAGTGCTGCCTCTAAAGGCAAAGCCAGAGGTTGTACTGAGGGGAGAAAGAAAGTGATCCCAGCAGGAGGAACTAAAGTGTATAAAGAAATGAAGAGCACAGAAACTGGTAACTGTGTAGATAAGACTCAATGAACATCAACTGCTTTAAGCTATAATGATAGTGTTGTGTGGGATTTTAAAATATAGACTTTAAAATATAAAAACACATAAATCAGAGGTAAAATGGATTTAAAGTGTTCTAAGATGCTTGTAGAGTCTAGGAGGAGGGTAAAGGTATTGATTAATAGCAGCTATTGATAAATTTTGAACACATGTTCTTGTAATTTCTAGGTTAACTATTGAAAGAATAGAAACAGAATATACCTTTTGAACTAATTAAAAGAGCAATTCTGAATGGTCAGAAATATTCCATTAATCCAAAAAACATAAGAAAGGAAAGTAAAAGAACTATAGAAAAAGTGGAGTAAATAGAAAGCACAAAATAATGTAGTAGAAATAAATCCAAATATATCAGGAATTGCATTAAATGTAGGTGGAGTAAATGTTCCAGTTAAAAAACTGAAGATTATCAGGCTACTTAAAGAATACTAGAAAAACATATAAAGTGCAAGAATACATCCAAATGGATGAAAAAAATCATATCGTGCAAATGCTTACTGAAAGAAAGCTGGTACGGCTATATTAATATCAAACAGCATAGTCTTTAAGGCAATAAAAAGCATAGAAGTCAGCATAGTGGTTATATGTTGGGGGGAAAGCAGTTGTAATCACAAAGGGGCACACAGGAGTTCAGGGTGCTGACGAAGTTCTAGGTCTAGTGATCTGGATGGTGATCGCTCAGGTATTCATTTTATAATTACACTGCTTTACACTGTATATGTGTATTTAATGTATGTTTGCATGATTTATTTCCCAATTGAAAAAAATTGGGCAATATGAGTTCTAGACCCTGTTCTATCATGTGATGTCCACGGATTCTTTGGTATTCCTCCCTTCAAGAGATGGAACCAAATTCTCCTCCCCTTGAATGTGAACTGGACTTAGTGACTTGTTTCTTACAAATCAAATAAAATGGATGTGATGATATGTGACTTCAGTGACCAGGCCATAAAAGGTACTGTAAATTCCTCATTGTTTGTTTTCTCTTGGATCTCTTCTTCTGGGGGAAGCCATGTCATGAGGAGACTCAATCAGCCTATGGAAAGGTTCATGTGATGAGGAACTTGGACTATCAGCCAACAGCTAAGTGAGTGAGCTTCCTTGGAAGCAGATCTTCCAGCCCCAGTCAAGACTTAGATGACTCCATCCCCTGCCAACATCCTGATTACAATTACATGGGAGACCCTGAGTCAGACCAACCAGCTGAGCTGTTCCCAAATTCATGTCACACAGAAACTATGAGTCAATAAATATCTGCTGTTTCAAGCTGTTGAGTTTGGGGATAATTTGTTACGCAGCAAGAGATAACTAATACACATCACTAATTTGCAGTGTAGCCAAGTTGCATTTCCTTTCTGGGTCTCAGTTTTCTCACCAGCATGGTGGAGAAATTGGACTAGATTATGAATGGCAAATATATTTCATCCTGCCATAGAAATGCCAATCAGTTGGTACAGTGTGAAGGATTCTGAGACTTGCCCTACATCAGGGTGTCCAAGTGCAGTAGTTGACTGGAGGAGAGCAGGAGAGTAGCAGCTAGTTTACCGTGTGTATTCTGCACTAGACTAAAGGAGAACTAAGTCCACAGAAGGGAAATCATCTCAATTTTTCCCTTACTAGATACAACTCTGTTGGAAGTCCGAAATCCTTAGCATAGCAGTGATAAAAGAAGTCCGTTTCCTTCTAACACAGGTGCTTTGTCCTCCCAAGTCCTCATGTCTGAAATCACTCAACTAAGAAACATTGGCCAGGTCTCTGGAAATGAACCTGGGATCAAATCTTCTCTGTCACTTAATAGCTATGTGACCTTCGGTGACTTACTTCATCTCTCTTAAGCCTCAACTTCCTCACCTGTAAAATGGAGATTTCATCAAGGATTGAATGAAACTCATGGTAACTAGCCCATCTGTTCATCAGGAGTCATTGGCTCAAACACCATGAGCCCATCCTTGAGCTAGGAATGTCTCGAGGGATATAAAGAAGTAGCCCAGGGCTTCCCTGGTGGCGCAGTGGTTGAGAGTCCGCCTGCCGATGCAGGGGACATGGGTTCGTGCCCCGGTCCGGGAGGATCCCACATGCCGTGAGCCATGGCCCGTGAGCCATGGCCGCTGAGCCTGCGTGTCCGGAGCCTGTGCTCTGCAACGGGAGACGCCACAACAGTGAGAGGCCCACGTACCGCAAAAAAGAAGAAGTAGCCCAGAGTCCCTGCCTTCAAAGAACCTGCTGTCTATTTGAGGAGACAAATCCTGGCTACATGCTACTATCAGAGAACCTTTCAAGCCAGTACAAGCACAGTGCCTAATTGGCTGCATATGCTCTAATAGTTCTCAAAGTGTGGTCCCCAGATCACCAGCATCAGCATCACCTGGGGACTTGTTAGAAATGCAGGTTCTCAGACCCCACCCAGACCTATGGAATCAAAAACTCTAGGGGTGGGGGCCAGCAATCTGTGTTGTAACAAGCCCCCTCGGTTATTCTGATGCATGTTCAAGTTTGAGAACCCCTGTTCTAGGAGTTCAGGAGACAGAGGGACCAGGAGAGGACTAATGGAGGAAGTGGAATTTGAATGCTTAGGAATGATTAGAATTTGGATAGATGGAAGAAAGGATGAATGTGGTTTCAGGTAAGGGCAACAGCTGAGCAAAGGCAAGGAGATGGGACAACTTGGCATGTTCTGGGCCCAGTGGGGAAAGCAGCTGGATGGTACAGAGTACAGATGTTGGAAAGAGCAAGAGCTAGGGTCGGATAAGGGGGGCCTAAAGTGCCAAGCAAGGAGCTTGGCCTGGACTGAGCAGGCCACAGGGAGTCCTTGCAGGTTTTTGAGCTGGAGAGTGACCGCAGTTTGGCACCCCATTTAGACCCACCAGCCAGAGTCCTTCCCTAAGTCTCACTGGGCTCCTGATGCAGAGCAATGCCTCCATCCATCAGCATCCTCTAAAGCCGAGGAAACCCTGCTGCCAGGAAGCAGTGAGGAGGCTGTAAGGGAGGAGGTGGCCCAACAGCAGCTCCATGGCTCCCACCTGCAGAGGACCTCCCAAGCCCCAGCCTAACATGGGCCTTTGCAGGTATTGAATTATGGATGCAAATTGCCCAGAAATAATTGCAAACATTATCGTCTCCCACATGTGTGTCCTCTGCGAGGCTGCAGCGATAGATTTTGTTGCTTCAACTCTCCAGGGTCGATATAAATCAGAGCTCTCACATTAATGGTGGGGCACGGAACCCGCGGAGAGGGAGAATCCCACCTGCAAGGCCTAAAAGTGGCAGACCCCTCAACTGTGTGCATTGGTTAACCTCAGCTTTTCCTTTTGCTTGATCTATTCCACCCGTCCCTATTAAATAACTAATTATTTAACATCTTCTAAAGCTTTGTTATATATTAGAACAGGCAGGACACAAATGAGTGCTTTTAATAATATAAAAGCCCATTAGCTTCATTTACTGTTAATGTTAAAATAAACATGAGGCAATTTAGATATACTATTCCAATTTCACGGAAACTTTGATGTTTTTCTTCTCTAGTCACATAATTAAGGGAAAAACTACTAATGATATTAAGTTTGTACAGTGTTAATGACAGAAACAGCCACAAGCTGAAATTGCAGCCATTAATATGAAAAATAAAATATTTAACAGGGGAGATAGATGAGTGCAATTTTAATAAACTAAAATGAAGAAAATTCATTTTAGTGAGTTCCACAGTCTTTCACATGCTACCATTACTAAACAAGCTGTCTAACGTATTATTTTTGTGGTCTGGATTATTTGTCGATGGTCCAGAGGAATGCCCTGGTTTTTGCGTATTGTTTTGTGGACGATGAAGATTTTGCCTTTGTTTAATCCTTTTCCTTTTCCCTTTGCTCTGCCACCAGGCCCCAAATGGAAAAGGCTTTATTTACAGTGTGTGCTTTGACAGACAGACCTTACCAGCGACCTGTAGGTGAGATGCAAGGGGGGCATCATGCAGCCTCCCGAGAGGGCCTAGCAGTGGCCGCTGACTGCCAGGGCCTGGGTGGTTACAGGGGCTGAAATGTTGGGGTTGCCTCACAGGTGACAGTTGTCTCCAGAAGGAGCCCTTTTATCTGGGCGGGGCAGATGCTGCTCCGTCTTCAGCTTTCCTCTCTGGATGTGGATCTTGCCACTTGTAGTGGGTTGCGTAGTGTCCTCCCCAAATTCTTATCCACCTGGGACCTCAGAATGTGACCTATTCAGAAATGGGGTCTTTGTAGAAGTGTGATTAAGGTGAGGACTGAGATTGAGGTGGGCCCTAAATCCAATGGGAGACAGAACAGACACCCAGAGACACAGAGGCGAAGGCCAGGAGAAGACAGAGTGGAGATGGAACAGGTGCTGCCAGAAGCCAAGGAATGACTGGGGCCACCAGGTCCAGAAGAGACAAGGGTTCTCCCCAGGACCTTCAGAGGGAGCGCGGCCCTCCTGACACCTTGATCTCAGACTGGCCTCCAGAACTGTGAGAGAATACGTGTCTGGTGGCGTTTTTTTTTTTTTGCGGTACGCGGGCCTCTCACTGTTGTGGCCTCTCCCGTTGCGGAGCACAGGCTCCGGACGCGCAGGCTCAGCGGCCATGGCTCACGGGCCCAGCCGCTCCGCGGCATGTGGGATCTTCCCGGACCGGGGCACGAACCCGTGTCCCCTGCATCGGCAGGCGGACTCTCAACCACTGTGCCACCAGGGAAGCCCGTGTCTGGTGTTTTAAGCTGCCAGGTTTGTGGTTATTTGTCACAAGAGCCCTAGGAAATCAATACACTGCTGAAGAGCAGCTCCATGGAAGTAAGCACCCTGCTCCATCTTATGGAGGCCATGGAGGGTCCAGGGACGGGGAGCGGAGAAGCTGCTGGGAGGGCAGCAGAATGCAGAGCAGGACCACATGCGGCTGCAAGGAAAGGAAGACCAGGCTGACAGCAGACATGGCATCTGCAGGTCATGTAGCACATGTGACAGAGCCGTGGCAACAAGAAGGTGTCTCTCTGACCCGGAGACACAGGGAGGGGGCCTGGGGGCAGGCACGAGGCAGGTTATGGAGCCAGTGACGGGAGGGAGGCCAGGGAGGTACGGCACGGAGCCCGGCTCTACCTGTGAGGCGCGGGGTGGAACTGGGTTCTTTGGGAGCCAGTTCGAAGCCCATTTGTCGGCATAGCAGCATGTGAGCTGGTGACTGATAACAGTAGCCAACAGAGGGCTTAGTGTACGTGAGGGGGTCGCGCATCAGCACCGACACAGACCCTCTGGCTAAGTCTGCACCAGGATCCAATGAGACACCTGCTCTTAAGGCCCTCGTCGTGTAGATGAGGAAATGTAGGCTGGCAGCGGTGAAAGTGGGCCTGAAATGGCATATGGAGAGCAGAGATTGAACCCAGGAGTCAGAGTCCCGGCCCCTGGGCACCGCACTGGCTGCACGGGGCTTCAGTGGAACCTCATCAATGTTTTCAGTCGGCAGGGCCTGCACTAGGCCCTGTGGGGGACCAGCGCTGTGGCTGTACACATGCTGGGTCAGTTACAGGACCAGGAGCAGCTTATGCCCAGGGATGTGATTTTCTCTCACGACAGGAAATCGGAGGTAGGGCAGCTCCCTGGTTTTTTTCTTTTTTTTTTCTTTTTCTTTTTAATTAATTAATTTATTTCTGGCTGCGTTGGGTCTTCGTTGCTGCACACGGGCTTTCTCTAGTTGCGGCAAGCAGGGGCTACTCTTCGTTGCAGTGCACGGGCTTCTCATTGCGGTGGCTTCTCTTGTTGCAGAGCACAGGCTCTAGGCGCGTGGGCTTCAGTAGTTGTGGCTCACAGGCTCAGTAGTTGTGGCTCACAGGCTCAGTAGTTGTGGCTCACGGGCTTTAGAGCGCAGGCTCAGTAGTTGTGGTGCATGGGCTTAGTTGCTCCGTGGCATGTGGGATCTTCCCGGACCAGGGCTTGAACCTGTGTCCCCTGCATTGGCAGGCGGATTCTTAACCACTGCGCCACCAGCGAAGCCCCTCCCTGGTTGTTTACGTCAGTGTCTTAGCGCTGTCTTCCAGGATTCAGGCCCTCTCCGTTTGTATCAGTTCTTAGGCTGTTGTCTCAGCTCTGGACACATCCTCCTACACTCCGCTTTGTGACTCAGAGACTGGAATGCCACCAACTCCATTTTTGCTTTGCCAGCTGCTCCCTGTCAGAGTCCATCAATACTGGGCGCTGGAGGGAGCCTGCAAGGCTGGAGGAAGGACTTCCTGTTACCTTCCCGAGGGCTTCCCACTCCTGCCAGCATCGCTCCGGCAAGGTCTCTTCACCATGGCAGAGGCCATTCCTCCGAAGGCTGAATTAATTTGCTATTCTTCTGACTCTCACAGATACAGCGTCATTGCATCCCCTCCTCAGAGCCTGGGTCCAGGCCCCAGTGGGTTCGTCCTTCAAGCTCAGAGATGCCAGCAGCAGGCACGCAGCAACCCCTTCCCAGAGGTCTGCATTTCAGCTCCACGCATCCCTCTTCTAAGTAAGTGTTAAGGATTCCAGCCTCTTTCCTTTGTTCTCCCAACCCTAAAAGTTGTATCTTGCTACCTCCCTTTTTATCCTCTCTGTTGCTTAGTTAACATTCTCTAGTTAAACAGGTGTTCACCGTAAATTCTCCCTAACATAACTGGTAGGGTTCCTACCTCCTGCCTGAACCCTGCCTGATAACGCATCTATCTGCCCTCCCACCCCCAACGTGTAGGTGACGTCGCCCCTCAGGGTTACAGGCTGGCTGCAGCAATTCCACTTGACAAATACTGACGAGCAGGCCCAGAGGCAGGAAAGGACCTCTTTCCTCTTGTCCCGGTCCCACGTCTTTTTAAGCACAGAGAAACATGCAAATTTCCCCTCACATTTCATTGGCCAGAACTAGATCACATGCCCCTTCCCCAGCCAATACCTGGGGAGGGAATGGGTTACTGTGATTGGTGTAAACTAATCAGGCTTCGTCTTCTTGGAGCTGTCCTGTGGTTCTGGCTGCAGTCACTGACATGGCCAGGCAGAAAGGGATCAGCTGAACAAAACCTGGGCTCTGAGAAAGGAAGAAAAAGGAGGGGTGGATCCAATCGGCACTGACTACGCCACCATCCCGCCGTCCAGCCGATTACAGATCTGGGTGTTAGGTGCTGAGACACTGAGTAGGGCGCTGTGGGGGCACAGAAAAGGGCACACGAGTTCAGGGGAGGCCTCAGAGAGCAGGTGTGGTGTGAGATGTGAAGGATGAGGTGGGTGTTACCAGGTAGCAGGTAAGGCAGGACTTCCCAGGCTTGACTTTGCAAGGTATGGTCCTTGCAAAAGCACATGGAGGTGGGGAGAATACAGCACAGTTAGGAGCAACGTGTTTGGGTGTGATTTGAGCACAGGGGGATACAGGGGAGTGGTGAGGAATGTGGCCTTCCAGGTCAGCAGGCATGGAGCAGGGAAGGTCTGGTAGGTACGTGGAGGCCTGGGATGCGTGGCTGCAGTGCCTGCTTCAGGCCAGGAGAGGGTGGAGTCAGGACCGCGGATCTGGAAGAAGGGCCCATGGGAGATGCATGCTGTGGTGGCAGAGAAGCGGATGGACCCCACAGCTCCCATGTCTGACCCTGGTGGGCCGCTGCCCCAGAGATGCCCTTCCCTTTCTCCTCCCCTTCTCTCCACACAGGCATTGCCTTTGCTGGTGTCACTGAACAGAGTCCAAAGACGTAAAAACTACAGGCCCTGCCCACAAGGAGCTCAAGGCTTAGGTTTATTTTTTTCTTCAGTTGTTTTAAATTGTGGTAAAATATGCATAACATAAAATTTTGATCATTTTAACCACTTTTAAGTGTACCGTTCAGTGGCGTAAATATAGTCACATTGTTGTGCAACCATGACAGCCGTCCACCTCCAGAACTCTTTTCATCTTCCCAGACTGAAACTCTGTACCCACTGAACAATAACTCCCCATCACCCTCTCCTCCCAGCCCCTGGTAGCCCACGTTATACTTTTGTCTCTATGTATTTGACTATAATCTTCGTCTTTGTGTGTCTGTCTTATTTCACTTACGTCTTCAGGTTTCATCCACGTTGTAGCATGTATCAGAATTTCATTCCTTTTTAAGGCTGCACAATATTGCGTTGTAGTATATACCACATTTTGTCTCTCTGTTCATCCATCAGTGGGTATTTGGGTTGTTTCCATCTTTTGGCTAATGTGAGTAACGCTGCAGTGAACATGGGCGTACAAATATCTTTTTTGGTCCCTGCTTTCACTCCTTTTGTGTATATATCCAGAGGTAGAATTGCCGGATCGAGTGATAATTCTATGTTGAATTTCGTGAAGAGCTGCCACACTGTTTTCCACAGTGGCTGAACCAGTTTACGTTCCCAACAGCAATGTAAAGGTTCCAGTCCTTCCAACGTCCTCATCAACGTTTATTTTCAGTTTTTGTTTTTGATAATAGCCATCCTGATGAGCGTGTAGTGGTACAGCTTAGCTTTTGAGCACGTGTGAAAATTAACCAATGATAATACAGTGAAAACATCAACAACCATGAGAAGGCAGGGGACATGCAGATGGTAGAAAGAGGAGCGTGTGAGGTGTGAAGGTTACCGCAGATCCAGGAGGACATGACCTCCCAGGAGGCAGGGACCTCAGGGGAAAGCCTGGCCTTGGTTACTGCCTGGTTGGGGGAGTGGCAGGTCATGGGTGTTGAGAGCCCGAGGGGAAGGCCATGAATTCGCAGGTGGGGCCTGGGCCTGAGGGTTTGTCCCAACTGAATAGTGTTCCCACCTGACTCACCCAGCTTGCACCCTGTCTCTGGGGCCTCCCCGTGCTGGGCCCCTTCTCCATCCCTCTTCTTTCTTCCTCTTCTGCGGTTATCTTCCCTGTGCCCAGCCCAGAGTCTGTACACACCAGGAAGGAAGAGATGATGGGTGGAAGGAAGGTTATCAGCCCCCATTTAACAGGCAAGGAAACTGAAAGGGGAGCTAGATCTCATTCACAGAGGTGCCGCCCAGGCCGGGTTTTCACGATGCGCATGAGCTCTGAGCCTCACCCCTGGCCCTGAGAGAGGAAACCACCCGCTTCAGATGTCTGCTGCACACATTCTGCCCAGTGACCATCCCGCTTTCCCACTCTGAGCACTCCTCCTTGGGCCATGCCAACCGCTTGTGGCCTCTCAAACGAAACTCCCCACGGAGAGAGGACTTGAGGATTTTCCCCATGCGCACGAATTACGGGAAATAATTGATTACAGGAATTAATGAATTAGTGACAGGAGATAGTTAACTGAGTAAATCACTTTCACTTGCATGTATATGACTGCTTGCTTGGGGGGCTCTGCGTGCAAACGAGAGGGTGCAAGAGAGGGTGAGGCCTGCCAGGCAGCTCGAATAGAGTCATCTGTCTCCTCCATTCTGCCATCCATGAATCAGGCCCTTACCTGGAGAGCGGGACCTCAGTGATGTCAGTGAGGCATGTAAGCTGTAACGTGTAACAGGGTGGCCACCGTATCCCTGACTGTTGCCAAGACTGATGCACAGGCCAAAGGGAAATGCATTAACCAATTTAACTGTCCAGAAATCCAGCATCGTGAACATCCCAAGGTGTCTTATTACTAGCTCACTGTTGCTTGCCTTTATTTATTTGGTAACATTTACATTTTTTCTGAAGTTAATTCTTATTTGGGAATACTTCCACAAACGCAGGCCTGGGAAAAGGGCTCAGAATCCTGCAGTCAGTGACATGTTCAAAGTCTCAAAGATCTGAGCCAGCTGGTGTTTTTCAAGACACTGCTAATGAAGTGTTCTTATTAACTTGTGTCAGGGAGGTGAGGCAGGGATGATTCTGAGACGTGACAACAGGGGTGAAGAGGCTGTGAGGAGCGTGGTGACAGAGAAGGCCCTCGTTGATGCGTCCCAAGACGGGCCTCTCTTTTCAGGCTGTTGCTAACGTGTGGTGTGACCCAGAGAAAGTCACTTCACCCGCTTCGGGTCTCGGTTTCTCTAGTAAATGCTGTCAGGGCCCCACCAGCCAGCATCCCCTGAAGTACCGTGTCCCTGTGTGGTCACTGTCCCCACACGCCAAGGTTTCTCAGCCTTGACTCTGTCGACATTTGTGGCTGAAGAAACCTTTGTGTGGGAGCTGTCCTGTGAACTGGAGGATGTGTAGCAGCCTCCTTGGCCTGCAGAGGCCAGCAGCCCCTTCTTACCCCTCCAGCCCAGGTGTGACAACCAAAACCGTCTCCAGACGTTGCCTGGTTCCCCTGGGGGCAACATTGCCCGGTTGGGAACCGCTGATTTATATGTGGGTGTGGGCTCTGCATGCGGCCCCTTATTCGTTTCTCAAACGCTGTGAGGCAGCTCCCCTGTGGCTGGCGCTGGGGGTGCAGAGTGCATTCTTTTTTTTTTTTTTTTTTTGCCATACGTGGGCCTCTCACTGTTGTGGCCTCTCTCCTTGCGGAGCACAGGCTCCGGACGCGCAGGCTCAGCGGCCATGGCTCACGGGCCCAGCCGCTCCACGGCACGTGGGATCTTCCCGGACCGGGGCATGAACCCGCGTCCCCTGCATCGGCAGGCGGACTCCCAACCGCTGCGCCACCAGGGAAGCCCCAAAGTGCATTCTTTACAGTGCTTCTCATGCAGTTCACAGTGCAGCAGGGGAGACAGGTCATCAGGGTGGTGATGGTCGAAGAGCCTTTGTCTGAGTGGCCCCTGTGCCCGTGAAGCACCTTCTTGAGTCTGAGTCTTGTCGTGCTCACTCAAGGGTCACCTCATCCTGGAAGCCAACCCTAGCACCACTGCCAAAGTGAGCTCTACCTCCTGGGACCTCTCCCAGCCCATTGCCTGCCCCCTCTAAGGACTGAGTTCTCTCCTCTGGCATTAGCCGTGTCCTCAAGCCTAGATCCATGACAAGACTTCAACTGCCCGAGTGCTGGAGTGAAGTGTAGTCGCTCTTGCAAAGCATGGTCAGAGTTGAATGCAGTGAGGGTTTGTTTCTGGAACTACTGAGTGACCGTGGCAGAGGCAGGGGATATCTGACCCTGTGACCCAAAGCAGGGCCCAGTGGGTGTAGGGAAGTGGAGAATGGAAACTGACACCTAGCATTAACTGTGTGGTAGCACATACCTCAGAGCAACCTTTGGAGCCTCTGTTGTAACCTCATCTGACAGAGAAGCAGTGTAGGCTCAGAGATGTTAAGCTATTTACTCAAGGACACACAGATAGTAGGGGCTGAACTGGGATTCACACATCCATCTGTGTGGCTCCAAAGTCCATGTTTGTCAACTATGCCGTGAATCGGTCTCAGAAAATCCACAGTTCAGGCTGTGCTGTGTAAGTCAACGTGCGGCCAAGATTTATTGAGCTAAGTTTTGAGGTCATCTGGTCCAGCTCCTCGTTTTTACTGCTGGTAAACTGAGGCCGAAGGAGCAGAGAAATGACTTGTCCGAGGATGTGGCAGGGCCAGGACCAGACCCCGAGTCTGGGTGACATCAAGGCCCAGTCCCTTTCCCCTGTACCAGACTCAGCGGAGCGAGAAAGCTTCTGGGCTTGAGTAATCAGGAAGCCATCCTAGAAGGGAAGATCCTTGACGTGAGCAGGGAAGGGAACCCTACCAGGCATCTGCGTCACGCCAGCGGGAAACGCACCATCTTGTGTAATCTTCCCAACAGCCCTTTGCATCATCCCCATTTTACAATGTTAGGAAAAATTGTGAAAGTCTTTGAAATGAGGAAAAAAAAAAGATTGCTTGACGTCTTGGTTGGCTCCTTTCTAGGTGATCTCTTTACTGTATTGTCTTTGAGCTTTTTTGCAAACTTAATAATGCAAATGATTCTTGTGCAGGGATGGAAATAAATTTTGCCTTTTGGAATGCCAATGACTATCGCCCTGAGGTTATCGACAGTTTTGCACCAGTTTATAACTTCATTTCAGATTGCCTTATGTGTGTAAGGTCTTTGAATTCTCCTTTGAACTAGTATTTAGCACCTTACTGGTTCCTTCATTAATTAGCTAAATAAAGTCTTTTTGACATTTGTTCATCTTTACATTTGTATTAAAGTGGTTATTTTACATTTTTTTAAATTTTACATTTAAAACGTTATCCTTTAACATAGACGACAAGACTTAAAATGTAAATATCTTGCCCAGGGTCACAGCTTATAAGAGCTACAGTGCAATTCAAAACCTTACGTTCTTTCTGCTACCCACCCCCATCGCCAGCGTTACCAGCTTATAGCTCCTGGTTTACAAGGGGTACAGCTGTGTGGTCCCTTCAACTTCTTGGACCTTCAGTTTCCTCAGTTGTTGGTTGAAGATCTGAAACCTTCCCCGCGTACCTCAGTTAGTCAGACAGAGTCACGTATGTGGAAGCAGTCTGAGAAAGATGACAGCCAAGTGGTGTATTATACTAGAGGAGGCTGTGGGCTCTGGACCTGGAATTAGAAGATCTGAGGGCAGATTCCTGCTCCTCTACTTGCCAGCCCTGTGATCTTTTTCAAGTCACTCAGGCGTGTCTTGGACCTTGCATCCCCTCAATTGTCCAACGGGCTTGCCCTTTCTCCTTTACAGAGGTGTTGTAAGGACGGAGGGACATGATGGATGGCAAATGTGTTACAGATCAAGTGCCGTCGTGAGGTTAAGCCTTAGGTTGAGTGTGACTACCCTTGTGGTTGTCCCCATGCCAACTGCTCTAGACAGGATGGGTGGGGAAGTCTGAATCCGCGACTTCTCTGGGGACAAACCAGTGCTGCTGGGCTGGGGAGTTGGGGGAGTGGGAGGGGGCTCCCACCTCCAGCTCTCCACCCCTCACCCTCCTCTCTGCGTCCGTCTCCTCTCTCCAAGCCAGCCACAGTTGTGGAGTCCACCTTTTTCCAGAGGCGCTTTCCCAACAAAAGTTGGGCAGGGATACATTTTCCCGGGCCCTTCAGACGCCTGCTAAGCCAGTGCAGGCGTTCCACGATAAGACCATTGACAAAACCCTCGCGTCAGCTCGTAGGCACGTCCCAGTTTATAGCTACTGGATGATTCTGGAGCCCCGTCCACCTGGGTGCTTCCCCAAGATGACTTTTCACCAGGTGTGAGCTTCTTCGAGCTCAGCCAGCCGAGCGGCTGTGCAGCTCCTCTGTGTCCTGGCATGAAGAGAAGAAGGAAAGGCAGGTCTCCCACCCTTCCCTCCACCAGGATAGAGCATCTCAGAACCTCAGGGTCAGAGGCAGGCAGAGATTGCCAGTCCAAAACCTCTAAATCTGGCTGTTAGTTTATCAGAATCACCTGGGGGGGGGTGCTTTAAAAAACAATCCAGATTTGAGGACCCAGGCCCTTTAAATCAGAATCTGAAAGTGCCAGGCATGGCAAGCTTTATTTTTATTTATTTATTTATTAAAAAAATTTATTTTATTTTATTTATTTTTGGCTGTGTTGGGTCTTCGTTGCTGTGCACGGGCTTTCTCTAGTTGTGCATGAGCGGAGGCTACTCTTCACTATGGTGCACAGGCTTCTCATTGCAGTGGCTTCTCTTGTTGCGGAGCGTGGGCTCTAGGCGCACGGCTCCAGTAGTTGTGGCACGCGGGCTCAGTAGTTGTGGCTCACGGGCTCTAGAGCGCAGGCTCAGTAGTTGTGGCGCATGGGCTTAGTTGCTCCGCGGCATGTGGGATCTTCCTGGACCAGGGCTCAAACCCTTGTCCCCTGCATTGGCAGGCGGATTCTTAACCACTGTGCCACTAAGAAAGCCCAACCTTTCTTTTTAAAACCTCCCTAGTGGCTTCTGGTGTCCAGTAGCCTGGTTTGGAAAGGCTTTTCCAAAGCAATCTTCTTTCTCTGAACAAGGAGGAGCCCTTGACCCAGGGATGTGAAGTCAAGTGTCAAGGTCACCCAGACTACCTGCGTCCCCTTTTGAATCCATTGTTCCAAAGGGACAGGTTCTTAGGAGGTTGGCCTTTTCTTTGAGTGAAGCTGCTTGCAGGAGCTACTGCAGGGGGTGTGGAATGGGGAAGGAGCTCTTTGCTGCATTCCAGAACAGATCTGGCTGTGAACAAACGAGGAAGAGCTTTAGCGTAAGCCCCGGCTGAATGGATAATTAAACAGACAGCAAAATGGAATGCTGTTCCACACACCTCCTGGGAGCTGGCTGGGGGAGATAAAATGCTTTCCTGTCGTCAGAAGGCATAGGAGGAAAAACAACTGGGCCTGGCCGTTGGCTATTTAACAATATTGCTTTTGTAAACAAGTTGAAAAATCCAATAACTGTAAAACTTATGGCGTGTCCTTAAAAGCCTGTGTCTGTATTCCCCGTCAGTGGATGAGCGTTTCCGACCGAAGGTGTTCTAATTAAACAGTGCACATCCCCAGGGGGATGAGGCCATCCTCTGGAAGGAGGGTCTGATCTCTTCCAGTGGCCTCAGGACCGGAGGTAGGGGTGGTGAGCTTGGGGGGCTGCCGTGGCAGTATGTTACAGCTGAAAACTCTCCTCCTTCCTGTGCCCGACCGTGAGAGGTGCCTCCAAAGGACAATATTGCACCAAACCAAGGAAGCAAACTCTTAAGATGGAGTTTGCGCCACCATAGGGGCCCCCTGGAGGCCAGTGCTTCGGACTGGGCAAAGGAAGGCTGTTCAGTTCATCCACAAAGAAGCCCTGCGGTGGTGGAAGCAGCAAAATACTAGAAAGTGTAGTTCCAGGCCTAGAGGAGCTCACAGCTTTGATGGGGAATGAACACACACACACGTGCACACACACACACACACACACACGCACACACCACAGAAAGGAGGGAGTCAAGTGGAGAGTGAGTGGAACAGATGGGAGTGTGGGCGGGGCCTGGGGTAGCGTACAGTTCCATAAAGTACAGTCGCATTGTTATGCAGCCCATCTCCAGAGCTCTTTTCATGTTGCAAAACCGAGGCTCTGTACCCATTAAAAACTAATTTCCCTGGGCTCCCCTGGTGGCGCAGTGGTTGAGAGTCCGCCTGCCGATGCAGGGGACGCGGGTTCGTGCCCCGGTCCTGGAAGATCCCACGTGCCGCAGAGCAGCTGGGCCTGTGAGCCATGGCCACTGAGCCTGCGCGTCCGGAGCCTGTGTTCCGCAGCGGGAGAGGCCACAACAGTGAGAGGCCCGTGCACCGCAAAAAAAACCCTAATTTCCCATTCCTCCCTTACCCCAGGCCCTGGCAACCACCGTCCACTCTCTGTCTCTATGAATTTGACTACCCTAGATGTTCATTCGTGGAATCATAAATATTTTTTTTTTCGATGATTATAGTTGCATTATAGCAAAAGGTACAAATCCAAACAGCCAAAGGGAGAGACACATAGGGCGAGGTCTGGGAGGGTTCCAAATGCAAAGCTGCTGTCCTCCTCAGGGATGTGTTACACGTGTTACCCTCCGCATGGAAGGGTGACAAACTCAAATCGTATTGCCAACCGGGGCAGTTCACTGAGCTTGGTGTCCAGAGTTTTTACTGATGCTTCATTACTCAGGCACGATTGGTCATATCACTGGCCATGTGATTGAACTCCATCTCCAGCCACCCCCCCACCGCCCCCGCCCCCATCCCAGGTCAGGCTGACATCACTGACTCAAACCCCCAACCCTCCAATCACGTGGTTGGTCCTTCTGATCTAGCCAGCCCCCTACCCTGAGCTATCTCGGTAGCATAAACCATGGAGAGGACCACCATGGGTCACCTCGTTAGCATAAACTAGCAGGTGTGGTCTGAGGGACCCACAGGGAATAATGGAGACACCCCTACCCTTGGGGAAACTCCAAGGGGTTAGAAATCACCTCCCAGGGACAGGGGACAAAGGCCAGCCAAATTCTTTATGATACATCATCCCAACATTGCTGCCATTATCCCATTCCTCCCAGAGGCTTTCCTAGGAGACCACTGACTCATCCACTGGTGAACAGCCTGGGGACCCAGTTCTGGGCGTGGGCTGGTCATTTAGCTCCATGCGGCCCTGGGGAGAATTACTTAACCTCTCTGTGTGACACTTCAGTTCCACGAGGGCAGAGATGTTTCTCTTGTTCACTGATAAATGACCCCCAGGGCCTGGAACAGTGCCCGATAGGCACAAAATAGGTGCTCAATCAATATTTGCTGAATGAGTGAATAGACTTCAGTCACTTTACCTAAACCATTAGGATTGTTGCTAGAGTCCGATGTATGGGGGCCCTTGGGGAGCTGTGGGGCTTCGGGCAGGGTTGAGGGGCAGTAACTCACTCCTACCATCGCTGTGGTAGTGGCTAGGTTAGCCCCTCCCAGGTAACAGGTGCAGCCGTATCAGAGGAGCCTTCTAGAGGCCTCATGCTTTGACTCAAGGGAGTGACTGGGAACCAGAGGCTGAATAAGGTCCTATGACCTTCACAGGGGACCTGGGGGTGTTTTACTAACAGCTCACCAGGCTCCACTGCCTCAGTTCAGTTCCCCAAAAGGCCTAAGTTCCCTGGAAAATGGGTGGGAATGTCAACCTGCTTCTTCTCTTAAGGGACAAGAAGCGTTAGGACAACATGTTGCCTCCTGATAACTTGCCAGGCCTTTTCGCCTCCGTTACTCACTCGTTCAGGTCTCTGTTTGGCAGATGAGAATGCTGCCGCTCAGAGGTCAAGCCTCTTGGGGGCCAGTGGGAGAGTGTCTGTGACTCCAGGCCCTGCCCCTGCAGGAGCCGGGGCTGGGCTGGGCTGGGGTGAGCAGAGGCCCTGTCGTGGCCTGAATAGTGGCCCCCAAAGATATGTTCCCATCCAGGAACCTGTGAATGTGACCTTTTTTGAGAAAAATGGTCTTTGCAGGTGTAATTAAGTTAAGGATCTCGAGCTGAGGTTATCTTGGGTTACCCAGGTGGGCCCTAAATACAAAGACAAGTGTCCTTCTAAGAGACACACAGAGGAGAGACATTGGGAGGAGAGGAGAAGGCCATGTGAAGACAGAGGCAGAGACAGGAGGGATGCTGCCACTAGCCAAGGAACAGCTGGAGACACCAGAAGCCAGGAGAGCAGGGAAGCCTTCTCCCCTAGAGCCTTCAGAGGGAGTGGCCCTGCAGACACCTTGGCTTTGGGCTTCTGACATCTGGAACTGTGGAAGAATCCATTTCTGTTGTGTTAAGCCGCCATGTTTGTGGTCATTTGTTACAGCAGCCCTAGAAAACGAATACAGAGGCTCTAAATGCTACCCCACACTTACCATGGTCTCCCTTCAGGACTAGGAGGGAAACTGAGGCCAGCACCCAGGCAGAGGGGACAGTGAGAGGCTGTGGCAGATGTGGGTGACAGCCCAGCCCATAGACGTTTCCCTCTTCATCCTGGCGGGAGAAGGCCCAAGGCCTCTGGTGTCCACCTTCCTCTGTGCAGGGAAGAGACTCCCTCTTGAGTAGTCTAAGCCAATCATGCTGAGCCTTGTCTCCTCTGCCAGTGATTGGTTAAGGGGTGGGCATGTGACCCCGTCCCGGCCAATGAGATGTGAAAGGTTTCCTGGCTTCTAAAAAGGAATGTATGGGACCAGACAATCCCTCATCCTCTCATGGACTTGTCGGGGGTAGATGGAGCCCCGGTAGCCACTTTGTGACCGTGAGGACAGTGAGCTGGCTTACTGAGGAGGGCCGAAGGCAAAGGGAGAAAGGAAAGTACCTGACTCC
Source organism: Grampus griseus (assembly GCF_964374135.1). Lineage (NCBI taxonomy): Eukaryota > Metazoa > Chordata > Mammalia > Artiodactyla > Delphinidae > Grampus > Grampus griseus. The sequence continues at coordinate 109,874,381 of NC_139018.1, forward strand.
CTATGATGTTGTCTGGTAGTTGATTAACCAGCCCTGGAGGGGCCCTGCCCTTGGACTTCTTATAGTGGTGATAATAAATCTCGTTGAGCTTGTTTGAGTCAGAGATTTCTGCACTTGCGGCCAAAGCATCTCCAGTCAGTGGTTTTCAAATGTTTTATCAAATCTCATAGTGAAAACATTTTATTTTATTTTTTAAATTTATTTTTTGTTTATTTATTTTTGGCTGCATTGGGTCTTTGTTGCTGTACGTGGGCTGTCTCTAGTTGTGGCGAGCAGGGGCCACTCTTCATTGCAGTGCACGGGCTTCTCACTGCAGTGGCTTCTCTTGTTGCGGAGCATGGGCTCTAGGCACGTGGGCTTCAGTAGTTGTGGCGCACGGGATTCAGTAGTTGTGGCGCGTGGGCTCAGTAGTTGTGGCTCGCGGGCTCCGGAGCGCAGGCTCAGTAGTTGTGGCGCACGGGGTTAGTTGCTCCATGACATGTGAGATCTTCCCGGACCAGGGCTCAAACCTGTGTCCCCTGCATTGATTGGCAGGCGGATTCTTAACCACTGTGCCACCAGGGAAGCCCGTGAAAATATTTTATATTGGAACCCAGTACACGCAGTCACGTATTGATAGAAAATTGAAACAAACAATTCACAGGATAGTATGTTCAACACATTCTGGTAATTTCTATTTTATTTTTGTTTGCTTGTTTAATTGCTGGTCACAATCTAATACATTGGTTTCATGACCTACCAACGGTCAGGTCATAACACACAACTTGAAAAACATTACTCTGAAAATATACAGAAAGAGATGCCAGAGAGAGAGAGAATTAGAGGGAAGGAATCAAGCAACTCCAAGGAGGCAAAGTCACACAGACCTGGCCTCAGACCCTGAGGTGTTCCAGACGTCACCCAGGTGGCTCGGGCATAAAGAGATGGAGAGGGAGAAGCAGGGAGAGAGATGGGCGGGAAGGACCAAATAGAGCCACTCGCCCACAGATGCCGGTGTGACACCGTGAGAAGGGCAGAGAGGGAGACAGGTGAAATCAAGTGGAAAACACAGAGGCCCAGGGATAGGGAGTTGGAGACAGAGAGACAGGAAATGAGCAATGAGATGCAGGGACAGAAACACACACAGGCTGGGAAACAGAGATTCTAAGACTGAGATCAGGGATGCGCTGCAGACGGAGCCGCGAGGATGGAGACAGGCCTGTGTGAGAGCAGTGGTCCTGGGGAACAGAGGCTGGGTTTGGGGCTGGGATCGGTCACTAATTGGCTGTGTGGCCTCGGCTGAGGTCACATGGCCTCCCTTGGCCTCTGCTTCCTTCTCTGAGATATGGAGAGATGGCCTCTGCTTCCTTCTCTGACATTCTCTTGCACACGAGTGTGGAGAAAGTCACGATGGGCATACTAGGACGGTCCCGCCTCTGAAGAGCTGTCCTCACGGACCCCTGCCCTTGACCGACCAGCCTTTAGCTGCCACACACCCGAGGCATCTCCAGTGTCCCTCCCCCGACGGCCGCCTCCCCCACTCCTTTGCCCAAAGGAGGGAAACGCGTTTCCCTGGGAACAGCTGTGTTTCCTCCACACGCAAATGTTCCCTTAAAACGTTTCTGAGGAAGAGCGGATGGTAATGAGTGCACATCTGGCCCATCGGCACACTTCCATTTTGGCAGCTCCAGAGCCCGCCAAGTGACGATTCCCTAATGTTCACCACGTCCCAGCACCTGCTATTCCCAATCAGGCTCGTACCGGTACACCTCAATTAGGAGCAGGTGGGGGGCGGAGCGAACGAAGAGGGAGAAACCTCCTTCCCCAACATCCCTCCGTTCTGCTCAAAAGCCAGAGAAGAGGTCTGGGAACCAGCGAGGGCACCCGTTTCTGCCTTTGCCCTTCCTCCCTCCCTCCCTCTATTCCTTCCTTCCTTTGCTCACCCAGCTACCTGTGCTGTGTCCTTCCGGGACGCAGCTCTAAATGACGCATCCTTGCCCTCAAGTTTCCCACAAGCTCCTAGGCAGACAAGCTCCTCCCTGTAATATGGGGCTTGGCAGACTTGTTTTGCAAAGGGCCGGATAGTAAATACCTGGCTTTGCAGGGCACACAGTCTGTGGCACAACTATCCTACCCTGCAGTTTACTGCAAAAGCAGCTGTGGACGGTACTTCAATGAATGAGCGTAGCTGTGTTCTAATAACCTTTTATTTCTAAAAATGGTGGCAGGCTGGATTTAGCGCCTGGGTCACAATTTGCTGACCCCTGCTATAGTCTAAATTCAGGTAGTCACACCTTGCGGTGTCTGCCTTTACTATCCCTCCCACCCACTGTGTAACATGAGCCCCACCTCCCCTCCCCCCAGCTGCTGAGGGGCACAGTTGATTGGACCAGGGTGACACCTGGCCCAAGCTGGGCCAATCAGAGTCTTTCCCCCTGGCTTGGCATTCGGCCAAGAGGGTCAGCTTGCATCTGGAGCCGATCTCCCTGGGAGCTGAAGTGTGGCGTCTTATTTCTGCCCCCCTGGACAGAGAAGCAGAAAAGGCCAGGCTTCAGAGCATGGGGATGAAGCAGCCCACGTGCAGAGAGGCTGCCTGGGATCCCAGTGCCCTTCCGGACTCTGCAGCATCCCTTTCTGAGCCCCGACCACATCTCCTCCCTCTGTTCCCAGAAGCACCCCACCCCCGATCCTTATTATAATGCCTGCTTTTCCGTTTACGGTAGCTTAGATTGGTGCCTTCTTCAGCTAACCAAGCAAAGCCTCCTGAACCACTTTCTTCTTCTGCAGGCCGTTCATGCAGTTATTTGACATTGGTGCCAGGGCTTGCTGTACGGTAGATACAGACATGAGCGGGTCATGTCCTTGCCCTCCAGCAGCCGATAGGGTAGGTGTCCTATCCACAGGGGAGATGGACGTCCCTGTTCCTCACCCTGGCACAACTTGCAGTGGACTGATTAGGACCACGTCACCTGCCAGGGAGCAAGGGGTGGAGAGGAGGCAGAGGAACGTGAGGGCCTTGCCTGCAGAGGGGCCATTTGTAGGACTTAAAGAATGAGTTGACTGTCACTGGGCAGAACAATAAGGGGAGATGACATGAGGGAAGAGCAGCATTTTCCAGAACAGTTTCATGGAACACCAATCCCAGGAGTTTTATTATATTCACTCTCCTGTTCTCCCTCACCTGGAGACCTCCAATGCCATCTGGTTGATAATGGGCCCTTAAAATTACTCAACCTTCCAGGCTCCCTTGCAGCTAGGGTGCTCATGCGACATGCTTCTGGCTGATGAGACGTAGCAGAAGTCTGCTGGGGGGAGCTTCTGGGATATAAAGGTTCAGTTCACCTTTGCTCTTTGCCTCTTCCTGCCTGCAGTATAATTGTGGTGCCTGAAAGGGCTGCAGTCATTTTGCCACCGGGGGGTGGGGGTGGGGGGTGGGGTGGAAGCTACGTGTTAAGGATGGCAGAGCAGGAAGCTGGAAGGAGACTGGGTCCCCAGTGCGATGTCTGAGCCACCACATCGGCCCTGGACTGCCGATCTCTGTGCTGGTTCCTGGCTACTACCGGGGAGCTGTTTCGCAACCCGCAGCTCAGCACATTCCTAACTAATACAATGTTTTGTGATAAAAGGGGGACCAAGTAAGTGGCAGCACACCAGTTTCCACTGTCAGAGATTCAAAAACTAGATTATTACAGCCTCCGGGAAGTCTTAATGCAAAGATGGTTGTCTAACCCAATGCTTCCCAAAACGTTTGTCCACCAACAACTGCCCGTCCCCGCCCTTTCCGAGACAGCAATGGACATCCCATGGAACACGCTTTGGGAAACAAGCTGTAGAGGAAAGAATATGGGCTTTGGAGTCGAGGAAGACCTGAGCTGGACCTCTGTGAGGCAGAGATTCCCACTCCATAAGATGAGGGAGGGTCATATAGATCAAAGGTAATCTAGATAAAGCACCTGGCACTGTACCTGCTTCCTACTCAGTTGTCAGCAATTCTCATTAACTACGGATCATGTTTTGGAAAGAAGGTGGCATTAGAGACAGAATATCCTAGCTTGAGGAATAGTTCTACCACTTTCTTGAGACCCTGGGCAGGTGACTTCACTTCTCAGGGCCTCTGTGTTCATCTGAACTGTAGAGTGGAGATTATAACGTCCTCTTGGGGGAATGGAGTTGTGTGAAAAAGTCTGACACAGAGAGGTCTCACCCAATGTCAGAGGCAATGTCTGAGCGGAGCTCTGTCCATCAGACCCGGCTGCCAGACCCTTCGGGCTAGCTCTGCCCCCAGCCTCCCCACAGGAGGCTGCGTACACACTGAGCAACTTGGTGCAGGAAGTCGGGCAGGATGGCTTTGGCATTTTCATTTTGTCAGGTGTCCACCTTGCCTCCCAGCCCTCCTCTCCATCTTTCTCAGGGTCACCACTGGACCCCCGGGGGCTCCCCAGGGCAGACCTCCACTCCAGCCCAAGCCTTGTCGCCCAAGCCTTGTCACCCAAGCCCGCAGAGCTCACTGCAGCTCCCAGGCTTCACCCTGCCAGCTTCCCCGGATCACAAGCTCCAAACCACAGACGTGGGGTGGAGTCTTGATGCTGCCACGGGGACCTTGGGGAAATCACTGCCCCCTCTGAGCCTCGGTTTCCTCCTCTATAAAAAGAGGGGGTTGCAATGTATGGTCTCGAAAATGAAGTTGAGGAGCTGATAAGACTTGCCTCACAGGGTTGTGAGGAAGACTGAGAAAAAACTGTATCTGTGAGTGTTTGTAATTGACGCCGTGCGATACTCATGATCACTACCATTCTCCTTTGTCGTCCCAGCTTCTCTCTTGAGGCCTTTCATTGTCCTTAGGTGCCCTCTCCCCACTCCAGAGCCAGAACTTGGCTTTCTCTTTAACATTGGTGGCGTGCTAACTGCTAACAGCTGCTTTCCCCCTACTCGCTCCCCAAGGTTCCCAGACCCAGAGCATCTCTCCATGGTTCCCTGTGCCTTCACTCCTACAGGGCCCACACAGGGACCAGCCACCACTCTTTCTACCACCACTCTTTCCACCGGAAGCCTTTCAAGTCTCACCGTCTTCAGCAGGCCCCCCAGCCAGCCCTGAGTGCATTTTCTTTCGTTAACAATACTTGGTGCTCTGTTGTGCGTGTACCCCGTGCTCAGCGCTGCGCTGGGGGCTGGGCTCTGCCTGGTGCCCCAGTCCTGCCGACAGGTGGATGAGGCAGCTACCCTCTTACCCATCCCAGGCGGAAACCCAAGTCCAGAGCTTCGGAGGAAACGCACCCTAAGTTTCCCGGCCACCCAGCGGTTGGATCGTGACTCTTGCCCCAGCACTTTCTGCTCAGGGCTGCCCACTCGGGCCATGTGGAAAAGGTACTTTTTCCAACTGGCTAATTTCATGGGGAAAGTTGTGGGGCATGTTTGGGGCAGGGAGAGATTGGTGGGAGAGAGGGGTGATGGACTTTGGCTTCTCCTTGGGAAGAGAACGCACAAGACCAAGTGAGCAGACCCAGCTCTGAGAAAGCAGATGCCCAGGCCCCCGGAGCCTGTCCCCAGGCAGGGCCAGCCCTGCGGGGCCTCCCCTCTCTGTCCTTCACCCAGGGTAGGGGCTGCAGGGAAGGAGGACTCTGACCCTCTGGGCGGCGTGGAGGGCCCTTCAGCAACAGGCGGAAAGCAGAGGAGACAAGACAGGGAACCAGTGGGAGAAGGACACTTCCGTAGAGTCCCACCCCCTGGCCTCTCCCCCCTTCTGGATGTTAGAGCCAGAGGCCCGGGCGCTCGCCCCCAGGCCTTCTGCTGTGGCCTCAGATCCTGGGCAGGAGGGGCCCGCAGGCTGCCTGTGTCTGTGTCTAACGTGCGAGGGGCTGGCGGCAGGGAGGGACGGTTCCCAAAGGTGCGCAGCTGCCAGACCAACTTCCCCTCTTCGGCGCACCCGGAGGCGAGGCGAGGCCCTCGGGTCACTGCTCTGGGTTGGGCTGTCAACCTGGCACCTCCGCTCCCCTCCACAGTTAGCTCAGAACTGCCTTTCCCAGAATCCCCTTCCCTGCAGGGTTTGAGTCGGTGAGATTTGCACGATGGAAGTGAAGTGCAGAGTTTGGGGTCAGGCCAGACACATGGAGGTGCCGGGTGGGCCCCAGCTTGTCACTACTCCCCTCCTGTCCCACATCCAGCCTGTCGTCCTGACAGCTTCAGCCATCAGCGGTCCCCAGGCCACCACCAGGCACTGTCACAGGGTGGCATCTTCAGACCTCTCCACAAACTGTCTCTCCATGGCCCCATTTTGCCGATTTTCTTTCAGGCTCGGGCCTGCCTACCACACCAGGGCCCGAGTCCCAGAGATGCACAGGGAATGAGGGACAGAGCTGGACTAATCCCAGCCCATCACTGACCCACCTGGGAGAGCTCAGCAGAGCCACCGTCCCCCAGGGAGCTTCCGTTTCCCCATCCGGAAAATTTGGGTAACAGTAGTTCTCTGCAGAGTGGTTGTGAGGGTTTGAGATCACGTCCTCAATCCCCTGGCCGTGGAAGGTAACCCCTAAATGGTCAATGGTACGGTGACCTCTTATATGAGCATTCATATTATTTTCTGGAACGTATGCCCTTTTCACATGAATTTTTAAAAATAGTGATAAAGAGAAATGAAGCTTTAACTTCACATATCTGCGGCTCCCCACCCCCAGCTCCTCCCCAAGAGCCTGGTCCCTTTCTGAGGAGCCTGTTTAGTGACTGGTCTGAGGTCTCCTCTACACTTGGATCTCAGAAACCTCACTGTTCTTTGCTTTCCTAAATCAAGCTCAGCCTGAATCCACACGCCTCCTGAACCCGTTATAAGGGCCAATTTTGTGTATTTCTACAGCACCCTATTTTCCATCCCTTTCTTAGATCCTATAGCAAGTCTGATTACATGGCGTCTGGGGACATAGGGCAGGGCCTGGCCTGTCGTCTGGGCTGTGGCTGTTGACGTGGCCTCTGCCCCTTCCTCTGCACATGACTGCATGGGGCCTGGTCTTTCTCCTCTGTTCCCTGCTGCGTGGGGCTGGCTGCACTTACAGCCACTGAAGACCCCGGTCCACCCCCCTAACCTCCACCACCAGCCCATCAAGCCCCCGTCCACATGGGGAGCAGGTACAGGACGCCACCTCGGAACTTACAGCTCCCACCCCTCCCAGCAGGGTGTGGAGAGGAACCCACCATCTTCTAGGTGCCAAGTTACCGCCTCTCTGACCCTTAAGGCTCTCTAGCCCCCATGCTCTCCCCCGACCCCCTGGATGGACCATACCTGGTGATGGCCCCTGAAACGTATCAAAGGCTGTCACTCTGCCCACCTCTCCCTGACCCTGGAACTCATAGTCATGGACTCCCCTTCCCGGGGAGACGGTGAGAGATGCTTTCATTTTCCTCCACCACAAAGGTATGATATTAAAATTTTTTTCAACAAGTCACGTGTAACCTAACTTCCAAGGCCCCTGGGGCCCACCTGCCTGCCCAGACTCCTGGATTTCTGGAGAAGGAACAAGTTCCCTGCTAGCCAGTGCCCAGCCACTTAAGATGGGCTTAGCTCAGTCCAGGATTTGTTTTCTGTCATTCTTTAAGGGTGATCTAGGTGAGGAGAAACCATGGCCTGAGCCAGGGGACTGGATGAGATGACCTCTGAGGCCGTGAAAATCTGGGAAAGAGTAGCAGAATCCCAGACCCAACCGAGTGCGGGGGCGCTGCATTGTGCTATAAAAACCACAAGAGGGCGCCCTTGCACCAACAAAGACACATGCCATATAAAGTTCTCCCACGGCTGCTGAGCCAAGAAAGGCCTCACTTGTTTTTGTTTTTTTTTCTTCTTTTTTGCGGTACGCGGGCCTCTCACTGTTGTGGCCTCTCCCGTTGTGGAGCACAGGCTCCGGACACGCAGGCTCAGCGGCCATGGCTCACGGGCCCAGCCGCTCCGCGGCATGTGGGATCCTCCCGGACCCGGGCACGAACCCGTGTCCCCTGCATCGGCAGCCGGACTGTCAACCACTGCGCCACCAGAGAAGCCCAGGCCTTACTTTTTTTACTTGTTCGATTGTTTTCGTTTTTAATATTTTCCTTTTTGAAACAACGTCATACATAAAGAAAAGTTGCAAGTATAGTACAAGTCGTTTTTTTCCCTGAACCAGAATAAGTTGCTGAAATGATTCCCCAAGTACACCGAATTCTTGTGTTATTTCCTACAAACAAGGACATACTCTTAACCACACTGTAGCCCTCAAAATCAGAAAGTCAGCACTGAAACATCTCTGTCACCTAATCTGCAGCCTCCTTTTATGTTTTGCCATGATATTTTGTGTAGCAAGATAGCCAGAACAGAAACATGCTTGCATTTAGTTGTCAAGTCTCTCCTCAGATTTCTTTGATTTTCAGAAGTACCAAGCTGTTGGAGGATGTCCCTCAGTCGGGGGTGGTCTGACGTTTCTCATGACTAGATTCAGGTCCTGCGTCCGTGGCAGGAATTCTGTGCTCTTTTCTGACGCTGTCTTCTCATGGCATCCTACCAATGGACAGGATTCAATGTGTCCAATTCCTGATGACATTCACTTTGATTACTTGATGAGGGTGTGTCTGCCAGATTTCTCCACTGCAGTGTTATTCTTTTGCCGTCTGTAACGGATAAGCATTTTGTGGGAGGTATTTTGACATCATGTAACTATCCTGTTCAGTTTATTTATCTGTGTGAGTATGGACTCAAGGTTTCTGATTCTGCTCAATGGGTTATAATCTGTTACCAACATTACATAATTTGGTGCTCAAACTGTCGCAGATTTGCCTAGTGGGAGTCCCTTCCAGGTGGCACCTGCGTCCTTTTGGCACGTTCCTCTCATTCCTTGAGCCTTTCTTTGCTTTCTGCCACCACAAGATGTTTCAGGCTCATCTGGTACTTTCTCTGCCCCAGTTCTGGAATCAGGCATTTCTCCAAGGAGCCCTGGGTCCCAAAGTGGAGAATGTATTTCGAAGCCATGATCTGGGGGCTAGGTGTACTTGTTGCTATTGGCGTGCTGTTGCTCCCAGGCCCTCTCTGTGGTTGGAGCTAGGGGACATAGGTGTATTTACTGTGTTTACGTGTTATAGCAATACATAATGTGTTTATATCATCTATCTGTCTATCTATAGATATATGTGTATTTATTGTGTTTACATGTTATAGCAATACATAATGTGTTTATATCCATCTATCTATCTGTCCATCCATCCATCCATTAGTTTAACCTGAAACTTCTCATTCCAGTCACCACCCCAGTTCCATCTAGTTCTGTCCCTTTTCATATTTGTAACTCCCTTTTCTGATGCTGAGGAACCTACCTCCCATTCTCTCTAATATTCACTTACCCGATTAATCCTTCTTTATGGAACCAGTCTCCCACTTCTGCCACCTCCCACCACCAATGCCCGCCTCACCCCACCCAGGCTTTGACACCCCTCTGTAGGTCACTGCAGCCACCTTCCTCCACAGGGATGCTGTCCTCCCCTCTCACCAGGCTGCCCCTCAGTGGGGGTACCCGCCTCACCTCACATGGTTTTCAGCACTCTGTGTAGCCTCCACCCCAGTGCCTGACCCCAAGAAGACACCTGTTATCCAGCTCCACCTAATGACCTTTGAACTGTTGAGGAGGGGCAGAGGAGAAGGGTGAGGAGGAAGAGCTGCTTTTGTATGGAATTAACTGTTATCTTTTTATAGTATCCTGTTTTTGTTTCATGATTATAATCTCATCTTGTATATTTCTGAGGGTATTAATGACAGCGTTTGCTTGTTTGTTTTGCAGTTTCTTCTAACTGCAGAGTCCGATTCCTCCACGTTGCTTTTTCTGTTTTATAGATAGATAGAGGTCTTTCAGGTCAGGGTCTCTCTTCAGTGTCTGGGGACCCCTGGCCGCAGGCTCACATGTCATGGTGAGGAATTAACCAGCTCACTGGAAGCTCTGAGAGCTCATCAGCTATGAGAGTCCCTGTGGGCCAGCCGCTGGGTCATTTGGTTGGGGAACTCCTGATGTCAGGACCTTTAGACCACTCTTCTTGAGCAACTCAGATTCTGCAGGAAAGACTTTTCCAGTCTCTGCCTGGAGGGGGAAGCCTGGCTGCCAGGGCTCCGGGGGCCGCATGGGGCAGAGGGTTAGGGTGGAGGTGGTGTTGGCAGTATTATGATACGCTCACGCAGTTCTCCAGCGGGTGGTATATACCCTACCCTCCACTTCTGCTGGTGCTCTCCCATCAAGAGACCCTCCAATGTTACCCCCCAAGAAGATAACCCAGCTGTTGAGATGTGGAGAGAGAGAAGCCGGGCCTGTCTTTTTCTTAGACTTTCCCTCAGTTCTCCCTTTGTCAGCCCCTCTCTGCTCTGCCCCTCCAGAGCTTCTGGAGCCTCCAGGTCCGGAGCCTTCTGAAGGTTCTGCAGTGCAAGCTGAGTTGGTGCTTGGCTTTCCTCAAGTAACACCACTGTGTTACTGTTCCATTGTCTTGGGTTTCTGTCTCCCAAAGTTTTGTTGCCATTGTTTCTTCTCCTGTCTCCCAGTCTTTATACTTAAAAAAAAAAAGTCACCCTTTCTGGTTTTTGTGGTGAGGACTGAGTGGGCAGCAAAAGAAGATGTAGGTGTCTAATCTGCCACATTGACCTAGTCCCCTTCCCTCGCCCCTACAACAGACTGACGTTGGGGCTGTCATCTGCGTCCATCCCTCCTCCCCAGCTGGACTGTCAGACTCTAGCTGGACATCTGGGAGAAACTCAGTACCCCTCTGATGGACAGAGGGGGTCTGTGACATCTTACCACCTGTCATTCACTCAACACTCCACAAATTAGAGCATCCCCACCAAGGCTTCGACCCCAAGGGCCTGTTGACCCCATCCTATCCCCTAAAGGTTCTTCCGCCAGCTCCAGGCTGTTCCTGGACCCTGGGCAGCCCCTCTCAGGGGCAGGATGGTACCAAAGAACAGCCCCAGCTTTGCAGTGGTCAAGTGCATCAGCTCCCAGCCCAGCTGCTCCCTTGCATGCTCTTGGGTGGGCTTCTAACTGCCATGCCCACAAATGTAAGATGGGGATGATGTACGCAATTTTCCTCCTGCTGCCAGGTGTTTCTCAGCACCTGTGTGTTTGGGTGGGGCCGTGTGACTAGTTCTTGCTGACGATTTGTCAGCTAAAATGATGTGTGTAACTTCTGAGCCTGATTGTGTAATCACTGATGCAAGGCCCTCCAGAACCTTCTTCGCTCTGCTGCCACGGTCAGTAGTATTTCCAGTGGTGGCTGCTCTGTCGCTCTGGGTCTCAGAGTGAGAACAAGGATGAAGTGGAACAGGAGTCCCAGCCAGGCTGCAAGATCATAAGTGAGAGACAAGTCTGGTATAGACCATGAGCTGTGAGGGGCTCTTTGTTACTGCAGCATAACCTGACTTCCCTGACTGATCCACCTCATAGAGTTGTGAGGATCGTGTGGTAACGTAGGTGAATGTGCACAGCCTTCGCCTGGAACTCAGCAGGTACTCCACAAATGTGATCTCTTTGGTGACTCAAGGAGAGCTGAGAGGGAGCGTATGACTCGGGCAGCCTGTTCTACATCCAGACACAAGAGGCAAAGGTCCCTAACGGGGTCGCCATGGCCACCTTCGGGGGCAGCAAATGTACAATTATTCAGCTCCCAATTCAGTGTACTGAGCCAGTACACTGTGTGGCAGGCCTGCAGGCCAGTGCTCATAATATGAAAACAGGGAGTCATGGTCTGGTTGGGGTCACAGACACGGGGCCAGCTCATGTGATGAGACAGTGACAGGAGGTCACAGAAGTAGTTGTGACACTTGTGGGGGTGCTGGGCCCCTGGGAGACTCCAGCGAGCGCTGTGGGCCTCCTTTCTGGGATGTCACACGTGAGCATCTGTACATACAGCCCCGCATTTTGCATACACTTTCCGGCGGTTCCAGGCCTAGGTTAAAAATGCCTGTGCTGGGGAAGCCCAGGGGCCTGTGCAGCTGATGGGCACCTGGCCACCTGTGGCCTCAGGGAAGGCTCTTTATGCAGGAACAACCAGGGCTAAGAGCCCGGGTCCCTGTCCCCAGGAACCCTCAGTCTAGGCATGCGGAAGAAAACCCACCACCCAGCTAAAGAGAAGTGGCCTCTGGGAGCACTGGTGCCGGCTTGGGTTTTGGGGGGACTTCAAAGGTGAGAGCTAAGCGGGGACAGTGCATGAGGAGCAACCACCTGGAATTCACTCGCTACTTGTCAGTCTGTAAAGACCCCGAGTCTCCGTAGGCTCAGTTTGATGCTGGCTGGGGAGTGGGCACAGCAGCTGCTGAGAACCCCGCTCCACGGGCGTAGAAACCGAGGCCCAGGGAGAGGAGCCATATCCTCCATTCGGTTCAATTGGACAAACCTGTCCTGAGCGGCTCCGGCGTGCCCAGCCCCGTGGCAGGTGCTGGGGAGTCTGAGCGGCCCAGGGTCCATATGTGTTAAGTGGTAAATCGACAGCAGGGATGAGCGTGGAGCTAGGCGTGATGGGGTTCAAGCCCCGAACCCACCGGGGTAGTCCCTCTGGCAGGAAAGGAGGCTCTCCTGGAGTCAAAGGTGGGCAGAGGGAAGGTGTTTCTGGAAGGAGGACCAGCAGAAGCGAGGGCACAGGGATGGGCCAAGTGTGGGCAAGAGAGGGCATGTGAGGACCCAAGACAGATTGCAGGGACCGCTGGGCAGTGGAAGCTGGGCAGGGCCCCACAGCAGGAGGGTGGTGGCTGCAGAGGCCGGGGTGTGTGGCAGGCCCAGCATTTGACCTGGAGCCCTCATGCAGGGCCTCCCCACCCAGGGCCGTGGCCAGGTGCTTGCATTTGGTTCCACATCCCATTCTTGTGGCCCCATTGTCTCTGCAATGCTCCTTCCCACCTGTGACGGCATCTTGACATCTCTCCTCCTCCTGGCATCATTGTGAACAGAGAACAGGACCTGGAATTAAGTCCAGGCTCCACCTCTAACTAGCCATGTGACGTTGGGCCTCGGTTTCCTCATCTGTAAAATGGGCATGATAAACGCGCTCTGCCTACCCCACAGGAACCCTGTGAGGCTCAAATATGAAAGTGGGTATGAAAGGTCTTTCCAAACCTGGCAGTCCTTTAAGAACATAAATTTATTTCAGAGTGAAATCTTACCCTTCCTTGGGAGCTAGGCAGAGCAGCTGAGTTTATTCCCATTTCACAGATGAGGAAACTGAGGCACAAAGAGATTAAGTGATGTACCCAAGGTCCCACAGTGAGTGGCAGAGCCTGGGTCACAATCCTGTGAGTCTGAATCTAGTCTCTGCTTCACCAAGCCATTTCTCTACAAAACCCCCATGAAAAGAAAATCCCTCTGGATTCCACCCTGCAGGAACGGACTTCTCCAGGCCTGGGGGTCCACTGTTCTGGGAGCAAATGAGTAGGTAAGGTGACATCACTCAGGTGTACAAACAGGAGGTTGAGCCTCTAGCCATCGTGACACTGGAATTCAGGGACAGAGTGAAGCCCATGATGAGCTGAAGCTGGAAACTGACAGGATGTGGCAGAAATGGTTAACATGGCTGCACATCCTACCAGGGTCAGGCCCTTGCTGATCACAAAAGGGACTCTGCCTCAGTTCCATGTGCCAGGGAGCTGGGTGACTTATGGTGCCCTTGGTCTGTGGTTATAAAATATGTCATCCTTCCTTATGCTCCCCAAACTCAGCCCCTGTGCAGCCAACTGTGACTAAGCCCACCTTAGTCAACAAGCAAGTCAACATGCTGGGGACATTTGGTGGGTGAAAGCTGTCGAGGGTATCGGGGGGCTGTGTGTTTTTTCTGGCACCAGGATCAGGGTGACTAAGAGAGGCATGCATAACCATAGGAACAACCCCTCCTACTTATGCAGTCTCAGTAGTCTTCAAAACATTTTTGTACACGTGATCTTGCTGATCCCTGCAGCTATTATGTAAGCGAGGGAAGGCAGAACTATTCACCCTGGGGCTTAAGGGAGCAGAGATAGCAAACAGTCTGCTCTTAGGCTGCACTACTCTATTCCCTTGCTCATGGCAGACATCATTAATCAATCACACCACTCTTTCCAGTTCAGAATCTTTCTCTACACAGCCCTTCAAGTAACCATTACCAATCGATTGATGATCACCATCCCTGAGGTAGCGGATGGAGGTCAGTTACCTACACAGCTGGGTGACCTGGGGCAATTCTTGTCATTTTTCCCATCTGAAAAACAGAAAGATAGATTAGAAGTCTGTGTTTCTGTGGAATGGTCTCCCTTCCTTCTCTGCTCCCTGCAATGCCATTGTGGGTCCGTCTTGTGTTACCTCTGCAGGGACCCCATGCAAGTCTCCTCTCTGGACTCCAGTGCATTGTGACAACTTGGCAGCATGCTCTTCCTAAAGTTCTCAGCTCAGGAACTTCTAAAAGTCCTCTGCAGGCTTCCCAGGAGAGTCCAGCTTCAGAGTGTCTGTGATCTGGCCCTTCTGCTCATCTCCAAACTCAATTTCCAGACTACTCGTCACTCCTGTTAGGTTCCAGCCAAGGTGAACATGTGTTTGTCCCTGTATGGCCCACACCGTCCCACCCGGGCCTTTGCCCATGCACCTCCCTCCATGTGGGGTGCCTGCCCTCACCTCCACTCTCCATATTGACTTCTCAAAACCTTTTCTGTCTTCAAAGGCCACCTTAGTTAATACTCCCACCTCCTCGATGACCTCGCAGTTCCCCACAATAGGGGGTGCTCTCTGCCTCTTCTATATTTTAGTGCATCGTTGTTGTTTTTTTTTCCTTATTCTCTTTCCACATGCCTACCCCTTCCCCTTCCTCTACCTTCTGACTCACTTAGGAAATTCCAGGTGACTCACAGCCAGCACTCCGGGCAGCAAACAGGAGCAGCACCTGGTCTGTCTCCCTTCCATCCAAACAGAAGTCATAAGGAAGGCATTTTGTGAGAGCCGCTATGTGCAAGGTGCTGAAGGGGCCACCCAGGGCTCTTGGCGCCCTCAGTTGTTCTTTTCCCCTAGAGAGAGCTGCAGACATCAGAGGGGTAGCTTCGGTTCTGAAGGGGGACCACCTTTGCAAAGTCTGCACCCTGATGGGATAGGGAGGGAGAAGAGGAAGACAGGCGAATCAGGGGATAAGTCTCCTCCCCTCTTCTTCCCCCTCCCCAGGAACCTTCATGTTCTGTGCATATTTACTGAGTACTGCCTGACACACAGTGAGGACCTGGGCTCTGCCCTAACTGTGGGGACAGGACACTCACAGGCCTCTGTACTTGTGCTCAGGCTGTTTCCACCATTTGGGCTACACTTCCATTCCCCCTACCCCACCACTGCTGACCCTGTCTGGATCCTCCCAGCTCACCTCCTCCAGGAAGGCCTCCCTGATTGCCCCACCTGGAAATGACCTCTGCCCACAGACTCCCTTAGCCCTTTAACCATGCTTCTCATGGAGTGTTCCTCTAGCCCCACCTTGCCTGCAATCACTTATGCTTGTGACACCGCCCCTCCTAGTTCAGGGAACTGTTCGAGGTCAGGGTCTCTTTCTGAGGCTCTCTGACTGCCCCGAACTTAGACATCCTGACTGATGGGGACTCACAAAGATCTGTCCCTCAGAATGAACAATAAGCGTCTGGCTATAAGTGGAAATTCAGGAACATAAGTCTCCCGATGCCCTTTTCTGAGAGGCTGTCTAACCCCGGCACCATCTCCTGAGGAAAAGGGCCTGGAAGAGCAGGTTAGGCCTCAGGGAGCAGCTGAGGAAGATTTAGGGCAGGGGGCCCGGATGGGCTAAATACCTTCATGCCGCATTCAAGGGCGTGATAATAAGAACCAGCCTCTCCTTGGTATGTCTAGGCCTGGACCCAGGTGTCCGGGCTTCCCCACAACTGCCCCTGCACCTGTGACACTGAAGGGCCTCGGCTGTTCCACCAGAGCAGGGACGGCTTGTGAGGCCCGGCTGAGTCAGAAGGGCAGCGTGGGCCTGTGCGGGCAAAGGCAGCCTGCGCTCCGGTGCTGGCTGTGTCATGTAGTAGCTGGTGACAGTAGGTAAGTGGCTTAGTCTCTCTGGCTTCCATCTCCTTGCTTTAAAATGGTGCTAGTAATCACAGAAAGACAAAAACCGTCTGATTCCACTTACACGAGGTGCCTAGGGTTGGCACATTCAGAGACAAAGTAGAACAGTGGTTGCCAGGGACTGGGGAGGGGAGCTGGGTAGTGGGTGTTTAATGGGCACAGAGTTTCAGTTTTGCAAGATAAAGGAGTTCTAGAGACTGGGTGCACAGCAATGTGAGTGCTCTGGACGCCACTGAACTGTACAGTTAAAAATGGTTAAGATGGGGCTTCCCTGGTGGCGCAGTGGTTGAGAGTCCGCCTGCCGATGCAGGGGACACAGGTTCGTGCCCCAGTCCGGGAAGATCCCACAGGCTGTGGAGCAGCTGGGCCCGTGAGCCATGGCCGCTGAGCCTGCGCGTCCAGAGCCTGTGCTCCGCAACGGGAGAGGCCACAACAGTGAGAGGCCTGCGTACCGCAAAAAAAAAAAAAAAAAAAAAAAAAAAGGTTAAGATGGTAAATTGTACTTCATGTGTACTTCACCACAGTTAAAATTTTTTTAATCTAAAAAAAAAAAATGAGGCCAGCAAGAGATCTTACTTCATGGGTTTGTTGTGAGAATTAAATGAGATGATCACCTCCATTGCTCTGTACCGTGTGTGAAGTGAAAAGGACACTTAATAAATCCTGCGCCTCCTTCCTGTCCCTTTTCCTAAGAGGGGTGGTCCCTGGAGCTGAAGCTGCAGTGGGTGTTAGATGCAGCTGGAGCTGCTGGAAATGCTCGTGGGGTCAGGGCTGCGGTGGGAGGTGGTGAGCTTCTCGGCAGAGGTGGTATACAAGCGGAGGTTGGCAGCCCAGCGCTGCTGTGGGAGTGGTCTCTGAACTCCCTTTTCCACCAGGGATTTCGCTGGTGTCTGAGCCCTGTCTCCCCACCATCTTAAGCAGCCGTGCTCACGTCCTGGTCATTCTGCCCTCGCACCTACATCCCATTCAGACCAGGTCCTGAGCACGGGCCACGGGCCTCCCCAGACAAGGCCCCGGCCCTGCAAGAGCTTCCAGTGGGTTCAGATGAGCAACAGAGGAACCAGCTGAGAAGCTGCCACATGGAAGGGGGGCGGTGGTGAGAGAAGGAACGAAGGGGAAAGAAGGGCAGTAGAGGGTTAAGGCCAAAGCCGGGGGTTAGACCTCCCTTCTCTGAGCCCACGTCTTCCTGTGTGAGAGGCTGTGATAACAGCACCTCTTTTGTGAGGTTGGTGTGATGATAAGCGGCAGATGCAGGAAAGTGCTTGGAACACACTGAACCCTCGACAAAGGTAGTTTATATAAATTGTTAGCTTTTGAGTGTTGAGTAGAGTGTGCATAATTTGTTTTTGAGACAGAGGGACTGAGAGAGGGAGAAGCAGAGGGTCCTGCTGGCATCGTTCCTGGGGTGAGGTGCCTGCCACACTCTGTCCCCCTCACCTCCTGCACCCCCCCAGCCATGACCCCCATCAGAGCAGGGGCCAGAGGCCCAAAGACCCAGCTCCCCAGAACGCCCAGGGCCCCCAAAGGACCCTCCCCCCTCAGCCAGTCCCCCCCCCCCATACAGAGGCCTGGAGGCGGGCAGGGACACCCAGGACCCGAGTTTTCAGCTCAGGGCTCTCTCCTCAGCCCAAGGAGAGGCCCCTCAAAGCCCACTCCCCACACAGGGTCTTTGGCTTTGCCCACCCCTTGCAAGCTCGCTCCATTTCCTCTGTCCCAGGGGAGTTCACCCAACCGTAGGAAGCTCTCAGTAAAGAGGAAACCTCGGCCAGTGGTCAGAAGACAATTTAGAAGTGATGAATTCTCAGGAGCAGTATTGGAAAACGCATCCCAGGATAGCCCTGGGTCTCATCTGGTGGGGCAGAGTGGAAAACACTGTGGAAATCAATTCTCTAACTTCCCGTGAGCCTTCCGGGAGAGGAAGCCAGAGGCCATGGCCCAGGCGGGGTTAGGGTTCAAGTGAGATTGAAAGGCAGGATGAGTCCAGGTAGTTTTCTGTTTACACGATGGCAGTAATAATCATACAGTAACAACAGTAATCATAATAATTTTAAAAAAGAGCTAATAATTAACGTGCACTTGCTGTGGGTCGCAGCACTGTTCTAAGTGTTGTGACCTAGATTATCGTTCTCAGTCTTTACCATGACAATCGTAGGCACTATTATTATCCCCTTTTACAGAGCGTGAAACTGAGGCTCAGAGAAGGGAAACTGAAGCCCCAAAGCTAAGTGGGAAGGTTGAGATTCGAGTCTATCTCTCAGTCCTTCTAAAGACCAAGTGGGCACAGGATATGAACCTCCGGCCCAGGTACTTCTTGTGGGGGTCACGTGAACCAGTGTGTGTAAAGGCACCCAGCAAACTGTAAACAGAGTTATTAGTAAAATAACAGCCTCCCTCTCTAGATCATCTCAGAACATATAACCCACCCTCTTTTTGTTTAGGAACAGTCAGCAGGGTCACACCTTCCCAGAGGAGGCCAAGGGAGAGGCCATTTCAATGAGAACAGCTTTAGAGCAGAAGAGGCAGGCTGAGCTGGACCCCACCTGGGCTCGATGAAACCAGTCAGCATTGCTTTGATCTGAGCAGTGCTGGTTTGATCTAGTTAGATTTAGCCAGAATCTACTTTAAAAGGACGCCACTGGTGTGATCCTATCAGATCACATTGGACCAGTTTTCATCCTGATGTGGTCAGAGTTGGAATTAGCTAGAACCTGCTTGGACTGGTTAGAAGTAGTTTGAGCCCGTCGTGACCAGTTTAAAGCAGCCAAAACCCGTCTGGCACAGTCAGAACCCCTGGCTCTGGTTTTTCAACAGCAAGAGCAGCTTCAAGAAAGTATTAGAAGTTCGGGTGCAGTGTGATGAGTGGTCGGGACGTGAGTAAGCAGGTGGAGGTGGGGAGGGCCTGGAAAGCTGAGCTTGAGAGCAGATGATGTCACATCCATATTCACGCCATGTGTAACCCTCCAGAGCTCTGCACAGACCACATGCCTGTAAATCAATTAGCCTCTTGCCCAATGATTAATGGGTAGGAAGCTTTCATCACTTGTTCTGGATAAATTATTGCACATGGAAGCACATCTTTGATTTTATGGGTTCTCTCTGGAGCATGAAATTTCTTGGAGGAGGTTCCCTGAGGAACGTGGAGCCCCTGCAGTGCCTCCCCCATTCCCCGTGCACACACACACATGCCGCTTCCTGCTTCCTCTTCCTCCCACCCACCTTTGTATCTTCCCAAACCAAAGGGCTCATAAGAGCCCAAGAAAGGAGGGCTGGGGGAGGCAGGGTTCACCAGACCCAGGGCCAAATGTGCTTTGTAAATAACAAGTGTGGTGGAGAAGGGAGATGGCAGAGCGCAGAGACTGACTTATCGCCGCACAGAACCAGATATGATGCTCACAGCCCAGGCCAACCTAAGGACAGGAAGCTGGGAGGAGAGAGGGGCCAGGCCATACAAGGGGTTTCCTAAGGGGCCTAGAAAGCCATGGGTGGCTCCAGATATGAGTCCAAAGTAGAAACCCGGATGGTCAGGAGTTCTAGGGAAGATCCTTCAGAATGCACAGGGGCTAGACCCTCATTTTTCCCAGAGGCCCTGAGTGGGAGGGACTTGCTTCAGGCTCCACCACCAGGACCAGCTAGTCAGCACTGCCTCCCTCGGTAAGTGATGTCTGTCTCTTGGGCTCTTCCATCCAGCCTGCCCACACCTGGAGCACCAGCCTGCAGCCCTCAAAGCCCCACCTGCTGGGCGGGGGGTTCAGATCACCCCGGTGTTTAAGAGCACAGCCCCTGCAGGCACTGGAACCTGACAGACCCGGGTGTGAGTCTCTGACCCTGCTTTATTAGCTGAGTGACCTTGGGCAAGAGTCATCACCTCTCTGAGTCTCAGTTTACTTGTCCCCAAGATGGGGATAATTCTAGAAGTCAGCTCATAGGATTGTTGGGAAGTTTAAATGAACTAATATGCAAAGTTTATGACACAGCGCCTGGCTGTTCACCTAGTGATTAATACTAACTGTTAGCATTTGCAGTACTAATAGTTGTTATTTTCATTGAGTCCTTGTTGTTGGTCATAGAGGCACTGGAGGAGGACCCTGAAGACCTGGCTTAGAGGACCTGCTCAGCACTATCTCACTTGA
The DNA here is from genome assembly GCF_964374135.1 of Grampus griseus. Taxonomy (NCBI): domain Eukaryota; kingdom Metazoa; phylum Chordata; class Mammalia; order Artiodactyla; family Delphinidae; genus Grampus; species Grampus griseus. Next base: position 109,894,548 of record NC_139018.1, read on the forward strand.
TGTGCGGCCTCAGTTTGCCCATCTGTGAAGTCGGGTAAGTACCTCTGCTCTGCTTGCGCTCCAAGGTGGTTGCAAGATTCAAGAGATGTGTAAGTGCTGAAAACTATGCTGGTGGACACAGAGATGACCACGTTGCCAGGAGTGGGGTCAGTGGTCAGATGGCCTCCAACTGTCAGCGTCTTCAGCTGGTCTCAGCTGCAGAGACCCGCCCTGCCCGAGATCATGCCCTCCCTGGGGGCAGGCTGCAGCCAGGGACGGAGCAAGCTGGGGGCATAAAGACCCAGCCATGTGAGTCCATGTGGGATGGGCACTGGCCTGATGGGCACTGGCCAAGCCTTCATAACATCTTTTATTTTTCTAATTGACGTATAGTTGATGTACAGTATAAGTCACAGGTGTACGACATAGTGGTTCACAATTTTTATTATAAAATATTGGCTATATTCCCTATGTTGTATAATCTATCCTTGTAGCTTATTCTATACATAATATTTTATACCTCTTAGTCCCCTACCATTATATTTCCCCTCTCCTCTTCCCTCTCCCCACTGGTAACCCCTCGTTTGTTCTCTATATCTGTGAGTCTGTTTCTTTTCTGTTAAACTTACTAGTTTGTCGTATTTTTTAGATTCCTCATATAAGTGATACAGTATTTGTCTTTCTCTGTCCGACTTGTTTCACTTAGCATAATGCCCTCCAAGTACGTCCATGTTGTTGCAAATAGCAACATTTCATTCTTTTTTATGGCTGAGTAATATTCCATTGTATATTTATACCACATCTTCTTCATCCATTCACCTGTTGATGGACACTTAGGTTGCTTCCATATCTTGGCAATTGTAAATAATGCTGCTATGAAAATTGGGGTGCATGTATCTTTTTGAATTAGTCTTTTCAGGGCTTTTTTGGATATATACCGAGGAGTGGAATTGCTGGGTTATATGATAGTTCTCTTTTTAGTTTCTTGAGAAACCTCCATACTGTTTTCCACAGTGGTGGCAACAGTTTACATTCCCACCTACAGTGGACAAGGGTTCCCTTTTCTCCACATCTTTGGCAACGTTTGTTATTTGTTTTCTTTTTGACGGTAGGCATTCTGACAGGGGTGAGAGGATAACTCATTGTGGTTTTGATTTGCGTTTCCCTAATGATTAGCGATATTGAGCATCTTTTCATCTGCGTGTCCTCTTTGGAAGAATCTATTCAGGTCTTCTGCCCATTTTTCAGTTGGGTTGTTTGCTTTTCTGATGTCGAGTTGTATGAACTGTTTATATAATTTGGATATTAACCCCTTATTGGCCATATCATTTGCAAATATTTTCTCCTGTCAGTAGGTTGTCTTTTCATTTCGTGGATGGTCTTTATAACACCTTGCACCCCAAACTTCACCTCCAACTGCTTCAGGGGAACCTGGCCTGCAAAAGCTATGTAGTAAAAAGGGTTATCTTGCTAACACGACTACCCTTATTACATAGAGAATACAATCCCCAGGGCCTGAAACACCCATCCCTGAAAAATCGGGCCTTGAACACCTGGCTCAGATTCCTGTAGATCTGGAAATACAGTTCAGTTTGGATGGACGCTCTCCTGATAAGAGTTGTTAGAGCTGCAGGAAAGGTAAGATGCAGGCTGGAAGGTGAGAAGGGCTACATGCCCTAACTTACACCTCTTTCTAGAAGACCCCTGACGGACCCTCAGCCGCGTTTGATGCACAGCAGTGACCTGATTCTTGGTGGGCCACCAAGGCCATGGTCAAACCACTGACCTCTGGAGGTGGCAGTAGAATTTTCACAGTTCACGATGAAATGAGAAAAGTGGGGATGATACAGTGAATTTAGGGACGTGACTACGCTGATGGTAATTTTTTGCTACTAACATGACTACATAGTGCTGATAATTGATTGTAGGGTTTAAAACAATACCTTTACTTGGCAAAAGAGCAAGTAAAAGAAGTTCTGCACCCTGGAAATCTAGGTCTGGGGACCACTGACAGGTCCCAAGTCACCCCAGGTAGGCTCCTCCCTGTGCCTTTGGCTAAGAGGCCTGATCACAGAAGAGGACTAGCAGACCGCTGACTTCAGTCTAGAAGGCAAGCTGGGCAGCTTGGGCCCTGGCCACGTCTGGAACTGCTGATGGCTTGCTGACAGCCCTTCCTGGGGCCTCGGCCCCTCTGTAGATTGAGATGTAGGGGCGGTGCCCAAAGTGAGATTCTCAGAGAACTCAGAGGAGGGGCTGGTAAGGACAAGCCAGCCTTAAGATCTGCCCCTCAGCCCCCTTCCTCATGCCCTGCTAGAGGGGTAGTGAGGTCCAGCGTGGGTCAGTAGTGCCCCCCAGATGAGCTGTGAGACCCCACATCATCACTCCTGGACTACCCACCCACCAGGTGCCTGCCTGTGTGTCTCCCCGGCTCTGGGGCCGCCGCTAAGGACATGTTGCAGCAGCTTAACGAAGCGTGGCTGGGAACAATTTTACACCTCATTTGATTTATGTTCTGGGATTCGCTCCTCTCTAAGCCTCCCTCCCCCTGGAGGGAAGTGTGTGTTATCCACCCCGGCTCTCCTGCACTCCCACAGAGCCAGTGCCTGGGCCAGGAGGGGCAGCATCGGACAGACCCTAGGTCCAGAGTAAACAGCACTGTGACCTGCCCCTTCCTCCTGGGCTTTCTCTCCAGGTGCTCCTGAGCCAGGACGTCTGTGACTGAGGCCTTCGCATGTGGGCTTGGTGATGACCCAGAGAATCCCAGAACAGGGAGAGTCCTTGGGGATTGGTCCGCAACCCTCATCTGCCCCCTGTTGGAGAGAGTCCCCAGGGCCCTTGAGACCCTTCTGAAGGCCCCATTGCCAGCGTGTGGCAGACACCTGCCTCCCCTCTAGCAGTAAAGGGGGGGGGGCTGGCATGGGGAGTCACCGGGTCAGCTGTGAGCCGGCCTTGCTGACAGCAGGAGCCTCTGGACTGGACCCTTTGTCCAGCAGTAACATTGACCTAGGCCAAGGAATGGATAAGCTAAGAAGGCATCTGGTCTACCTCCTTTATTGCAGGGGGAGGGAAGGCAGGTTCAGAGAGAGAGAGAGAGTAATTCCCTGCAAGACACACAGCCAGTAGGATACAGAGTCAGGGCTAGAACCCTGGCTTCACAACTCCAGGATTTCATCACCTTCTCCCTAAGAGGCAAGATCATTTCTACAGCCACATCCTCTCAACCATTCAGTTTTGAATGAATGCCTCCCAGGAGCCAGGCTTGGTGTTCAAAGAGCTTCCAGGTTGGTGAACACCTGCATGTGCTGGGATGTCCACATGGGAGAGACAGAAACACCTGCTCTTGGGACCCTTCTCATCCTGTGTACTTCTTCAACTAGCTGTTCCTTTAAATGCTACCAGTAAATTTAAGTGTTTCCCTAAATTCTGTGAGTTGTTATAGCAAATTATTATTATTTTTTTTTCAGTACGCAGGCCTCCCACTGTTGTGGCCTCTCCCGTTGCGGAGCACAGGCTCCGGATGCGCAGGCCCAGTGGCCATGGCTCACGGGCCCAGCTGCTCCACGGCATGTGGGATCTTCCCGGACCGGGGCACGAACCTGTGTCCCCTGCATCGGCAGGCGGACTCTCAACCACTACGCCACCAGGGAAGCCCTATAGCAAATTATTGAACCTGAGGAGAGGATCATGGGAACCCTCAATTTGTAGCCAAGTCAGACAGAAGTGTGGGTTACCTGGACACCCACCACTTGTGGTTGGCCTTAGAAGTGGGGGCAGTCTTGTGGGACTGAGCCCTTAACCTGCAGGGCCTGCATTAATGTCAGAATTGAATTAAATTATAGTACACCCAGTGGGTGTCTACAGAAAACTGGAGAATTTTTTGGTGCGGAAAATCCACACATTTGGTGTCAGAAGTGTTATTGGTTGAGAAACCGTTTTTCTTTCAGAGACTGCTCTTGTTTTTGATGACCTTGACCAGTGTTGAGGAGTACTGGTCAGGTATGTTGCAGGAGGCCCCTCTGCTGGAATTTGTCTACTGTTTTTCTCATGATTAGACTGAGGTGATGGGTTTTGGGGAGGAAGATGGCCTAGGTAGAGTGCTATTTTCATCGCTCCATATTAAGAGTATATACCATCAACATGATTTACTGTAGTTGATGTTGGCCTTATTCACCTGGCTGAAGTAGTGCTCATTAGGTTTCTCCACGGTAGAGTTATTCATTCTCCCCACCCATCCCTTCCGCACTGTACTCTTTGGAAGAAAGTCACTATGTGCAGCCCACATTTAAACAGCGGGGAGTTGTGTGCCTCCTTCTTTAGAGTGGAGGATCTATGTAATTTATTTTAAAGCAACTTCCAGACATCGTATCATTTCACTCATAAATACTTCAGTATATGTCTCTAACAGATATGGACTTAACAACCACACAAAGAGCTGCATTACCACCATGCCAACCTACACCACCAACAATGATTCTTTAAAATCATTTAATACCCAGGCCGTATTCAGTCTTCCCTAATTGGCTGAAAAAGTATTTCTATGGTCGGTTTATTCAAATCATGATCCAAACAATATTCACCCATTGTATTTAGCTAACATGCTCTTAAATGACTTTCCATTTCTAAAGATTTTCCTTCTTTTACGGTTTTGTGCCTCTTATTTCCTGAGGAATTATGGTCAATCTTCCTAGCGAATCTTCTATGCTCCGGTCATGGGTGATTGCTATCTTATAGTTTTGTTTAACATGTCTTCTGGCCTCTGCGTTCCCTGGAAACTGGTAATTACCTCAGAAGCTTGGTCAGATTCAGGTTCATTATTTTGGTAAGGTGGTGCATCAGATCAGGATTCATAAATGCCCAGACATCCCACTTTTCATGGAGCTGAAATTGGTCAGGGGTTGACATGTTGTTAACATTTCTCCCATGGGCTTAGCACTTGTGGCTGGTTGATGCCTAGACAAATAGCCTCTTCACAAATCCCTTTCCTTCTTAAAGAAAGAAGTCAGTTTCTATTGCTTGCAACTAATAACTCTGATGGATAAATACAGGGTACCCAGTCTGGAAAATGCCTGATTAAGTGCCTACCCCTGATGTGGACATAGCACGGAAGTTGGGAGAGGACTCTGGAACCAGAACTGCCGGAGTTGTGGTCCCACCTCTACCACTGACTAGCTGTACGCTTTGGGCAATTTTCCTCAATTTTCTCATCTGTAAAATGGGGATGCTGATGATGAAAGCAATGCCTAGCTTATAAGGTTATAATCAGAATTAAAGTACTTAATGTTTGCAGAGCCTTTAAAACAGTACCTGGCACGCAGTAAGCAGTCAATTAATTGTTAACTGATATTACAATACTAATAATTTTTTATTTTATCTTATTTCCTAGTTCTCTTCTCTTCCTACCTCACCTCTTTGCCTTAGGTAATTTCACCCATTCCCATGAATTTGGCTATCATTTTCCCTAATATCTCAATGCCAAGAAATAACTTAACTGAAAGATATTCACCATTGATATAATAGCTTTGTTTTGTTTTGTTTGGGGGGCAGGGAACCTACAGTAAATGCAAACACTAAGACATACGTCAGCTTCAGAATTGATAAAATGGCGGGTGGGTGGGATTTGTGCTCAGCCCTGAGAAGATTAGAAATACTCTGACAGCTTCCTAAGTTACACGAGCCAAAACAGCTCTCTACCCTGGAGGTCAGGGGCGTCTTGGTTGTGACCCTTCCTACTGATAAACTTGATTTACCTACAGCCTCTGTATCCTGGGGAGAAAAATATGTGAAGAGGGGCCTGGGCTTTTTGCTGAGTGCTGTGGGTGTTGGAAACTGGATGCTACCAGGACAGGGAGGTAGATTTGTCCCTGCCACCCTCGGGGAACATCCCTGGTGGAAAAGGGGCTCATTCTTAGATGAAAGGGGTCAATAGACATGGTCTCTGCCTTAGGACCACCAAGATGAAGCTGAGAAAGCAGCCCAATGTCTGGGTCATTGAGTGGCTGTTCCCAGATACAAATCTACGGGGTTTGGGCACTTTCTATAATTCTATTATAGTTGCCATTAGGGAGTTCCTTAGGAATCCCACCATGAGGGCCTGTGGAGAGAGGTCCACGGGTAAGGGACATAAGAGCTGTGCTGAGGCCACTGGTGGCAGCTCTCCAGCACTATAGGTCCACTCAGAGATTCCCTGAATGACAGTAGTGAAGGGAAATCCTCCCAGTGGGCAGAACTTCGAGCAGGACACCTAGATGTTCATCTTACCTGGAAGGAAATATGGCTAGGGGTTTGGATCTATGTTCAGTCATGGACGTGGCTAATGGTTTGGTCAGGGACTTGGAAAGAGCACAATTGGAAATTTAATGGCGAGGAGGTCTGAGAAAGAGGTATTTGGATGGGTCTCTCAAAGTAGGCTCAGAGGTGAAGATATTTGCATGCCAAGTGAATACTCATCGAAGGGCAGCCTTGGCACAGAACGATCCTAATCATCAGGTCAACAAGATAACCCATTCTGTGTGTGTCACTGGACTCATAAACAAAGCAGCCATGGCAGCATGAATGGAGATTTTGCATGGGCCCAGCAACATGGACTTCTACTCACCAAGACCAATCTGGCTACAGTCACTTCTGAATCCCCAACCTACCTACCATAGCAGAAACCAACACGGAGCTCCCAATGTGGCATCACTATTTGTAGAGACCAGCCAAACACCTGACGGCAGGTCAATTACATTGGAACACTTCCATCTTGGAAGCACTTCTTTGTTTCTCCCACTGGGGGAGATGAATATTCTGGATATGGGTTTGTCTTCCTTGCCCATGATGTTTCTGCCCATATCACCATCCACAGACTTACAGCATATCTTATTTACTCTCATGGCATTTCACACAGCATTGCTTCTGACTGGGGAACTCATGTCACAGCTAATGGAGTGCATCCGTAGGCTTGTGCTCCTAGAATTAGCTAGTCTTACCATGTTCCCCGTCATTCTAAAACATCAACCTAGTAGGACAGGGGGAATGCTATTTGGAGACCTGGACTTGGAGTCAGACAAACCTGGGTATGCATTCTGCCTCTGACATGTACAGTTGGGTAGATTGGGTAAGCTACATGTCTGTTTCCAGATAAAGCAGAGTGAACACTAAAGATACGGTAACTATCATCATCACTCTTTTTTCTTTCTGGTTTGCTTGTGGTATATTATCATCATTCTTAACAAATAATTACAGGTGCTCCCAAAGATTTAGCTGTGTGGATGTCCATCATAGTATTGTTTATAGTAGTCAAAACTTGGAAACTACCTAAGTATCCATTAACTGAGGATTGTTTAATTCTCAGTTAATCACCCCATCAGTTGAATTAAATACTCTGCAGCTGTGTATGTTTTAGAAGAGTATTTATTAAACAGATATTCATGATACACTATTAAGTGGAAAAGGCAAGTTATAAAATAGTATATGCTGGGTGATTTCATTTTAGTGTTTTTTAAAAGCTATATATCATGCATAAAAATAATGCTTGAATTATATAAAGTATAATGGACATAGTTGTTATTATCTCTGAGAGATGGGAAATTGGGTGAATTTCATTTTCTCCTTTTGCTTATCTATAATTTCTAAATTGCATTTGTAGTATAAGAAAAAGTACCCCCCCCCCAAAAAAAACAACCCCAGTGTTTTTAATGTAGACAGGCAGAGGGAGAGACTAGGTGAGGTCTGAAAGCCACATCCTTAGGTAGGCTTATCCTACATCTGGGAGGATACTGGCTGGCTGGAAGGAGATTTCAGCCACCTCATTTCTGTAACCTCCAGAGCACGAGCCTTCCTTGGCATGACTCCATCCTTCCTCTGGCAGCCCCTAGCCTCCCTGTAATGACTGGGAGAGAATTCCTTAACCCTATCCACTGATAGGATGGGAGAATGTCACAGCAGTCGCCTCTGGGACCAAGACCAGGTATGCCATATTCAGGACATCAGACAGGAATGTGGCTGCCTGGGACAGATGGGCCTGGATCCAATACCTGGACTGTGTGTATTGGCTGAGGTTCACAAAGACGCTGGACTTCAGGCTGGAGATTGAAAATATTTTTCAATGGAGCCCCAGTATTTGACTGGAGAAACAATATTCCTTCTCTGGATGTCGAACATCCGGATAAACAGAAGCCTTTTTTTCCACCTTCGCTCTTCCCCAAGCGTTACAAAGGATGCTCTGACATAGGTTTTTGGAAGGGAGTCACCGCACCAGGGTGAAGGCCAGCTTGAGCCACAGGGAGTGCTTATTTTTAAAGGAGAGGGAAACGTGTGGCCCATCACAGCTTTGCTCAAAGGGCCTGGCTTCCTCAGGAGAAAGGGTGTGGGCTAGCAGGACCTGTCTTCTTGACACAGAGGACTCAGAGAGTGTGGTGGGTGTCTAAGCCCCTGCCCTGGCAGGAGGCTGGGGCAGGGCAGGACTGAGGAGGGGTCTGGCAGGGAATATATCCCACCCAGAGCTGAGCTGTGGGTACAGCCATAGTCAGGGAGCTGTGAAGGGGTCAGGAGAAGAGAAGGAGGTTGAGGGCAGACATTAGTTGAAGAACTCCCATTATTTTTACTGAACTGGAACCCAGGGACGACCAAGCCACAGAAAGCCAATCTCACCCAGCAGCTGGGCAAATCCAGTGGATTTGGCTAAACCCAGAAATTCAATGAAGGCATTCCTAGCAAGTCTTCCCCCAAATACAACCGGCACTTGGGGTATCCACAGGTGAGTTTAAGGGAAAGAGGGCAGAGAGGAGAATACACCTAAACCTTTCTCAAGTTGGAAAATGAATCATGAAAATGTCCCCAATTCCTTGGGTTCCGTTGAGCAACATCTTAGCTCCATTCAGCCAGTGACCCCTAGGCTGGGCTTTCTGTCCCCTAAGTCACTGCTTATCTCCACCTTGCAGACACAGCCTGCTTCCTGACACATGGCCACTCTGCCTGGATCTCTGGACCCCTCCCCTGGGCCAGGATAGAAATACCTCCTTCCAACCATTCATCCTGGTCCAGCTCATCCTGAGCCAGTGGGCAGCCCTGTGGGGCAGACCCACTGACCTGTCTTTTCCTCTGATGGGACATGGTGACCCTGCCCATCTCAGTGTCAGGCCTTTACTCTGTAATAATCATACCTTTACAGGCAGAACCAGCGCTCCCTCGAGTAGCCTTCTGTCACAGATGCTCAAAATGAAGACTCAGCTGCTTTGACTTGGTGGGATAAACTTGAGCCTCTTCGTCAGGATCTTTTTGGAGAATCTCGTATAGGGCTTCCCTGTTCGTATAGACTGGATTCAGCCCAGCCCCCCAGGCTTGTATGGAAATCCCAGCTCCTCTGCAAAGGCTCCAACACTGAGCCCTCTCGATTCCATTGCCAATCTGTCACTTCCTCTCCACCTTCACTACCTCTCCCTGGTTCAAACCACCTTTCTCTCTTCTGGATTACTGCGATAGCCTCCTTCCTCTTTCCACTCTGGTCTCATCCAACCCCCTCACTACACAGAAGTTCCCCTGCTGAAATCCTTTCCCTGGTCCGCCATCACACGCAGAAAACAACCCAGGCTCCTCAGCCAGTGACCCCGACATCTGTCCTTGCTTATAGCTCATCTTCACCTGGAGTCCTCTGTACCTTGGTGTGCCACACTGGCCTTCTCTGTGCTTCTCTCTGTGCCCACCACTTTCCTGCCTCAGGGCCACCCCAGTCATGTTCCCACTGCCTGGAACACACTCTCCTCACTAGGCTGGCTCTTTGTAATTCTTTGTCGATCACGTCCAAGTTTTAGAGAGACTTTCTCTGACCATCCGAGCCAAGAAAGTCCCTCATGGCATTCTTCCCTTTCCTCATGGCGCTTACCGTACTTGAAGGTGGGTCTCTAATTGTGCCCTCACTTGTTTAATGTCTACCTTGACCACTGGACCATGAATTCCATTAGGGCAAAAACCACCTCTGCACTATTCATCCCTGTCTGGCATCTCCCATGTAATAGATGCTCAGAAATATTTCCTAAGTGAGTGAATAGGTAAAAGAAGGAGAGAGACGGGGATACAACTGGCAAAGGTGCCAGGAGGCCTCGTGGTTTAATAACAAAGGGTGCACCCTGGGGTTGGATCGTCCTTGCCTGGCACTGGGCTCTGTGGCATCCTAACTGTGTGATGTGGGGCAGATTACTTAACCTCATTGAGCCTTAGTTTCCTCATCTGTAAAATAATGATTATAATAATTTCCTTTCTGGGTGGTTTTGAAAGTTAAAGGTAACGTATTTAGAGAGTCTGACCCAAATGCCTGACACTAAACAGGTCTGTTTATCCAAAAAATCCCACATATTGGAAGTACGTGTATATGAAATAGATAGACAACAAGGACCTACTGTATAGCACAGGGAACTCTCTCTCCCTCTCTCCCTCTCCCTCCCTCTCTCTCTCTCTCTCCCTCTCTCTCTCTCTCTCTCTCTCTCTCTCTCTCTCTCTCTATATATATATATATATATATATATATATATATTTACACACACACATCTCTATATATGGAACTGAATCGCTTTGCTGTACACCTGAAACATTGTAAGTCAACTATACTTCAATAAAAAAAAAAAAGAAAGTACAGAGTGGGCCAGACCCGTGCTGTGGCCAAGGGCCTACACAGGCCCCACACTCAGGGAAGATACCATTTAGAGGTTCTGTAAATCTCAGCTATTCATAGTAATAGTCCTACTGCTACTACTACTAATAAACAAAATGTTAGGAAATTCTCTAGCCAGAGTGAATGAGCCAAGCCCCATGAAAGCCCGCCGGGAAGAACCAGGATATGAGAGAAGGGAACAGGGTGTGAAGAAAAAATACAGGAGCGAGTGTGTGGTTTACTATAAATCGTCCTTTGATCTTTCTTTCATAGTTGACTTAGATTTTCCACTTAACTGAGTTCAAGAATTCTGTGACTAAAGTATTCATTCGCTGAATGGGTATTTGTGTGTGTGTGTGTTTACATATATATATATATATATATATATATATATATAAAAAAATTCAGGAGGGAGAGGTTCAGAGGCAAATTTGACATAGTCTGTCCTCAAGAGGCTTACAGGGGAACAAGATGCACACAAAAAATCCTATCCCAAGGCAGACTTTAAAGAGACACAGATGAAGGACAATGGGGTTGTGGAGACAGAAGTAATAGACTTCGTGGGGACATGGCGTTTGAATAAACTTAAGGACACATGAGCGAGAGAAAGGAGGAAGGAGTGTGATAACAGGGAGAGAAATAGGACCTGTTTCCAAACCCTGGCTTACAATTTGCACCCTGAAAAGTTGGTTTCTCTGAGCCTCAGTTTTCTCATCTGTGAAGTGGGGATAATACCTCTGCAGTACTGTGATTATTTTGTGTGGTCATCTACACACACACGCGCACATGCACACACGTGCGCAGTTTTCCTGGGAAAGGTCAGAGCCGTGGGGCTGAGAAACACCTCTTGAGGTTCTGGGGAGCTCACCAGTGAGCTCATCCTCACTCCTGTCCTCCCTGCAGGGGAAAGCTACATTCCTTAGGCCTGGGGGGCATGTGGTTCATGATGGTGTTTGGAGAAAGTGGTGATGGCAGTGGTGCCACATCCTGCCTGGCTCGCTGCTCCACACCCTTCCCCTTAAACCATCTGAGATAGAAGCAGCACTTCCGAAATCCCAGCTCACTCCCATTCCCAGTGAGAGGACTTTCAGGAACCCTGGGCTGGGCCCAGCATCCAAGCCAGCATGAGCCACGAACCCAGGGTACCCAAGATGCCAATGGGCTGAAGTGGGGCATGGCAGACACTGGCCAGCTGTTCACCCAACCCACGTCCTCATCTTCCTGGGCTCGCAGCTAGACTCCATCCTTGTAGTTGGGCAAGGCCATACAGCACAGTTCTCATCAATGAAAACTGATAGATGTGTCCTCTTTCCAGGCCTGACCAATAAAACCTTTTCATACTCCTTCTCTTGGTCATCTGATGATGATCCCCCAGCCTGAATTTGGAAGATGTTTTAAAGGTGGCATAGCTGCCATCAACCACAGTCTCTGAGTACATGGAGAAGGATGGTCCCCTTCCCCATTCACCACACTTGAACTCCAATCTAGGACTGCCCTGGACTGTTAGATGAGACATGAAGTGAACTTCCTTTATGTTTATCCATTATATGTTGGGGTCTATTTTCTTTTCCTCTTTTTTAAAAATGAATTTATTTATTTTATTTTATTTATTTTTGGCTGCATTGGGTCTTCGTTGCTGCGCGCAGGCTTTCTCTAGTTGTGGCGAGCGGGGGCTACTCTTCGTTGCGGTGCACGGGCTTCTCACTGTGGCGACTTCTCTTGTTGCAGAGCACGGGCTCTAGGTGCGCGGGCTTCAGTAGTTGTGGCACGTGGGCTCAGTAGTTGTGGCTCGTAGGCTCTAGAGTGCAGGCTCAGTAGTTGTGGCACACGGGCTTAGCTGCTCCGTGGCATATGGGATCTTCCCAGACCAGGGCTCGAACCTGTGTCCCCTGTATTGGCAGGCAGATTCTTAACCACTGCACCACCTGGGAAGCCTTTGGGGTCTATTTTCTACAGCAGCAATACCTAACTAATACACCAGAGTAGGGACTCTCCCATCTGAGGAGGACCGAAGCAGGAAGGGCCAAAGGAGCAGTTCTCAGTCGGCATCCTTGGAGGAGGCAAGATGTTGTGACGAAGGTGCCTAAATATGAAATGAAAGCTCTGTGGGGTGAAAATGGAGTTGAGGGTTAGGAGCTGGGCCAAGTAGGGTGAGAGATAGAGGGGGATGGGTCACTGGGGGCTGTTGAAAGCATTGCAGTTAGGCCTAGCTTGTTCTTGTGAGTTGAGCTGATTTGAAGGTTGCAGCCATTGCTCTTGTAGTGGAACCTGCCTCACACCTGGCGTTTACGTCCTGCCCTCGACCCAATCCCTGCCTCAAGCCCAAGGCTTGGTAACTGGGATCCCCCTGATTGGTACCCACTCTGCAGCCTGACGGCCGCATCTGTTTTACACATGAGGAAAAGCAGACCCAGAAAAATGAAGGGACTTATTCATAAAGCCCAAATTGATCTTTCTACCTGGTCTTGGCCAGAGAGCACAATTTCCAGCAAAGTCCTACCTCTTTAATGCCCTGGTCAGAGCCTTCCCAAAGGACTGCTTCTGGAAAGCTAGATTTCCAAGCCTGGCCATTGAGAATGAAAAGAAGCTAGTTTCTTCTGGTCCCCAAGATAAACAAACTGGTCAATTTTCTGTCGGTCCCAAGGCAGCTCTTCACTGCCCTGGAGCCAAGCAGACAGTAGGCAGTCTGTGTGCAGGTCTGAGGCTGCAGCACCCCTTGGCTCGTAACAGCTTCGTGACTTCTCGGAGGGTGCTGGCCTCAGCTCAGACCACTTGGGTGGAGGGAGAAGAAGTTGAAGACACAACTGCGCTTCTCGTAAAGGTCTCTAAAAATAAAGGCAGAGTTAACCTAGTGAGGGTCTGCAGGGATGCTGGTCTGAGAGAAGTGTATTAATCTGAATTCTCCAGTTAAACAGAACTAATGGAATATATAAATATGCATATACATGTATATATAAAAACATATACATATGGGTATATATAACATATACATGTAGATATATAACATACATATAGTACTGATTTGAATCAGTACTGATTCAAATGTTAATCGCATCTGGAAATGCCCTCACAGAATAATGTTTAACCAAATATCTGGGTACCCCATGACCCAGTCAAGTTGACACAGAAAATTAACATCACAAGAAGGAATGCAGCCACGCAGAGGTTCCTGACTAGGGCAACGAGGCTAAGAAAAGAGTGCAAAGCAAGCCTTCTCCTAACAAGATCTGCATCCCAAGATCAAAGCTTTCAGCTTCTGATCAATCTTAGGTTAAGGGCGGTTCTGAGGAACTGAAAACTAGACTCAATCTAGTTAAACAATAAAAAGAATGTATTGCTTTTTGTACCTGAAAATGTTAGAAGTGTGAGCGGCAGGCAAAGCTTGATCCGTGGTTCAAATATGGCACTAAGAGGGCTTCCCTGGTGGCGCAGTGGTTAAGAATCCACCTGCCGATGCAGGGGGACAGGTTCGAGCCCTGTCCGGGAAGATCCCACATGCCGCGGAGCAACTAAGTCCGTGCACCACAACTACTGAGCCTGCGATCCAGAGCCCGCAAGCCACAGCTACTGAGCCTGTGTGCCTAGAGCCCGTGCTCTGCAACAAAGAGAAACCACCGCAGTGAGAAGCCCATGCACCACAACGAAGAGTAGGCCCCGCTCACCACAACTAGAGAAAGCCTATGTGCAGCAACAAAGACCCAACACAGGAAAAAATAAATAAATAAATTTATTTAAAATATATATATATACATATGTATGGCACTAAGAATCCAGTTTCTTTCTGTCTCTCTTTTCTTCCTTCCATGGAATCACTGGGTTGTCTGAGTTAGCAAAAAAGAAATACAGGCTGTCTACTTAAATTTGAATTTCAGATTAACAATGAATTTTTTTTTTTAGTATAAATATGTCTCATGCAACATTTGGGGCCTATTTATACTAAAAATTATTTGTTGTTTATCTGAAATTCAAATTCCTCAGGGTGTCGTATTTTATGAGACAACCCTATCCTAAGCCTAGCCCTGCCCCTCTTTGTTTGGTAGCTCCTATAAATAAGAGGGGACAGTTCTTTTCCAGAGCCTCAAGCAGACACCTCCCTGTATCTTGGCCCGAAATGCCTGTTTCTGAACCAGTTTCTGTGGCCAGGGAATAAGATGAATTGATTGGCTTAGTAAGGAGGCCAGAGGCCTTTGGGGAAAGGAGAAGAGGATAATGGATGTTTTGGGGGGCACCCAAAAGATGTCTACTACCTTGGACTTTCCTGTATCAGTCACAGAATCCAAGGTCCTCAAGGTTGGATGGGACCCTAAAGATCACTTAGTCCAACCTGTGATATGATGCCCGAATCCCCCCCATAATATCCCAGTCTTTATGTTCATATCTCTAGTGACAGGGAATTCACTTTCCTCCAAGGAGCTCATTCCATCAGCAGCCTTGACTGTTGGAAAGTGCTAGCTGAAATTTTCCTTTTCTTGTATCTTCCATTCATTGGTTCCAGTGCTAACTAGAGGTATCTGCAGGGCAGTTTTCTAAACCAACTTGGGATGAATGACTACATAGTATGCACCATGCACTTGGCTGTGTGCTTTCACATTTCACCTCATTTCATCCTCCCAACGCCCTGTGAAATACGCTAGTCCCTTCTAATGGATACAGAAACTTGGGAGTTAAGCCCCTTGCCCTGATTACACAGCTAGTGGCCGAACTGGATTTGAGCACACATTAGCCCTGGTGTCCCACCCACCTGCCCCTCCACCGTGATGAGGAACCCACAGACTTTCACATATTTGATGACAGTGTCCCAGCTCCCTTGTTCTCTTAGGACCTTGCTCTCAGTGACCTTCACTCCTTAAAGTCGGTATCCCAGACGGAACACGCTGCTCAGATGTGGTCAAGCGTGAAAGAATTGTGGAGGAGGAGAAGCAAGCAGTCCGCAGAGTTTTATATACAAATCACCCATCGGTTGATTTCATCCAGTTGGCAGCAGAAGCTGAGTGCCTGGTATGTGCAGCCACCCTGTGAGGCACTGAGGATGAGGACAGAAAGAGTGAGAGCAAGAGAGAGGGAAAACAAGAGAGACAATACAGTCTGTAGCAGGAAGGAGCTCATGCCCCAGAAGGGGAAACATGTGAAATCAACCATTACAGTAAAATGTGATATATACATACTTGACTATATCAGCATGGATAGAATACTGTGGGTCTGGTTATGAGAAGTCAAGGGGAAAAGGGCCCTAGAGGCAGGAGGAACAGCCTAGGCAAAGCACAGAGTGGTGAGTTCCTGCCTTCAGACAGAGAAGTGAGGGAGAACCTAGATGGGAAGGTGCTTGGTTGAAAGACCACTGTGTCCATGTACCACTGTGATTCTAATAACGTGAAGCGTTTTTACTCTTGGCCCAGGCCTGCCTTCTTGAAACCCCATACTGTTTCTGCAGAAAACACTCTCCCTACATTTCAACAAATTGGAGATTTATTCCCACAGAGGAAACTGGGTTTTGGCATTTGAAAACATCATAAATGGGCCAAGGACACAGGCAGTTCACACAAAAGGAAATATGGTTAGTAACCCAATGTGAGGAAACACAACCGACCTGGCCAGGAATCAAAGAAATGCAAATTGAAACAACGGAGGTGCACACTTCCACCTATTAGATTAACAGCCATGACAAAAAAGGTTTCGGTGGTTAAACCTTTAGATGGTTAAACTGTTGTGGAAAGCAGGGACAGCTACAAGATCTTCAGGGCTCAGTACAGACTGAAACTGCAGGATCTCTTGTTCAAAAATTATTAATAATTTCAAGACAGCAACAGCAGAGCATTAAACCGGACTCGTCTAAGTCCTTGTTGGATGTTGTATAAATGAGTACAGCCCTGTTATGGGAGAAGAAGTGTCCCTTCTCCGACCCAAAGTCCATCCCTTTACCTGTGTTTCACACCTCATCCCTCCCACCTGCTCAGGGACTATATTATCTATTGTCACTTCTCTTCTGCTCGCAACCAAGTTTTCCCACCAGCGTTCACCATGCACACAAGTCCTCCTTTTTGGGGGGAAAAAAAAAAAAAACCCACAAAACCAAAAACCCTCCCTCAAGGTTTCACCCTGTCTTTTCCAGCTACTCTCCCGGTTCTCCATCTCAGCCATGCTTCTGGAAAGGTCTGTATAGACATGCTATCCCAGTGTCCTTATTTCCCATTCATTTATCCAGGCTGCTTGCCCCTCCATCATTACATGTCTTGCCAAGGTCACCATTGATCTCGACTCATTTGCTGGGACCTTTCGGCAGCATTTGACACTGGTAACCACTCTCTCCTCCCTCTACCACTCTTCCCTTGGCTTCTGTGACATCATGTCCCCCTGGCTTTCCTCCCATGTCTCCTTCAGTCTTTTTGGCCAGCTGTATCCCTCCATCTGAAAGTGAAAGTTCCTCGCTCACCTGGTCTGGACTCTGTTCACCCTCAACCTTTCTCCTTAGGCAAGTTCATCCATGCCTGTGGCTT
Organism: Grampus griseus; assembly: GCF_964374135.1. NCBI lineage: Eukaryota > Metazoa > Chordata > Mammalia > Artiodactyla > Delphinidae > Grampus > Grampus griseus. The sequence continues at coordinate 109,911,648 of NC_139018.1, forward strand.
TAGTCACCGTTTGTCCATTGATGACTCGTAAATTCATGGCTGTAACCCAAACTCTGGTCTGAGTTTCAGACCCATAGTCCAGCTGCTCACGTGGCAGCTCCACTTGCCTATCTCAAAAACACCTTGAACTCCTTATGTACAAAACCAGACCCCTACTGGTCCTCTTCCCTTGTTCTCTGGATCTGTGAAGGGCATCACTGTTCATCCTGTTCCTTATACCAGAAATCTAGCAGTTGCCCCTCATATATCCTTCTCCTTCCTCTTCCCCACACATCTTAAATCTGCTACCGAGTCTTGTCAATCTTACCTCCTCAATATTTCCTAAATATGTCCACTTATCTCCATTTCTATCCCTATTCACATCCTCTAAGCCACTATCACCTTTCACCTTGACCACCGCAACAGCTGCCCATTGGTACCCCCATCCCTTCTCAAACTACCTCCCCCTACATACTACAGCCATATTGAGTGTTTCAAAGCCCACACCCAGTTCAGGAGGGTCCCGTTGCTCTCAGGATAAAGACCAACACCCTTCTGATGGTCTGCAGGCCCTGCCTGATCTTGCCTCAGGCTCTCCCAGCAATTTGAGCTCCATCTATTGTGGTCTCCTCAGCTCTGCCGAAAGGCATCTGTACACGCTGCTCCCTCTGTCTAGAATGCTGTTCTTTCCTCCCTTTTGGTCAAATTAGCTCCCAGTCATCCTTATTCCCCAGCTCAATCACTTTTTCCTTAGGAAATCCTTCTGTTAACCACCAAGCAAAGTAGGGTTCCACCATGAAATGCTTTTATAGCTTCGTGTCTCTCTCCTTAGTAATGCTTAACATGGTTATAATTTTATCCATCTGTGTGATGACCTGATCAGGTTCATGTCCCCAGCTAGAGGGTAGGGCCCATGAGCGTAGACTGTATGTTCTTCCGTAACCCCAGTGCTTAATCAGTGTCTGGCCAGAAGAAAGTGCTCAAGAAATATTTGATGAATGAATGAATGGACATGCATTTAACAGTATATGTTGAGAACTATAGAAATGTTCATGTTTTGATCCAATAACCCCACTTCTAGGAATTTATCCCAAGGAAGTTATCCAAAAAAAAAAAAAAAAAGGGAGAGAACATTTTTTATACATGAAGATATTACCACATTCTTTTTTAGTAGAACATTTTTTTTTTTTTTTTTTTTTTTTTTTTGCGGTACGCGGGCCTCTCACTGTTGTGGCCTCTCCTGTTGCAGAGCACAGGCTCCGGACGCGCAGGCTCAGCGGCCATGGCTCACGGGCCCAGCCGCTCCGCGGCATGTGGGATCCTCCCGGACCGGGGCACGAACCCGTGTCCCCTGCATCGGCAGGCGGACTCTCAACCACTGCGCCACCAGGGAAGCCCCAGTAGAACATTTTTAAAAGACATATAGGTGTCCAGCAATATGGGAAATGTTATAGAGTAGTAGATCCATAAAGTAAACAACATGGTCATTTAAAAACAATTGTGAAACTAAGTAGCAATACGGAAAACACTTTACAATGTTACAATTGTTTTTCCAAAGCTGAATGCAAAATTGGAGTTTCACAACTATGTAAAAATGTTTTATGCATGCAGACAAGTACCAGATGGGAACAAGGAAAAATGAGTTGATTTGTCAGAAAAAGTGGATCATGATTGAATTTTCCATTTCATTTTGATTCCTCTTAGTGTAGTTGTATTGTTTTTGCTCAAATAATACCTTAATGTATTCTGTGAGTTTCAGCTATAATCATAAGCTGAATGAAAGGTCCGTGTTAAGCTGAGGAGCCATCAAAGCACAAATGCCTAATACATAGTGTTATTTTAGAACAACCTATTTACCACTTTTAAAACAGATCCCATGATAATTATACCTTATGTTTATAATATTTTACGTGTGGACATGTGTTTTGTAAACACAGGAGTAAATGAGATGCATTATATGGTAGGTGTGTGTTAAACTTTTATTTTCCCCACTTTTGTGAACGAGTTGTTATTATTTTATTTAAAAATAACAGTTGTATCTATTTAAGGTATACAACATGATGATTTGATATACATACTTTAACTTTTTTATTGAAGTATAGTTGATTTACATATGTTGTGTTAATTTCTGCTATACAGCAAAGTGATTCAGTTATACATATATATCCTTTTCATATTCTTTTCCATTATGGTTTATCACAGGATATTGAATATAGTTCCCTGTCTATACAGTAGGACCTTGTTGTTTATCCATTCTGCTAATCCCAAACTCCCAATCCTTCCCTCCCCCATCCCCCCTCCTCCTCGGCAACCACAAGTCTGTTCCCTATGTCTGTGAGTCTGATTCTCTGTGGTAGATAAATTCATTTGTGTCATATTTTAGCTTCCACATATAAGGGATATCATATGGTATTTGTCTCTCTCTTTCTGACTTACGTCGCTTAGTATGATAATCTCTAGATCCATCCATGTTGCTGCAAATGGCATTATTTTGTTCTTTTTTATGGCTGAATAATATTCCATTGTATATATGTACCACATCTTCTTTATCCATTCATCTGTTGATGGACACTTAGGTTGCTTCCATGTCTTGGCTATTGTGAATAGTGCTGCTGTGAACATAGGGTGGTATACATGTACATGTTGGAATGATTACTACAGTCAAGCTAGTTAACATATCTCCTCACATAGGTACCTTTTCTTTTTTCTTTTGGTGTGATAAGAGCACCTGAAATCTACTTTTCTGGCAAATTTCCGGTATTAAATACATTATTATTAACTATAGTCATCATCATGCTGTACATTAGATCTCTTGAATTATTCATCCTGTATAACTACAACTTTGTATACTTTGACCAACATCTCCCCATTTCCCCCACCTCCCTGCCCCTGATAACCACTATTCTGCTATCTGCTTCTGTGAGTTTGACTCTTTCTTTTTAAATTTATTTATTTTTGGCTGCATTGGGTCTTTGTTGCTGCACTCGGGGTCTCTCCGGTTGCGGCGAGTGGGGGCTACTCTTTGTTGTGGTGCGTGGGCTTCTCATTGTGGTGGCTTCTCTTGTGGAGCACGGGCTCAAGGTGCGCGGCCTTCATTAGTTGTGGCACGGGCTCAGTAGTTGTGGCTCATGGGCTCTAGAGCGCAGGCTCAGTAGTTATGGCGGACAGGCTTAGTTGCTCCGTGGCATGTGGGATCTTCCCAGACTCAGGCTCGAACCTATGTCCTCTGCATTGGCAGCAGGCGGATTCTTTTTCTTTTTTCTTTTTTTTTTTTTTTTTGCAGTACGCGGGCCTCTCACTGTTGTGGCCTCTCCCGTTGCGGAGCACAGGCTCCGCACGCGCAGGCTCAGCGGCCATGGCTCACGGGCCCAGCCGCTCCGCGGCATGTGGGATCTTCCCGGACCGGGGCACAAACCCGTGTCCCCTGCATCGGCAGGCAGACTCTCAACCACTGCGCCACCAGGGAAGCCCACAGGCAGATTCTTAACCACTGTGCCACCAGGGAAGTCCCGAGTTTGACTCTTTTATTTAATTAATTTATTTTTTTAACTCCACTTGTTTATTTATTTATTATTATTTTTAAACTATTTATTTATTTGGCTACGCCAGGTCTTAGTTGCGGCACACAGGATCTTTAGTTGTGGTGTGCGGGATCTTTTTAGTTGCAGCATGCGAACTCTTAGTTGTGGCATGTGGGATCTAGTTCCCTGACCAGGGATTGAACCCAGGCCCCACCCCCTGCATTGGGAGCGCAGAGTCTTAGCCACTGGACCACCAGGGAAGTCCCGAGTCTGACTCTTTAAGATTCCATATATAAATGAGATCATGCAGTATTTGTCTTTCTACGCCTTGCTTGTTTCACTTAGCATAATGTCCCCCACGTTCATCCATGTTGTCACAAATGACAGAAAAGGGAGAATAATATTCTTCTGTGTGTGTATGTGTGTGTGTCTGTGTGTGTAATCTTTATCCATTCATCTGATGATGAACACTTAGGTTGATTCCATATCTTTGCTATTGTGAATAATGCTACAATGAACATGGGAGTGCAGATATCTCTTCAAGTTACTGATTTCACTTCTTTTGGATATATACCCAGAAGTGGGATTGCTGGATCATATAGTAGTTCTACTTTTAATTTTGGTGGGGGGAACCTCCATACTGTGTTTCCATCATTTACATTCCCACCAACAGTGTATTACAAGGGTTCTCTTTTCTCCACAGCCTCACCATTTGTTGTCTTTTTTCTTTTTTTTATAATGGCTGTCCTAATAGTAGTGAGGTGATTTCTCACTGTGGTTTTTTAAAGGTATTTATTTATTTATTTAAGCTGCACCGGGTCTTAGTTGCGGCACGTGAGATGTTTGTTGCCATGTACGGGATCTTCATTGCCGCATGTGGACTTTTTAATTGTGGCATGTGGGATCTTTAGTTGCGGCATGCATGTGGGATCCTGTTCCCTGACCTGGAATTGAATCCGAGCCCTCTGCGTTGGGAGGGAGGAATCTTAGCCACTGGACCACCAGGGAAGTCCCCTCACTGTGGTTTTTATTTTCATTTCCCTGATGATTGTCGATGTTGAGCATCTTTTCATATACCTTCCAGCCATTTGTATGCCTTCTTTTGAGAAATGTCTATTCAGGTTCTTTGCCTATTTTTTAATCAGGATATTTATTTTCTTGTTGAGTTATTGAGCTCCTTAATATATTTTGGATATTAACCTCTTATCAGGTGTATGGTTTGCAAATGTTTTCTCGCATTCTGTAGGTTGTCTCTTCACGTTATTGGTTGTTTCCTTTTCTGTGCTGGAGCTTTTTAGTTTGAAGCAATCCCACTGGTCTATTTTTGCTTTTGTTGCCTATGTTTTCGGGGTCATATCCAAAAAAATCATTGCCCAGACCAATATCAAAAAGCTTTTCTCGGGCTTCCCTGGTGGCGCAGTGGTTGAGAGTCTGCCTGCCGATGCAGGGGACACGGGTTCGTGCCCCGGTCCGGGAAGATCCCGCATGCCGCGGAGCGGCTGGGCCCGTGAGCCATGGCCGCTGAGCCTGCGCGTGCGGAACCTGTGCTCCGCAACGGGAGAGGCCACAACAGTGAGAGGCCCGTGTACCGCAAAAAAAAAAAAAAAAAACTTTTCTCTGTTTCCTTCCAGTAGTTTTATAGTTTCAGGTCTTACATTTAAGTATTTAATCCATTTTGAGTTGATTTTTGTATATGGAGTGAGATAGGGTAAAATAAGGACACATTTCGTTCTTTTGCACATGGATAACCAGTTTTTCCAACACCATTTATTGAAGAACTGTTCTTTCCTCGTTGTGTGTTCTTGGCATCTTTGTCAATGCCAACTGACCATGAATGAGTGGGTTTATTTCTGGGTTCTCTAGTATGTTTCATTGGTCTATATATCTCTTTTTATGTGTTTTGATTACTATAGTGTTTTATTATATTTTGAAATCAGGCAGTGTGATGCCTTCAACTTTGTTCTTTTTGCTCAAGTTTGCTTTGGCTATTCACAGTCTTTTGTGGTTCCATATTAATTTTAAGATTGTTTTTTCTATTTCTGTGGGAAAATGCCATGAGAATTATGATCGGATTACATTGATTCCGTAGATTGCTTTGGGTAATATGAACATTTTAACTATATTAATTCTTCTAATCCATGAATATAGGATATCTTAAAATTTATTTTTGTCTTCAGTTTTTTTAAAAATCAATGTTCTGTAGTTTTCAGTGTATAGATCTTTCACCTCCTTGGTTAAACTTATTCTAAAATATTTTTTGATGCTACTGTAAATGGAATCTTTTTCTTAGTTTCTTTTTTGTATTGTCCCTTATTAGTATATAGAAACACAACTGATTTTTTTTTTTTTTTTTTTTTTTGTGGTACGCGGGCCTCTCACTGTGTGGTCTCTCTCATTGCGGAGCACAGGCTCCGGACGCACAGGCTCAGCAGCCATGGCTCACGGGCCCAGCCGCTCCGCGGCATGTGGGATCTTCCCGGACCGGGGCACGAACCCGTGTACCCTGCATTGGCAGGCAGACTCTCAACCACTGCACCACCAGGGAAGCCCACAACTGATTTTTATATGTTGATTTTATATCCTGAAACTTTACTGAATTCATTTATTAGTTCTAACAGTTTTCTTGGTGGAGTCTTTAGGGTTTTCTATATATAAGATCACGTCATCTGCAAACAGAGACAAATTTAGTTCTTCCTTTCCAATTTGGATGACTTTTATTCATTTTCTTGCCTAATTGCTCTGGCTAGGACTTCCAATATTATGTTAAATAGAAGTGGCAAGAGTAAGCTTCCTTGTCTTGTTTCTGATCTTATAAGAAAAGCTTTGAGCTTTTCACCATTGACTATGATGTTAGTCATGGGCTTGTCATATATGGCATTTATTATGTCAAGGTACATTCCTTCTATACGTAATTTCTTGAGAATTTCTTTTCATAAAAGAATGTTGAATTTTGTCAAATGCTTTTTCTGCATCTTTTGAGATGATCTGATGGGTTTTATCCTTTATTCTGCTAATGTGATATATCACATCTGTTGATTTGCATATGTTGAACCATCCTTGCATCCCAGGGATAAATCCCATTTGATCATGGTGTATTGTGGGATCTTTTAATTTTGGGACTTCCCTGGTGGTCCAATGGTTAAGACTTCGCCTTCCAATGCAGGGGTTGCGGGTTTGATCCCTGGTCAGGGAGCTAAGGTCCCACATGCCTCATGGCCAAAAAACAAAACATAAAGAAAACCAGAAGCAATATTGTAACAAATTCAATAAAGACTTTAAAAATGGTCCACATCAAAAAAATCTTTTAAAAAATTAATCTTTTTCCAGTGAATCTCCTAAATTCAGTTATTCTTTCTAGTAGCTTTTTTTGGGTAGATTCCTTATAATTTTCTGCTGAGATGATTGTATCATCTGCAAATTAAGAGTTTTATTTCTTCCTTTCCAATCTGTATGCATTGTATTTCTTTTTCTTGCCTTATCACACTGGCTAGAACTTCTACTACAATGTGAACAGAAAGGGTAAAAGTACACAACCATGCCTTATTCCAGGTCTTAGAGGAACATATTCAGTGTTTTATCATTGTGGTAGCCAGTCTTCAAGATGGCCCCAATGACCCTAACCTACTGGTATTCATGTCTTCACTAGTTTATATGTATCTGGATTGGCCTATGTATCTAATAACAGGGAAGTGGCTGTGTGAATTCACAGACTAGATCATAAAAAGTCACTGTGGCTTCCATCTTGGTCACTCTCTTTAGAATCACTTGTTTGGGGGAAAGCCAGATCTCATACCAAGCAATGTGGCAAGGAACTGTGGCCTCCTGACATTCGCCAGTGAGGGACTGAGCCTTTAACTATCATGTGAAAGATGCCGTATTAGAAGTGAATCCTCCATCCCCAGTCAAATCTTCATGATTGTAGCCCTAGACAGCAAATTGATTGCAACCTCACGGAAGTCCCTGAGTCTGAACCAACTAACACCAGATTCCTGACCCTCAGAAACTGATAAGATAATAAAAGTTCCTGGTTAATGCTGGTAAGTTTTGCAGGGTAATTTGTTAAACAGCAGCAGATAACTAATACAGATGTTGGTATCTGGAAATGGGGTGCTACCATTAACAAAACTTTAAATTTGGGAGTGTTTTAGGAATGGAGAAATGGGCAGGGGTTGAAAGGACTTTGAGGAACTACTGATGAGGACTTAAGGGAAAATGAGGAGCATATTCTTGGAAATTGGAGGAAGGGAGATTCTTGATATCTGGTTGGAGAAAGTTTAGCAACACTGTCACCTGTAGTTATATGGAAAGTAGAAAATGATCATAATGAACTGGGCTAAGGAGATTTCCATCCAGACTGTTGAAGGTGCTGCCTGTTTCCTTGCTGCTTTTAGCAAAATGCTAGAGGAGAGAAATAAGCTAAAGGAAAGACTTAAAAAAAAAAAAAAAAAGGAGATAGGACTTGCTGTTTATGAAGGTCCCCACCACTCTAGATAGCAAACAATGTTAAAATTGAGAAATGAGTTCTGAGCAAAGAGCAAATCCAGGGATGTCTCAGGAAATCATGGTCTACCGATGAAGCTGAGGGAGGGTATGACCATGAAACCCTTTGTTAATACTTCAGCAGGGTCAAAGTTGGTACCTGAGTACTATTTTGTTACAGTGTACCTCTAAAGATTTTTAGGGTGTGACTCAGTGGAAACGAGTCACTAAGTGGGACAAGATTCTGGAGCCAGACCGCTGGAAAAGGTGGCAAGGGAGGGACGTATGGAACAACAAGAGGGATGTATGGAACACTAAGAATTTACAGGAACTGCCAAGAGAGTAGAGTTTGTGACCAACAACATGGACTCTGGTATAAATCCCAGTTCTGCCACTTATTGGCTACGTGGCCTTTGGACAGATACTTTGTCCCTCAGTTTCCTCAGCAGTAAGATGGGGATTGTAGTGCATACTTTATAGAGTTGCTGTGAGGGTTAAATGGCTTCATACATGGGAGCACCCAGAACCATGCCTGATATAGAGACTGTGATAAATAAGCGATAGTTACTGTATTGGGGTAAGGGGAAGTGAAAAAGCCAGTATTTCTTACAGCAAAGCTGAATGTGGCCTCAGCTATCCTTTGGGTAACAAGAGGAACTATAGCATTAATTTGTTGTCACAGGCTTGGGAGGGTCTCCCAAGCTATCTAGACACGGCAGTAACCTGGGGCAAATGGGAGACTAGGTCCTTGAGCTGTTCATTTGCAAGTGGCACAGCAGTGACACAAAGAGCTGAGAAGTGAAAAGGAGCGAGAGATCGCTATGGTCTGAGAACACTTAGATAATCCGAGCTAGAAGGGATTTTTACGAACTTGTCCAATATCATCAATTTTGTCAGAGGAAGAAGCTTGGAGAGGAAACCACCAATGAATCCATCGTTTCCTGGTGCCTCTAACACAGGGTGGGCATCAGTACAAGCTGCCCTCTCTGTACCAGTCTGGGCAGAGCCTGGTCAAAAATGGCTGGTACTCACTGTCAGAGAAGGGCTGAAATAATAATAAATGTTAATTCTGTTTTTTACACTTTCAGCTAGCATTTATTAAGCACTTAGAATGCGTTAGTCACAACCGTATGAGGATAAACCATTTCTTGACCAATAAAAATTTTGACAATTTCATATAGATCAACCTAATACATAACTTTATTTAATCATAATAAAACTCTGTGACGTATATACTATCATTAGCCTGATTTTACAGATGAGGAGACAGAGGCACAGAGAGATTCAGTGCCTTACCCCAGGTCACACAGCTGGTAAGTGATAGAGCCAGTTTACAAATCCAGGAAGTCTGATTTCAGAGCCCATGCTTGTGAACCCCTCCTCCAGACACCAACATGGAAGTGCCCACAGTCTCAGCAGGCTGGCCCTGGGTCCCACACTGACCCCCAGAGTCTGTGAACCAGCTTCCCTTGGAGACTTAGATCAGCCCAACCTCCTGGGGCCTTATCAGAAAGAGCACGTGCTGGACCAGCCCTGTGATCTCATGCTGGCGGGGCTTTGAGACAATGGAACAACTTGTGAGCACCAGGCATCGCCGTGGAGACAATGTGCTTCTCCAAACACCAGCTCCCAGAATAACAAACACCGTTGACTTCCACGGCACTGAAGTCTAAATATTGAAGTGGAGCGTCCGTGCCTCACCACGTGTGGTGATCTTTTAGTGGAAAAAGTTGACAGTTGCTATTGTCTAGATTCCCCAGGGGGAAGATCTGAAGTCACTCCTCTTGTTCTGCAAGACTTCTGCCGCCTCTCTCTAGCCCCTAGTCTGAAAGAGGGTTTGTTTGATGTGAGCTAGGCTGAGGGACCCCCTCAACAACCCACTGTGATCTTTACTGACCTAGAGCAAAACAAGAAAATAAGGGCAATATGGAGAGTTTTTCCTGAAGCTAAAAGTATTCCACTTACGGAACTCTATGATGCTCAGCGTCCTTTCCATGGCTCCTATGCTTTCTGCTACTCCATCCACCTCGTTGTACTCATTGCACAGGTGCTAATGGTGGCTTCATGACTTACCAGTCTCAGTTTCCACTGCTCACTGTCTCATCCTCTCAATATTTCTATTTTTAAAAACTATTTATTTATTTCGGCTGTGCCGGGTCTTAGTTGCGGTGCACGGGGTCTTCGCTGCAGCGTGTTTAGTTGTGGCCTGCGGGATCTTTGAATTGCGGCAGGCATTGAACCTGGGCCTCCTGCATTGGGAGCTCGAAGTCTCGCCCACTGGACCACCAGGGAAGTCCCTTCTCTCAATATTTCTTTGCTCACGTTTTCTAGAGAGAATCTGATTGACCAAACATGCCTCTTTTACACCAGAACATGTCACGTGTTGCTGGCCAGCCCGTCGGCCAGCTGCCTTTGGGCCAGGTGGCCGGCACTGTTTCAGTCAGCTGGCATGGCCTAAAACACGATTGCTCTTTGAGCAGGTGGTAACAGTGGGCCAGTGCCCCTTGAAAGGGGCTTAAAGGGCAGGTGCTGTGAGTGATACGGCTGGCATAAAAGTGCAATTTGGAGATTTCACACCAAAATCGAATTTACAATTCTCAGCTTAGGAAGGTTTCGGAGTCCTGGTGTGGGAAGGTCCATCTGAGCCATACAAGGGATACCAGCACGGTCAGACTCTGGAGGAAATAGCCAAGGGGAAAACTCACACCAAATGGGCAGGATTCAGCAAGGGGGTGGTTGCAGAGGCAGAGAGGAAGACACAGATTTAGACATAATTTGGAAGAAAATCAGTAAGCCTTGGTGAAAAATTGGATATAAGGAATGAACTAGAAGGAGGAGAGATGGTGGCATCGTTCACTGAGAAATAACATAGAGGAACAGTTTGGGAGATGAAGGAGAAATGACCAGTTCCATTCTGACACGTTGAGACATGAGACATCCTGCTAGATTTACCAATGGGAAGTTGGCTGTTCAAGTATAAAGTTTAGGAAAGAAGTCTGGGTCGGGAGAATAGATGTGAGTAGTTTCAGCATATTGGTGGTTGAGACCATGGAGAGGATGATTTCACCCCGGGAGAGGTGGAGGGCATTTCTGATGCTTGACAGGTTCTTGTTGGGTGAATGAGTGAATGAATGAATGAATGAATGACCTGGTCAACATGGATTTGCTCATGTTTCACTCCTTCCCAAGCGAAAGTCACTCACTGAGACCTTGCACTATGAAAAAGCAGAATGGTGAATGGCAAGAGTGTGGGCTTTGAAGCCAACAGCAAGTTCAATGGCAGGTTGAAACTTCCTAGTTGTGTGCCTTTGGGCTTCATCCTTAACCTCTTGCAGCCTTAGTTTCCTCATCTCAAAATGGGTGTAATGATATTTACCTCGTGAGGCTGTCATGAGGATTAAAGAAGAGAGCAAGACTAGAGCTTCAAGAACAGGGTTTGGTACATATGGTAGGCACTCGACAGCAGTTACAGACTCCTGTTTCCCGCTGAAGCAAGCTTTGAGATACCAAAGAGCATTTTGAGTAAGAGCCTAACAGAGACTCTGAGGGGGTCATACCCTTAGACGTCTCGAAGGGACCCACTGATAATGTAAATAATCTCATTTGGAGCTAATGTCAAGAGTCTACATCTGAGGCCTGGACCAAAGAGCCCTCCTGCTGCCCACTCCTACCTCCTGCATGGGCCCTCTGTGACAGGCCATGCCCGTTCATGTGGTCACACTTCCCAGTGGGTTCTTCCCACTTGCAGGACTCCCACAGGCACCCAGGATCTTCCCACCATCCCCCTGCCCCCCACCGCCAGGGAACCTTCCTTCCACTGCCTGCAGCTGTCCAGGCCCCTGCCACACTCCAACGTGAACGCCCAGTTTCCAAGTCTTTGACACCTTCCCTTAAGCCGAGAGCTCCCATTCTGGCCCATATACCAGGCCTACATAGATAGGAAATAGACAGGAAAAGGTGTTTCCTTCATTTAACATCAAATACCCCGTGCTTGACATTAGTTTACTTCAAGTCATAAGATTTTTTCAAAGAAAGTTATAGAACCCTAGTGGGAGAAATAAAGCAAGATCAGGGCTTCCCTGGTGGTGCAGTGGTTGAGAGTCCGCCTGCCGATGCAGGGGACACGGGTTCGTGCCCCGGTCTGGGAAGATCCCACATGCCGTGGAGCAGCTGGGCCCGTGAGCCATGGCCACTGAGCCTGGGCATGCGGAGCCTGTGCTCTGCAACGGGAGAGTCCACAACAGTGAGAGGCCCACGTACCGCAAAAAAAAAAGCAAGATCAAAATTAATGGAAAGCCCACCAACGCCAGGTTAGAAGATTAAAAATAGCGAAGGCAACAATTTTCCTCGAGTTTCTATATAGATTTAGTGCACTACGTGTTAAGGCTCCCAAGGGATATTTTACAAGAGTTTGAGAAATGAATAGGATGTTCAGTTACCCAGATTAAATGGTTAAAAAAACTAAAGCTTCTTTTTAAAGGGTATGATAGTATATTTAGCTTACCAGATTTCATAACATGTTACAAAGAGACGATTATCTAAACCATATGGTAACAATGGGAGAAAAAGATCAGTGGAAGAGATTAAATGATCCAAAATTAATTCAGTATATAGTAAAACTATAAATAATCCAACAATGAGGAAAGTAATTACCATATAATAAATGTTTGGGAGAGAACTGTAATTAATACAGAGAAAAGTTATACCTTATACATTTACTGCAATAAATTGCAGACGAGATTTTGTGCATATCTGAAAAACAAACCGTAAAAAAGACAAGAAAGTATAAATCCACGTTTATCATATTGGAAGAGAATCCATCGCCAGAGACAACAAAGATTTTTTTTTTTTTTTTTGCGGTACGCGGGCCTCTCACTGTTGTGGCCTCTCCTGTTGCGGAGCACAGGCTCCGGACGCACAGGCTCAGTGGCCATGGCTCACAGGCCCAGCCGCTCCGCGGCATGTGGGATCTTCCTGGACTGGGGCACGAACCCGTGTCCCCCGCATCGGCAGGCGGACTCTCAACCACTCTGCCACCAGGGAAGCCCAACAAAGATTTTTAAATTAAAGCATAGGAACGTTTTGTTAAAGAAAATATACGGCAATTAATTGCAAGAGGAAAATATCAGTGTGGAAAAAAAACACACCGATACATCTAAAATATATTAATTTTTGCTTTTTCACAAAAAACTAAAATCAGTGCCCAGTAAGCAACAAAAGAGATGAACAGTTTACACAGGAAGTACAGATGGTAAATCAAAACATGAAAAAGTACATAACTCTACCAGAGATGAGAGAAATGCAAACAAAATCAGCTATGAGGTATCAGCACATGCTTATCAAGCTAATCAAAATAAAATAAAATGGCAAAACCCTATGTTGGTAGAGCTGTGGGAAACAGGCAAGATAGTATAGAGACGTTTGGGGCAGGGACTGTGGAGCCAGGCTGCTGCAATACCAGCTCCACCACGGGCCACTTCTGAGACCTTCCGTGAGTGACTTAATCTCTCTGTGTCTTGGTTTCCTCATCTGTCAAATGAGGTTTAAATGAGTCAGTAAATATATATATTTGAATAGAGCACAGGCTCTAGGTGCACGGGCTTCAGTAGCTGTGGCATGCGGGCTCAGTAGTTGTGGTGCACGGGCTTAGCTGCTCCGCGGCATGTGGGATCTTCCTGGACCAGGGCCTGAACCCATATCCCCTACCCTGGCAGGCAGATTCCCAACCACTGCGCCACCTCGTCTGTCAAATGAGGTTGAAATGAGTCAGTAAATATATATATAGTGCTTGGAATAGTACCTGGCGCATAGTAAGTACTATATACACGTTAGCTGTTATTTGCAGATGGGGGTGCCTTCCCCCTCATTTTCCCTCAATTGTAGTAGGAAGGGCATGGGCTTTGGGGCTAAAAAGATTATTCATTCATCAGATTTTTACCAAATGCCAGATCCAGGTGCAAATCGCAGTTCCATTAGTGATGGCACCTCGTGAAAATCGCTTCGCAGCATTGAATCTCAGTTTCCTCCATCTGTAAAATGGAGTAACAAAATCTACTGCTTAGTCTGCCTTAGGGGGAATGAGATCACACAAGAAAGTACCTAGAATGGGGCTTGGAGCGTAGAAGTCCTTAATCTACCTTCGATTCCTCACTTCTCCTCCTAGAACTTCAGCCCAGCCCAAGTGCCCAGCCCATATCTGTGGTCATGGAATTTGCTCTCAGCTGCCTGCCAGTTAGACCAGATTAAGGTCTTCAGATGGCCCCAAACCCTGAAGCTCACGATGCCACCTACCTCCAAAATATGTGAATCAAAATAACAGTACTGGGTCTTCCCTGGTGTCGCAGTGGTTAAGAATCCTCCTGCTAATGCAGGGTACATGGGTTTGATCCCTGATCCAGGAAGATCCCACATGCCGCGGAGCAGCTGGGCCCGTGAGCCATGGCCGCTGGGCCTGCGCGTCAGGAGCCTGTGCTCCGCAATGGGAGAGGCCACCACGGTGAGAGGCCCGTGTTCCGCAAAACAAACAAACAAACAAAAACAAAACAAAACAAAAAAAACAACTTACTTGTATGCTGCCAATACAATTGCTTATTTCTGTATTTTCTCTCTCACTCTTGCTTATTTTTTGGTTCCCCTGTTTGCTACTGGGCTTTCTTCCCTGGTGGGTAATCCTAGCCCGTTGCCAGGTCATCCCCATGACGTAGGGGCCATAACGACTTCAGATTTCTCCCTCCCCAGGGGTATTTGCATTTTAGGTAGTGGGGAGCAAGAGCTCGTGGGGGCTGAAAGCTGGCACAGAAGGGGCACTCAGTAAATATCTGTGGAATGCAAGAAACGAAACTGAGTTCTTTGTAGTGAGGTGGATGGACCTAGAGACTGTCATACAGAGTGAAGTAAGTCAGAAAGAGAAAAACAAATACCGTATGCTAACACATATATATGGAATCTAAAAGAAAATGGCTCTGATGAACCTAGGGGCAGGACAGGAATAAAGACACAGACGTAGCGAATGGACTTGAGGACGTGGGGAAGGGGAAGTATAAACTGGGACGAAGTGAGAGAGTGGCATGGACATATATACACTATCAAACGTAAAATAGCTAGTGGGAAGCAGCCACATAGCACAGGGAGATCAGCTCGGTGCTCTGTGACCACCTAGAGGGGTGGGATAGGGAGGGTGGGAGGGAGACACAAGAGGGAGGGGCTATGGGGATATATGTATACGTATAGCTGATTCACTTCGTTATAAAGCAGAAACTAACACACCATTGTAAAGCAATTATACTCCAATAAAAGAGGTTAAAAAAAAAAAGAATGAATGGATACATGAAATCTCTGAATGGGGGAATTTCAGCTGTGACAGAAGACAGAGGAGGAGGATGTCTTTCATGGAGAGACAGTGACCAGAATTCCTCAGATTGCCCTAGGTATGTGGAGGGCTGATATTCAAAATATTTAGCAGGTGGAGCAGCATAAGTACTGACCAGGCACCTGGAGACCCCTGCTGGGCTAAGCATCGTCTCTTTGCTTGTGGGTAATGGGAGGCCCAGGGGTCCCAAAGGGAAGGTCCTGTGAGAGAGGGGGGTCTAGGGGCTCCCAGCAGCTGTTATTCGCCAACAGGTATGAAAGTACTTCAGGATTGCAACAACCAGCACGGCCATATCGCACACACACAAGGACAGAATGCCAGGCCCAGTTAGGGGGCTGCATAGGAATCAGGAGGCTTATGCCCTCCCCCTCCCTAGGCTCCAATTTCCCGTCTATAAAACAAAGAAGTCAGACTTTCTAATCTTTCTGATCCACTCCAGCTCTGGAGGCCTGTGATTTCAAAATCAATTTGTAAAAGGCCGTGGTATAGTAGAGAAAACACGTGCTCTGAAGCTGGAAAACCAGTTCAGATCCCAGCTGTTACTGTGTAACCTGGGTCCAAATCAGTTAACTTCTCTGAACCTCCACTTTGCATTAATTCAACAAATATTTACTGAGCACTTTTCATGTGCCACATTGTGAGGACACACCAGTGAACAAGACCTGGTCTTTGCCATCATGGAACTCACTGTCTACTTAAGACTCCTTGGACGCAAGTGACAGAAACTGACTCAAGCCAACTCATACAAAACCAGAATGCATTATAAGGATGTAGGCAAATCTGGGGGCCACAGGGTGGGAAGCACCGCCAACCATTCTATTTTTTTTTTTTTTTTTTTTTTTTGCTGTACACGGGCCTCTCACTGTTGTGGCCTCTCCCGTTGCGGAGCACAGGCTCCGCACGCGCAGGCTCAGCGGCCATGGCTCACGGGCCCAGCCATCTCCGCAGCATGTGGGATCTTCCCAGACCGGGGCACGAACCCGTGTCCCCTGCATCGGCAGGCGGACTCTCAACCACTGCGCCACCAGGGAAGCCCATCGCCAACCATTCTATTGCCCCCAGCATACCTGCTGTACTGTTCATCCCCCTCCCAGACCTGATTCCTGTGAGCCTCAGTCAGTAGGACATCCAAATTCCAAATCTCAGGAAGGAGAATCTGATCATCCCAGCTTGGGTCGTGTGTCCACTCCCAATCTAATCATCTGTGACCGTGGGGCAGGGCCACTCAATACAAACATGGCCTCAGGGAATCGCTCATCTGGATGGAGGAGGGGTCCGAGTTCCAAAGAAAGAAGGGCTTGTGGATCCTGGTATCCACTCCACAGCCTCATAGGTTGGTTGTGAAATTAAATGAGATTCCATGGCAAGTGGCTGGTGCATAGCCTAGGTGCAGATGCAGCACTGTGACACCAGGCTGTGTTCATAGCTGGTGCTTGACTGTGAGGAATTAGCTTGTTAATGATAATGTCTTTCATGTTTCTGGCTGCTTTGTGTCCATTTTCTCAGTGACTTTCTCCCTTTGCTTTGATTGTGGGCCCCACCTGGCTGAGCTGACTTGTAAGTTAGCTGGGCACACAAGGCAGCAAGACTGACCCCACCCAGAGCTCAACACCTGGCCCACACACCTGGTGGGTACCTGACATGCTAAATGAATGAATGAATGAATGAGTGAATGAGTGAATGTTCTCCCACCCCACCCTCAGTGCTCCACTGGGGGCAGATGGACGGTTGGGGCAAGGGAGGGTGGTCTTTGGAATTTGTCTTCTTTCCACCCAGGTCTTTGTTGGAGGACCTCTCTTTCCCCCTTTGCTTAGTATCCAAGAACCAGGAGCTCAGCTCCTCTTAAGAATTCTAGGAGGGATCAAGGACTGTGTTCAAGTCCTCCCAGCCAATTCTAATTTGCGGAATAACATTGAGCCACTGACTTCACCTCTCTGGGCCTCAGTTTCCCCAATGGCAAAAGATATGGCTATGGATGCGAAAACTGGCCGAGGTCAGAGATGGGAAAGGGCCTTGACAAGGCCAGGCTGCAGCCCTTCCCTACAACCTGCAGGGCCCCTGCTGCCTGGAGGGGGAGATCGGTGAGGCCTTCCGCCCAACTGCTTCCGGCCCTCAGGAGCACCTCTTCTGCTGGCCCACAACCGATGACTTCACCGGCTGTGGCTGAAACCTGAACCCTCTCGCTATGGGCTGAGCAGGAAGTTTCTTCCTGCAGTGGGAGCTTTTGTTCTGCAAGCCTTGATCGCTGGGCAGAGGAATTTCCAGGCGGTTGACCTCAGCCTGGACTCTGGCCAAGCCCATTAGACCTGCAGGGGGCCTGCGGGAGGGCTGTGGGCAGGTCAGAAGGTGCAGGGTTTCAGGCACCAGGAGGCGTCTCTCCTTCCTCTTCTTTTGCATCATCCGGCTGTGCCTTGGGTCAGTTCCCCATCGATCACTCGGGGAAAGCCCAGGGAAAGCTCATTCACCCTGAAAGTAGATAGAAAGGTGGGTGGAAAGTGGATTCTAATTCTGGTCCAACTACTTACTGCTAGCTGAGTGCCTCGGACTAGGCAACTGGCCTCACTGGCACTCAACTTCCTCATCTATAAAATGGGAATAATACTGCCTCAGATCTCCTGGCAGGGGGTATTAAATATAAAGCATTAAAAACTGCCTGGTACCTAGTAAATGCTCAGTAAAGATGAACAACTGTTTTTGTTATTATTATCTCTCCAGTGAAGAGGAAATGAGATGCCATGTGGAGGCACCCAGCAGAGGGTTCAGATCAAAAACAGAAGCTCCCTTTGCTAAGAGATCATCCTTTTCTGCTGCACGAATCTGGCTGTGCATCCCTTCCCAGGATCACGCGCCTCCACAAAGGTGACTGTGTTAGATTTCACAACAGAAATATATCGTCTCGCAGTTCTGGAGGCTAAAAGTCTGAAATCCAGGTGTCAGCAGAGTTGGTTCCTACTTAGGACTATGAGGGAAGGGTCTGTCCTGGGCCACTCTGCTCCGTGTGTGGGTGGCTGTCTTTTCCCCGTGTTCTCTTCACCTAGTCTTCTCTCTATGTGTATCTGTGTCCAAATCCCTTTTCATGAGGAGACCAGTCATATCAGACTAGTGCCTACTGCAAAGACCTCATTTTAATGATTACCTCTGTAAAGACCTTCTCTCCAAATAAGGTCACATTCTGAGGTACTGGGGGTTAGGACTTCAGCATATGAATTTTGGGGGGTACACAATTCACCCCAAAACAATGACCTAGGGGGAGAAGGTAATGCTTAGCTGAAAGGTGGATTTCATATCTTTCAACACCAGAAGAGATGAGATAATTTGGAGCAGAAAGACCTTCTTGAGGTCTGTCAAAACTTCCCTGGGACATGGCTATCAATTCTAATAGTGTCAAGTCTTAAAAGCATCAGAACCTAGTTGTGGAGCCCATATGATTAAGTTACTTATTTTGTACTCTAAACTTCCTGGTACCGCCCCCCCCCCTCAAGAAAGCTATGCCATCCTCGCTTCCCTTGGCAACAGAATTGGGTAGAAGGAGCACTGAATAGGGAGTCGATGGACCTAGATTCTAGTTTAGGTACTTGCTGTGTGACCTTGGGCATGTGACCTCCCCTCTCTGAGCCTCAGTATCTCCTCAATTGTGAAATTGTGTGTCTGTGCATGCAGATACAGGGAGGCAGAGGCAGAGTGGTCAGACTCTGCTACTCTAACTGGGGGCACCATGGGGCAAAACTGGCATATCTTCCTTGAGTGTCAGTTTAACATAGAATGTGATTTTAAAACTCCAAAACACACAAGTATATCACGGAGGAGAATGCAAAATTGCATGGATTTTTAAGCATGAGGCTTTAGAAAAACTAGAGAAATGCTAGGCTGCTGTTCTGTACTCCATTTTGACCCCTGATCCCTGGAGTAGGACCTCTTTCCCGTGTGCCAATACGGCTCCTTCACTGGAAAAATTTGAGATGCTTTGGACTAGGTGTTGGCAAAAACGTTTCAGCTTAGACTCCGTGGAGCTTTGGATCTGAACTCCCTCGAGCGCACTGAGAACCCCAGGGCATCTTTCATTCATCACCTAGTTTGAGCCTCCTCTTCACCGTGCACTTGACAGCCAAGCCAGGGTCAGAGGTCTGTGCGAAATCAGAAAGGCTGTAGCTGGGAGAAGAGGTGCACCAGCAGTGCGCTTGGTAGCAGAGGAAGTGGAATTAACCCCTGGAGGAAGCAGCCTCTGGCAGCTGTGTGGGGAAATATCTCATCGGGGCTTCCCCCATCTTCCAGTTCCCCTGATAGTCAAGTGGCAGGAATTTGAAAGTGAGAGTCCGCCTTTCCGTCAGGCTTCGCCCTCTCTCCTCTCCTTTACAGTCAAGCTTCTTTTAAATAAAAAAAAAAAAAATTATTTTTTAAAATTGAAGTATAGTTGATTTACAATGTTGTGTTAGAATCTGGTATATAGCAAAGTGATTCAGTTATACATATATATATTCTTTTTCAGATTCTTTTCCATTATAGGTTATTACAAGATATTGAATATAGTTCCCTGTGCTGTGTATTAGGTCCTTGTTGTTTATCTATTTTATATACAGTAGTGTGTATCTGTTAATCCCAAACTCCTAAAAATAGAGCTATCATATGACCCAGCAATCCCACTCCTGGGCATATATCCGGAAAAGACGAAAACTCTAATTCAAAAAGATGCATGCACCCCAATGTTCATAGCAGCACTATTTACAATAGCCAAGACATGGAAGCAACTTAAATGTCCCTCAACAGATGAGTGGATAAAGCAAATATGGTGTATATACAATGGAATATTACTCAGCCATAAAAAAGAATGAAATAATACCATTTGCAGCAACATGGATGGACCTAGAGATTATCATACTAAGTGAAATAAGTCAGATGGGTGAATGACAAATATCCTATAATATCACTTATATTTGGAATCTAAAAAATGATACAAATGAACTTATTTACAAAACAGAAATCAACTCACAGATACAGAAAACAAACTTAAGGTTACCAAAGGGGAAAGGTAGGGAGAAGGGATAAATTAGGAGTTTGGTATTAACAGATACCTCCTACTATATATAAAATAGATGCACACAGTGAAGCTTCTTGAAGGGGGGAGTCTGTACTCACCTCCCACTCCCTCCTCCATCAGCTGTATTCTGGCTTCTGCCCCCAGCGCCCACGTACACTTGTTCTTGATGAGACCGTGAGGGCCTCCTTGTTGCTAATGGCAGTTAGTCCTCTTCCGTCCTCATCTCATGGGCCTCCCTGCAGGACACTCTGGTTTGGGGGCCACTGCCCACCCTGGGCTTTCCCCCTCCTCTCCGGCTGCTCCTTCTCTATCATCCCTGTAGCTCTTCCTTTCTCGAGCCCTCTTCCTTGTGAACACCCTCCCTATGCCTCCTCACCTGCTGCCGCAGGTCAGTCCTCCACCTCCATCTTTAAACCCTCCAATCTTCATCTCAGGTGCAGAATTCTGCTGGAACTGCTGGCCTGGCCACCTGACTTTCCCCTGGGTATCCCACGGGGCTTGCACATCAGCAGGGCTCAAATGGAGTCATCACCTTCCCCTGGACCCCGTCTTTCCACCTGTGTTCCAAATCTCCGAAACCACCTGGGGGGCTACCCATGGTACCTCTCTCCCCTCCTTCCTTCTCTCATTTTATCTATAGGTTAATTGCTTGGCTTCTGTCTCATGTCATAATCACACTCATCTCCCTGAGGTCAGGGTTTGTGAATTGCACCTCTCGGCATCCTTCACAGGGCCGGGCACAGTTGGGTACACAGTAAGACCTCAATAAATATGTGTGATTTGATCCTGAAGGGAGGTTAGGCCCAGGTTCTGGAGACCACTTTCTTTCTTCAACATTCTGAGAAGACCCACCAGTGAGCATGGAAGGGGGTGATCCAGAGACCTGGAATTGTGTCCTTGTTCTATCACTAATTACCTGTGTGACTCTGGGAGAGACACACCGGTCTCCCCGCCTCAGTCTCCAAACGGTAACCTGGAAGTTGGGGAGTGGATTCCTTTGCAGGGAGGGGAGGCCTAGAGGGGTCCCAGCGTCCTCACAGGGCAGCGTGTGGTGGGAGGAACATGCCAGAAGTAGGGGCAAACAATCCTTGCTCTGTGTTGGGCCAGACCAGCCACCAGACTCACCTGCCTCACAAGGCAGGAAACAGGCAAGCCCCCCATGATCAATTACCCAGAGAAAAACTAGGAGACAGCCCAGGACTCCGGACCAGAACGTAGTGAAGAAACCTAGCCCCTCGTCCACGCTCTCCTGCTGCTCCAGAATTCGGCCACCTGCCCAGATGAATGTCCCGTGTGGTCAGCCAGCCAGAGCACCCATCTGCACCCCTCCCCTGCGGTACATGAGCAAGAATCGGTCTGTCCAGCTGGCTTGCAAGCTGCACTGGGGGGGAGATTGTTTCCCCGAGACCAACTGATCCTAGATGACCTGATAAATGGGATTTTTAAAACTGAAAACCCAAGGACCCTTGTGAGGATCCCCCTGGGAGCCCTGGTGTGAGCAGCCACCTGGAGCGCCCCTCCTGGACGCATCTCAGATTCCACAGCCGGCGCCATCCAGTTCGCTTGGGTGGAGGGGCTTAGCAGTGAACAGCCCTGGCTCTAGACCAGAGGTTCTCAGTAGGGAGGGAAATCGTGCAATGTCTGAAGACACTTAGGGTGGTCATATCTTGGGTGAAGGTGGACGTGCCACTGACATCTAGGGGCCAGGGTTGCTGCTAAACCTCCTACAATGCACAGGACAGCCCCCTCACCAGAGAATGATCAGAAGTATCTGCTCCAATACGTCAGTAATGCCAGGGTTAAGAAATCTTAAAGTCAGACACTTGGCTTCATCGCCAGCTCTACCTGGAGCAACTTACCTACCTTCCAGCTGCCTTAGTTTCCTCAGCTTTAAAATGGGTATAACAGGGAGCTCCCTGGCAGTCCAGTGATTAGGACTCGGCGCTTTCACTGCCGTGGCCCAGGTTCAATCCCTGGTCAGGGAATTAAGATCCTGCAAGGCTCGAGGTGTGGCCAAAAAAAATAAATAAATAAAAATAAAATGTGTATAGTATCTGTATTTACCCATAGCGTTGTTGTAGAGAATAACTGGTCTAACGTATGTAAAGCACTAGGAACCATGCTTGTGGCACAGTAAAACGCTCAGGAAAGTTTTATCGTTACTGTTATTATTTGAGGGATGATACAGGCATTCATTGTGCAGCTTTTCAAACCAGCGTGGATGCCAAGACATTCACATACAGTAACATCTGCATCTTGTCATCACCTGTGGTGCTGGAATCAGGAAGTCCTATGTCACCGTGGGGGCTTGGCCTCTGACAGAGGCGCAGTGCCTCCCTGGGATCAGCTTGTTGATTCTAGGGTTGCTGAGATGTGCCTCTGAGACTTGGAGGGGCAAGGAGCTCGGGCCTTCCACCCGGATGGATTTAGCAGCTCACCTTCCTGGGCCTGCTTCCTTGTCAGCCTCTCCAGACTCGGATCCCAGAGCTGCTGGTCCCCTCCTGGCAGAGTCCTAGGCTGCTCCAACCCAGCTTCTGCTGGGGGACCAGGTATGGGCTCCCTGCCTGCTCTCTGGCTGGCACTCCGGCCTCAGCTCACCCCAGGATTGCTGCTGGGGCCTCAGCTGGCTTTCTGTCCAGCGAGCACACTAGCAAACGTTGGGGAATAGTACGTCTCTATTTCACTGGTTTTCGGGTATACCTGACCTATACCTGGAATCTTCAAAACATTCAACCAGCAAAGGTAGCACTGGTGGAAGATTGTGAGAATGCAAAGAGATTTCAAAATCTATGAATTATAAATATATCCAGCTTAATTATATATATATATATATATATATATGTCATTTTGGTGAAGTGTATTGGTTACCAAAATATAATCATCTCCCCCCCCAACCCCCAACATGCTTTAATTATTCAGGAAGAAGTGTTGGTAAGGAGGGAAAGAAGAGAGGAGAATATTTAAAAATCTAGAATTTATATAAAAGGAAAACCAACACTTTCATGGAAAGATTAGCTAGAGCTTTAAGGGAAAAGATCTGTCTTCAAAAGGAAGAGATTAAAATGCGCTATCACTTGGGGAACAATCAGCTTTAAAAAGGATCCCCAGAGGAACCCACTTCTGGGACTCTTGCGGTCGGAGGGTCAGCCAGCATTCTCCTAGCAGGCTGCAGCTCTCAAGTGCTTACCAGTCAACTTCAGCGAGGCAGACAGTCGTGCTCCAAACCTGCTCCTCTGTTGGACACACAGACAAGGGGGTGCTGGGCTTGCCACTTCTGCTGGTCATGAAAGACTGGCTTGTTTCTTGCAAACTGACTGTTCCTCTCTTTAGGAAAATGGGCATTTGAAGAAGCTTTTCTCACCCCACTTGATTCTGATGACAGGCTAAGTGCCCATTTTCTCACTAGCAAACCATGAGCGTGATGCCCTTCAAGATGCAGCCATCCGCTGCATGATAAATTGATGCTCTGTTTTATCAAACTGGAGTTTCAGACTAGCTGTGAGAGAGAAGAGGCTGCATTTTCCCTCATGAGATCATGGCTTCGAAGATGCCAAGACCTTGGCCTCAGTGGGGCCAGGATGCTAGAACTGAGGCTGGCTTTTTTGACTCTAGGATATTAGTACTAAAGCCCTCTTTATTCACTTACTGCTTCATTCATGCAGAGAATATTTACGGAGTCACTACTATGTGCCCCCAGGCATTATACTGACACTGGGATTACAGTGGAGAACAAAACAGAAAAAGTCCTGCCCTCATGGAACTAATAGTTTAGTGGAGGGAAGAGGCAGAGTGTGTGGGGAAGAAATGATGCCTTTTAGGGAGTTCTTTAAAGACTTCACTCAGATGCTGATGTTTGAACAAAGGCCTGAGAGGTGAGAGGGTGCTCACAGATACCTGGGCAAAGAGTGCTCCAGGCAAAGCAAACAGACAGTGCAAAGGCCCTGAGGTGCGGGTGGAGGGGCGGTGAAGCCAGATGTGTTTGGAAAACCAGGGATAGAGCAGGGCAGGGTGGAAGATCAGGTCAGTGGGGGGATGGGGCAGATCATGCAGGACCTCCTGGGCCAGTGGGAGCCCTTTGGATTTTTCTCTGAGAGATGGGAGGCCATTGGAAAGTATCAGGCAGAAGCATGACACCACACATTGTATAAACCACTGTTAGCTCATTTCTCAGTTGTATTATTAGCTTCATCTTAAAGGTGAGGAGACTGAAGTTCAGAAAGGTTAAGAGAGTTGCCTGCACACACACAGCATGAGCTGCCAGGACTCTAAGTTGGACTCTTCTTCCTTCTAATCCAGGGCTCTTTCCTCTCTCACGTGTAAACCTCTGCTCCTGCCCGAGAGGACTGGGAAAGGGGCGGACAGGGCTGGCTCTTCGTGCATCTGGATTGCTGGGTGGATCTGGACCTGTTGTACAGCATCGTTTGAGAGCAGGTACAGAAAGCGCTCTGGAAACGATCAAGTATTGCACATATGGTGAGCACTATAGTAGCTTAATAAGAAGCTCCTAACGATTCTTCCTGACCCTAGGTCCCCAGTACCTGACAGTCTTTCCACTGCGTTGGGCTGAGCACTGCTGGTAGCTGGTATTCATCTAGGAAGGTTCCAGTGCCAGCTCCTGTTTCCCTTTCCCACCCCTCACGTGTGGATCTGCTGGTTTCAACTCCAGGTCCAACCTTGCCATGGTTCGCAGACCATTCAGCCTGTATAAGGAAGCACCTACACAGCTGGATATCAGGTCACCCTTCCTATCGGGTGGCCCAGCGCTGTGCCTGGCACACAGAAAGGGCCACATACCCATTAGTCGTCTTGAGCACTGGGCCTTGCCCCTCTGTGTGGCCCACAGCCGCTGGCCTCTGCAGCTGGCTCTGCCCTGCTCATCCAGTGAGGGCCAGGGGCTGACCCCAGGGCTGCCCTGGCTCAAGGCCGCTGGGTCCTGCTGTAAGTAAACAGCCAGCCTCGACACATCCAGGAAACAGGCTTGCGGAAGGAGTGTGAAGGGCACAGCCATAGTTTGGGGTGCTCATCTCCAGTATTGCTTGTTTCCCATCAGGCTTGCAGGGGAGGAGGTGGGGGCAGCAGCTGGCCTAGTGGAGGGAAACCCCCGTGCACCCTGAAGAGGGCGCCCATCTTTCTTTGTGGGTCAGCTCCTCATGATATTGTCACCAGAAGGGTTTTCTTCCCCGTGTAGATTTCACAGAAAGTAGATGGACTTGTACTGGCAGACACAGAGTGGCCAGAGTTTGGAAGGCCTTCAGTACCGTTAGCTCATACCCTCAAAGCAAAAGACAGGGAGATGCAAAATTAGAAGAAAGGAAAGAAAGAAAGACTGTAAAAGTTAAACAAAACCACCCACATATAACCTGGAAAGAAAAAAAAAGACTCCCATATCATGGCAATCGTGGACAGTTCGGCAGCTGAGCCAGCAGTGACTCATTCCTAGACCCTGGTTGCATAATCCTCCCCAGCCCAGGCAGGAGAATGAAACTAGGAAACGAATGCAGTGACATTTAGTAGCAGAAAGGAAGCCCGTACAACATTCGTGCAAAGCCATCCAAAAATAGCGGGCTCCTCCATGCTTGGGTTTGGAAACTATGCATTTCACTTGAAATGCTTGCGTCGCGGCGCTCTCATCTAGTTCATTTCAATTCAGCAAATATTGATTGCAGGGCTACTGTGTGCCGAGCCCCATGTAAAAGGATTTAGGGGTGGGAAATCCAGGGATGCTGGAGACACGATAAGGAAAATGTGGAAGGAAGAATGAATGGGTTTTGGAGCCAGAGAAGGATGGCGTCAAACCCCAGCACGGTCCCTTACCAGCTCCAAACCTTGCTTTCCTTGTCTGTGAAGTGGGGATAGCAATGCCCACCTCATTAAATTGAGTGAGGATTCAATGAGATAAGGTATGTAAGTCCCCAGCACGCTGATGAGCATGTAGTAGAGCTTCACCACGTGGCAGCTGCTCCTGCACCCTCTGGAAGGATCCTCAGCGTGTGTATACACACGTGTGCACTGCAGGACCAAAAGTGCCACTGGAGGTGCGTGAAGCCATAAAGGGGCTCAGTGAAAGGAGCTCTCAAATCTGGTTGGCATGGTTCAGGGGGTCCAGCAGGGAGGAGGAGGCCTTTGAAATGAGCTTTGACTCATTTCAACCGAGCAGTGGCAGTTTTTTTTCCTTCACTGCTCACTGGGTGTCCAGCCTGGTGCCAGGCCCCATAACAATAAAAAGAGAAATAATAATACAGGGAAGCAGTTTGGCATAATAGTTGTGGGCACTGGTTCTGAAAACAGATTCCCTGTGTACAAATCTCAGCTCTTCTGCTTCTAGTTGTGTAGCTCCAGCAAGTTATTTCACCATTCTCTGCCTCAGTTTCCTTTTCTATAAAGTGGGGGTACAAATAGCAACTCCCTTATAGCGTTGTTGCAAAAAGTAAATTGAAATAATGCTTGGAAAGTACTTAACATAGTACCCAGTGTATAAGAAGAGGCTGAAAAAGGTAAGCTACCGCCATCTTCATCACTGCTATCTTCATTGCTATCTTTATCACCATCACACAACCCAGAAGAGAGGGCGGTGCAGAGTCATCCAGGAGCAGAGAAGAACTTGGAGAGTCAGGGAATGACAGAGACAGGAAGTGAGTTTTGAAGGACATGTAGGCGTTTGCCAGGAGAATTCTGGAAGGAAGAAGTATTCCAGGCAGGGGGATGATAGGAGAAAACAGCATGAACGTGCTGGAGATAAATGTTCAGGAAACAGGAAACAACTTGGGCAGAAAGCCAGGCTGAGAGGATGACCTGAACAGGGTGAGAGAGGGCAGGCAGGAAGGGAGTGAAAATCCTTCCTTTCCTGGCACAGGTCAGGCAGTCCGGAAGCTCGGGGCCTGGATGTGAGCACCGACTCTCTCTTAGAGCCCTTCAGCTTCTTTCCAGATGTCAGACACAGGCTCACTGAGAGGACAGGCGTGGTTACTGTCCCATTTTTATTGAAAATACTGTCCCTGACGTTGCTTAGAGCTCTTTGTATAAGGAAGCCTCAAGATACATTCGTCTTAGAATTCAGCCAGGAAAAGGTATTGATAAAAATGATTTCTAACTTTTATCGGGAGTTTACAATATGGCAGGCTCTGAGTGCTTCACGTGTACTAGCTCATTTAGTCCTCACAACAACCATATGAAGTAGGCACTGCTATTTGTCCTGTTTTATAAGTAGAGGGATGAATCACAAACAAGTTAACTAATTTGCCAAAGCAACACAACTACTAAATGGCAGAGCCAGGGCTTAAGTCCTGGGAGCCAGGCTCCAGAGCATGTGCTCTCATTCCTTTGTAACATGGAAACCTCTTTTCCTTTTCACATTTCTCTTTTCGCCTTGGCTACCAGGAGCCTCAGCTAAGTTTTGTGATAAAGTGTAGTGTCCTCCTTTAGCCCAGATTTTCTGGCATAATTTTTTTTTTTTTAGCCTTTAAGGCCCTCTAATCTCCAGATCCAAGTGACCTATCCAGGTTTTCTTCCACTATATTCCTCTTTGTAACTTGTGCTCTTGCTACTCTGGACTCCTCACTTTTTCCAGACTTGCTTTGCATTGTCATCCCTCCGTGCCTTTGTTCAGGCCAGTCCTCCTACCTGGGATGACTTTCTTTTTTTAAAATGTGGTATTTTACTTTATTATTATTATTTTAACATCTTTATTGGAGACTTTCTCTTTTTATTTTTACTTTAATGATACGGAAATTTTTTAATTTAGTGAGTGGAAAGAGTAAGTTACAAAAGTGTATGTAGAGAAATACAGTAAGCTCCCATCTTTAGTAAATAACCATCAAAACATATGTATAAAAACAACCCCAGTGAGTTGTGCATTAAAATTACACTATTTATATCTGAATGGTAGAATAACAAATTATTATTTATTTATTTTGGCTGCACTGGGTCTAAGTTGCAGCATGCAGGATCTTTAGTTGTGGCATACGGACTCTTAGTTGTGGCATGCATGTGGGATCTAGTTCCATGACAAGGGATCAAACCTGGGCCCCCTGCACTGGGAGCGTGGAGTCTTACCCACTGGACCACCTGGGAAGTCCCTATTTTATTTATGTTTTGATTGACGATCTCTATCGTCTGAATGTTCACAGAAAATATATATCACTAGAGTAAGTTGTGATTTTAAAGAAAATTGTACATTAACTTTTAATTTTAAAAAATCTTAATTAGCATTTCAGCGATTTTTAAGTGTACAGTTCTGTGGCATTAAGCCCATTCACATTGTTGTGCAGCTGTATGGGATGACTTTTTGTTTGTTTGTTTTAGCTTTTAAACATATATATTAAAAGCATTTAAAGCCCACAAGTGGATTTTTTAAAAAATTTACAATGTTGTGTTTAATTTCTGTTGTACAGCAAAGTGACTCAGTTATACATACATATTCTTTTTCATATTCTTTTCTATTATGGTTATTACAAGATATTGAATATAGTTCCCTGTGCTATACAGGAGGACACTGTTGTTTATCCATCCTATATATAATAGTTTGCATCTGCTAGTCCCAAAGTCCCAATCCTTCCTTTCCCCTCCCCCTTGGCATCCACAAGTCTGTTCTCTATATCTGTGAGTCTGTTTTTGTTTCATAGATATGTTCATTTATGTTGTATTTTAGATTCCATATATAAGTGATAGCATATGGTACTTGTCTTTCTCTTTCTGACTTACTTTGCTTAGTATGATAATCTCTAGGCCCATCCATGTTGCTGCAAATGGCATTATTTCATTCTTTTTTATGGCTAATATTCCATTGTATATATATACCACATCTTCTTTATCCATTCACCTGTTGATGGGCATTTAGGTTGTTTCCATGTCTTGGCTATTGTAAATAGTGCTGCTTTGAACATAGGGGTGCATGTATCTTTTTAAATTATAATTTTGTCTGGGTATATGCCCAGGAGTGGGACTGCTGGATCATATGGTAGTTCTATTTTTAGTTTTTTTAAAACCTCCATACTGTTTTCCATAGTGGCTGCACCAATTTATATTCCCAACAGAAGTGTAAGAGGGTTCCCATCTGGGATGACTTTCTAACCTCATTCTCAGCCACACGCACTCTCTCTCCAGGACTAGAGCAATTTTCACCTTCTGTTTAAAGCTTTCCCCATTTCCCCCGACTCTGCCTGCAGAAATGATGGCTCCTTCCTCTCTACTTCCTTGTTGCAGGGACCTCTGTGTGTTCCTCATGTCATTCTGCAGCAGTGGTCAAGTGAACAGGCTCTAGAGTCTTCATATCCTGTATTTGACACTTGCCAGCTGCATAATCTGGGGCAAGTCACTTAACCTGTCTGTGCCTCAGTTTCCTCATCTTTAAAAACAGACAGGGGCTTCCCTGGTGGCGCAGTGGTTGAGAGTCCGCCTGCCAATGCAGGGGGCATGGGTTCGTGCCCCAGTCCGGGAAGATCCCACATGCCGCGGAGCGGCTGGGCCCGTGAGCCATGGCCGCCGAGCCTAAGCGTCCGGATCTGGAGCGGGAGAGGCCACAACAGTGAGAGGCCCGCGTACCGCAAAATAAAAAAAAAAAATTTAAAAAAACATATGTTTGATATGGGAATATATGTATATATATAACTGATTCATTTTGTTGTGAAGCTGAAACTAACATACCATTTTAAAGCAATTATACTCCAATAAAGATGTTAAAAAAAAAAAACTATATTAAAATTAAAAAAAAAAAAAAAAAACAGACAGTATTGGAGTACCACTTCAGTGGTAAAGAATTCATTCAGTTCAGTGGTAAAGAATCCGCCTTCCAATGCAGGGGACACGGGTTCGATCCTTGGTCAGGGAACTAAGACCCCACATGCCGTGGGGCAACTAAGCCCACGTGCCACAACTACTGAGCTCGCGTGCCTCAACTAAAGAGCCCACGTGCCGCAAACTACAGAGCCCATGCGCTCTGGAACCCACGCACCACAACTACAGAGCCCACACACCCTGGAGCCTCCGCACCACAACTAGAGAAGAGAAAACCCGCATGCTACAACTAGAGAGAAGCCCGCACACCACAACGAAAGATCCCGCATGCCTCAGTGAAGATCCTGCGTGTGGCAACTAAGACCCGACACAGCCAAAACTACATAAATAATAAATAAATCTTTAAAAAAAATAAAAATTAAAATAGACATTATTAGTCCCATTTCACAGATGAGGAAATCAAAGCTTATAAAGGTGAAGAAGTTTACCCAAGATCCCAAAGCTGGTAAGCGGTAGAGCGCAGTTAAAGCCATAGAGCACACACACACTGAGTCTCTGCCTCCGTATAGGTAATAATACCACCATTTATTGATCACTTATTATGTGGCAGGCTCTGTGCTAGGCACTTGATGTGAAAACCCACTGAATCCTTACAACTAGCCCCGTGAGAAAGGTTACTGCTTTCCCATCTTACAGATGCAGAAACTGAGGCCCAGAAAGGTAGAGTTGTTTGCCTAAATCCCTCAGCAGAGCCAGGATTTAGTGACTATAAAGAATGCCTTCTTTTTCACCACGCTATGCAAAAACAGTTGATTTCTAAAGTATATAACTAAGGACTAAAATGAGGGGCGCAAATTTTATTGATACTAAGGCTTTAAGAGTTCAAAGAAGGGGGTTCAGCGAGGACTCAAGAGTATGAAGAAGCCTTCACAGAAGAGGTGAGGCTGCACTGAGCCCTAAAGGCTGGTGGTGGAGGGCCTGTCCTACCTTGGGCCAGTGGTGAGGCTGTGGTCCCTGTAAGCAGTCAGCTCCCAGTTAAGACTAGTGAGGCCAAAATGGGGTCTGGGCCTGGGTCTACTGCCCAGGAGAGGAGGCTGAAGGCCAAGGCCAATACATATATATATGTTTTCTCTTTCAGATTCTTTTCCATTATAGGTTACTACAAGATATTGAGGATAGTTCCCTGTGCTATATAGTAGGTCTTTTGGCATTTACCTATTTTATACTTTGTATTTTAAGCAATGAACTTTACCAAATCTAGAGATGTAGAGAAGCCAAACAATAGATGAAGTCAATGGCATGTGTTGACAGGGTGTTGTGGGGACTCTGAGAAGGTAGCTAGTCCAGATTGAGGGGAGACTTTTAGAGGTGTCTTGAAGGATGGAACATCTAAGCTGAAACGAAGGAGGAGTAACAGTCAACCAAGTAGAGAAAGACGAAATGGATTTAGGCAGAGATTAAGAGTTTGGAGTTCAGGAGAGAGGTCTGATTGAAGGGGGGAATTTGGGAGCCCTTGGCATAGATGAAGTTTGAGGCCGTGGGACTGGTGAGATGACCTAGGGAATGAGGGCTATCACTTTACCCATCCTTCCGAAGTGGGGTAACAAGCGAATCTCCCGGATCACTTGTTGTGGGGATAGAATGGGATGATGCAGGGGTGGGAAACATCCGATCTGTAAGCACACCAGGCAGGGAAACGGTAAGCCCCCAGCAGTCAGAAGCAAGAGACCCACCAGACAGTAGCGGGTGTAAAGTGAACATGAGGGAAGCAGGGCCTGGGTTTTGTCTTGACGGGGCTGGGATGTCCAGACCTCCCTCTAGCTGAGTACTGCCTGCATGGAGGACTTGTTGGTAAGACAGCCTGGATTAAAGGATCAGGGTCCAGAGAGCTCCTGGGAATCTGATCTCTGCAGAGACAGTGACCCCTTCTACCAGGGGTCTACCATTAATAATCTATGCCTAGTCTTGGTCTACCAAGTTTAGGGTCTACCATTAATAATCTATGCCTAGTCTACCCTTTCCAAGGTCCCTGCTGACCACACCTCCCTCTCTGATCCCCCCTGTATCCTCCTGTAATAGCTAAGTATCAGGCGCCAGGCACCTCAGGCTGTCAGGCTGAGCATCTCACATTCATCATCCCTTTTCATCCCCACAATATCTCTTGTGGGAAAGGTTCTCTTGTTACCCCACTTCAGAGAAGAGGGGTAAAGTGCCGACACTCACTCCCTAGGTTACCCCATCCAGCCCATGGCTTTGTATATCATCTATACTGAGGGCTTCCAAATGTCTCTCTCCAATCAGACCTCTCTTCTGAACTCCAGGTTCATACATTCAACTGTCTTCTGAGAAGTCCCATAAAATATGGTCCAAAATGGAACTCCGGATCTTCACTGCCCCAACCTGTGTCACCCACATCTTCCCCATCTCAGTTGATGGCAACTCCGTCCTTCTAGCTGTTTAGGTAGGTAGGTAGGTAGGTAGGTAAGTAAGTAACTAAGTGAGTGAGTGAGTGAGTGAATGACCAACTGACTGACTGAATGAATAAATAAATAAATAAACATAAGCATCATCCTTTATTCCTTGGTAGCTCTCAGGCCCCATATGGCTATCAGCTTCCCTCTGCTCGCTGTGGGGTGTACTTGGTTTTTTGTTTGTTTGTTTGGTCATTTTTTTTTGCGGTACGCGGGCCTCTCACTGTTGTGGCCTCTCCCGTTGCGGAGCACAGGCTCCGGACGCGCAGGCTCAGCAGCCATGGCTTACGGGCCCAGCCGCTCCGCGGCATGTGGGATCTTCCCGGACCGGGGCATGAACCTGTGTCCCCTGCATCGGCAGGCGGAGTCTCAACCACTGCGCCACCAGGGAAGCCCTGTACTTGGTTTTAATGGAGCCATCTATGAGGTCACAGGGGGTGGGGCGACAGTCTTCTGGGAAGACGGGGAAGGGGTAACTATGAAGGGATGTTTCTCCTCCCTCAGGGCCTCAGAAATCAGTGATTCCCAACGAAGAAAAAAGGCAAAGTTCCTTGCGGGAACCTGGGGCAGCAGAAACCTAATGGAGGGACCCTGGAAAGAGGGAGAACCAGAGAAATCAAGAAATTATAACAAAATAGGGCAAGAAAAGAGCCCAGCTCTGCAGATGTTTTCCATGAAGGGAGTGCATGCTCGGCGGGCCGGTGGGCACACCCGTCTACTCTCCACCAGGCATGTGCACCTGGGCTCACCCCGCTGGGTACACCTGCACCCACTTGCGCTGCCCTTGGAGGAGGGGCCCTGCACACCCTGGGGCTTGTGACCCCGGCCTGGCTGGTTGCGGAGCACCCCACCTCCCTGCAGATTCCGTGCTTCTGGGTTCTCCCTCTGCGGTGTCAGGACTGGCGTCACAGATGGCCTTGCTGCATGTGATAAAAGGCCATCTGCTGGTTGGGGACCCTGAGAACCTCTGACTTCTTGGTGGAAGAGGGTGCCTCTCTCTGTCCTTGAGACTCCAAAGAGCAGAGGGCCTGTTTGCTTCTCGCCTGGGTGAAGTACACGCGTGTGGAGCTGGGGGAGCCTGCAGCCTGGAAGGAAGCTGAGCCATCTAGATTCCGGTCCCACTGTGTGACGTCACACCAGTCACTCACCATCTCAGATATCCTAACTTTAAAGCAAGCAGTGTTAGATAAAATGATCCCTACCAGTTCCTCCAGGACAGGGCTTGTGTCTTCTTTGTGGTTTCCTGTGGTCCCTGAATTGAGAGGCAGGAGAGTACATTCAGTTTAAGAGTGATTGTCTCTATTGTAATGTGTTCCTGCTGGGGTGTATGTGTGTGTGTTATTTGAACCAGACGTTCTCATTCCATGTGCAAAGTTATAAATGGCCCCCATTGTCCTGCAGCTGGGGACACAGAGCAGAGATTTTACACAGATGCCAAATGTCTTAAGGTTCTGTTATACTCCAAGCTCAAGGGACCAAAGCACAACCCTCTTGGCCAAAGTCAGGCTCCCCCCAAGTTCTATTTCCCGAAAACGTCCCTGCACCTCTGAGGAGCGGCGATGTCCCAGAGTTATGGATCTGTCCCAACACCCTCATGAGAACGGCTGAGCCTCAAGGTCAAAGATGGAGGGAGTGAAGAGAAGCTGTATGGGAGTCATAGTGGACTAGAGTGTGGTCTGGTTGTAAAGACAGGGTCTGCGTGGTGGCAGGGGCAGTGGGAAGGGATAGGTTTTCAGAGCTTTTGATGGAAGCCATCTGAAAACCAGTGCACTTTACAGCTGCAGCGGCATCTGGCATTTTTAAGTGCCTCTCCATTGCCAGGCATTGTCCATTATAGGGGGGTACTGCTGAGCTCACTGCTGTGGGCAAAAGGGGGCTCAACTCAGTTGGAACCTCCAGAGAAGCATACGGAAGGCCTCCCAGATTTGTCTGAAAGTAGAGTTCAGAGAAATAAAATAGCTTGCCCAAGGGCACACAGCTAGTAAGGGAGGCTTGCCCAGCAGGGATTAAAACCCTCTGCTTTCAGAGCCAGTGCTTTTCCCATAATACTTTGCAGAGGCTAGTTAAGGCTCTGACGTGCCAGGGGGCTTGGGGCCCATCACCTAACCTCTCTCTGGAGGTGGTTTAGTTTCTCCTCTGGGCAGAAGCATGATGAAGATATCTGCCTGCTTCCTCACCAGGGATGTGCTGAGGACCCAGGGTACAGAATCACAGGAGCGTGGGAGGTGCTCTCACAGCATCACAGGGCATGAGCAGGGGGAGGGGGTGGGGGTCATACTGGGTACAGAGACTGAGGGTGGGATGGGGAGCCCTGCCTGACGGGAGATTCTGGGAGGCCAGGCTGCCCACCTGACTTCCCTCCCCCCTCCCCCAGGCCACGGGTCTCCCCAGGCCCCGTTCCCCCACATCTGATCACACTGACACCTGGTTTGCATCAAGAAGTCCCTGACTGCTGAGGGGAGCCTCTCACGGAGACTTACCTCTCCCAGTGACGTAGGGCTTTATAGTTTATCATTTTTTATTTTGATCTTGCCACACCTCCCTGAGGTGAGCAGGAAAGGCATTATTACCCCAACTTTACAGCTGCATGGAAGGGATCCTGCAGATCGCAGCCCAGACCCCTCCCTTTATAGAGGCAGAAAGTGAGGCCCAGAGAGGAGAAGCCACTTGCCCAAGGCCACACAGGTAATGAACAGCAGAGCAGGGCAAGAAATGAACTCTTCTGGGTCATGGGTGGTGTTCTCCCTAATACATGATTTGACCCAGGGTGTCCAGACCCCTAGGACTTCCCCTGGAAGTTACCATTTAAAACAAATCTCCTTCACAGTGTTTCCCCCAATATCTGTCTTTTCCCTTGTGAAAGTCGGGGGAAGATTAGGCAAGAAACAAGATTGTGCCATGATTCTGACCCTGCTTCCTCTGCTGGGTTATGCGAGGGGAGGAGGAGGATGGAGGGGGCCGTGAGGGATGCGGCAGCAGCTGGCCTTCAGTTCCCGTGGTGCCCTGTGGCCACGTGGTCGGGGGTGCGGCTGACCCGTGTCCTTCTCCTTTTTCATGCCCTCCTCTAGCCCCAGCCTGTGGTTATTGATGACCGCACCACTCCTCTGTGGCCGCAAGAACCCTCTTCAGCAAGAATCCACTTAATCACAATCGCAGGGCAGAAAAAGTGTCTCAGACGTTTTTTTAATAACTAGCAGCCAGACAGAAGACTGAAACAAATTGAGTTTTATCAACAGATCTGTCCATTACCCAGAAAATTTCATTACCCCATACACCCCCGTGCCCTCACTCCCTGAGCTTTCTGCCTAAGAGCTATCGACTGAAACATATTAGATTTCCGAAGTCTGGCCTGAGAGGAGTAGAAGGGGAAAACCCCGAAAAATCAGAAATGCAAGAGACCTTGCTAAAGTTTTACTCCCCCTGATAGATTTGGGAAGGATGCCGGAAAAAAAACAAATTAATTAAGCAAGTAACAGGCTGAGGTCCAGCTTGAAACAAAAGTTTTGTGAATGAGCCATATAACTAAATGTTAAGTGTCTTAAGAGTTAATCAGGGAAAACCCAGCAGAATTTTAACCAGCAACTCAAATGGGGGCTGCTCTAATTCCACGGTGTGCACCAGATCTGGGTAGCAGCTGGGTCTTGGTTCCCAGCAAGGAGAGTGTGTCCTTGCTGTCTAACCCAGTTGAGAAATTCCTCTTCCACTTTGTAATTTGAAATCTTTAATAATCCACTCCCTTCCTTCCTCTGCCTCCCACCCCCCAAATTAGCCATATGTGTGAATGGCCTTCATAACCAGCTCATCATGTCAATACCGTACCAGGGAAATTAACTAGTGTCCTTTGGAGTAAGTAGGGAACCATCTTCAGCCCAGTCTTCCTCCCCAGTGTGACCCTGAGCATTCAGTGGCTCCCTGTTGCCTTAAAGAAAAAGCTAATTGGGACCCAAGTTATGTCTCCAGTTTCATCTCCGACAACTCCACACCTTATACCATCAGCCCCAGCCAAACTACCTCGGCTTTGGCCTTGGCTACCTTCCCACCTATTTATTCATATTCTCCCCAAACATATGAGGGAGATAATCAGTCAAAAAGATAATTAGTCTCAGTGAAATCCCTTTCCTTCCCCTGAACATAGTGATACTTCCCTGCCATGCCTGCAACATGATTCTCTGGGGCACTTTTTTGACCATACATAGTAATAAGAGTGACCAATCTAATCCATCATCTGTATTGTGTATATATCTTATTTCTTCAACCATACAGTAAAAACAATGAATTTTCTGAGTGGATGAATGAATGAATGAATGAATTTGCAATTAGCGCTTCACAAATACTGCATGGCAAGGCAGGAACAGAATGATTTGCTCAAGGCGTCTGCAGTTTAATGTTCCATACAGTGAAAAGCACACTGTCATAACAATCTATTAGTAGCCTAGAGGTTAGCTCATTTAACTGAACAGCTTCATTAGGGGTTGTTAGCACATCAAAGCAGTGTTTATTGAACCTGGAAAAGTGTCAAATTGTGCGGAGGTTCTGCAAACTTCTCCAGAGCTAGGTGATAACATCTGCTTTCTTTTCAGGAGAAAAAATAGTTTCCTTTCCCTGAACACATAATATCTTTGTTCCTTCTGTTGACTAAGATGTCAAGCTGCCTTCAGTTATTTAAAGAGACAGAAAGTGTCTTTGTTCCTCAGTGATATTGCCCTCGGATTCTTTTCACTGACGATAAACAGCTTCACTATTGTAAGATGTCTCTGCTGGCTTTAAAAAGGAAACCACTATCCACCTCCACTCCATTTTTCCGGTTGCTGTCTTTACGTGGAGTTGCTCTGGCTCCTTTAAAGTTGTTTCTCTGGATATCACACTTTAATGTTGACATAAAAGACCCCAGGCTTCGTGTCCCCTACCTCCCCTTTTTTTTTGAGGCTAATAAGTCCATTTTGCAAACATGCCATTTAAGCCCCAGCAGTTGGAACCCAAGAATACAGCTGCTTCGCTGAAACAGATAAATGCGGAGGCTGCCCTGGTTACCATGGAGACAAAAGCACACTTCCCAGGATAACAAGGGCCACACCTGGGAGCCTCATACCCACGCCCCTTCCCCCTTGCTGAGGCCTTTTGCTTCCTGTTCAAACAGGAGTGGAGAAAGAATAACTTCTACTACTCACTTTTGACTCTGGGGGGTCTAAGTGGGGAGCAGAGGTGGGGGGGAAAGCTAATCAAAGACATGTCTGGTCTTTGATGCTGGGGGCCTGCAGGCCCAGGCTCACACCCCAACTCAACCAGCTTCTTGGTGACCATGAACAAATGCCCTTCTCCTCTCTGGGCCACAGTTTCCCAGCTGTAAACTGAGGGAGGTTCATTAACTGTCTTGGTTTAGTTTGCCCCAGAAGCTGAACTTGAGTCAAGGATTCAAGTGTAAGTAGTTCCTGGAAACTCAGGTCGAGGGGTGTGGAAGTGAGACCTAGGGAAGGAAACCAATCCAGGGTGTGCTGTTGAGCATGTCATCACCATGGCAACTGGGGCTCCATCTAGCTGGGGGGTTCTGGGAGACTGAGTTGGAGCACACCTCAGAGTTCTCCTGCCCAAACTGGGGATTAACCCACCACATCTGCATCCCTCTTAATAGAGGGCTGTTTCCGGAAGCATTCGTTCTCGGCCACTTCAGGCTTTGCCCCACAATGGCCCACCGTGCTTGCATGTATTGGAAGGGAGCAGCCCTCAGTGTCAGGGTGAGTGCTGACAAGACAGAGGGAAGGCCCTGACAACATCTCTATAATCATTGACCTTCAAATCTCCCCCAGCCCTGAAAAGCTATAGGCATATAGCTTTGCCCAAGCATACTTGGGCAAAGTAGGTGAATTCAGGGCCTTGGTATGATGAGCAGAGTGTAAGGACTGCATCTTCTGCAATCAGTGACGCCCCTATCTCTTTCCCCATGATTCTAGAACCTCTAGACTGTTCCCAGGGGCTGATACCGAGTTTGCCTCTAACTAGTCAGAATGGTGAGCTCATCCGCTAGCCAGAAGGGGAGATAATGTTCTTACAGACTCTATGCCACCTTCCTCTCCATTGCATCCAGGATATTAACACCCCCCCTCCCCCGCCCCAGCTTCCAAAACTTGGTCTGCTTCCAAAATACCTTATTTTCCAACACAAACCCTCAGTGCTGTCAGGTTTTCTCCCTCCACACTTCTGCATAGGCCATTCCTGCAGATACCCTGAGAGCACCTTTCATTGAATTGATCTGTCAGAATTCAGGGCCCAACCCAAACCTCACCTCCTCCAGGAAGTACCTCCTCCTCACCATCCCAGGGTTGGAAATCTTCCTCTTCTCTCTGAACATCTATTGCCTCTGACATCATCTAACCTG
This sequence comes from Grampus griseus, assembly GCF_964374135.1. NCBI lineage: Eukaryota > Metazoa > Chordata > Mammalia > Artiodactyla > Delphinidae > Grampus > Grampus griseus. The sequence continues at coordinate 109,950,607 of NC_139018.1, forward strand.
ATCGCACAAGACTCTGGCATTTCACAGCGACGCACCTAACCTAACTCAAATGGAGAACACTCTTCTTTCCACCATTTGGCTGTCTGTCTTCCAGTGCCTGACGAGTGTCCGAGAGACCAGAAATAACTGAAATAAAGAGTGAGCCAATTAATTCAATTCAGCAAGTATTGGTTAGACATCTCAGTATACAGACACTGTCCAAGGAGCAGTAGGGTAACTCAAAGATAAATAAGATGCCATCGAGACTGTGCAGAATTTCAGAGTCAAAGTTGTCCGAGGGAACAGAAAGCCAGAATGTGTAAGGATGGCCCTTGGAGATCCACAAGTCCAAACGCCTTCCTTCACAAATGGGGAATCACAGAAGAAAACTGACTTGCCTGAGGTCACATAGCTGATGAGTAGTTTTACATGTATTTATTCACAATGGAAGGTCCTAGACTTTCTTTTTTTTTTATCATTTGTGCAAGTTCAGAGACAATCTTCTTTTCCTTTGTCTTTTTTCCCCCCACTTTGAAGGAAAATGAAATTTAACGGCTTCTCTTTCTGAAGAGAAGGGGCAAAGAATAAAAATATCAGTTATATAATAGTCATTTGCCTACTCATGCAGCCCTGCCAGAATGCTGTTGGAACAGAAAGATGATTAAGTTGAACACTGCGTGTTTATTCCCCTGCGGTCACCCTAATTGGCTCTGCCACTGTAATTGATTTGACAGGTTATTTTTACTCAGAACGAGCTGGGTTCCTCTGCTGGCTCCTAGATTTGCTATTGTTCTCAAAGTCCAGGATGGCAATGGTCCAGATGCCCAGATATGCAGATTTGGGCTGGTTTCCACTGAAGGATGAGTGGGGGCATCTCCAGCTTAACCTGGGGGGAACTGAGCTCCCCGTGTGTGAGTGTGAGAGTGTTTAGGGGGTGCCCAGGGAAGAAATGGGTGGAGAAGCTCAGTGTAACGCTTCAAGGGATCAAATGGAGAGATCTAGGAAAAAACTGAACGTGACGTGCAGCGATGTTAAGGACTTAATCGTGAGGACAGAGGGGTCTTGCGGGGACTGGGGCAGAAGAGTGGGGGATAACTTTTCGCCTATGGAGCCTTCTGTACTTTTTGTCTATCCCCGGCAGCCAGCCCCTCCCACCCCTGCAAACTGCTTCCCAGAGTACAGAGAACCAGCATTCCCTGGTAGCCTGCGGCACTGGCCACCTACACAATCTTCTCCATCTTTGCGCATGGCTCAGTGCCTCCCCCTGTGTGCAGGCTGGGAGGGGAGGGTGTGTTGGCAAGTGCTCAGAAACCCATGGGAGGGCTCCAGGGTGAGATGGGACCCTTGAGGCACCCTGTGGAGACACAGGCTGTGGATTAGGGCCATTTCAGTGACCATGTGTGACCTTGGATATCATCTAAGCTTTGAACCTCAGAGTCCTAATCATCTCTCAACACAGAGTAACCTTAGTCTGTCCCATCCCCTCACTAGTCTGTGATAAGAGTAATCACAAGTGATAATTAATTACTGAGCACCTGCAACACGCCGAGCTCTGGACTAGTACTTCCCAGGCACCACTGCATGTCATCTTTACAATGCGATGAAGAAAGTACTATTATTATTCTTCCTTATAGATAGGGAAACCGAGGTTCAGAGAAGTTAAGTAACTCTTTCACGGGCACACAGCTCATAAGCAATGGAACTCAAGCAGGCTGACTCCAGCCCTTGTCTTTTTTTTTTTCTAATATTTATTTATTTATTTGGTTGCGCCAGGTCTTAGTTGCGGCACGTGGGCTCCTTAGTTGTGGCATGCAAACTCTTAGCTACGGCATGCATGTGGGATCTGGTTCCCTGACTAGGGATCGAGCCCAGGCCCCCTGCATTGGGAGCACAGAGTCTTATCCACAGCGCCACCAGGGAAGTCCCCAGCCCTTGTCTTTTAACACTGTAGTACTCCATTCAGTATTCTATGCCAGAAAAAATAATCTGAATTTTCAGTGGCTGAGGGGCTTATTAACGTGAGAATGTTACCATATCCAGAATGGCATAATGGTGTGGCGAGAACATGTGGAAAATGCAGCCCCACCATTCGCTAGTTTTCTAACTCCTGGGGCATCTCTCCATGTCTTCTGTAAAATGGGAATAGCAATATCCAGGTCACCTGGCTGCTCTCAGGAGTGTAGGACGGCCCATGGAAGGCACCTAGCACGGCGCCTGGTATACAGTAAGCACCCAATAAATGGCAGCTCCTTTCCTCCCTTCTCCTGAATTCAAAAGCTGAGCCAGGAGAACCCCTCCTGGTCCCAACTCCCCTGGCACGGGGCATTTCCTCTGTGCATGTAACTTTGAACAAGGGCGTGGTGTTGCATGCTCTAGAGCAGGGAGTGAGGGATGGCATTGGCCTCCCCCCCACCAAGCCCGCTCAGCAGCCAGAGGGGGTCTGAGCCACGTCTGATCCTTGCATCCACACAGCATCCAGGCCGGTGGGGAGGAGGCCCACGCTGAACTGGGCTGAGGAAGTGAGGTCACAGCCTCGGACAGCAATTCGGAAGTTGGGAGAGTCCTGCCAGCCCCTGCCAGTCGCGGGGCCTTCCCAGAGCGGTTGTTCCTTGGTTCGGCTGGAATTTCAGGCAGGAGTGTTTAGCAGACGGCGGTAGGGCAAGTGTAAATTCTGGAGGCTGAGGCTACGCTTTGCAGAGGAGTTTTCCCCTGTCAGCTTCCAGCCTCGAGCAAGGCCTTTCTGGGAGTGGGAGGTACCTCTCGGGTTGCAACAGGGCCAAGGGGGCCTGGGAAGCGGCTTCTCCCAGGGTCCAGGGGAAAGAGTAGGTGCACCTCGTGTGCCAGGCACTTTACACAGATGTGGCCACTTTATGGTTCCAGCTGGATTCAATATGCAAACAGAGATCAACTTCACTTTTTTTTCCCTGTCCTTTTTAGACTGTTCTCTTTCCTCCCGTGCCTAAATGAAACCTCAGGTCTGGGAGCTTTTCTGGGCCTTTTTATTCCCTAAGAGTTTCATTTCAGTAAATAGAAAATCTAGTCTAGTTTAATATCAAAACTCCAAGCTCTGGTCGAATTAAGGCTTTTCCGCTCCTGTAGCTCAGCCCTACTCTAAGGTTCAGACATGGCAGTGGAAGCCATGGCCACTACTTGGCTCTCTTCACTCCACCTCTGTCCCACTGGTCACTGCTTTGGCCCCTGCAGGGCAGGCACTGGGGTGGAGGAGAGGTGAGGGGCAGGAAAGGTCACCCACCGCTGGCACCCTGGCGTCACATCCTCTCACGTGGTACCCTGCCATGCCCGTGCCTCTCTCTCCTCTGCTGCTTACGACCCCCCTCAGCCCTGGGCTTTCAACTGATCAGCGCCCTGTTAGACCCCTTCCCCCTTCCCGGTGTCATCTGCAGTGAAACCCAGTTGGGGACACCCCAGTTGGGCTGTCCTTGACCCGACAGCACTGGGATGCCCCCTCCCAGGGCAGCCCCCGCTCTCCCTGCTCCAGCCTGTCCAGCCAGCTTCTCACCTTTGGATTTCCTAGACAGGTGTGAGACACCATCCCTGTGTCCCCCAAACTCTGGGGTCACATATCAGATTTTCCAAGTGCCCTCTTGAAGCACTACCTCCCTTTGCCTGCATGTCTGGGGAAGACAGGACACACTTGAAACTCTCTTCAAAGAATTTCTCGCAACTGTGCTCTTTGCGTTCTACTCTTTGTTACCCTGGAGGTGCTGGCAGAATGTTCTACAGTGTCTTAGCTTGTCCCGCACAGATGGCCCAGGCCCTTGCTTTAGGATATGGGGGTTCTTGACCCCTGTCGTGTTATTTCAGGGCTTTGGGGTGATGGCTGAGGTAGAGACAGCAAGCGCCCCATTGTAGCACCTTGTTAGGAGAGTTCCCTAGTGTAATGATCGAGATGGGGGCATGCCTGTTTCTTGAGGACTGTGTGCCAGCCACTATATTAAGCAGCTTAGATGCATTATTTCATAGCAATTCCCATTTTACAAAGGGAGGAATGGAGACTCAGAGAGGTTAAGTGACTATCAGGGTCACAGAGCTGGTCGGTTATGGAGTTAGGATTTGAACCTGGACTCCCAGACCCAAGTTCACAGTGCGGTTCCTCTCCCCGCTGCCCTGCCCTGAGTCCTCTGCTCTAGCCACATCCTCTTTCTCCCTGTCATCTAAACACGTCTGTGCTTTCTCACTGTCCAATCTGCACTCCTGGAACGACCCCTGCCCCGGTCATATTCTTTAAGGTCCAGTTAAAGCCCTACCCTCTCCATGAAGCTATTCAAGGTAATTTCTCCCTCCCTGCATAAGAAACACTTCTGAATGTAGTACTTATCCTGAACTGAGTAATTTCCATTCCCATACACATCTTTATGTTTTGTAAGTTTTTTATTTTTATTTTTACTTAGTTATTATTTTTGGCTGCTCCGTGCAGCATGTGGGATCTTCGTTCCCCAGCCAGGGATTGAACCTGTGCCCCCTGCAGTGGAGGCGCAGAGTCCTAACCACTGGACCGCCAGGGAATTCTGTAAGTTTGTAATGTAATTGCTTGCATTAAGTGCACAAGTCTTAAGCGTACAGCTGATGAATTTTACACAGGTGATGCCTGTGTCACCGCCACTGAGATCAAGGAACTCAAGAAGTCCCCTCAAACCCCTTCACCGGCAGCACCTCCTCAAAGTCCCACTAGTCTCACCTTTATCACATAGGTTCATTTTGCTGGCCTTTGATCTTCATATGAATGATATACAGTATTTCCTCTCTTATAACTGGTTTATTTCACTTGTAAAATTCACTTATAAGATTATTGTGTGTACCGGTCAGAATGGCCATCATCAAAAAATCTACAAACAGGGCTTCCCTGGTGGCGCAGTGTTTGAGAGTCCGCCTGCCGATGCAGGGGACACGGGTTCGTGCCCCGATCCGGGAGGATCCCACATGCCGCGGAGTGGCTGGGCCCGTGAGCCATGGCCGCTGAGCCTGCGCGTGCGGAACCTGTGCTCCGCAACGGGAGAGGCCACAACACTGAGAGGCCCGCATACCGCAAAAAAAAAAAAAAAAAAATTGTAGCCATCCTAATGGGTGTGTAGTGGTATGGCATGTCGTTTTAATTTGCATTTTCCTAATAATTGATGTCGAATATCTTTTTATATGCCTAGTGGCCTTTGGATAGCCTCTTTTCTGAAGTGCCTGTGCAAGTTAGATTTTTAATAATTGAATTGTCTTTTTCTTATTGATTTGTAGCAGCTCATTATGAATTTTGGATGTGGTCCTTATGTATATGTGTTGCAAATTTTGTGTTGCTTTTTTTTTTTTTTTTTTTTTTGCGGTACGCGGGTCTCTCACTGTTGTGGCCTCTCCCGTTGCGAAGCACAGGCTCCGGACGCTCAGGCTCAGCGGCCATGGCTCACGGACCCAGCTGCTCTGCGGCATGTGGGATCTTCCCGGACCGGGGCACGAACCCGTGTCCCCTGCATCGGCAGGCGGACTCTCAACCACTGCGCCACCAGGGAAGCCCCCTCTGTGTTGCTTTTGAATTGCTTTTTAAATTGTGTTACTTTTCTGTTTCTTGTCATTGTCTCTTTTCGTGCACTTCTTTATTTTACTGCAGCCCAGTTTATCAATTTGTTTATGGCTCGTGCTTTCTTGTGCCCTAAGAAGTCTTTGCCTGCCCCCAGGGCATGAAGATATTCTCCTAGGTTTTCCTCTAGAAGCTTTATTATTTGCCATGCACATCTTTATATTCTAACTCCATGTATCATAAGCAAATATGGTATTGTTTTGTACATTTTTAGGGTTTTTTTGTTTTATACAAATAATATATAACGTATTATGACACAGTAATATATATAATAACATTCTGCAACTTGCTTTTTGTACTCGATGGTACATTCATGAGGTTAATCTTTGTTGACAAGTGTAGCTTTCACTCATTCCCTTTCGCACGAGCAAAATTAATTACGCTGTATACATATAACGCCATCTGTTTAAAACCCTTTCTCCTGCTGATGAATGTTTGCTCGCCTCCAATGCTCAAGAGCACAAACAATGCTGCCATGAATCCGCAGGCAGGTGCCTCCTTGTGTGAGAGAGTCTGTGGGGTGCCTCACAGAGGAGACTGTGGTTTTAGAGCTGTAGAAACTCAGCACTCTGAGGAGAGGCCTCAGGGCTACCGAGGAGCCGGACTGGGGAGAGAGATGGGTGGGTGGATGGCGGTGGCGGGTGCTGGGTAGTCCTGGCTCTGGGCCCCCACCCGTTTCAGCTAGAACAGATTTGCTTTCATGCATTAGGACCCGGGGTTCTGTTTAACGCTTTGGTTTGAAAAATGGATTCTGCTTTAAAAAACAAAAATAGCGTGAAAACACGTAACTGAGTGAAGGCATTGTTCACAAAGTGTTACAGGTACCGTTGGACTGTGTCAACTGCGAGGAGGTGGTTAGCTCCCCCTTCAGCCAAGCCAGTCTGCTCCTCTGCTACTTTGCTCTGCGCTGTTCATTGACTCTTCGCGTGCAGGCCTCCCTTTTCTTCTCTCCAGCTAGACTCTATTTCTGTATCCTCAGTGTCCAGTAAACATTTGTTGACGGACTAACTGATGGATAAACTTTTGAATAACCTGGTACCATTGTCATCTCATATCTGTATGTTTTGCAGTTCATAAACAAACCACTTTTATTTTTAAAAATTTTTTATTTTATATTGGAGTAGAGTTGATTTACAATGGTGTGTTAGTTTCAGGTGTACAGCAAAGTGATTCGGTTATACATATACGTATATCCATTCTTTTTCAGATTCTTTTCTCGTTTAGGACAAACCACTTTTATATCTATCTTTCCCTTCAGATCAGCCTAGTCAGAGCTTTGAGGCTTACACAGTGGAGGAATGACTATTCCCACTTCACAGAGGTGAATATCGAGGCTCAGGGAGGTGAAGAGGCTTGAGGTTACGTGACTGGTAGGTGGCAGGTTCAGGACTTGGACCCAGGCCTTTGAATCCTGGCACTGGGCCCATTCCACTGGTGTGTGTGGCCTGAAAACACAGCCTTAATCCAGACATCAATTAATAAGTAACCTGTGCGTTACCCTCTGCAGTTTACAAGCGCTCTCCACACCCTTTTGTGGGGTGGATGCAACCTATCTCTTTTCAAAGAGGGGGAAACTAGTGCTCAGAGGGTGGAGGTGTCTCACGCAAGGCCACACACTGTGAAGTGACTGAGCTGCATTCAATGTCCAGCTCCATTTCCCCAGCCCACTCTACTCCTTCCCTCACCTTTACTCCCTAATGCAGGGCCTGGGGGCATCTGGGGACAGTCCGGCTTCTCAGCAGCCCTCCAAGTCCAGCCTCCAGCAGCCTAAGGCCTCACCCTCCCTGGCAGGCCCAGGAAACAGGGTTGGCTCTGAACTGCTGAGCATCCCCTCCCATGAGGCCTGGGGTTGTTTTTCTTATCTAAATAAACTCTGCACAAACATGGTCACATTACTCATGAGTAAGTTATTTGCGATAGCATAGCCCAGAAACGGGGGAAATTAGTTCACACTGGAACCATGTCTTAACCTGGTGAAATGAATGGGGAAGAGGAGTTTTAGACCCAGGTCAGTGAAATCTAAAACCTACTCTTCAGAGCACTCACTCTACCCTCCACCTCAAGTCTGGGGAACACTCTTGCCCCTGGTCCTACTCCCCGTGGGCCCCAGGGAGGATAGACAGAATCCATCTGTGCCCGGGGCAGAGGGCGAGTGAGCTCCAAGGGCCCAGGACCCTGTCTCCCATGGCCTCCACCTCTTCCCACCAGCTTCTTAAGGGAAGAGGAAGACACGCCCACGGGGTAGGGAAGCTCTGCTTTATCCTCAGGCTTTTTGTAAAATGGGCGCTAGAATCAACACCTGGCTTAACTAAATTCCTTCACAGCTTCTGGAGTTGGCTCTTTCTCAGGAAAGCCCTGGGTCAGGGGAGGGAGGGGCTTAGGAGCTGTTATGTAAATGAGGATACAGTGCCTGGCAGAGCACCCTTGTTGTTACAACTGTCCCAGGTACTAAGGCGTGGGAAAGAGAGAAGATGCTAAAAGTGGTGTACCTTGGCCTACCACCACAGAGCTTTTCAAAGGTGTTCACACCTACACTCCCAGGTGTGTTTATGACCTCATCTTACAGGCGAGGGCCTGACTCACAGAGAAGCTCTGTGACGTGCCCGAGGTAGCAATGGGGAATGGATCATAAACCACGGACAATGGGGTTTGCATTTGCAAAGGACTCTTGGACATAAGATCTTAACAGAATTCCTGGCAGAGCTGGGAAAGGAACCTTAGTCCCCGACTCCTCGTTCAGCAGATCCTGGTTTCAGCAGAGTGTTTCTCGGATGCCGCCTCTAGTCCCGGACGTGATTATGTGGGTCCCAAGTAACATGGGAACTACATTTGGCTTCTGTCCAGGACTCTGGAACTGTGGTGCCCAGGCTGTGGGGTCACAGGGAACCCTTGCTTCTCTTCACCAGCTTTAGGACAATGGAATGGAGCTTGGAGAGGCTGGGTTTATTGCATCGTGCAGGCCTTGTCCTGGGGACCTCTTCTGATCATCTTGCACAAGGACTGGGCTGGGACAAGACCCTGAGATGCCCTGAGACATTCAGCCTCCTCATACGAAATTCAAACAAATACCTGATAATGTGTCTAAACCTGATAATGTGCCTCCCATCCATACGTGCTGGACCCAAATAGCTCCTTTCTAGAGATTCTGATTGCAAAAATCCTATATGGATGCAAGGAAGTTGAACTTTTCTCCTTGGCTGGGAGAGGGGCAGGAGGGGGAGGGGGCTTTGCGGTTGGCCTAAGCGCCCTCTTGCTGTGCCTCTTGTGTCCCCCGATCTACCAAGGGGGCCTTGCACGTAGTGGGTGCTCAGCCCCCGTCTTCTAAATTGGGTGAGGTGTGCCCCCTTCCCAGAAGAGGATTGTGTCTAAGCAGTACGGTGTGAGGTGTGGGCAGGGAGTCCGTGCCAGCCCAGCACGGGTGTGTGCGCATGCGCACACACGGAGGGGGCGTGGCGGGGGAATATGTGTGGCCTCAGCAACCTTCCTTAGTTCCAGCTTAAAGGGACAGCAAAAGAAAAACGTGTTATTCCCTCTCCTAATTAACATCCAAGTCTGGGATTTCCACACCTGCCCAGGCGTGGACCGACCCCTGACGCTGACTGTCTCTTGTGGACAAGTCTCCCACAGAAGGATCCACTCCTAGCCCTGAACGGAATGGATAGAATGCTGGGCCTGGAAGCCACCTCTTCACAGAAGATGCAATTCCACAAGGGGATTTTAGAGTTTCCTGACGCAACCCCAGGTAGATGCATCGTATGGGTAATGCTTTCCTACTTAAAAGTGCCCTGGATCTGCTTAACAACTAAAATCGGAGGCAAAAATACACTTAATGAAGGTGTAACACACCACAAAACCATGGCCAGTGGGGTTTGAGTTTGAGGGGAAGTGTATAATTGTGTGTGTTTTAGACATTAAGTTAAGGTAACATGGCCTCACTTGGAAAAATCTGAGGGGAGGAGGGAGAGAACTGTGAAAATACGAGTCCATGCTGGCTGGGAGTTCAACTCCACCCTTGCCAGCTAAGCTTACGCGTTGTTAGTGCCTGCGTACGTTCATTTGTTTTCATTCATTCAATCAAATATTTATTGCGAGGCTGCTTCGTCCTGGACACTTGGTGACACATCCGTTAATTAGACAGATGAGTGCTGCTCTGCGTATTGAAGTCAGTGGGAACAGCGCTTGTATTTTCTGGCTCCCGAATTAAGCTGCACGCTACCCAAGGGCAGGAGGCCAGGCTCTCCCTCCCTGGGCATTTCTTCTACCCATTGCCCTGAACAAGGGTGCCTACAGTGGAAGCTCAGGCACCGGGCCCAACAGGCTCACAAGTGCACACCCTTTCCTCCTACCACCCCCTCTCCTAGAATTCACTCCTGGGCCTCCTGGGTGACCATGGCAGGAAGGGGCCCTGAGAATTTAGCTGTTGATTGAAGCTGACAAGAACTCCAGGTGTTTTCCTCCCACAGTCATTTGCATCTAGTTAGGGGATTCCCAGAGATCAGAGGATGTGTCTCTATCAGTGACTTCGAAGGTTGGAGCTAGAAGAGGCACAGAGGCAGGCAGGCTCCAGCTAGAGGAATGACAGCCTCTGGCAGAGTTTGAAGAAGAATTCCAAGGCAGGAAAGAACTCAAAAGCCATTCGTAATGTCTGCCGTGGGTCAGGCAAAGGAGGGTATTTGAGTCTTGTATTTATAATACCCAAGGCCAATCCAATCCCTTCATTTTACAGATGAGGAAACTGAGACTGGGGCTGTAAATAATGTGCAAGTTAGAGCAGGTCCATTGATAGAACCAGACCCTTCACCCTCCCCATCCCCTCCCCAGTGGCAGTCTAGTCAATCAGTTCTCCTGCCACTTAACCAGGCTTCAAGCACTTCAGAGAAAATGTCTCCCCAAGTCACAGCCATTCTCTTCATCTGTGGGTGAGGTCAGTCCCGATGAAGGGCTCTGTACCATCAGGCACCCTGCTCCTACGTTTCTTTTGGTCCCCGTCATTTCCTCGTAATTGTTTGAGGGCAGTAAAATATAGTGCAACAGAAGCTGAGTCCATACCAGAAATAGCAAGATTGTGGTCAAGGTTGCCTGGATTTTAGCAGTTGGCACCTCAAACCGATCTTCATGTAAATCCTTCCATGCATACCCTACAGATTGGCTTTCTGACATCCCCTAACCCAGTGGCCCAATAAGCACGGGGCTGAGAGCCTGCGGTGTAAGTCAGGATACCAGGTTTTAGTTATGAGACTGTGGGAACATCACTTAATCTTTATGGGCCTCGGCTTCCTCATTATTAATTCAGTTCATCACCAGACATTTATTAAGTACCTTCAGTGGGCTCAGGCACAGGTGTTGCAGAGAGAAAAATATGACAAGGCCATGGACTTTCAAGGGCTTAAAATCTACTGTAATGAATCAGTTAATTAAACAGATAAACGCCCTAATGGGTCCTACGTATCAGCAGAGAGGTCTGAACAGGATAGTCAGAGAAGGGAAGACTTCACGAAGTGGGTGATGCCTGAACCCAGTCTTGGATGGGAGGAGCGTTCATCTAGTTGAAGGGGTGGGATGTGGAGATTGAAGGGATGGAGAGGACACCAAAGGCCAGAAGGAGTGGTATGAGCAAAGACACAGTGGTATGAGAAGAACCAGGGATATTTGTGATGTGCCTGGAGAGAGGATGTGATATGGGTACAGCAAGAGAGCTGAGGCCAGAGATAGGCTGGGTCCCATCACTCAGAGCCTTCACTCTGTCTGAAGGACTGTGGACTCTATTCTCTAGGCCCGTGCTGTCCAACAGCGTAGCCACTGGCCACAGGTGGCTATTGAGCATTTGAAATGTGGCCAGTCCAAATTGAGATGTAAGCGTAAAGCACACAACAGATTTCAAAGACTTTGCGCACACACAAAAGTAGAGATAGTTTTTATATTGATTACATGTTAAAATGATAATATACTGGATATGTTGGGTTAAATCAAATATATTAACTTCACCTGTTCCTTTTTCCTTTTTTTTTAACATAGGCTCAAGAACATTTAAGATTGCATAGGTCACTCTCATATATTTCTATTGGACAGCACTGCTGTAGACAATTGAAAGCATTTTTTACAAATCATTGAAAGTATTTTTTACAAAGCAGGGAGATGTAGATGCGATTTTTGCTTTTAGAATGCTCACTCTGGCTGCAAGTAGAGAAGGAAGACAATTAGAAAATTCTTGTAATAATTGGTGGTGAGCAGTGATAGGGGCCTGAATTAAGGTGAAGGCTGGGAGATGGGAGGCAGATTCTATAGGGTTTGGTGGCAGATTGGATGTAGGGGAGAAGGAAGGGAGGAGTTTCCAGGTTACTAGTTGGGGGACTGGAGACAACGGTGATGCCCCTGAGGATGGAGGACTGAGAAGGAGGTTCATGGAGGAAGCTGATGTGCTCAGTTCTGAACGTGAACTTGAGATGACTGTGGGCCTCTAATTCCAGGGGACAGTTTGAGACCAGAGCTCAGGAGAGGGGTTTGGGCCAGATACTCAGATTTGGGAGTCAGTTTATAAAGGTTAGGTGAGACTCAGGGTGAATAAGATCACCCGGGGAGAGGATGTGAAAGGAAAGAAGCAAGTACCTGGCCGTGGGGAACACCAATACCTGTGGGAGGGAAGGGGAAGAAGACCGAAAAATGCATCCTTATACTGCCTGCCAACACCACCACCCTGTGATTCCTCACCTATGACTCCTCTGCTCCATGCTGAGAGGTCTTTCAGCAGAGACCCTTTTTCATGTGTTGATTTCAGAAGGAAACAAACAAACAAGTCATAGCTAAAGCTGAATGGAGCTATTGATGACTAAGTAAGACGATAAGAAAAATTCTGCCCCAGGTGCATTCTCACTGTATAAAGCTGGTGTGGTGAGGATAAGCTGGTACAATGGCTTTTCAGGGACCGTTTAGTAACAGCATCAGAAGTAGCCATTCTCCTTCCGGGGACTTATTCTAAGAAAATAATCAGAGCTGTACACAGATGCATACGTACAAAAATGTTTAAAGCAGCACTTCTTACAATGCCAGATAAAATGGAGAGCTACCTAAAGGTCCAATTGTGGGAAACTGGCTTCACAAATTAGGATAGATCCATGTGGCAGAATTGCTCCGCATTCAAAATAATGGAGTCAATGTATATTTCTTGACAAAGAAAGATGTTCATGATGTGTTTCATGAAAAAATTAGGGGACTGCAGTGTGATTATCTCTAGTGAGTGGTTGTTTGTCTTCATCATGGTTAAGAGCAAGAGCAAGGCTGCCTGGCTTGTCTGAGCAAGGTTACTCACTGACGTCACCTCGCCACGCCTCAGTGTCCTCTTTTGGAAAGGGGACGATAATAACACCAACCATGGGCAGTGGTAGAAACTAAATGAGTTCATCTCATCCACGTAAAGCACTGAGAACAGGACCTAGCACTTGTGAGACGTTCAATATGTGTTAGCCTTTATTATTATTATTTAATTTAATTTAATTTAATTTAATTTAATTTTGGCTGTGTTGGGTCTTCGTTGCGGTACACAGGCTTCTCATCGCAGTGGCTTCTCTTGTTGTGGAGCATGGGCTCTAGGCACGCGGGCTTCAGTAGTTATGGCACGCGGGCTTAGTAGTTATGGCTCATGGGCTCTGGAGTGCAGGCTCAGTAGTTGTGGCGCATGGGCTTAGTTGCTCCGCGGAATGTGGGATCTTCCCGGACCAGGGATCAAACCTGTGTCCCCTGCATTGGCAGGTGGATTCTTAACCACTGCGCCACCAGGGAAGCCCTTTATTATTATTTTTAAAGACATCTTTATTGAGCTATAATTCACATACCATACAATTCACCCGCTTAAAAATGTACAAGTCAATGGGGTTTAGTCTATTCAAAGAGCTGTGCAACCATCACCCCAGTCAACTTGAGAACATTTTCATTCCCCCAGAAAGAAACTCTGTACCCACCGGAAGTCACTCCCACCCCACCCCTCCACCAGACACCCCAGCAACCAGTAATCTACTTTCTGCCTCTATAGGTTGGCCTATTCTGGGCATTTCATAGAAATAGAATCCTGTAACGTGGTTCTTTTAAACAACAACAACAATCCAACTCATCTCTCTTTTAGCTGGTGTCCCTCCCTTTGGTCAGATTGAATCGCTTGGGAGAGGGACAGCTTTCCCCATATTCCTGTGACTTTCATTTCATTCCTTCAAAGTCTGAGTCAACCCCAGGAGGTTTGTTTCCAGATGCTGGGTTGTGTCTAAGGGACAGAGTACTCTAGACATGTGTGTTGTTTTGAGCAGTGAGGACTTTTCTTCTCTTTTCACACGCCCGGTGTTTGACTACACAGAGGCCCTAACAGCCCTCCCACCCCATACCCCGCCCGCCGCCCTGAGCGTCAGAACCCCTCTCAGACCTGACCAGATAGTCCAAGCCACCCCTGCCTCATTCCCCTCCACCCTCCAGAATCCACATTCCTTATCCCGGAGAGACCTAACTCTGCTTTCGCCCTACACCTTGCTGTCTTTCTTCAAAATCTTTGTTTAAATTGAGGTACGACTTTGATATAGTATATTCCATTCACTTCTAGTGTAAAAATAACTTGCAATATATTAAAAGTAATACAGTCTCACTGCCTTTCTAGAACTATATTTTTATTTCAACACACCACTCCTTGGTGTTTGTCCATATGCACATGTGCTTTTAAAAATAAATGCAATTATAATGAACCAACAATTTGCCAACAACTATTTTTTTTTAGGGCCACATTGTAAATTGAACACTGGGCTGAGGGAGATCCTGGGTCTGAGCCAAGGCCACATTTGTGACTCTTATTATCCCAGAAAATAGGAAAGAGCAAATAAAGTGACCTCTACAAACGTACAAGGTGCAAAGACGAAGACACAAAAACACATGAACCGAGGGAGAAAATTCACACAATGTGTATCCATTTCTCTTAAACATATGGGGCTGGACTCTGAAATAATGTGATCTGAACAAGACAGATCTCAGAGGCACGGGCAGACAGAGACATCTAACACACATACACACACACACACACACACACACACACACACCCCTGAATCTCAACAACACCTCTGTACACAGAGAGAGTGACCAACACACCAGGACATACACAGATGGTATAGTCAAGCATACATGCACTCACACACACAACTCTACACCTACCGGGATCCTATCCTGGTCCCTGACTCCCAGGCCTGCAATTTCTGAATGCTGGGAAGGAGCTCCTGCAGAAGAACTCAAAATAGCTCTGTGAACCCTGCCCTGGGCTCCAACCGCCTGCCCACAGGCCCATCCTGTCCTCCCCCGCAGCCCTGGCCCCGTGCCTTGGTCTGCACACAGCGGCGGTTGGCTATGCCTACCCCCAAGTCCAATCCCCTGCCCCAAATCTCCTCGAGTCAGAACTGGTCTCTCGCCTTACCTTCCTTGGACAGTATCTGCACCCGGCTCCTTCTGTCTCAGCCCCCTTCTCCCAGGGACAGTCTGTAATCAACCCCAGGAACCTGCTGGGCTGGCAGTCAGGGGTCAGCCGTCCAGTCTGGACAACAGCAACTTAAATTCCTGAGTCTCTGGTCCCTCCTCTGCGAAGCAGCAACCATAGCAACCATCTTTTGGGGACTGAGAACTTCAAACAAGACCCTATCCTTGGAGTCCTGGCCCAGAGCCTGGCATAGAGCAGACCTGCAAAGGGTATTGTTCCCCCAGCCCTCAGTTCCCTAAGCTGTCAGGTGGGGGCAGTGTCTGAGCCTGCATGGTCCTAGGGGTGGCCCTGAGGCAGGCGTTTTAAATGATTTTGACTGGGTTCTCCAAATATGAGATATCACCATCACTGCGTTGGAAGGTGCTAGAAACTAAAAGGCTCTGTCTTTTGAGCAAGCTAGAGAATAGTTAGTATATTGACTACCATGTGCTGAGCACGTTGTACTATTGCAGCTCTGCAGCAGAGGGTGAAGTTAACATACTCCTCAGTACCACGCAGTACTCCATCATTACAGGTTCACAGATCCATTTATTTATTTTCCCCCTTTAGCCTCCTCTCCAGTTCTCGTATGCCCACCCTCAAACACTTATTTTGTTGTGTTCAATGTATATTTTTTCTCTCTCTCTCTCTATTTTTTATTGTGATAAAATATAGATAACATAACATTTATCATTTTAACCATGTTTAAGTGTACAGTTCTATGGCATTAAGTACATTCACGTGGTTGTACATTCATCACCACCATCATCTCCAGAATTTTTCATCTTCCCCATCTCAATCCCCATACCCATTAAACACTTACTTCCCCTCCTTCCCTCCCCCCAGTCCCTGGCAAGCACCATTCTACTTTTTGTCTCAGTGAATTTGACAGTTCTAGGTACCTCACGTAAATGGAATCATATGGTATTTGTCCTTTTGTGACTAGCTTATTTCACTTTGCACA
This sequence comes from Grampus griseus, assembly GCF_964374135.1. Lineage (NCBI taxonomy): Eukaryota > Metazoa > Chordata > Mammalia > Artiodactyla > Delphinidae > Grampus > Grampus griseus. The sequence continues at coordinate 109,966,609 of NC_139018.1, forward strand.
AGGCCTTCAAGTTTCATCCATGTTGTAGCATATGACAGGATCTCCTTCCTTGTTAAGGCTGAATAATATTCTACAGTATGTATATACTGTATTTTGCTCATGCATTCACTAGAGTTACTTCCACCTCTTGGCTATCAAGAATAACGCTGCTGGGCTTCCCTGGTGGCGCAGTGGTTGGGAGTCTGCCTGCCGATGCAGGGGACACGGGTTCGTGCCCCGGTCCGGGAAGATCCCACATGCCGCGGAGTGGCTGGGCCCATGAGCCATGGCCGCTGAGCCTGCGCGTCCGGAGCCTGTGCTCCGCAACGGGAGAGGCCACAACAGTGAGAGGCCCGTGTACAGCAAAAAAAACCCAAAACAAAACAAACAACAACAAAAAAAGAATAACGCTGCTGTGAACATGGCTGTATAAATACCTGAGTCCCTGCTTTCACTTCTTTAGGGTATATGCCCAGAAATGGAATTATTAGATCAAGTGTTAATTCCATGTTTAATTTTTTGAGGAACCGCCCTACCATTTTCACAGGACTGCACCGTTTTACATTCCCACCAGCAATGCCCAAGGGTCCCAATTTCTCCACATCTTCACCAACACTTGCTATTTTCTCTTTTTTTGATAATATCCATCCTAATGTGTGTGAGGTGATTCAATATTTATCTTGTTTGTATGACTTCTTTCAAAATATATACAGTTGTTTTGTGTCTATGTAATTTTTTACATAAGTAGCATTGTGTTATTTGTTTCATTCTGTGTTACTGTCTTCACCTAGAACTGTTTTTAAGGTCCAACCATTTGTCTCATGTACGCAGAACACACTGCTTCTAACTTGTGCACAGTACTCTACGCAGAGCACCAGCCATGTGTATTGAAAATGTTCTATGTGCTTTTAGAAAGCTCTCTACATGGTTATTTGAGTCCTTCCAGCAATCCTAAGAGGTAGATGTTGTTATTACTCCCATTATATGGATGAGGAAACTGACGCACAGAGTTAAGGGACTTGCTTGAAGTCACACAGCTGGAAACGGGAGACTAGACATTTTAACTCAAGTCCGTCTGGTGCCACAGGAGAGCTCACGTGTGTAAAGTGCTAGAAAGAGCTAAAAAATGGGGGCTGACTGCAGACAGAGGCTCTCTCTCGGGTGAGGGCCCTTTGATGAAAGTTCTAGTCCTGACTAGATCCTGACTTATCTGCAGGTTGTGAATGCCCTCCCTTCACCAGATGTCACTTTATGTTTGTGTAAAATGAAGACAGAACAATTTTCTTGCTCTTTCTAGATTCACCACTTATTGATTATTTATTTATTTAAATAGAACTTTATTGGAGTATAATTGCTTCACTCACTTATTGATTAAACACCCTTTAGCTGCTGGAAAAATCATCAGAATTGAAGGCAGGTGTTTGTTTCTTTCCAGTGTTCCACCTGGGAGCCACTCCAAATACATGAAAACCTTTTGGCAAATCCGCTTGTGAGGCTCCTCCCTCATAGGACTAACTATTTCCAGGAAAACAGAGGCTCTGCCTCTGGCCCTATCCCACCTCTCTTGAACTTTGCACTTACCGTGATGAAAAATTAACCGGGCTAACATGTCCCTTCCAAGGACAACCTCTGCAGAAGCCAGCCTGGCTGGGCCCCAGGAGACCAGGCACCAGAACAGAGTTTCTATCCATCTGGAGCCACCCACCCACTCACTGCCCAAAGTCAAGGGAGCATGTGGGGTCCTCCTGGCACCCGGAGGAATCTAATCCTTAGCCCTCCTCACTGCTTTGTGAAACTGGGCTGATTTCCCCAACTCTTCTTGTGGAGAAACGGAGGCCAGAGAAGAAAGAACCAGCCCAGAAACGGTGCTTGCTGGCTTTGTAACGTGGGTCCAGCGCTGTTTTCTTCACGTACAGCTGTCCCTGTCCCATGATATGAAGGAAGCGCAGGAAAGCATGTTTCAGCCACACTAGCTGCTGACACGTTACTGCCTCCCCTCAGGAAAATGAGAGGGCGGAACCGGGGGCCCTTTCCATGTCACAGTTCAGAGGCTTAGGGACGCGCTAGGTCCTTCCACTACATGCAATCCTCAGATCTCTCTCGGGCTCCTTACCTCCACAGCACACATTGCACTTCACCATACACGGCTTCTGCCTGTGTAAAATGAGGGCCTTGCACCGAAGGGGAACAATTTTAATGCTCTTTCTACATTCGTAGTTGTGTGCTGCATTCTTACAGCTGAGAGAACAGACGCTCAGTGGAGAGAAGGGATGAAGAGAGCCAGGATCGAAAGCCAGGTCAGTCATTGATGAAGCTTGAGGTCCTTTAGCTCGATCTGACTGCCCCTCAACAGTGGGACCTGCCTCATTCGATGTTCAGGTTAAAATGAATGTTTTACTGGGATGACGGCAAGGGCCCCTTTCCTGCGGGCACACACCTCCTACCCCTTGGTGCTTCTCTGGGCCGTGCGCTCCTGAGGTTAGGGACCTTCATCTTTCATTTCAGCATCCCAGAAATGAGTAGGATGGCAACACGGAGGTACTCCGTAGATGTGCATGTCTAACCGAAACCTGCTCCCCCCCCCGCACGACTCTCCATGGCACTAATGGTGGCCCCAAGGGGTGGTTCTATTCCTTTACAGCATTCGACTGTTTGCAAAGCTTTCCACGTTGTATTCCCACAACCACTGTAGGAGACTGAGAGGAAAGCTATCTCTAGCTCCATTTTACAGGTGAGCAAACATTTCTTCTAGTATCACAATAGTGCACCTGTGTAAAGAACTTTTGTTTTGCAAAGAGCTCCATCTGTGGTGTCACCTTCACCCTCCACGACTCTATAAGGCAGCTAGCTGGGTGCAGTGGCAAGAATGTGGACTGAGGCCTCCCAAAGCATGGGGATGAGATCCCAGCTCTGCTGCTAGGGCTCTCGAGTACTTATTATAATCTCTGTGCCTCAGGTGCTTTATCTGTAAATGGGAGACGTAGGGACATCTACCCCAAGAGCCATTGTGAAGGTGAAACCAGCGGACAGCACTCAGGCTACCTGGAATGAAGAAAGCCATCAATAAACGTTGATCGCCTTTCTCCCTTCTCTTTTTTGATGAGGGCTGGCAGGAAGGGAGTGAAACCGGATTACAGTGGCTGCTGGTTAGCCCGAGGACCAGCCAGGAACGGGAACCAGGTCATTAAGCCCCAGCTGGGGTTCAGGGATTCTCCTTTAAGGTCCAAGCAGGCGGGGAGTTAGAAGGAGGGGAGGGCGAGAAGCCCAGCGCTCAGCCCCAGCAGCTGACAGGCTTGTGAGAGGCCATTCTCTCCTACCAGGCAGGGACCCCTGCCGTTTCTGGGCTGACTTTGTGGATTAGGCCACACCTCACAGGGCTTTGTAACTCCCCACCCGCTAGAGGGTTTGCAGATAACTTCTTTCTCACCACGGGGGTTTCCTGCTGTTAAAAACAAACAAAGCCTAGAGGGCTGGTAGGGGGAGGGGCAGCAGGAGAAAGGCCCTGGGGGCCTGGGGTTACTCCTGAAAGCAGCTGAGTGAGGGGTTTGTGGGCAGATTCCCCTGAAGTGTGCTGGTAGGGAGAAAAACCCCAGAGCTCCCCCAATATCCCGGTGTTCCTTTGCTTCCCACCAAAACTAATTTGGAATACATAAGGTTCCCCAATACTGCCCTTTTGCCCCACTTTTTGCGAGTTTACAGCTTTGAAAACAAAGCTCTCTCTCCTATTTATTGGGTGTCGAATTTCGGATCTTTCTTTATCATAAGATTCCAACACCCTGTAATGAAACCTTTCCTCCAAAGATAAGTTCTAAAGCGCCCCCATTCATTTCTTCCTGAACTCAACAGATGTCTTTGAGGCCCATTTTCTGCCGGGCACTTGGTTCCCAAGGCCCAGGGGACCCCCTGGCTCCAGCTATTATCAGGGAGTCACTGGGGTCCCCAAATCTCCACTTCTGAGAGCCTCTCACTAATCCCTCTTTCGCACGGTCTCGGGGCTCTAAGCCGGTATGATCTCACCGGTGCGAGAATAAAAACAGCCCTAGAGTCACCGGCGCCGCCAAGGCCCCTGACCGGGATCGGCGCGCCCGCGTCTCGGTGCGCGCCCCAACTTCCTGGGCCTAAGCCTTCCGCGCGCCCTCTCTCGGACCGGGGTCCTCCCGGGGGTGCACCGCCAGCCTGCGGCCGGACGGCGCTCGTTCGTGCGAGTCTAACGCTCTCGGGCCCGCCACTCCAACTGAGCTTCCTGAGTGTGGGTTCCGAGAGCAGACGCCACGGCCCGAGCCCGGCCCTCCAGCCTGGGGCCCCTCTCGCCGCTCCTTTCCCACGACTTCCTCCTGGCGCCCGCCGGCCTTCAGGTCGGGGCCGCGCGGGGTCCCGCGCGCTCCAGCCCGGGCCGCCGCTGTCCCCGGACGCCCACGTGGGCGTGCTCCGCTCCGGGCGGGGGAAGGCCGGGCGCCCTCCCGGAGGCGGGGGGCGGGCAGGGCGCCCGCGGGAGGAGGCGGCAGGGCGCGGGGGAGAAGGCGGGGAGCCCCGGCGGCAAGGGGGCGGTGACAGCGCTTGGAAAGGAGGCTGCACGCGGATTTGCATGAAACACAGACTGGCAGCGGGCGGGAGCGGGAGCGCGGCGCAAACCCGGGGCCGGCCCAGCGAGCGAGCGAGCGAGCCGGGAAGGAGGAGGGCAGTGGGAGGCGAGGCTACCGAGGCGGAGGGATCTGCGCATCAAAGCGAGCGAGGCGAGCAAAGTTTGGCTGGGAGTTGGACTCTCCTTCCTGGAGGCGGCACCCAAACAGCCACCCCGTGCGGAAACCCAAACTTTCTGCTGCCACTCCGAGCCCCGCGGCCGCCGTCTCCGCCCCGCGTCCGGGGCCTTCCCGATCCCGCGCCTCTGCTGCCTGCCCGCCCGCCGCCCCTCCGCCCTTCTCTCCGCCTTGGGAGCCGCCCGGGGCGCAGGGCCGCGCGCCGAGCCCCGCCGGCTGCAGCGCCGCGGCCCGGCCGGGAGCACCGGCCAAGTTCGCCGAGAGTTGAGGCGAAGTTTGGGCGGCCGCTGCCTTCCCCGGCCGAGCACCCCGCTGCGCCCCCGGCGTCCCGCCGCACCCAGCCCCGCCGGGGGCGCTCCTCGCCGCCCGCGCGCCCTCCCCAGCCATGTCGTCCATCCTGCCTTTCACCCCCCCGATCGTGAAGCGCCTGCTGGGCTGGAAGAAGGGCGAGCAGAACGGGCAGGAGGAGAAGTGGTGCGAGAAGGCGGTCAAGAGTTTGGTCAAGAAGCTCAAGAAGACGGGGCAGCTGGACGAGCTGGAGAAGGCCATCACCACGCAGAACGTCAACACCAAGTGCATCACCATCCCCAGGTGGGGGCCCGAGGGACGCTGGGACGCGCCCGTCCAGCCCCCTGGCGTGGCGAGGACGGCCTGGTGGGATAGGAGCGGGAGGGATAGCGTGTGTGTGTGTGTGTGTGTGTGTGTGTGTGTGTGTGCGCGCGCGCGCGCGCGCGTAAGGGGGGTGGGAACGTGGGCAGGAAGGGGGTGGGGGGGACCCCAAACAAAACCTTCTCTATATTTGCAAAGATTCAGAGCTTGGGGCTTCCACGCGGCACTCGCGCTCCTAGTCCTCGCATTCGCTTTTCACCTCCGGGAAAGGGGTGCTGCAGGAATCGGCCGCCCCCACGCCGGGGAGCTGCGGGCTAGAACTTGAGGCCCGCTTTGTTCAGCTCCGCTGGCCGGAGCCCCTCCTCCGCCGCCGCCTCCCGCCCCCGCGGCCCGCGCTCGTGGAGGTGGTGGTGTCTCTCCCTTTCTTTTCTTCATTCCTGTCCCCCTACTTCTTTCCTCCTCGACAGGAATGCAGTCCGTACAGCTGGGGCTGTGGGTGAGGAGCGGGAGCCTCGTGATTGACAGATTCCTTCTTCATTCTCTCTTTGCCTTCGGGATTAGCATTTTTATCGAGTATTTTTAGATTCGGTTGTGCCAATCTCCCGCCCCCTCCGCACACACGCACTTTTAGTTGCAGTGCAGGGCTCTGGCTTTCAGATGAGAGAGTTAAGTGGCAGAGAGTGGGGTCCTGTCCTCCACCTCCCCTGACTGTTTTTTGCCCACCTTTCAGTCTGAGATTGCGGGTGGATGCCCAAAGGACGGGGCTCAGAGCTGAGATAACAACACGCACCCCAAAGTGGGCCTCGCATCGGCCCTCGCATTCCTACAGAGCCCTCCTTCCCAAAGCGCTTTGCCATCTGTCTGGATCTCCTTTATCCTCCACTTCGCGCCAGCTAGGTCAGGCGGGAGCTCACAGATGGCTGGTAGAAGGGGTCAGTGACTTCACTCCCCACGGCCTTCTCTTAGCTGAGGTGTGCCAGGCTGGGAATTGGGGTGTCTTGGGGGGGCACCTTAGCCTCCTGTTCCCTCCCTCTCAGCCCCCTTTAAAAGTCTTATTCTGAAGCAAGGGAGAGTTTGTGTGTGTGAGTAGGGGATGTTCTTGGGGTTCCAGGCTGCAGAGCAATGAGCAGAGGGTCCCCAAGGCCAGAGCCCCACAGAAATTGTCATCCTTGCTGCTGGGCCAGGAGTAGACTCCATCCTTGGCCACCTGCTTGGGGCAGCTGTACGAGGGCTGCCATCCGTGTCAGGCAGGCACAAAGCAACATCTGTCCACGGGAACCCAGGCCTCCTCTGGAAATAAATGCCACATATGGTGGGAGTGCTGACTTGAAAAATAATAATTTTTTTCAAAACTGGGTGGATCCAGTCCATAAAGCGGGAGGGAAGGCAGTGTGCCGCCCGGGAAGTGTGTTCTGGGTGTGTGATCGGGAGCCAGAATTGACTTCACAGGAGGTGGTGTGATGTGACGGTCAGTGAGCCCTAGGTCCCGGTCCCAGCCCTAGTTCTTCATTTTTCCTTATTCCTTTGGGTGAAGGGTGGGGAGTAGGGTGAATGAATGTCATACTTCTCCAGCCTGGGGAAGGCTTTGCAAAACCTGCCTTCTTACCTGCCTGCGTACATCGAGGACAAGTGCTTTATGTTTTGAAACAGGAAAAAAAAAAAAAGCTATCAATTATAAAAGGAGCAGCTGTGTAAAGTGTTTCACAGTTTACAAAGGACTTTCACATGCTTTTATGAGATCAAGAAAAAGAAACTCCTGGAAAATAGATCAGGTAATTAGGCCTAAGATTTATCCCACGTTTAATGTTGAGAAACCTAGGGAGGAGAGAGGTGAAAAGGGCTCGGCCTAGCAAACACGCAGTTCTGACCAAATGTGCATCTTCTGCTGGCCCAGGCTGCTCCTCCCTTTGAAGGTTCTGAATACATTCCTTGCTGCCGGCTCGAGCAGTGTTAACCAGGGGGATTGGGCCCCACGGATCTTTGTTGGTAAGGTCGCCAGTGTTCAGTCTTTGGGCTGGTGACAGCCTGGAGGAGAGGCCTGGCAAGGTAGGAGTTTGCCCTCTGGGGAAGCATAGCTACGGCCTGCCTTTTCCAAAGTCCTGCGCAGCCTGAGGCATATGAACGCTTTGGGTGTCTCTGAGAGTTCAAGTTAACTTGGCCTTCTCATGACTCTGTTAGGACTGGGCCATCTTCTTCTACTTGCCTGGCGAGGACCTAATGCTAAGGCAGATTTTTTTCCATCTTTTTCAGTTAGGGAAACCCAGTTCCTTGGGCGGATCCAGACAAAGTGGATTTCCATCCCTGGATTTTGTGCCCACGCCTCTGGGTCACCTTGTCTCCCTTGGCAACAGCTACTGCTGTTTTTGGTCGTGGGCAGAGAACTAAAGGCCACATCTTGGGGAGGTAGCTAGCTGGCCTCACACTGGTGATATCGGTGTGTCTCAGCCCTGTAGGCTGTGGGGTTTCTTGTCAAATTGTCTGTTCTGTCCTCACTGCCTTTTATAACTAGGGCTTTGGAAAGTTGACAAAAGGAAATGTTGAACCTAGTTATCCCACAGGGTGTGTGGGGTGGGGCACTGGGTACTTAAAAATACTCTGCGAGGTCTGGACCTTGGGGTGTAAGGAGCCCTCAGTCTAAGGAGATTTTAACAAGCCTATTTTGGCTGATACGAAATCTTGAGCAGCAGCAGCTCCATGGGGCGATTAGAGCTGGATACTAGGGTCCCCCAGAACACACACTTGCTTCTGTCACCCCGGCTCTAACCTGTCTCAGTGATCAAGAGAGCTGGAGTGGTACAGGCTCACTGGTGTCAAGAATGTCAAAGAGACCGGTGCCAAGACAGTGGTAAGAGCCTGATTTAGATACACCAACAGAGGGGCTCTCAGGGCACTCTGAGGTCTGGCAGGATGGGCAGAACTTTGGCAAGCTGTGTAACAGCATCCTACTTGTCACCTAGTTGCGTACCTGAGTACAGCTGCGGGTATCTTCCTGGCCAGTGTATAAGAATGGAGTTATCGCATTTGCTACCAAGAGGTAGAGAAGGTGTGTGTAGGTTATGTCAGTGATAAGGAGCCAGGTGCACTTCAAGACGACTGTTCTGATGGACGCTGATAACGTGTGTTTCCACCGATGGGACCCATGACTTGGCCCACTTGTTGAGAGCTGGACCAAACTTAGGCCTGGTTTGTTTGGAGGGAAATTGGGGCTTTCTTGCGTCGGAGCACCAGGTCCAGAGAAAAGGGGGAGGATTAAGCCAGACCCCAGGTCTGACACACACCCTCTCCTCCCTTTCTGTGCATCTGTTCTTTCGGTACAACCTCTTCCTGTTATCTACCTGGACTTTGCCAGGCTGCTCTCACCCTGGGGAGAAAGGGGAATGATCCCCATCTCTAACACTCCTTTCTCGGGCTTCTGGGGACAGACCGAGGGTGTAGGAGGGGCGTCTTTAATACCGTCTCCATCTCAGCGTCTCCTGTCCTCCTCCTCTCTCAGCTGCTGCTCAGAGCACCATTCTTCTGTGGCCTGTTGGAAGCAAGCTCACCTGCTTGCACACATCCTCTCCTTTCTCTTGTTAACCTTGATTAGGGGAGCTCCGCACAAGGGCTGGGATGAGGAGGGTTCTGCGGGACACCGGGTAGTTGGCTGTGGGGCTGGCTCAGAGGTATGGCCAAACCTAGGAGCCACTCGACGTTCCCTTGACATTTGGAACCTTGGAACTTGCTGCTCACACCCAGGAGTTGAATGTGTGGGCCGCTGCATGTTGCAGACAGCCCGTTGCTCACACTTCCTCATCGAATGTTACAGGATTGGATTTTGTGGATTCATTGATAGGTGTTAGCCCCTCCCATGTCTGAGTCAGTATTCCAGGAAGTGGAGGAGGATGCAGAGATAAATTGGAGATGGTCCCTGCCTGTGAGGAGCTTACACTTCAGTAAGGGAAACAGCAATAAGGCATTGAGTGTCTATTTCTTCCTTATTCCCAGCCATCAGAAGAAGTATGAGCTCTAGAATGGAGTGATATTTTTGGGGGGCAGGGGGGATTATGATGTGTTTTTTAAATACTACAGAGGTCACTGTGTTAGAAAACAAAATAATGACAGCCATCTGTTTTCTCCAGAAAAAGCACAGAAATCAGGTCCTGTATCTTGCCATTTTAATACCTGGATGGATTTAGCAGTTCACTTAATGTCTCAGAGCCTTCGTGCCGGCACCTGTAAAATCAGGAGGAGGTAAAGCCTGTGGAAGTGTTTGGTAAACCAGAGAGTTTGACAGATGTGTTATGTTTAGACCTCTGTGTGTATCATTCATTCATTGACTAAAGTATTCAGTCATTTATTAAATACCTACTGTGATGAGCAGGGCAGGGTGCCTATTCTCAAGGGGCTCCCTATCTAGAGTGGGAGACAGACTTGCCCAAAATACAGGCCATGAGCTGCAGCCAAGGGATGTACAGAATGCCCAGGGATGAGGGGGACAGACCGTTAATTCTGTGGGAGGAGGTGGGGAGAGGAGGGAGGAGTCCCTGTGAGGTGGAAAACCACGAGGACAGAAGTTATTATCCAAAGGACGTTCCTGGACTGTAGTACGATCATACGAACTTTTGGGTTCATGGTGATCGTTGCCTACAAGACCGAGGATGTCTTTATCTTCTTTATCTTCCTTCTCTCCCTAAACGGAGCACTGCTATGAATTTGTTACCTCCTAGCTCGCACCGAACTAGCGACTAGTGACTTGTGTTCAGTATTTTATGCCACTGTAAAGTGTCCTCGCTTTGAAGTAAAGAGTCATTAGTATTGCAAACCTGAAATTCAGGTTTCCTTGGTGGAAACAGTGACTTTAGACATATGAGCTCAGAATATAACGGATCATGTCGATAAGAAGTGGACAACTTGGAGGTGATGTTGGATCCTCAGAATTTCAGACTTTTGGTGTGACCTAGCTTTTCATTTCTCTGGTTAACACTCGCTGAAAGTAAATCCTATAAACCTGAGTTTCTATATGGACATAAGAGCTTTTAATAATGTATTTTAAGAAGTCTTTGCAAGGATGTAAAGTGTCAAATGACAATTCTAATAATAGAAAAAGTCAAGGAATACAGTAGTCATACCGTTCTGATGAGAAATGCAAGCAGCCGATGGCATTGAGAGAATGGCTTGAGCTTATCCCATCAGCAATCCACTTAAAATGAGTTTGAAAAATAAATATTGGTTCAATAATGTAAATTTGTAATTGCTGGAAATAAAATTAACACGATTTAATGGACTGAGCAACTGTGAATTTTCACTTGTTCACTTATTGGGAGGTTTCTAAATGCCATTGGATGCACAATACAGCCGTGTCTCTGCATGAGCTCCTTTATGAATAGGACCAAGTAGCGCTTGCTTCATTTATTTATTTTTATTGAAGTATAGTTGATTTACAGTGTTGTGTTAGTTTCAGGTGTACAGCACAGTGATTCAGTTATATATAACATATATATATATATTCTTTTTCAGTTTCTTTTCCCTTATAGATTATTAGAAAATATTGACTGTAGTTCTCTCTGCTATACTGTAGGTCCTTGTTGGTTATCTATTTTATAAACAGCAGTGTGAATGTTAATCCCAAACTCCTAACTTGTCCCTTCCCGCCAACCCCCTTCCCCCTTTGGTAACCGTAAGTTTGTTTTCTATGTCTGTGGGTCTATTTCTGTTTTGTATATAAGTTCATTTGTATCTTTTTTTTTTTTTTTTTTTAAGATATAAGCGCTATCACATGACATTTGTCTTTCTCTGTCTGACTTTACTTCACTTAGTCTGATTAATCTCTAGGTCCATCTATGTTGCAAGCAGCGCTTGCTTTAAAACTTGAAGTCCAACTCTATTCCTTTACCTATTCTCCCACCTTCTTTATTCACCCGTCCCCCAGCCTCCTTGAAGCTCTCTAAAGTGGAGTGCAGCTTTCTCAATCAACAAGGCTCATGAATAGTCCTAATTAACTTTGTCCTTGTCTCCTTTGATGTATTGACATATTTAAAAGAAACCAAAACCCACCGTGCCCCCTTCCCCAAATCTATGTCTGGTAGTACCAGTCTGCTGGGAAGGGAACTGCCTAGAAAGGCTGCCGGTGAAGGGGCCTGGGAGACTTACCAGCCTTTTGCAGATGCGAATGTCCTGTGCAGTGCCAGATGAGACTAGCTCTTCCCCAGGAGGGCTGGGCATCATCTGTTGACCACTTCAGTCTCCCCATCTTCAAGGGCGGTGGTTCCTGGAAACGGTTGGAAATTGCCATATTAAACCCACCCTGCAGAAGTCTGGTTTCTAATTTTACTGTATTCCAGGTTTTAGAACAAAGATCCGAGAGAACTTGTCCAATTCATGTTTATGCTTTCCTTCAGTGCACCTACTGGGTGCCCAAACCTGCTCCAGGTAGCAGGGCCCCACCAGTGAATGAGGCAGACGCCCGATTCTGCCCTCCCGTAGCCTCTGGTCCACTGGCTGCTCAACAAGAGTCCTTTGGAATTGTAGTAATCATGTATGTGTTCACTCTGGTTAACTCGTAAGTACTGTTTTCTTAATGCCAGAGAACCAAATCCCCCAAGCTCTGCAGTTTATTGAGTCCGGATGAGGGGTGTGTGTGTGTGTGTGTGTGTGCGTGTGTGTGTGTGTGTGTGTGTGTGTGTGTAACATTATTCTTTGTTTTGACTTAATTAACAGTTTTAGAAATAACAAATCTAGATCACAAGTCACACTGTCTGCAGTGATTATCTGAGGCCTCAGCTGTAAACAGCAACCTGCCACCATGGCACACTGCTACAGAGTGTTTTGACGGAGAGACTTGGTTTAAAACGAAAACATGGTAGAAGCCTATTAATGAAGAAGTTTTGCTAATGCTGGACTAGGCTGAAGTTTGTGTCGCAGGCCTTTTCTCCCCATAAATGTGGTCAGAGAAATATTAGTCATAAACAAACTTTGGGGAGTCATTTTGGAGGCAGGAGTCAACAGACCTGAGGAGGTTCTAGACTTAAGCTCTGTTTCTAATCAGCTGTGTCACCTGGGCCAATTCACTTACCATCTCTGGGCCTCAGATGTTCTCAACTGGAAAATGGGCTCAATGAGCTCTATCAGAGGATCTTTCTAACTCTAAAGTGGTTTTCATGCAGGCCTTTTAGAAGCTCCCCTTTGCAAGCATCCAGTTGATCACTGAATCACAGATCTTTCTTGATGAATATCCCAAGGCCCTATGAATTTCTATAGTTGAAAGTAATAAAACTATAATTCAGCCTTTAATGTTGGTTATTTTCCCCCTCTGCCCTCCTTGCCTCTCCCTCACCCTGTGAGTCTAAATCAGTGAAATATAACTACAAAGGAAAATAAAAATAACTGAATAGGAGGGTAATGAAGTGAAGGCTGTGTGCCTTGAGATGCAGTGAGCAATTTTTCTTCTTTTGTTGCTATTTTTGGCTATTCTCAGAGCAGGAAGTTTACTTAAACTAATGACCACAATTGCCTAAAAATGGTGAAATGTGAGAGGTAGGCATTATAGAGGATACCTGTGGAAAATGTTTGCTCATATGTCAGGGTTTACCCAGGAAGCTTCCTTTATTTATTTTCAAGCACCTATATAAAGAAAGGCTGTACTCGATTGTGTAAGCGTGCACCTCTTGTGGGGCGGCGTGGAGGTTACAAGTTGAAACCCCAGCTAGGAAATGAAAAGTGAGTTTCCCCCGAAATAGTACTTTTTCTGTATCACATGGCTCTCCCTGATTACATCTGGCAAGTTTTTCTCCTGACAGCTTTGCTGGGAGTTAGGACTAGGGGGTTGTTTAAGAAACCCTGGGTCAAGGTTTGCCTTTGAAACCTACAGCGTTATCAGTCTGGTGGCTTTCCCTGCTAACTCTTGCATCACAGACTGCCAGGCCAAGTTGTAGCTCTGAGGTGTCACCGTTTTGTTTTTTTTTTTTTTCCTTTGAGACTGGACTTTTGAAAATAGTAATGCTTTTTGGGTGTGTGTTTTCTAAAGGTCTGTTTTTACGCTGTCACAGCTCAAAAATGCCAAAAGGCATTTTTTCCTTAAAAAATCACCTCTGGGCTAAGCCCAAATGTGGAGTAATGGACCCAGAAAGGACTTTTTGAGTAGTTACAAGTGGCTGAAAGCAGGCACTGGTGATGGAAGTTTGGGTTTTTTCCTTTTGCTTCAAATGTGCCCCATTGTAAACTTTCCTGCATCCTCATGGAATTCAGACTTGAGGTGAGCCTTATTTCTCTGTGTGCCTGGAAGGGCAGGGTGAGTGAGCTTGTTTTGCTACCTCTTTAAATGTTTTGTGTAGCCATTTATCTCTACCCAAAGAGAGTCTTAAAACATTGCTTGGGGAACAGGAGTGGGGGGTGTGGGTGGGCTGGAAGAGCAGAGTCATCAAGGGAAAACAAAGGGCCCTGGAGTCTGACAGACCGGAGTTTGAGTTGGCCCGTTACTGGCTATGTGACAGCCTTGGGGACATCTGCTTCCATTGATTAAGCTCCATTTGCCTCATCTGTATAATGGGCATGGGCCCACTTACCTCCTGTAAGTCAACGCAAATGAGATAAGAGAGAGCAAGTACTTGATTGATAGCTTGTGGCTCACAGCACATAGTAGGTGCTTCGTAAACACTCATTTTTCCCTTTCAAGGGGGAAATCTGACTGATGGTGTCAGTAGATTCCAGTAAGGGCCCCCCCACCCCCGACACACTTGTTCTCAGGGCTCGCTGTTTGGAGAACATGGGTTGATGTAGTGAGAGGACCTTCCTCTAGCAGGTGCGCACCAAGCGGCCACAGCCACACCACTTGTTGGTTTACGGCTTGGAAGGCTATTGAAAGACAATTCATACTCTTCGGTGGTTCTCCCCTCCTCCATCATCATTTTAAAAATTGTTTGGCTGACTAAAAATAATAGTATTGAAAATAAACTTTGATGAATCAGTGCTCCTGGGGTGGGGGGTATAAGATCCTGAAGAAGAAACACCGTGACTCACAGGCTCGTCACCGATAGCCTGCCCTTCCGTGTGTGCAAGTGCGTGATGTTTATTGTTGCTGGTGTGTTTCTGAGGCCTGGTTGGAAAGCAGTTTCAGCTCCAAGTACCCCCTCACCAGTTGGCTTGGTTGTCAGGTGAGATTGTTCGGTGCCAGAAGCTCACGGCTCCAGGATAACCCAGATGTGGATGGCGGTACCGTGGGCTGCTCCTCGAGGGGGGCCAGAGGGCTCTCACACTTAGTAGGCCATGCTTTGGACATCCTTTTGGATGTGGTACTTTACATGGGGCAGAGCTGCAGGGCCCAGGGATGGCCCACGTAGAGTCTGCACTTCCTCCTTCCAGACTGTATGCTGGGTCCCGACCCTTCAGTTCCCTGCCCACACGGTCTCAAGCCTGCTTGCAGGCCCATCTGCCTAAGGAAGGGCAGACTGCATCGGCCGTGGACCGTGTGTGCACCCGTGGGCCCCAGGCTGACAAGGTGGGCAGGGCCGGGAGATGGAGGGATTGGATGGAATTCAGACTCGGGGTGTCTGCATGGGTGTCCATGAAGCCCCTCTAAGTGTGGGGTGATGCTGGGGATGGCCAGCTCTCCCCGAGTGTCTGCATCCCACTGTAAAACCGAGGGGTCAGAGAACTCTGAATTCAAACGCGGCCTCCCAGGTTGTATCAAGGTATTTGTCAATATGATAGAACATGTTCTATTTATCAGTCTGTTATCTTGATTTCTGTCTTTTAAATTTAAACATGACATATCCTATGTGGGCCTTCGTAGGTCCTCTTGCTCTGGGACCCATTGATGGTGAGGCAGGCCTGTTTTTAGCACCCTCCTCTCAGTTATGTAGCCACAACTGGGGCCCCGCTCAGGTGGCACCATTATATGGGCAGGATTGTGGGTACTTCTATAGGGATTGATTTCCCTCACCTTGAACCCAGATCAGAGTGAATTAAATGCAGATCAGGGAGCAGGTGATACGTATGGCAGCCGCCCATCTTAAAGGTGGAGCAAAGAGCCCAACCGCTGTAGTGCGTTTGGTTGTTGGATCTATTTATTGGGCACTGACTTTGTGCTGGGCCTCGGGAGATACAGAGATGCAGAGATAAAGTCCTGTCACTGAACTGCACAGAGGCAAAAAGGGACACGGTGACCACAGTTACGGTGGGCTCATGGGAAAGACAGTCTAGCAAAGGCTGAACAAAGAGGTAGTTGGGAGCCCAGAGAAAGAGCAGCTCTTTTCTGGGGGACCCAGAAGACTTCACAGAAGTGATGCTCCAGCGGGACTTTGAAGGGTGGATAGGAGTGTGGGAGTGAGGGGAAGGCTGCATGGAGCACTGGCCAGACAGAGGGTGGAAGGGCCTGGTGTGTGGGGCAGGGTGGCCAGAACGTGGAAGAGGGAGTGGCCAGAGAGGGTCGGGAGAAGGATGTTGCCAAGGGCTTCAGTTGGCCAGACTTGGCGTTTGGACCTTGCTCCGTAAGCACCCAGGAGATTTTTAAGTTAGGGGAGTGGCGTGGCTGAAGCCACCATTCTATTCGCATTCCTCCCCCACCCCGAGGCTGGTAAGAGCAGGTTTTCTGCCGGAGTTATCCGGGTCAGAGTCATAATCCCTTACACCACCATGTGGACAGCTTTAGGCTATGTCTGGACCAGGGTGAAAATAGTGTTTTGTTGGCCGTCAGGAGAGAAGACAAGTTGTACAGCCAGGAGGGCTGGGGGAGCCCAAGTGTTCAGGTAATTAGCCAGTGAGTCATGCCAGCCTCTTGACATGGATTCCTTGGGAAATGAAGCAGGGTGTCGCTGGGCTCCATACAGAGGCCTCAACATCAGAACCTGGCCTCTCCCTGGGTCTTCTCTGTGCCTGGTACGGTGTCTTTGTGTAGAATATCTCTGGTCAGTGTTTTAAGTGTCTTCACTGATGATCGCCTAGGCCAGGCTTTCCAATTCCAGACCACACTGCAATCAGCAAAAATACCTAAATTCTCTACTGCAGACTCATCGAATGCTATCATGTATTAAAAACAGATCATATTCCTTAATAAGAGAGTAAAATAGTTTAAGTTCATATATTTTATCACTGAGAGCAAGCAGAAATTTTGGTGACCACTGAGAGATTGCATACAGTTTACCTCACCTGTTTAGAGTCAGCTTTTTTGTGTTGTTAATTGAAGTTTATAGGTTTTTAGAAGATAAAAGTTTTGTGTCCACAGACTGATTCTAGTTCATGGACCATTTTTGAGAACCCTGATAGAGGCCTGCTGCTGAAGGGGCAGCCTCCTGCAGTGGAGCATTCTGGGCTTACATTCAGAAGACCCAAGTTCGGATCCCTGCTCTCCCCTTTCCTGCTTTGGTGACCGTAGACCAGTCACCTGATTTCTTTGAGCCTCCCTTTCCTCAGCAGTAAAATGGGAAAAACCTTGCCTCCCTTGGTGGGATGATTGCCGTTGTTTATTTAGATGAGCTAGGCATGAAAAGCTCTTTGCAGACTGTGAAATATTATGCAGTGTCGCTCATTATTTCTTTATGAAGCACAACTCTATGGTATTGCTAAAAGCCCTTCCTGACGGAGATGGAGTTAAGGCCTCCAGGTTCACACCCAGATTTGCACCGCCACCTTAGAGAAAATCATTAACGATGCACAAATTCAATAGGAATATGAACTCAGGGCGTGCGTGCTGCAGGGTCTGGTTCCAAAAGCTTAGGTGAGTTGGTGCTCGTGGCCTTGTCTGAGGATTTGGGTCAGCTGTGCTGACCTGTGGCTGATCACCTGAGCCCTCTCACCTGGGAGTGATCCTGGCACAGGCAGCGTGGACTGGGTGCTGACTATATGCCAGACACCAAGGTGGGCCATTGATCAGCTGGTTGGTCTTCTTTACCCATCTTCTGGGAAGGATGAGTAATCCATGTTTATAGAAGAGGAAGCAGGGGCTTCCCTGGTGGTGCAGTGGTTAAGAATCCGCCTGCCAATGCAGGGGACATGGGTTCGAGCCCTGGTCTGGGAAGATCCTATGTGCCGCGGAGCAACTAAGCCCGTGCACCACAACTACTGAGCCTGCGCTCTAGAGCCCACGAGCCACAACTACTGAAGCCCGCACTCCTAGAGTCCGTGCTCTGCAGTGAGAGAAGCCACCGCAATGAGAAGCCCACGCACCGCAACGAAGAGTAGCCTCCACTCGCCGCAACTAGAGAAAGCCTGCGTACAGCAACAAAGACCCAACACAGCTATAAATAAATAAATAAAAACGGCTTGGAGTTAAAATGCAAAAAAAAAAAAGGAGGCTGAGGCTTTGAGGGGTCAGCGGCAGAACAGGAATCTGAATTCAGGTCTGGTTCCTGACACCCAGTTGCCTGCCCCAAGGCTCCCCAAGAATGGGCTGCTGTTCTCATCCTCACAACAAAATCCATGAACTTGCTCAGGAAAGTTGCTGTAGGTCTCATGATAAGAGATGGAGCTGGATTTGCCTCTGAAGCTTTGCCCCTTCTAGAATCAGGGGTGACTATATAATTTATTAAACAAACCAGGACACTTCTAAGAGTGTAAAAGGGCAGTGCTGTCATTAATGATGGCCAGAAAATGGGCATCAACCTGGACTGTCCAGGCAAACCTGGATAAATAGTCATTCTAAGTCACCCTGCCTCTGGGCCAGTGATGATGATACCCGACCAGGGAAACTGGGAGGATTACATCAGCAGCTTTCTCTGCCACTGCTAAAGTGTCAGGGACTGTCTGGATTATTTACTGCTATTCCGAGTGAGGGGACTTGCCTAAGATCATTCAGCAAGTTGGCAACATAATTTAAAACTGGATGAGACCTTAGAGGTAATCTAAAATAGTCAAGTTAGCACCCGAGCTTACTTAGCTGCAGTAGGAGTTGGGGAACCTTTGGCTCTGCTGATGGCCACTCTGAAGGGAAGGGGGGAGAAGTGGGAGGTGGAGGGGGGGACGTGAGGGTGGCAGTGAGGGGGTGGTAGGGTGTTCACCTGGCTCTAGAACATCTGCATCCTCATCAGGCCATGTCCCTTCGGAACCCAGGAGATGCCCCTAGGTGCAGTGCAGCTGAGATGGGATTTCATGTCCAGGAGCAGAGTCTTCTTCTGTGAGCTGACCTCTCCTGCCCCCCTGCTCCATTTTCGCTGAGGCCTCAAAGATATTACTGGCTGGGAGCTGGTGGGGGTGTAGTGGATAAACCTTCTGCTGAAGAGTTTTGGAAGGCATTGAGGAAGGAATTAAAAATAACAGCAAGCATGCCTTTTTTCTCTCTTTGATGCTGGTAAATGCATGGAATGTGCCAGGGTATGTGGCCCTAAATAAGCCCCTCTGTCAATGCGACTCCGTAGAGAACATGGAAAGGCTTTGCACTGCTTCCCTTCTGCCCCATGTTCATGGGACTGGTTTCTGCGATCGTCCAAGCCTCATGCTTCCTCTCTTGCCCCAAATAATCTGTTGGAAATCTGGAGAGAGACTTGAGTTCTCTATACTCTGCAACCAAACTGTTTGCCGTGGGCGAGCCCCTGTCTGATGAACTCCAAGGAGAGCAGCTGGAGTGACAAAGAAGACTGGTTACAGGCTGAGAAAAGTGAAGTGTAAATTCAAACCAAACTTGGCACTTGCTTGGAGAACTTCAGCTGATACGGCTCTAGTCGTCATCCTTTGTGGCTGTGCTGTGTCTTATAAATAGAACAAGATGCATTTCCTTTTTTTTTTTTTAACCCCAGAGACACAAGGAGGCATGTGTGTGGGTGAGTATGGGCAGGGAATATTAATTATTTATGTTCCAGTTCATCGGAGAGTCAGCGTGGGAACTGGCCCCCGGGCTTCATGGAGATGACTAGGCCATCTTGTGGGTAAGGCTGGACTGTGCTTTTGTATCTTTTGAGTTCCAGCTCTCCTCACCATTGCCACCCTCTCCTCCTTAGTGGCAGCCCTCGGTTTCTCACGCCTGGATACTGCAGTAAGCCAGTTCGCTCCTTCCCTCTCCGATCCATCCCATACTCTGGATCAGGGGCCAGACTCACTGTATTAGGATGCTTTGGGCTACAAGTAACCTGAAACCCAACTAACATCTTCACCAGTGTGAGGGCTTATTATCTCCCCTAAGAAGTCTGGAGGCAGGGAGGTTTCGGGCACCAGCAAGGACTTGGGAGCCTTCCATCTTTCTGCCCTGCCATCTTCAGCCCTCATGATCCAGGGACGGCCACAGCTGCTCCAAGAGTTACTGTCTCTACACGGTTGCATCTAGCGGCAGAAAAGGCTGCTTCTCCTTGGGGGTCTCTTAATCCAGGAAGGAAATCTTTCCCAGAAGCCTCCTGGTATCTCGCCAGTATTTTGTCACATGCGGTCTTGGCAGAAATAATGGATTGTAATAAGCCTTTTGATGTCAGAGATCCAGGCTATTTCTTCGGCTCACCAGTACCTGCTAGGCACTTAGTAAATGTCAATTAATACTTGTTGATTACTGTTTTCCTTTTCTGAGTAGACTCCTGAATACTTATCTGATGTCTTGCTGATTTCAGGGGTTATGTTGGTAAACCAATCAGGGACCAGATCTTGCCCTCAGGGAGCTTACAGTCAAGATGGAGAGACCATTATTTGTGTTCAGAATATCCAACCATGTGGGTTGTAGCAGTCTGCTGTGGGGCAGCTTAGGAACAGGTGTGAAATTGGGGCTCAGGGGGACAAATGGAAGTGAGACTCATGGAAGGGGACCATCAGGGCCTCTGAACGCTGTGCCTGAGGACGACACATTTTCCAACCTAAGCAAGGTCTTTCAAGAAGTTCGGATTTCTGTCTCCACCCCACTACCAGTCTTGTTTTCCTGTTGACAAAATGAAGGTTAAAAATTTGCCCTTGAGTATGGAGTGGGGGCAGGGTACAGAGCTAAGCGCCTCCTGCCCCCAGGGGAAAATTTCTAAAGGTTCTTGCGGTATTTTAGCTTCGAAACCCTGTGAAATTGAATTGCATGTTTAGCGTCTTTGTGCGTCTCACTGGCTTTGAAGCTGCTGGAAACTTTCTCTGAAAGCATATAGACGAAGAAATAAGAATTCTATAAATGTTTGGTGGTTAAAAACAAACTGCTGGCCAGTTTGTAGAATTTTGGGGTCATTTTCTGATGGAACATTCTGCAGACACGGAATACCCTGGAGTCTTCCTGTCACAGTCAGCTAATAACTGACTTCAGGTCTCCAAATGCTTTTTCATTCCAATTCAGAGAAAACAGAGCCTGTCCCAGGGCCTCATGGGCCCTTATTTTCCTATTGATCTAGGAGCTGGGCTAACTCAGGACCCCCCTGGGAAACATCTCAAAGCTAATTAAAGATGTTTGTTTCAGGTTTGCCTGTTTTTCTTGCTTGATTGAAAAAGTTGCAGTTTTGGCTTTTCTTATTAAAAGAAAAAAGGCTCTATCAGCTGATCCGGGAGGTGGGAGTGGGGGGATTGCACACTTCAGCGCACATGTGATGTGTTGCCCTCCTGCCCTCTGCGCGAGGCCCTCACAGAGTGGCATCTCTGAGCACAGGGCCGGGCACCAAAGCAGCTGCTTTCCTTGAAAATTCTTGAGTCTCCAGGAGGAGAGGCCAGGTGAGCCTGGGCATGAAACCCAATGAAGTGGTTCCAGGGTGAGGCTGGTTCTGTTTGACCAGCTTGAGTTCTGAAGTTAATGGTCCAAGGTCCCCACTCAGAGGGAGAGTTAGTATATGGGGAGATGGAGGCCCTGACAGCTATTCCAGGGTGTCCCCCGACCCTTTGTTTAACCGCGGCTGTGGACCAGTGGTCTCAGATGTTTACCGTCACCTGTTTATAAGAGGGAAGTGTGGTCATATTTCTATCTCTCTTGTGGGCTGCACGGTTGCCTTACTGGGGCTCATGTGGGAAGTGGTTACCGTTCAGAGGAGGGTGAAATAACAGTACTCACAAAGGGACTTTGATCCGACAATCTTTTTGAATGTCACCTTTTGACCACTGTTGTTTTTTTATTTTGATTTTTTGTCTATCAGCCTTAACTTCAGTGACGAGAAAATCAAACCACATGCTGGAGCTCGTTCTACCCAGCTGGGTATCACAGTTCAGAATTGCAGCTCAAAGTGCTTCTCCTCTCTCTGGGTTTCACTGGGGGGTTGACTTCCAGATCTGTAGTTCTGCACAGCTAGAGACCCTCAGCTTCAGCTGTTCTCTGGGCTTCCACATCTGAACATCCCAGCAATGCCTGGAATCGAACATGGACCATTTCTTTCTATCCTCCTTCCGTGACCGACACTAGTCTTCATCTTCATCATTATCGGAGCCCCCAGGGTCAGTGAAGTGTTGAATCAGTCAGAGAACAGACACACGTGAACACGAAGGAACCTTGGCATCCCGTTTCTCTGATGAGGCTGAGGGCCCTTGGCCACTCTTTGGTGGAGCTTGGCTTTCTGGCTCCAGGAAGGTCAGCTTGGCTTCTCTGGGTATTGGTCTTCGCATCTAGAAAATGACAAGCTCCAAGAGAGAACCTCAGAGGTCTGTATCGGCTCTAATACTTCACGACACCTTTCTGCCCTCTCTTCCTTGGCTTCTGGGTTTTCACTCTTTTCTCGACGCATATATTTTCCTGGGAGGCAAGTGTAATTTTTCATCTGATGCTCTACCGTCAGAGGCAGCCCATTCCTTATTTAATTCTATTATAGTCACGGTTTAACTCACCAGGTACTTACGGAGCATCCTCAGTTGTCGTTGGTGGTGGCAGTACCGCCAGACACCGTGGTCCAGGAGGTGTGAATGGCCCGTGGATTTGGACGGTCATACGTACTCCTGCTGCCTGGAGCCACCAGGCTTCTATTCCCTATTCCCAGGCTAGGGGAAATCAGCCTTCAGGCAAAGAGGAATTCTCATTTAGCCCAAAGCACAGGCTTCCTGTGCTTCTGGGACCAGCTGCGTTGCGGCCGAGGTGCTGTAAAAATACAGGAAGGAAGGGAAGCGTGTTCACAGGTTGGTTAGAGATTTTGAAACCAACAATCAACTCTCTTATCCACAAGAAACCAGAATCCACTGCTGGCTTTCGGGCTCTCACACCCGCCGCTCCACAGAGTGCTCTTTCAAAACTGGGGTAGACTCTTTTTGCTAATGGCTTTTTCCATGAACCCCAGCCAGCCAGCAAGTATATTCTTTGAGGATTATGATTTGACCAGCACGCTCAGGAATCTTTAAAGAGAAGAACCATCTTTGTCCTCAGCTGTTTTAAGGCCAGTCAGGAGACAGAGCCTTCTAGAGATGAAGTAATGAGAGGCTGGCCACTGCAAGTACACAAGAAGTAAACAGTGGCCATTCCCGTGACCCTGCTTTTTTTGGGAGTCTGTCACCCCAGGGGCTCCTGGGTGGTGCACAGGAGAGAGAACCAGAGGTGGAAGACCCCGTTTCTAGGCCTGCCCCATTGTGAACCAGCTTCGTGACCTTGGGTGAGTCACTTTGCTACCCCGGCCCCTGGTTTCCTCCTTGACAAACCAGAGGCGTTGACTTAGCAGGATTTTAATGTTTCTGCACCTTAAACATTCTAATTCTGGAGCTTGCGTTCAAAGAAATGACCAACTCTGTTAACTGATTCGGATAGTTTCAGGATCACTGTACAATCGCTCTGGGGGCTGGAGATTGGGGCCCGCCGTTGAAGACAGGATGGAAAGAGCTTTGAGGTGCGGGGTAAGCCGTGGCAGCTGGGACTCCTGCTTCCTAATGACCACATTTGGTGGTCGGGCTCACCATGGAAGGTTCTCAACCTTGGTTACTTATAAAAATTCTGATACCCAGACCACACCTCAGACCAATTCAGAATTTCTACAGGCGGGGCCTGGGAATCAGTATTTTTAAAGTTATCCAGGTGATTCTGGGGTGTGGCCAGCATTGAGAATCAACAGCCCTAGATCTTAAGTAAAGCTGTGGTTCAGTGTTCTGGGCATCTCTTTTAGGGGTAAAGTGATAGTGGTTGGTTTAAAAAAAAAAAAGCACAGTACACAGAGAGAAAAAAAGTTCTAGATTTGAGAAGCATGTTGATTTGGTAATCACAGCTGTTGATGGTGAGTAGTTGCCCTGAGATTTGGATCCCCAGTTTTCTTTCTCTGGGTCAGTGGTTTCTCAAACATCTCTGAAGGAGTAGAACCATCTGTAGTTGGTTATTTCTGCTTGGGAAACTCAGAGTACTAAGTGGGGGGGTGGAGCCAGGGCAGGGGCGGAGCAGGAGTGGATTAAACAGACCGTAACACGCAGCCACGCATAACACGCAGCCACGCCTTTTTCATGAAGCCAAGTCAGAGGCCCCAGCCAGCGCTGGCATACCTTAGTGTCAGATCCTTGGCGATGCCCCGGTGGATGCGAGGGGCTGTGAAAGTATGTGCTATGCCGTTTCCTGTGCCTTGGTGAGTGTCCCTGCCCTCGGTTGAGAGGATCCTACCACCCTCATAAGCCATCGCATCGAAACACTTCCGTTTATGCCCAGTCAGTTGTTCGTGCTTCCCTGCGGGGACTCCATCCCTACAGCCAAATGCAATCTGAGGGGACACAGCTGTCCAGAGTAAACATTCATGGGAAAGGACAGCTCAATTCTAGTATCTTTTCAGGCAGAGGGGAGGGCATATTGTGATGGTGGTGGGATTGTGAAGGGGACTGCTTAATGGGTGTGAAATGAGCTTCAGGAGGGAGGAGAACTTGTCGGTGTTGATTAGCCCCGAAGGGCCTCACATATGGGGAGCAGGGTCGAGGAGCTTTTCCAGTGACAGGGTTTGAGAGGTGGGTGTAGACACAGATGCCAGATGGAGGTTGTTATTTCTTAGACGAATGAGGAATCCGTCAGTCACTAAATGTTTAGGAAGCAAGGCACTCAGAGAAATGGTAGATACGGCCTCTGCCCTCAGAGAGCTTACAGTCTGACTTGGGGTTTGAATACACAAGTGTGGGATAGTACGAAGGTCTTCTGTGCTGTGGGCACATGGTGAGTACCCAGGGGTTCGGAAGGAGGGGCCACGGAATGGGTGGGACGGGACAAATGCATCAAGGGATGTGGACCTGGGCTAGTGAAAGGGAGACACATGGGCCCCACTAGTGAAGTGTGTCTGTCTCCTCACTCCTAACACGACGTTGATTATCTTTGGGGAGCAGCCCCGAGGGGCACCCCATTGCCAGTAGGAGCGACTTTATGTTCTTGCCTCCCACCAAAATTCTCTGCTTTCAGGAGTCAATTTTCCTCTAGCTTTTTCCTTCTCCTGTGAGGGGTGGTCTGCCAGCCCTCTGCTTTGATGATTACCATCTGCCCACCTTAATTTCCTGCGTAGTTTCAGCTCGAAAGCCTTTCTGGACCCAGAAATATCATGTAAGATGATTGTTCTTGGTTCCAGTAGCCACCTGGCACCCTCTCAGCGGTGGCTGCATTTCAGGTATGCATGGGAATGATTATCTGTGCATCAGCGAACTCGAGTTTGTCCTGTGAGCGAGTTGTGTGATCATTGGTAAATGCAGGACTGGCTTTGTTAGGCCCTGACTGTGGCCAAGGCTGTTATTTCTCTGCGGGTAATTATTTCAGGCTTCACGGTCACAAGCTGAGCATAATCAAGGGCAGATAAGAAAGCCATATATAGAGCAAAGTACATATTTCTCGAGGTGGGCGGCAGAGGCCTCATATATATGTGTGTGTTGGTGTATGTGTGTTTAAAAAAAGACCTATATTTTCTGGGCAGTGGAACTTCAGTTTCCAGTAAACATCTCTTCCCTTTTTACTTTACCTTTTAATTTGGTGTTTATGGTCTCTGTGCTTTGAAATTGTTTTGCTGTGCTGCCAGCTCTGCCTGAAAAGGGGGGGGCGGGGAGAAAGCCAGGCCCTTGGGAAGCCATGGTTTCGATCAGAGTTCTTAGAGTTCCTCTGGCCCAGCTGATTGACGGCTCAGCGGTGATTGCTGGAGCTCATCTAGAAGAATAAAAACAGACACCTGGAGTTCGGGGATATGCATTTATTCGTTTCTCCCCGTTACCGCCTTTATCGCGGGAGGCATCATCTATATGTAATTCTGGTCTGGGGTTTGTTTTCTCTGTTCCCCATTTGCCCACGTTGATGCTTCTGCTCTGGAAATCAGAAGTGCCCAGAGCCCCAGACCTGGAACTGATTCTCTGAGACTGTGGCTTGGAGGCTGGGCACACACGAGGCTCAGCTGTTGCTAAGTGAGAACAGCCTCGCCCGGTAGGCTTGCTGGATCCCCCGTTATTTGCTTCACCTGTTGGCGGGGGTGGAAGGCAGAGGGGCAGGCAGGGGCTGGGGAAGCCCACTGCGGAAACACGTGGGTGGAGGCCAGGTGAAATGCATGGGTGAGGGTGAAGGTCCGTGGAGGAGCGGAGAGCAGGCAGAGCGGGGAAGAAAACCCACAAGAGCAGCAGAGCTGTTGGGCTGCATCGCGGGGGCAGGCTCGAATGAAGGAAACACAGGCGATGTTCTGCTGCTTTTTCACACCTTCTAGTTGGGCGCAGCTAGGAAGGCTGTTTCAGAATCCCCTTCAATGAACTGAGGGAGCAGCTCCCGCAGCGGTTCACACCTGGCGTCCGTCGGCACCTGGGAGCACGCCGTGTGGACAGGGCTGCTCAGACCTCTGTCGGGGTGACCTTTTCTCCGGACAGAGAGAGCCCAGTGAACTGAGAAGGGCAGGCCCTTCCTCAGGGACCCTCAGCACCTGGCCGCGCAGAGCTCCCAGGAGGCCACGGGAGAGCATTTGACACACAGCAAACATTCTTGAGTGTGAGCACAGCCGGCAGCTTTCTCTTGCAAGGTAGGCTTTTTTTTTTTTGGCTGGGGGAAATGGCTGCTTTTGTTTTGTTTCTGTATTTCTGAAGACACCAGATTAGGAGCCCCCAGAGAGGTGAGAGAGACACCCTGAAAACCACACACCCCTTCCCGGTCAGCTCTGCCTGCCTGACGACCATTGCTGCCTGGCTGCTGTTTCAATGCACTGTCCTTTCCCCCAC
Organism: Grampus griseus; assembly: GCF_964374135.1. Classification (NCBI taxonomy): domain Eukaryota; kingdom Metazoa; phylum Chordata; class Mammalia; order Artiodactyla; family Delphinidae; genus Grampus; species Grampus griseus. The sequence continues at coordinate 109,992,906 of NC_139018.1, forward strand.
TTTCTCCTCCCTCTGAGCCTCTTGGTGATTCTGAATAGCAGGGAAAGCAGCCAAGTGTCCTCCTGTCTGTGACCTTCATCTGCCCCCTCCTGTGGGCGGGGTGGGGAGGGGATGCGGAGCATACTTGAGGGTTTGCAGAGCGCTTTCCCATGGTCCTGTCTTCACAGCAGCCCTGGGAGAGGCAGGGAAGTGGTCTCACCCCTATCTCGTAGGTGACGGGGACAGTCTCTGTGTTAGTGGAGAAGCAGGGACAGAGACCCTTCCACCAGTTCTTCGGCGGGGTCGTTCTTTTACTGCACCGAGTGGCCTCAAAAATAAAGGCACAAGGTGTGTGTGCTCGCGAGGGTTCTCGGTGTGTCCCTCCGATGATACCAGAGTCTTTTCCAACCGCTGTCACCGGGAAGGGGAGACACCACCATGACCTTTTATGTACTGTATTTTACAGTTTACAAAGTGTTGTCATCTACCTGATTTTATTTCATCTCTGTGAGCATCTCTGGGAGTCGATGCTAGTCCAGACGAGCAAAGGGAGCCCTGGAGATGCTGAGTGACTCAGCCCAAGGCCCCCCCAGCCGGTCAGCGGCCCCGGGGGAAGGGGGTAGCACCAGCTGGATGGGGAAGTGAGAGTCCAGCGGAGCAGGGGGTGGTGAAACCAGCAGCTGGAGGCGTTGAGTTTTGCTGTTCTTGTCTCCGAAGCCGCACAGGGACATGGTTCCTGACCTGACCCTCCCCTGGAGGGCTCGACTGTGGATGCCCTGCCCTGAGTGGAAGCCTGGACCCCCAAGTGTGAGGCGGAGGCACAGCCAGGCCAAGCGAAGGGCTACCCCGAGGGAGTGGGGACAGGCTGCTTGGGAGCGGCCGGAATCGGGGTCCATCCTGCTCGGCTCACACAACCGCGAGGCCGACGTGGCAGGGCGTGTGCAAGGAAGACGGTACTTCAGAGCAGGGCGCCTCTCCTGGGGTAGCAGGAAGACCTGGAGTCTGACAGGTTTTGCTGAAAATCCCAACTCTGCAACTTAGGAGCTGTGGGCTCTGGGGACACTTGCAACACTTGGGACCTCAGCTTGAGGGTACTCACTCTGTGCTTCAGAAGCATGGGGTCCCTGCCACAGTCTGGGCCATACACAGTAGGTACTCCCTGGGTCAGAAGTGACTTGATAGGTTATCTAGTCCAACCCCTTCAACAGATGGAAACTGAGGCCCTGAGAGGAACAAGGACTTGCCCAAGGTCACAGTGAATGTGCGGCAAAGCTAGAGTTCGAGCAGGTCTCTTGATCCCCCTGCCTGGGTGTTTTATTTACTTGTGCTTTGCCTGAATGAACCCGGGGTAGCTTTTGTTGTTAGTTCACACCCTGGACAATAGCCCTGTCCCCGAGTAGTTAGTTTTCTTATGGAGTCAGCCAGCCCCCAGGGATGAAAGTGTAAGGCCTCTGATGTCGGGTTCTTAGGGAGAGGAGAACGGGTGGGAGGACGGGGCGGAGCGGTAAACACTTTTTGGTGCTTGCCTGATGTGAACCATCCTGGTTTTCCAAGAATGCTCGATGGTAAGCACGGTTCTGACTCTGAAATGTTCCACTCAGAGTTCTGGAGAGTGGACGTGCATTTCTCGTAAAGCCCTTGAGGCTTCTCTCTGCTGCATTCCCCACCCCCATCTCCCTAGGGCTTTAAATCATCTTTGGCTTGGGGTTGAAAGTAACCCATTACAGTGGTGAGCCTTGTGGTCCATTTTGTGCAGTGTTGTCAGGCTAAAATATTATAAACAGACCACCAAACTGTGTTTGGTCCAAGGCCAAGAACCTCCTTCTCCACTTGAGCGTTTGATTATCTGCTACAGCGTTCAGCTTTGAGTTCAGTGCAGGAATCCAGCATAATTTCTTATATTGTTACCATCTGGTTTTGTGGAGTTTTGCTTTTGATTTTAATTGTGCCCTTTGGGAGAGAGAAACCCTACAAGTGGTGGGAAAATAAGATCCCCCTTCCTCACCCTGGCACCCCAGGCACACACACGTTGCTGCCATGGTGCTTGGGGGACGTGGCTGAACAGAATCCTCTGAATTTCTGAGCGTCCTCTTTCATTATTCCTGCTCTCCCAGCAGCCCCCGGGCCCTTGGCTACTTCACAGGGATTGCTCAGATCGGTCCCAGGTCAGAGCCTGACCTGAGATGGAGCTGCCTCCGTGGTAGTGAGGGCTGAAGGTGGTTTGGGGTGTTGCCCAGTGCGACCCGCCCTGTCCGGAGACTAACATTGCGGTGATAACGTTATGTGACCTCTTTAACAAGTGAGTCACTTGCCCTCAGATAACCACCGCTACTTTCATGGGGAACTGCTAGTACCATTGTGGCTGTGGCCATGGTTTCTGCAAAAGAAGGTGTTTTTAGAAATGAAGGTACAGAGATTGGTCTCCTTAGATTTCTTGTCATGGACTCCTGGCTCCCCAACCTTTTCCTTATCAAGACTCACCTTGTTTTCTCTTCAACCATGTGCTTGGTACCAGTTTTAAATATTAGTAATTGGGCTTCCCTGGTGGCGCAGTGGTTGAGAGTCTGCCTGCCGATGCAGGGGATACGGGTTCGTGCCCCGGTCCGGGAAGATCCCACATGCCGCGGAGCGGCTGGGCCCGTGAGCCATGGCCGCTGAGCCTGCGCGTCCGGAGCCTGTGCTCCGCAACGGGAGAGGCCACAACAGCGAGAGGCCCGCGGACCGCAAAAGAAAAAAAAAATTAGTAATTGATGATAAATAACTGATACTCTTCTCACATTCTTGGAAGACAACCTTCATATTGTTACCTCTTTTAATTTTTCACGTTATCTTCTAGAATTGTCCGTTGGCATAAGCATTTTTGTGTAGCTGTAATCAGAGTATGTCAATAAGTCTAAACAGGAAAGCAGGAACCACCATCAAGTATTTACCACAAAGGGAATTTAATACAGGCCTTCGTTACACAGGTGATACAGAAGCTGAGAAGCCAAACATGGAAAGGCGAGGTGACCCAGAGCTTAGTGGCAGGAGGTCACTCCTGGAAGAGTGGAAGAGGTGGTGTGACCGGAGCCCAGGGTCAGGGTCAGTGGTGGGCCTATGTAGAGCAGATGCAGCTGCTTCTATTAGAAATGCCCACCCAGGGCAGAAAGGGAGAGAGGGGAGAAATGCCCTGGCCGCTCCCTTCCTCCCACCTTCCACTCTCCCACAAGTTCCTGCTGTTGTCCAAACCCCCCAGCAGCCCCCTGACATGAGGCCTAGAAAGTCAGGAGTCAGCCCTGGGGATACAGAGCAGAGGACAGGAAGATGAGTAAGGGATTGGAGGACACACAGCACCTGGACCAGCCTAGGACGCCAGCCTCCTGTTCTAACTTGACATGGTCATAAGCATCTCCTTGTGTCTCCACGTGGTCTTAATTACACATTATTTCAAGTAGATGTACCAGAGTTAACCTAACCATTGGGAGAGTGCTTAAATTGATGATAAATCAGCGGTTCTCAAATTGTGGTCCCCAACCAGCAAGTATCAACATCACCCAGGAACTTGTTAGAGTCTCAGGCCTTACCCCAGACCTTCCCGCTCAGAACCCCTGGGCTCATGGCCCAGAAGAAGTCTGTGTTTCCTCTGGAGGACGCTGACACACATTAAAATTTGAGAACCACTGTTACAGGTGATCCTGCACCTCACTAAAGGTGGGGACAGGATAGTGAGGGTACTGTTGGCCAGGGGTCTTTATAGAGAGAAGTGTGGTGTGGAAGAAAAGGCCCAAGACTCCAGGGCTGTGCACCTCTAAGGTCAAGCCTTCTCCCTGCCCTTAACTTCCCTGGGTGATTGTTTTCTGTTTTGTTCAGCAGCTAAAAATATCAGCTCATCCCAGTGGTGGGATTATGAGGATTAAATGAAATAATGGGCATGATGTGCCCTATATGTTGGGTCGTCTGGAGCTTTGGGGAAGGAAATGTGGCAATAGCAGCCCACTTCTGGGCCCTAGGACATTGGCCCTGGTGCCAGAACCTGAGGGGTGTAGTCTAAAAGTCAATGATGAACACTTAGGAGGTTGAAAGTGAGCTTTAAGGCAATAGGAATCTTGGACTGAGGGTTCCATATCTGTAGTCAAGTTTCCCCTCCCCACCCCGTTTTTATTAGTGGTGCTGACCTGACTCTGTGATTGCCACTATCTTGTCACTCTTTCTTGTCTGGCCATTTGGTGCCGTGGAAAGGACCCTGGTCTCAGGCCAGGACCTCTGGTTTCCCGTGCTGGCTGTGTCTTCTTGGGTGAGTCACTTGTCTGAGCTGCGCTTTTCATATTTGTAAAATGTCTCCCCTCACTGACCATGGTGCGGATCAGGTGGGATGATGGATGTGAAATCGGCCTTGAACTTCAGTGGACCCCTTGAATATAAAGCTTTAGGGTCCACACCTCCAGCGGGGCCCTTTGCCAGCCTTGCCGTCTCCATAAACCTCTTACTCTACTCCCAAAGCAGGAGGTGCTTCATCCAGCCAAGGCAGGCATCTGGGTGCATCCTTGTTCTAACAGTGACCTGTAGGAAGGCACCAGGCCAGGGATCTTCCACACATCTTTCTCTTTCAATCCTCCCAGCAGCCTTACCGAGGAGGGAGTCTCACAAGAAGTAACCAAGGCCCAGATAGCTGAAGAGGAAGGATGTAAACAAACCCAGTCCTGAGGGGACAGACTGAGGCACAGTTGGCCTCAGAGTCATCCACAGAGTTGCTGTTACTAAGAAGGGAAAGGGGAACTGGGTAAAGGTCCTGCTGACTTACGGTGATATATCAGGCCTGCAAGTATTGTGGATGCAATTGACAAGCCAGTTGGAGCCTGGCTCCCCGACAGAGACCCACGCAGCCAGTGTTCCCATCTTATTGCCTCTGGCAGCACCTGAGAGAAACCTCTTGATCAGTGGGAGGACCAGCCAGCATCCTCCTGCAGACCTGGATGCCTTCCACAGTTAATGGCTGAGGAAGCTGAGGCTTAGAGCAGTCAAATGGTTTACCTGAGGTCACCCAGGCCAGGAATCTGAGCCCAGATTGCATCCTTTCTGGTCCAGGGCTCTTTGCATGACCCCAAGTGTTTCCTAGATCCAGGCCTGACCAGCACTTGGCAGTTTTCCATAAGCTTTCCCAGCCTCCCTCTGGGGGTCCTCAGGGTAGGCAGTAGGTCTGCCTGAGGCGGCCGGCGTTGGGTGGTCTGCGGTGTGACAAGTCCAGTGAATCAGCCTAAATCCAGGGGAGGTCAGAAGATGCGTCGTCCTCCAGCCAGCAGACATTATCCTGCTGTTTGGGTTGCAACTAGAAGTGACATCAGGATGGGATGTGAAGCCTCTGGGACGGGAGGACACGCTGCTTCCATTCATCCCACACTTGGGGGTCAGTGGGGGCCGTCTTCCCACCTGTTAGCTCCTCCCAGGCAGGGCTGAGGGCATCTACCTAGCCATCTCCTAAGGTAGACTCAGCACTAAACAATCTCATTGTGCAAGCTCTGCTCAGAATCGCTGCCCTGAGGAGAAGGCTGGGGCAGGGCAGGGCAGGGCAGGGTGTGTTAACATGGAACGGGCCTGCTCAGGCAGGTCCTAAGGACTCTAAATAACTGTGTTGGAGGCAGGACCTGAGCTTTTAACTCAGTAAATACGTGGTATTTCGAATATAGCCCGGATGATCTGAGGATCACAATTACCTGAGATCTGCCTTACAGGCACTTAGGGAAACAAACGGGGGCTGCGCGCTAACCTAGGTAAGGATGCTGCCCCACACCTTACGCTGAGGTATCTCAGTGACGCCTTCGCGGTAATTCTTTATTTAAATCCCGGCACGCTGCAACTGACTTAATGTTCCAGAACTTTTGGAGTCCGTCGCTCTCTTTTTTCTTTCCTTTCCTAGACTTCAGTGCACTTGAGTTTTAACCCAGCTCTGCTGCCGGCCTCTGGGCGGACATCTGGGCTGCATGGAGGGGTGTCTAGAAAACTCTTCCATGTGTCTCCTCTACCCTCCACGGTACTCACAGAAAACTTCACTACTGATGCTTCCGATCAGTAGAGGGGGGGGGTGTGTGTGTGTGTGTGTGTGTGTGTGTGTGTGTGTGTGTGTGTGTGTGTGTGTGTTGGGCTGGGAGAAATGGTGATTTCCCCACACCCAGCAATGCTCATGTTCTCAGGACACCAACTGGACATTAACAGTTTAAGTCAATTCTGGCACTCTCTACCTGCAGATAGCATCAGATCCCACAGATAAGAGCTCAGTCCCACAAGCCTGCTGCCCTCCCCCACCCCCCCTGCCCAACTTCAGGTGCCAATCACAAGCCCAGGTTGACACCTGTGCTTCTGACTCACCAGCTATTGATCAGAGGTTCCCACTGCCCCCTCCTAGGGTTCAGTTAATTTGCTAGAGTGGCTCACAGAACTCAGGAAAACATTCTACTGGTTTATTATGAAGGATGTAACTCGGGAATAGCCGCATGGCAGAGACGCACAGGGCGAGGTATGCGGGAAGGAGCTCGGAGCATCCGTGCTCTCGCTGGACACGCAGCTTTCCCCTCATCTCCACGTGTTCACCAACCCAGAAGCTCTCTGAACCCGGTCCTTTTGGGGTTTTATGGAGGCTTCATTACGTAGGCATGACTGATTAAATTATTGCCCATTGGTGATTAATTCAGCCTCTAACCTGTCTCGCTTCTCTGGAGGTGGGGGCAGGATTGGGGGGGGGCTAAGGCTGAAAGTTCCTACCTTCTAATCGCAAGGTTGGTTTCCCTGGCAACCAGCCCCTTATCCATGGAGGCTTTGCATAAACTCAGGTGTGGTCGAAAGGGGCTTGTTACGAATCACTAAAAGATGCCCATTTCACCTTTGTGGCTCTGGAGCTATTTCAGGAACTGGGAACAAAAACTGTTATAACAAAAGATACCCCTGTGGCTCTTATATAGGAAATTACAAGGATTTTAGAAGCTACGTTCCAAATACATATTTCTTACTGTAAATCACAATATTACAAGCAGCCTCAGCGGGGGCTGGTGATAAGCCCAGAGAAGACAGCCTGAGTCGGCTGGGCGGGTCTTGGGCAAGTCACATCACTTCTCGTGCCTCAGTTTATCCAGCAGTAAAATGGGAATAATGATTGCCGTCTCTTAGGGTCGTTGTGAGATTGAGTTAATGCATATACAAAGCTTAGCGCAGTTTGTCACCTTGCTAAGAGTCGGTACATGGTTGGTCCCTTCTTCCCTTCCCTTGGTGTTTACCAGATCAAAAGCTGCTGGTTGCCCACCTAACTTGCTTTACTGTGTTGACAAAGGAACTGTCACACAATATGGCAGCCTCAGAAAGGGTAAAAAATGCCAGGGAAGTGTTCCAGCCCATCAGGTACTGAGCTGGGTAAGCTTTGTAATACAGATCCTTTTTGTGTTTCAGTATTGGAGCCTGTTGCGAACATTTCTCGGACCCACAGACTCTGGGGGTGGGGACTTAAGCTAATTTGGCTTTAGACCAACCTGCCAGCACAGGAAAGGACAGACTTGGTGGTGGTCTTGAGGCTGCCCTTGACGCAGGTATGCCTGGCATCAAGGCCAGCTTCACAGGCACCCGGTATGTAGTGTCACAGAGCCCCACGCTTAGGAGGGCCCTGTGCTTGGTTTAATGCCTATTGTTGACATCTTGAGATTCTTAATTTTCTTTGAGCTGGTGTTTTGTAAGCGAAGCCCAGTAGACAGTGGACATGCATGTGAGGTAGGAGCGATCCACCCTGACAGTCCTGAGCTTGAACCAGAGCTTGTTTGGGATACAGAAAGAAGGTGATGTCATTCTAAGAAACATCGACCACCAAGGAATCCCATCATATGCTTTCTTACTCGTGTTGCTTTCCGGTGTTAGCTAATCGCTCACCCCGAAAATGATGACATACCATGGAAAGGAAAGATCAGGCAACCCAGAGTGCCTTTTCCCTTTAGCTTTTCCCTACTGATCAGTAAGCAGCAAGGGGGGAGTGTCGGTAGAATGTGCACCTATCAAGAAATGAAGTGAAAACAGTGGAGTTAGTTTTATGCAGTGTTGCTTTTGGTCTGGTAAGTCATATGATGTATATGTGTATCTAAGCTGTGAAATACAAATGGTGCAATTTTGATGATTTCACATACTAGTTAAGTGCTCTTTTGTTTGCATTCAAAACTTGGCATTGCACGATATAAACGAATGGCAAAATTCATGCCAGTAATTTAAAGTTTTAATATTTCTTGACTTAGAATGATATTAAATAGGAGAAAAACCCCAAACCAACCAAAACAAAAACCCACTATCGCACGTCAAGAGAGAGACTCTGGAAGAAAGGGGAAAACTTTTAGATTTTAATACCATTAATGATACAATTTTCCTGCTTTTTGCTCAGAGGGGCTCTACACTGTCATTTTGCACTGCGCCCCACAAATTATGTAGCTGACGCTGGCTAGCATCCTGGGACTGGGGGGGTCTCAGGCTGGTCTTGTACACACAGGTCTTTTGCTAGATCTACTCTCTTCCGGGTTGTAGAGCCAGGAAACAACATATGGATAAGTGAGCACTGGCACTTACTCTGAAGATTCCAGGCTGTTCCAGGTGATGGGGGGGGGGGTCTGTTGTTGACAGAGATCACAGTTGAGGAATTTCAGAGGCTACAAACATACCCTTGTTGGAGATGTTTTGCGGGCCTGCCGTGCATTCACTCTTGCAAATTGTTGAGCAGCCTAGTGTAGGGGCACAAGCCAGCAGTGGGCTGAGAGACCCCCACTTGGAATCCCAGCTCTGTCTTGGTCTCCTGGGGCAAGTCGTTTCTTCCTGGATCGGTCTTCTCATCGGGCAGTCCTCAGCCTCTCAGTTGTAGTGTAACTGTTAAAGAGTGTGAGCTACTTGGAGGCCAAATTCTTGGGTCAAATCGCCTCTCCACCTCTTAACTAGTTATTGGACCTTAGGCAGGTTGTTCAAGCCCCCTGGACCCTCAGTCTCCCTGCCTGTAAAATGGTATGAAATGAGTGCAGGGAAAGGAGCTAATATCGTGTCTGGTACGTGGTGTTGAATATATGATAGCAATGGTCATGGTGGTGAAAAGGTAAGAAATAATCCTTAGATGTTCTAGGACCGAAGGATTAGCGTCTTCAGGGTCTAACTTGAGAGATTCTGTATGAGAGCCCGGGGAGCCTCTGCCTCAGACTTCTAAGCAGCTCTTTAGACTGTGTGGTTTTCTGTTTTTTTTTTGTTTTTTGTTTTTGGTTAATATTTATTTATTTGACTGCACTGAGTCTTAGTTAAGGCATGCAGGATCTTTAGTTGCGACATGTGGGATCTAGTTCCCTGACCAGGGATTGAACCCGGGCCTCCCCCCCCTGCATTGGGAGCGTGGAGTCTTAGCCACTGGACCCTCAGGGAAGTCCCTAGACTGTGTTTTTAGAAGTTACCAGAATGAGAGAAAAATTGTTGTGTTTGGAATTTGAAGATCTGGGTCCTTGTCCTTCCATCCTCTGTCACCCCGAGTCACGTGACTTCTGACAGTCCCCCACCAAGCCTCACTTTCCTCACCTGTGAAATGGGTCTGCCTGCCTTACAGGTTGGGGCCCATTTGAGATGACGTATGTAGCAATCTTTCTTCAGCTTAAATTCAAGGTGCTGTGTTGGGAAGAACTCTCCGGTGAACGCTCACTAGTGTCAGGAGATAAGCAGCAGCTACATTGCTCGGGCCTCAGTCCTTGATCCCTGAGATCAGAGATGTACCATAAACTGTCCCAGGAGCAGGTTAAAAAAGAAGGAAGGAGGGAGAAAAAAAGAGAAAGCAAACCAGCAGAATTTGGAATTGTTCCTCAAACCACAATCGCAGGTTTCAGGGACTCGGAAAGGGGTGCAGCCCAGCCTTGTGGGCGAGAAACGTCAGATGTTGGGAAGAGAAAGGCCTCTCTTACTGTAGCAGGGTTTCTCACCGGCCCCTGCCTATTAAGCCCCGGTAGCTTGTCACTCCCTGGCTAACAGCTTGGCAGCACAGAGGCAAACCACAGAGTACATTTGAGGCCCAGATCTGCTCATTTCGAGGGTGGGGCCGCGTTTTTCTCCTGCCACAGAGAGCTAATTAAAGAAAACAAGCTATGGGAGTTGGGAGAAGACTGGCCACAGAGCACTTGGGGAGGATTGCTTTGGTTGTAGAGGCCTCCACAGCCCCCAGAAAACAGGTGGAAGTGGGCATCTGGGCCCCCGTGCATCCCCAGTGGAGCTCCGAGGACCCACTGGGAGACCTGGATGCCTACAGTAGGGGGGCCTGCATGGGATGGGAGGGTGATCTTGTTCTGTGAGGGGACCAGCTGGAAGAAGTTCAAGCTACCCGTCAAAGCAGGACAGTGTTTTGAAATGCTTCACAAATGTTGACTTGTGCCCCAAATTGTGGACAGAGCCTACGTTAGTTCTGTAACAGTAATTCACATCTCTGTGGCACTTTTGATTCTGGTACCAGCCTTAGGGAAAGTGGCTGTGACTCCTAACCAAGAGCAGAGTGACACTCAAAAGAGGGGGCTCTTCGAAGTCTCAGGGCTGGAAAGTGGGGTAAGGACTCAGGACTTCTGTCTCCAGGTGGAGCCTGCTGATTACAAGGAGGGGAAAGCAAACATCAGCCCCACGGACTTGGAACAAACGCTGTCGTCCAGGATTAGAGCCCGCCTCTTAACTGCCGCGCACTGTTTTATGGAGCAGGTCTATTGCTGCAACAGGGATGGTGTAAGTTGAATTATGTTTTAAGTGTACCAGGAAAACCATTTCAAGGAATCCTGTTGTGAGTCATTTTGAAAAATGAAGAATTACACGATCTCCCCAGCAACGTTCTATGTTGGTACATTCAAGGAGCCAGATGGCTTACAAGAGGGGTCCCACTGTTTTGCTAGTTTGTGTTGTTGCCGCCTAAGGATGGTTTACTCCTCAGGTGCTCTGAGGGGTTCTCACGTCCTGGAGAACTGGGGGAAGATGTAGTACCTGGGCAGAATGTTTTGATTCACTTATTCAGAGAAGCTGGGGCCTATGTAGGGCCTCAGGGGGCATCCAGGCCAGGGATTCTCGAGTGAGGCGTGCTATGAGGAATTCTTTTAGTGATGGTAACGACGATGAGAATGAAGCTGTTGTTAATTAAGCACTTAGTGTCTGCCTGGGACCTTACATAGATTATCTCATTTAATTATTACTACGAATAATACTGAAGTTTGTGAATGATTTCCTTAGCAGTTAATTCAAAGGCATAGTCCCCTATACAGTGGAATATTTTTTAGCCAGGAAATGAAGTACATGCTGCACCACGGATGAACCTTGAAAACGTTATGCTGAGTGCAAGACGCCAGGCGCGCAAGGCCGTGTGCTGTATGATTCCATTTACATGAACTATCTAGCATAGGCCAGTTCATAGAGCTAGGAAGCAGATTAATGGTTGCCGGGGGGTTGAGATGAGGTGGAGTGGGGCGTAGCGACTGCCTCATGGGTACAGTGTTTTCTTTAGGGGTGAGCACGACATTGTGCATGAACTGATGCCGTTGGGTCGTACGCATTACAGTGGTTAAAGTGGTAACTCTTCCCATTATGTGCGTTTTATCACAATGTATATTTTAATCAGTGTATTTTCCTCATGGTGGCTCTCTCACCGACTTGGGTTCAGATATGCCGTGTTGAGTGGGAGAGAAAGGGAGGGGGTCGTTCCTGTGTGCGGTGAGGCTGAAGCAAGCTTAGGGCTTTCCAATTCAGGCTCCACCTTTAGGAGAAACCAGAGACCCAGAAAGGGCTAGTGACTCACCCAAGGGCACAGAGCAAAGTACCTGGAGTTGGGATATAGAGTCTAGCCTTTCTCACTTTTCATCGGGAAAATCACAATGGAAAAGTGCTTTTTGTGCCGCTGGGTAAATTCTGGGCCGCAGAAGTTCAGCTCTGTTCCACCTGATGTTTTGTCCCTTCCTTGGGTTCCTGGAGAAACTGTCTGTCCCTCGCTGGTAGAACAGCCCCTGGACTGACTCAGCTGTCAGGAGGTCCTCAGCCAGAGACCTGGGTTGTGTCCCTGGGCATGTGTCTGGAACAATTCCAGTTGTGCTGCTTCATCTCAGCATTGAGGTAAAGGAACGAGTTATGTGTGAACACATACGTTTGGTGTTTGATGGGGGACTTACCACGTGACCCTGCTGCTTCTTTTCTTTTCTTTTTGACTGTGAACATCTGACACTACAGGAAATAAGAAACTTTCCAGTACCTAATTTGTGCTCACTCTACTTGCAAACCCTCTTGGCCCCAGCACAGGGTAAATGAAACTGTAGCTTATAGTAATATTTATGTATGGGAGTCAATGAGCTGTTTAAATGCTTGAATGTCAGAAAAGGTTTCAAATTTAGCAAGCCCCCAGGCTCTCCCACCCTCTGGTTATGCAGATAGGCCTGCCTGCTCTCTTAAGGCAGGCTCTAGCCTCCTGTCCCAGTTGGTGGCACGACAGCGATGATGATGATGATGGGGATGCCATTTAAAGAGACTGAGCTGTAATGGAATTCAATGTACATTTAATCCTTAGGAGAAGGGAAATCGAGTTCCAGAATCTTGGAAGTTAGACTCTTGGGAAGATCCATGGGTAAGGAATGACAGGACCTGAGTTTTATTAGTGACGTGACCTTAGCAAGATGGTCTAAAGTCTCTAAGCTGGGGCTTCCTCCCCTTGGCCTGTGAATAATATCCCAGCTTCTCCCACGTCCTGGAGCTGGTGTGAGCATCTGAGTGAGGTGATGGATGTGAAAGTGCTTCGTTAGCTGTCAAGGCGCTCACTGAAGTGGCTTATGAAGCCATGGGGCCGAGGGACCAAAAAGAAGAATGAAGAACGAATGAGAACTGGTTTGTGTTGGGAGCGGTGGAGCAGAATGGGCCTTCGCTTTTGGGGGAGTCTTATCGCGGGAAGCAGCACTTGGCGTGCGTGGTTATTTATTTCTGCCATCAGACCAGCAGGGCTCTGAGGCCCCTGCTCTGTCGAAGGCAGTGTGAGTCAAACCCAGTTCCTGCCCTCCAGGAGTTGACAGTGTAATTGTGTTTTCATGGGTCACCTGGAAGGCGAGTACTTGAGACGGAGTGCAGGTGACCCAATGCAACCCCCAGGCCTACCACCCGCTGCTGTGCTATTCAAATCAGAGTCCTTGCGGAAATGCTTGTGTGTGCGTGTGCGTGTGTGTGTGTGTGTGTGTGTGTAGGATGAGTCAGATTTACCCACTGTTTTTTGCCTATTGAAACTCATTATGCTCACACACACACACAGCAGTCATGCACTTGCTCAGAAGTGTGTGAAAACCACATAAAATGTGCAAAGTGTGGCCCTTTCGAAGGTATGTCTGACATCCACCTTCTCTGGAGCAGGGATGGATTTGTGAAGGTTCTGATCTTTCCTCATCTGCGGGAACTTGTTTGCCCCAGTTGCTGGCTCAGGACCAGCCCAGGCTGACCTGTGTGGGTGAGGTACAGATGGGAGCAAGGCCCCGGGGAATTCTGTTAGGTGAGCTCTGACCCTCTTGGTGGTCCTGGTTGATCTGTAGCAGGCGGTGGCCTAGGACGGACTGGGCAGAACCGGACAGGACACCCTGTATTTCTGTAGACAAGGTACTCAGGGCCCATCGCGCTTGGTATTTAAGATCCTCTAAGATCCTTAAGTTCAGCTCTGTTCCACCTGATGTTTTGTACCTTCCTTGGGTTCCTGGAGAAACTTTCTGTCCCTCGCTGGTAGAACAGCCCCTGGACTGACTCAGCTGTCAGCTGACTCTAGGGCTGCCCGTTTTGTGGGTCGACCTTGTGTCTGGCCCTCTGCTCCCACCAGCTGAGGCCCCTCATAACACCCCCCCACCCCAAACCAGCCTGCCGTCCCCACGCCCCCCACCTGGCTGGGGCTCACCCTTACGTTTCCTGGGGTACGTTCCCCGACTCCTCTGTCCCTTTCCTGCCTTTAAAACTTAGAAGTGAGTCTCACCTCCTCTGTCACGTTTTCCTCGACTGTCCCAGCTCACTGTGACCCCCTCCCCTTTCTCTAAACGGTCTCCTGAATCACTCCTGGGTCTGGCACATAATATTTTTGAGTGCATGAGCTTGGCCCTTCTCCGTGGGGCATACCTTGTCTGTGTGTCCTTCATCCTCCCAAATGTCATCACCACCTTACCTCGTACGGGAGCTGTGTCTCAGGCTCGTTTTTTCGCTCCTGCCCCACTTCCCGCCACCCTGTGGAAGAGGGGTTAGACAGGCCTGGCCACTTCGTCCTGTTCGATGTGGCTTCAGACCTGTCGCAGAGCCTCCATGGGACTCACTTTATGCCACACACCGTGTGGACAGTTAGAGCCACCTGCCTACACCGGAGGCGACCGTGGTGATCGGGAGAGAGCGAGGGATGGGAGAGCGTTTTGCAAACCTGCAGAGCACTGCGCAGACATGAGTTGTTAATGGCCTTGTGGGTGTTCTGTCAATAGCTGTGACCTGACATGAATGCTGGCTTGAGCAAGGGGCCTCAGGGAGAGCTGCCCTACGCCACTGACCCAGAGTCTAGGACCCCTGAGTTCCACTCACCATCCCTGGGCCCCAGTTTTCTCAGCTCCACTACCCTTTCCAGCTCTGACGCTGGTGGTCATGGTGCTGTTTGGGGGAGGGGGCGGCAGGTGTGGACTCCCCACTCCTGCGTGGCAGGCACTCAGCTGAGGCAACCAGGAAGGTTTCCTCTAACCATTCGTGCTTGTGGGTTGGCCATGGCAGCTTTGATGTCACCTTGAGGGACCACCCTGGACCTCTTTCTTTGTGCCAAGCTTACGGCTAGATCTCCATAAGCACTCGCTTTGACTGTTAGGAGAGGCTGTTTGCACTATTTAAGGTGGCAGAACTATTTCACCCTTTCCAGAGGTGTTGACATTTAAGGATGCTTGGGGGTGATGGTACAGAAGTAGAGGCAGGAAACCTGGAGGAAGGAAAGGGGCTGGTTGCTGAGAACGTGTGTATAACAGGTTTCGACTTTCAGAAGTGTCTGCCTCGGCTGGTTTTGTAGTGGTGGCAGTCAAAGGCAGGAAGAGAGATAAGATCAGATTTCAGGATTTTCACCCGCCCCACCCCCATTTTTGACAGCTGAGAGCTCTTCCAGGGCAGGGACTGGGTATCTTTCAACTTTTCTGACCCCTGAGCCTGGCACAATACTTGGTATTTCAGCATACTCAGTGAATGTTTGAATGAATGAATGAATAACTTTCCACTTCTTATCACAGCGGTAGTATCAATGAATATATAAAGCCATGGTTAGTAGCAGGTCTGATAGATTAAGAGATACTAACCAACATTTCTGATTATGGAAGAAGATGGAGCTTCTAGGAAGAAAGGCTGGCCCTTTGAAGCTGTCCTCTGTGTCCCCATTCTTGTGCATTTTGTGGTCACCCTTCCATATTCCTGAGTTCAGGAACACCTCGGACTAGAAAGGAGTGAAGGCCCCGTTTTCCTCGGTTCCCAGGAGGGACTTTAATGTGTCCTGCACACGCTCAGTGATAAAAATGCATACCAATTGTGAGCAGTGCCCTTTTTCCAGTTGACTTCGCATTAGCCCCGCCCTGTTCTGGCAGGTGCTGTAGGCAGATAACCTTGGCAGGGGGCTTGGCACGATGGCAGGGTTTACACCGGATTGCTGTATTCCATGCTATCTTGTTATCTCGTTTCCTCGATGGTCATTGTCACACAAGAAAGTACTTCCTCTGTGCGCTTCCCTTCACAGAGACCTGTGGGCATAGATAAATTCGTAAACTGCATTGCACGAGTGAAACCATTTCTGTTAAGAGCTGGGGGTCTTGCTGAAAGCCTCCTCAGAGAAGCTCTCCTTTCCCCAGGAGCATTTCTTCTGGCTCCCAAGGCCCAGTTCTTCCCCCACTTTTGGTTTGGCTACCGGCTTCTCACGTGAGAGTTGTCAGGGGAGGACAGAGGGTGTGGCATCCCATGTGCAGACTTCTTTGAGAGTTTGATCTTTTGGGATGTCCCAGTGGCCGCTTCTCCTGATCTGCTTCCTGTTTTCTCCCAGGGGTCTCAGTATCGAGCTGCCTGCAGCTCTGTCTCCCCTACCCAAGCCCTGCTGCCTTGATTCTATGGCCAGGACCCCAAAGAATAAGCCCCGGCCTGGAGTTTTTGTCTCAGCTCTGCCGTGTGACCTTGGGCAAGCTACTTGATTTCTCTGATCCTCAGTTTGCTCCTGTGAAAAGAAAAAGGTTGGCCAGGGTGCTCTCCGAAGTCCCTGCCATTCCTGTCCTTCCTCTCGGCAGGGAAGTGCTACCTCTGTCCTGCAGTGGAAACGGAGGCTGCGGGGGGCAGGTTGGGTGAGGTCATGGTTTACATCCGTGGCCGCAGCGGAGACTCTGGACCTTGACCTGTAGGCAGTGAGTCCAGGATGCTGAGAAGCTGGCGGGGGTGGGTGTAGGGTAAGCAGAGCCCCTCTGGGAGGCGAGTGGTGTTACTCAGCCCTGAGGAATGCCGAGGCATGGCTGAGCTCGGGCAGGGCTCTGAGAGCCTTGTGGCTGTAACCATGGGCAGAATTTCATGGCCTTGAAGAATGGCTACTGTATATACCAGTGATAAATATTAGTCACCCTGGCAGCTGAAGGGGTTTCCCGTGCTGCATTTTTGACAAAAAGGGAAAGAAAGCCTTCCTCCCTGATGGCACGAGAGGGAGAAACAAATGTGTCTCTGGGCGCAGGTGCCAAGAAATCCTCTTATTCGGATGCCCTGGCTGGAGATCCCATGGGATTTTCTACCACCAGTGACCCGTCTCTGCCTGAAGCTGCACAGGGCCTGCGAATGTCCCTTGAGATCTCTCCTGGGCCACTTCTTGGGGCCTTGCTTGAGCACCTCCCGAATCTGAGCCTTGATCTGCCCTCCTCCCCTGCACCCTCCCTGCTATCTGCTCAGCGTCTTCCAGTCTTCCCTTGCTCGGTGAAAGGACCACCATCCCCTGAGATGCCTGAGCCAGACTGCAGGAGGAGTCATCCTCTTGCCCCCCTCCCCCCTTGCCCCACCCTCCAGTCCATCACCAAGCCCTGCCCAGTCCTGCATCCAAAAATGTCAACGTCCGTCTGCTCCCCTGTCTCGACTGTGACTTCCTCATCCAGATCAGGGTCTCTCTGGCCTAGCCTTCCTCCCACCTGGTCCCTCTGCCTGCATCCACCTCTCCCCCAGGCCCGTTCTCCACCAGCAGCCAGAGTGATCTCTGGCACATCTGCTGAGAATCGCTCAGGGGCTTCCTGTTGCCTTGAGGGTGAGGGTCCGAATCCCTAAGGCTGTGGGGTCTGGCCCTAGCCTGCCTGTCCGACCTCTACTTCCAGTGGGCTCCCATGCCCCCTCTGGCCTTCTTAAATTTCCTTCCTCAGGGCCTTTGCACGTGCTGTGCCTTCTGCCTGGAATACTCTTTCCCCACGGTTTCCAGCTGGCACATGTGAATCAGGTCTCAAATTAACTATCATCTCCTAAGAGAGACCTCCTTGTTGCCCCTCCGTTTCATTATACCTCCTGCTGCACTCTCATGGCATGCTGTTCTTTTCATTCAGAGAGCTTCCCCAGTTTGTAGTTTTAATTCTGGGTGCTTATTTGTTTCCTGTCTGTCTTCCCCTCCCCTCGAGGGCAGGGCCCATTTCTTTTATTCTCTGCTATGCCCAGGGCCCAGGACCCAAGAGCGCAGTAAATATTTGCAGGCATGAATGGTATGTGGAGGACATGTCTGCTGGTGCTGCCATTGCCCCAGCACCCGGATTCCCTTGGGATCTGTCCCCAGCTTTTCAATCCCCACTGAGTGGCCACTGAGCAGCGGGCTCTTCCTGGCTTCGCTCCTCTGGCATCAAAACTTATCAGTCCCACATCTCAGTCTTTTGCAAGGTGACACTTCATCTGACTACCTAATTCACACTAAGGCGTTAATGGTACTAATGACATAGTGCTTATTATTACCCTAGGGGATGCAAAATGATGGTATCAAAACATATCATTCCCCAGTGGTTTAGAAACTCTCCGGTTAACTTCCCAGAGAGTCGGAGTAGAGTCTAGTCTCCTTAGCCAGGATGACAAGGCCCCATGTGCACGTTTGGCTTCCATCTACTTCTGCAGGTCCCCAAGCCTTAGTCATCATACTCCCTTCCACCCCAGTACCCAGCACAGTACCTGCCATGGGCAGGCCCTCAATAAATGTTTACTACGTGAATTTAAAAGAAGTTGATTTTAATGACTCATGCTTTAACCAAGGCTTTTGGTGTCATTAGTCAGTGTTTAGACCTTGGATGTGAGAGGAGTGACAAATGATGGGAATTTCAAGCACAGTGACCATGATAGTGCCAGGAGAGAGGTAGCTTTATCTGGGTAGAGGGGGTTGGCGTTTCAGAGCCCCTAGATCCAGATCTCTCCTCCTGCTGTACCAGTCACGTCACTTAAGCAACGTGTCCTTCTGCCCAGGATGAGGTTTAGCATCTCTGCTTTCCAAGGTGCCAGAGGAGGTGAAAGTCTTGTGACCACATCCTCCTACTCGTCTGATACGGTTTGTGGTCAACTGCAGGTTGAGGCCAGTGCGGCAGCAAAGGGCTAGAAATAATCCCTGATGGGAGAGCGGCTTCCCTGGCCCCCTCCTGCCCCTCTGAGCCCTGCCAAGGTCACGTTGGTTTGCATAGCCCAGGCACTGACCATCTGACTGAGGTTACTGCAAGACAAGGCCTCCTTGCCTCCACTTCAACCCCGCCCCATCATCATCTTTTCCCCGTCATGTGGATGTGCCCCGAGAAAGCAGGAAGAAAGGAGGAGCCATTCAGCTTGGGTTTAAGAAAACCCTCCTTTTTGATTTGTTTTAGTGCTGGTTGCAGAGAGAGTGGCAACTGTTGTTTAAAATATGTGGGTAGTTTTGGCTTAGTTTAGTTTTTGGAAGGGAGGATTATCTGGCCTGAGGCTTCTATGACACTGACATCAGGGTTGCAGTCATCCTCCCTCACCTGGAGGATGAACCTCCCGGCCTCGGGCACTCCCCCTGTAGCCTCCCCTCCCACTCCCTTGGATCTGCTCTCCCCACTTGCCCAGGGCAATCTTTCTAAGGCACAAGGTTTGCCCTGGCACTCCCTGCTCTAAGGCACAAGTCTTGCCCTGGCACTCCCTGCTTAGAAGCCATCCTAGCGCCCAGCGCCTCGGGGTTACTTCAGCTTGTCCCTCGGGGTCTGCATGATGCCTCTCATCTCCTCTCACTCAGCCTTGCCCTTGGTGGCTCTGGTAAGGAGCTTTCCAACCTGGCAGCTGGAGACACTCTTGAGGTTCCACATTTGCTGCAAATGTCAGGGATTCACATGGACCCTGATATCATCTGTGGGGTGACTGATTTCAAGTACAGCTGCCATCCTGGGAGAGATCTGTGCAAATCGTTGGAATGCACAGTGGTCACTCTTTGCCCATCAAGGTTGAGAATCCTCACTCTGACTTGAGTTCTGCATGCCTTCCCCACCCTTCCCCAGGCTATTTCTTGCCTCCTTGCTTTGCCTCATGCCCATGGAATGTCCCAAGCCTATTCAACTGGCTTCCTCCAAAATGTAATTCCATCTTGATCTCCTCCAGGAAACAGCCTCCAGACACCCCCTCCTCCCAGCCACTGCTCAGTGTCACCCCCCCCCCATCCCTGCTGAGCACACCTAAGTCTTAGCACAAAATCATGTGTTTCTGGGTCTTTCTTTTCAGTCCCGGACAGTGAGGCCCTAGAGGGCAGGGCTCCGTGGTGCTGACCTGTGGGTCGGAGGCTGGCAGGGTGCTGGCATCTGGATCACTCATTACACATCACTGCTCTGGACTGCAGGGCGGTCTTGCCTTGTGTGAGCTCTGTTCTCTGGACTGCACTGGTTCTAAACTGAGCTTTTGGCCCTTGCGTATGCCTTGTGGCTTATGACTTAATACACTGAAATAGACAGTTGTGCTTCCTTTTCATTTGGGAAGAAGGGAAAACAGTGGAAGTCTAGAGAGTTCACTCATCTGGAGGTTAAGATAAAGTTTGAAGATCAAAGAAGCTTATTACTTATTATGAATATTAACATAATTCCAGGCTTGTTTGAATGTAAGGCATCTTTTTTCATAGGTTCCAGCATTTTTTTGTCGATGATTTTTCAGCAGTTAGTTGTGATTTTAGTGTTTTCTTCGGGGGGGGGGTGAGCTCACGTCCTTCAACTCCACCATCTTGAGCTAATGGTCCCAGGCTTATTTTCCATTGGTTGGTCTTTGTCTCACAGTTAGGTTCTCCTTGAAGGTAGAGGGACCAGTTCAAATTCACCGTCATGTCCTCTGAACCTAACACCGTGCCAGATAAGAGAGGGGTCACATAATAAATACTCGTTGAATGAATGCATGGGACGAATCTGCACTTTGGAGTTTTAACTGCTTGGTGATTAGAAAATTCTCATGGGTTTGTAAGACACAATTTCCATTGTAAATTCTTTGTGTGTGGGAATGCTTTTTGTGCAGAATGCTCGCCTGGACTGAAAAATGCTTTGTGGTAGCAGTTTTGAAAAAATTGAGTTGTTTTGCTCTGATTGAAGCTGGGTGACCCAGTGTTAAGTCTCTGGAACCCTCTGGGACAGTGACCCTCATCTGTAAAATGGGTGGGAGGCGGCAGTGGACCACGTGGCTTCCGAGAGCCTCCTGCTCTCCTGCGGCCGTGTAATTCTCACATCCTCCTCTTTGGCGATTGGACACTGATCGTGTCCCCAAGGATTCATGCACAGAGTTGGAATTCTCCCCCGGCCTCTTTGACTGTGTTCCAGCGGGTGGAATGCCTCGTTTCTCAGTAGCAGAGAGAAATGTTAGTGTGGGGTTAGGAAAGCGAGCCAAGAGCCCTCGAATAATTAAAACACACACGCACACAAAGAAGAGCGGGAGGGGGAGAAACACGCCTCATGGACGGGGGATGAGTAAAACCCAATGGACTGAGAAAGCCTCAGCGCTGAACTTCACATGACCCCGCCTACTGCCTGCTGTTGGGACACCCGCGTGCCCCCTGCGCACGGCCGGCCTCTGATGTCAGCGGCCCCACAGGAAGCAGCGCTGCCGTCAGCCTGGCGGAGCGTGTGAAGCCGCGCCCCCCGCCCCTGCGGCCCAGTTGCCACCCACCTGTGTCTCTGGGTAACACGCAGCCACACAGCTCCCAGGCTAGTTGGAGGGGGACACCCACCCAGTGCTCTCAAAAAACAAAACCTCAACCCACTGGGGATGTCCACGCAAGAAAGAGAGGACCAAGAGAGAATTTCTGCTTTTTAGACGTTCTCTGCTGAGATCAGCAGATTTCCTTTGGGGATGGTGTTACCCCATGCTTTCTGAACTCTCCTAGGTCACCCGTGAATGAATGAATGAATGAACTCGTTTATTGCTTGGGTGTATATCCGTGAGACGTTGGGGGAGTAGGAGTAAATACAATGTTGTGTCTGCCCTTGGACTTCAGTTTGGTTGGGGGATGAGACTCAAACATGCAGAGGTCTACGGGGCTCCAATTAAGGTATATGCAACGGAACATCAAGAGAATGACCACTTCTGATGAGGAGGGAGGGTCAGGAATGCCCAGCTAGGTTTCCCCGGACCCCAGCCCACAGCAGGCTATGTCAGAAGGTTTGGCTTAAGAGGACAGTGGGTTTGGCCAAACAGAATCGCATGTATATAAACAGTGATGGAAAGCTAACAGCACCTCGGGCTGTCCCCTTCCTGGGTGACAGGGTTTACCTCCCAGTATTGTAAAGCTTCGAGGAAAGAGCGAGAGGGAAAAGGACTGGGTTTGTTGGTATATGTACAGCCTCTCTGCTGCTGGTGCACTGAGCATCTGTGGCGTCTAGACCCTGCCCTTGACTAGCTGCAGTCCGGAGGGGAGGTACCCTACAGTCCTGCAGCCTCATTAAACAACTACATAATAGTTAGCTCTATACGATCCACCTTTTTGTGAGATATACTTTTTATTTTGGAATAATTGTAGATTTACAGAAACATTGCAAGGATGACATGGGGAGTTCCCATGTACCCCTCATCCAGATTTCCCTGGTGTTAACATTTTACGTTACCGCAGTACCTTTGTCAAAATTAAGAAACCAGCATCAGTGTGTCACTGTTGGGTTTTTTGGTTGGTTGGTTTGTTTTTGCGGTACGCGGGCCTCTCACTGTTGTGGCACAGGCTCCGGACGTGCAGGCTCAGCGGCCGTGGCTCACGGGCCCAGCCGCTCCGTGGCATGTGGGATCCTCCCGGACCGGGGCATGAACCCGTGTCCCCTGCATCGGCAGGCGGACTCCCAACCACTGCGCCACCAGGGAAGCCCAGTGTGTCACTGTTCATACAACTCCAGACTTTATTCAACCAACCTTAAAAAAAAAAACTTTAAAAAGTTTTATTTGCATATATACCATGAAATTTACTCTTTTAAGGTGTACAATTCATTGATTTTTAGTATATTAACAATTCTATAACCATTACTCGTATCTAATTTTAGAACATATTTATCCCCCCGAAAGAAACCTCATACCCATCAGAAGCCACTCCTCATCCACCTCCCACCCCCCAGCCCTGGAAACCTAATCTACTTTGTCTCTGTGGATTTGCCTCTTTTGAACATTTCATATAGATGGAATCATACAGTATGTGGTCTTTTGCAACTGGCTTCTTTCACTTAACATAGTGTTGTCAAGGTTCATGTTGTGGCATGTATCAGTACTTTATTCCTTTTGATGGTCAAATAAAATTCCATGGTATGGCTATATCCCATTGTGTTTATCCATGTGTCAGTTGATAGACATTTGGGTTTTTTCTACTTTTTGGCTATTAATAATACTGCTGTGAACATTGGTGTAAAAGTTTTTGTGTGGTCATGTTTTCATTTCTCTTGGGTACATCTCTAGTAATTCTACACCTACATCTCTAGGTGTAGAATTACTGGGTCATTTATTACTTTATGTTTAACTTTTTGAGGAACGGCCAGATTCTATTCCAAATGGTGGTACCGTATTACAAATCCCACCAGCAGTGTTTGAGGGTTCAAATTTCTCCACCACTTGTTATTGTCTGTTTTATTTTAGCTCTCCTACTGGGTGTGAAGTGGTATCTCACTGTGGTTTTGATTTGCATTTCCCTAATGACTAACGATATTGAGCATCATTTCATGTGCTTATTGGCCGTTTGTCTCTGTTATAAAAATGTCTGTACAGATCCTTTGCCCATTTTTTAATTAGGTTGTCTTTCTTTTGCTGAGTTGTAAGAGTTCTTTATATATTCTGGATACAAGTTCCCTTTTTAGATAGATGGTTAGCAAATATTTTCTCCCATTCTGTGCATTGGCTTTTCACTTTCATGATGGTGCCCTTCTAAGCAAAACCTTTTTAATTTTAATGAAGCTGAATTTATTTATTTACTTTTGTTGCTCTTGCTTTTGGTGTCATCTAAAACCACTATCTAACCCAAGGTCATAAAGATTTACTCCCTCGTTTTCTTCGAAGAGTTTTGTAATTTTAGCTCATATATTTAGGTCTCTGGTTCATTTTTATTTAATTTTTGTACATGATATGAAGTAGGGGTCCGGCTCCTTGTTTTGTATATGGGTATCCAGTTGTTCAAGCACTATTTGAAAAGACTGTTATTTCCTCACTGGAGGGTCTTGGCATCCTTGTCAAAAATTAATGACCATAAATGTAAGGGTTAATTTCTGGGCTCTCAATTCTATTCCATCGATCTATGTGTTCATCCTCATGCCAGTCAGGATTACTGTAGTTTTGTAGTATTAATCAACTTTTTAGATGTATTTTTTATAATGTACCTTGTTCTAAAAAGAATTTGAGGTAACTCTCAAATACAGTGAATAAAAAGGGATAGAGATAGACAAGGAAATTAGGGGAAGAGGAGAAAAGGATTGGAAAATAAGATGAGATCAAAGGTAATGTCAGTATACAGTATGGTGTGTTATAAAATTTTGTGAGATTGTTAGATATGGCCTGCATATTTGGCTCTGAGCTTCCTGGCAGTCGAAGGTAAAATGGAACTGTGACCTGGCAAGAGTAACATAACCTGTCCATGAGATTTAAAAAAAAAAATTTTTTTTTTCCTGAGGGAGAAATCCAGCATTCTCAGGGACTTCAACATGAGAGAATTTCTCCTGGAGGTCTCAGGAACCAGAGATTCTTGAGCGCATAATTGTTTCAGTTGTGTTAGTTCTGTCCGTTTAGACGGATAGCTCTTTGGAGGCAGGAACTGGGTCTTATTTCCCTCACATCCCCGCATCGTGCTGAGGACCGGACATAGAGGTGCTTAAAAAAATCTTGATTGAATTCTTTGTAAAATTCAGAATGTTTATTACATCCTTCGGTGACATTTCTACAGTCGGGTTAGGATTTGTTGAGGCTCATTTGCAGGTAGAGAAATGAAGTACTTGCCCTCCTGGCCGCGTTGTAGAAGGCTAAGCAGTGTTAAGTACCGGGCGGCTTTGCTCTGAGAGTTGGCAGTGACCTAGAAGGGAGGCAGCGTTGCTTCACCCATCTTGGAGTCCACCCACCTTTCCAGCTCCTCAGTGCCGGAGCATCCTTTCTGTTCACTCTTTCTGACATGCCTTCCAGCTTCCCTGCCTGATGGAAAAATCCAGCATGTCTGAGGGAGGTCCTGACCCAAACTGGACAGCTTCTGGTAGAACTGGGGCCACTGCCACCTATGGTTGTGCTTTGGCACAGGTGTGGTTGCTCTACAAAGAGGCCCACCCAGACAGGCTCCCTCACAGGGGACGGCAACAAGCCGCCTTTAACTGACTACACGTGTCATGCTGGGTGGCCCCCTCCATCCCATCCCCAGTAAAGGGCTTTACTATTTTTTGGTAGCATCCTTTTTTTTTTTTTTTTTTAAAATAGATTTGAACACCAGCCTCTAGGGGAGGCTAGGGGAGGTTATTATTTTACAGTTTACAGATGGGGAAATGGAGGCTCAGAGTGTGTTAGCCACTTGTTCTAAGTCACACAGCTAGTGACATGCCAAGGGATGACTCCAGCCCAGGGAATCCTGACTGATTTCATTCTCTCCTTCCTTTTCTCACGGCTGGTCCCAGTCTTGATCTAATTTAGGGGGTGTGAGAGGCCAGCACTCTTTCTGCCTTTGGACAGGTAAGTGCAGTTTCCTTTACAGTTACATTTGCCTCTGTGGGGGCAGGTGTCAACAAGCAGCCCCCCAGGGATCACCCTCTGCACTGTTGGCCTTGTGCTGGGAGCAGCCTTGTAATCATGTAAGAATATAGACATCTGATTACCATCTATGGCTTACAAAGACCGTTTCTCGCCTGCAGTCTTACTTAAGCCTGGCCACAGTGAAGGAGGCAGGATGGGTGCTGTGCCTGTAGGGATGCTGAGTTGCCTGGGGTCACCAGGTGGTCAGGGTCAGAGGTGGGCTTAGAAACCAGTTCCTGACTCCGGGCCCAGTGTTCTGCCCCCGCACTGGAACAGATGTGTGTCATGTCACGCCAGCAAGCTGAGAATTCCTGGAACTCTGGCTGCCGGGAGCACCGCCGGGAGCACCTTGGCGCTTCGTTACCTGCATGATGAGGCAAAAGGAAAGTCTCTTCTCCCCCGGAAGTGAAGTCTCACCCACACTCGTGGATTTCTTTGTATCCTTCCAGCACGTCACTATGTTCTCAGAACAGAGCAGGCAGAGTAGAATCAAATTGCAGGCAGAGCGTGGCCTCCCCTGAGTATCTATTAGGATGGAAACATGATGCTGGACAACAACCACGAAACCAAGTTGTTTTGATTCATCCTGGAGGTCATTGGGTTCCCAAGTCTGTCTACCTGGGTCTCCAAATCCCCTGTGTTCTCAGAGCTGTGCTAGTTGCCAAAGAATCCAACAGGAAAACTCCATCACCCTTTTGGGGGCACTTTTGTCCTAGTCTCGACCGTGCACCTGATCCCAGGTGAGAGACACGTGTCCTCTGAGCCACGATTTTCTCATCAGCGAAGTGGGGATGAGGATGTCTGGTAGCCTCTATCCTGGAGTGATGTTGAGGCTGAAATAAGGTTTAATGACATGAACTCACTGGTGGCCGTGAGAGAGGAAGACAGGGAGGGAGCCTGATAGCTGCAGGCAGGGAGACCTGATTCCGTTTGGGGAAGGAGTGGTGGTCAGGGAAGCCTTCCTGGAGGAAGTGACATTTGAGCTGTAGTCCAAAGGGTGAATAGGGGTTCAGTGAGCTGAGCAGATGGCTTCTCACCCCTGGGGAAATGACCCAGCCAGCTAGCTTTCTGCTTCATGGTTGTAGAAAAATCTTATGACTAGAGACGATGCTATGTCTGATTTGGAAAGCGAGGGTCAGGCAGTAAGAAAGCAATTGAATGCAATGTTTATCTTGAAAAAAGTTGTAAACTGCTTGGAAATCCCCATGCTCACTTCCTCCAGGAAGCCGTTCTGGACTCCCCAACCCAGTTCTCCTGGGCCCTCCATCTCCCCAGCACCCAAACACACGCTCTGTGAATGTGTCTTTGCCTCTCCTTTTTGGCTCCTTGAGGTCTGAGGCCATGGCTGGCCTGTCTTGTAGAGTAATTGGGGAGAGTAGTAGTCCATTTTGGATGCATAAAGTTCGTGGAGGCCTCACAGACTGAAAATGCTGATTAGGACCCACACTCAGGTCTTTTGACCTCAAATCCAGGCACTTCCTGCCACACCGGCCTCACTCAGGTGGTGACCCTGGGCTCTGCCCAGAAGGAACTAGTTGGCAGGGTTTTGTTCGGTCAGACCTGGAAGGTAGAAGAGAGTCACTGTCAGAACCAGCAGCTCAACTCCTTCGTTTCACAGAGGAGGAAGCCATGTGCCCCAAAGCAGAAGTGATAGTGGGGCCCCCCTCAGGTTCAGCTCCCGGTCCCCCAAGCCCCAGCCCCGTGCAGCCCTCATTGCACAGAGTGGCCGTCCCCTTCTGATTATTAGGAAGTCACGAGGTCCCTAAGTGGGGTTAGAGCAGGTGGTGCCGGGCGTGAGACTCTGGTGGGTGTGAGGATGTTTCCCTTCCTGCTGGGAAGCCCTCCAAGTGCATGTGAAAGAGATGTGGTTTATGGAGCACAGATTTTCAAACCTTTAGAGAGCTCTGTTTGCTTTAAAATGCCTGGAGACATGATCAAGTAGTGATGTTTTAGTGACAGTACAGAAGGCATAGAACGCCGAGCACAGCACAGAGATCATTTATAGCAAGAACTCCTTATTAAGAGTCTGAAATTCAGCCTTTCACCATGCTTGTGGTGGGCGCTGGTCCCGTGCCTGGCACAGTGCGGGGTGCCCTCAAACTCACAGCAGGGGGAGAGGAACACATAACGCACCGTCCAGCGTGGGGACTGCGGTGGGGATTCAGGGAGGGGCTGTCCAGCTCCGCGGAGAGGGGAATCTTGAGAAGGCAAGCAAGAGTGAAAATAGGGATTGAGCTCCCCCCTTTTTTTTAACATCTTTATTGGAGTATAATTGCTTTACAACGGTGTGTTAGTTTCTGCTTTATAACAAAGTGAATCAGCTATACATATACATATATCCCCATATCTCTTCCCTCTTGTGTATCCCTCCCACCCTCCCTATCCCACCCCTCTAGGTGGTCACAAAGCACCGAGCTGATCTCCCTGTGCCATGTGGCTGCTTCCCACTAGCTATCAGTTTTACGTTTGGTAGTGTATATATGTCCATGCCACTCTCTCACTTCGTCCCAGCTTACCCTTCCCCCTCCCCGTGTCCTCAAGTCCATTCTCTACATCTGACTCCTTATTCCTGTCCTGCCCCTAGGTTCTTCAGAACCTTTTTTTTTTTTTTTAGATTCCATATATATGCGTTAGCATACGATATTTGTTTTTCCCTTTCTGACTTACTTCTCTCTGTATGACAGACTCTAGGTCCAGCCACCTCACTACAAATAACTCAATTTCATTTCTTTTTATGGCTGAGTAATATTCCATTGTATATATGTGCCACATCTTCTTTATCCATTCATCTGTCGATGGTTGCTTCCATGTCCTGGGTATTGTAAATAGAGCTGCAATGAACATTGTGGTACATGACTCTTTTTGAATTATGGTTTTCTCAGGGTATATGCCCAGTAGTGGGATTGCTAGGTCGTATGGTAGTTCTATTTGTAGTTTTTTAAGGAACCTCCATACTGTTCTCCACAGTGGCTGTATCAATTTACATTCCCACCAACAGTGCAAGAGGGTTACATAGGCAGAACACTCTATGACATAAATCACAGCAAGATCCTTTTTGACCCACTTCCTAGAGAAATAGAAATAAAACCAAAAATAAACAAATGGGACCTAATGAAACTCAGAAGCTTTTGCACAGCAAAGGAAAGCATAAACAAGACGAAAAGACAACCCTCAGAATGGGAGAAAATATTTGCAAATGAAACAACTGACAAAGGATTAATCTCCAAAATTTACAAGCAGCTCATGCAGCTCAATATCAAAAAAACGAACAACCCAATCCAACAATGGGCAGAAGACCTAAATAGACATTTCTCCAAAGAAGATATACAGATGGCCAAGAAGCACATGAAAGGATGCTCAACATCACTAATCATTAGAGAAATGCAAGTCAAAACTACAATGAGATATCACCTCACACCAGTCGGAATGGCCATCCTCAAAATATCTACAAACGATAAATGCAGGAGAGGGTGTGGAGAAAAGAGCTCCCCTCTTTAGAGAGCGTTCCTGACCAGCATTAGAGTAAAGCAAGTCTAATGTGTTTGATGTTCACCGAAAAGATAATACCCCATTGTAGAGGGAGGGAGGGACTGGGGCCAGCAAACTCTGGCCCGAACGTGTCTCACTTTTATGCCAGACTAGACTCTTTTGCAGGGAGGAGATTGATTTGTCACAAAGAACTCCCCCAGCCCCTGCAAAAAAAAGAGGTCTGCTTAGTGCCTTTTTCTAGGAGGTTTTCATCCAACCTAGGATGCAAAATACCAGTTTCAAACATCCAGGTAAAGCTTTGTGCTCTCTCAGTGTGATATGGGGATGCTGAGTGCTGATGACCTCATGGGATAAAAAGGCCGGTTTCCTGAACTGTTTTTCAAGACGTCACCCCGCGTGCTGCCTTCTCAGTGGTGCCTTCCTCGGGAGCCCCGGCCCCGTGAGATCTGCCCTTTCTCTGAGATTCGTAATATTTCTTCATTGGGTCCCCCTTGAACCCAGGGCCGTGCATCTCCCGTCGTGCCATGCACAGAAGAGGCGCTGACTGCCAGTGCACAACAGTGACTGTTTTCGGAGCTCCTGGCACGGGCTACGTAAACCGGGCAGCTGGGTGGGTGAGTGTGGAGTTGTGGGCAGGGATCTGAGCTGAGATGCATGTTTGTGAGTCATTATCGTATGGATGAGGCCAGGTTGGGGAAGGTGCGAGGGTGGGACGAGAAGGAGGCCAGCACCCGAGGGACAGCCACCTTCGGGGGACAGGGAGAGCGAGGCAAAGCAGGACAGCGCCCAGGGACACTGAAGGTGTGGTGACGAGGCCCACTAGCGAGAGGAAGGGAACAGCGCTGTTAAATGTAGCAGAGGAGCCAGGATGCTAAGGTGTGCAAAGCACGTGTTTCGGATTTTGTGACTTGGAGGTCACTAGTGGCCTTGGTAAGGGGGGTCACAGTGGCAGCTGGGGCGGAGGCCCACGCAGTGAATCCCAGAGTGAATAGGAGGTGAGGAAGGGGAAACAGATGGCGTGGGTTACTCCTGCTGCCACTCACCAGGGCAGGGACGACAGCCACCGGGCGGGAGCTAGACAGGGACCTAGGTCAGGGATGACCCATGGGAGGGGAGAGCCTTGAGTGACTTCACGGGCCAGCTGAATGGGATCACTGGTTAAGGAGGTACATAGAACCCAGGCCGAGTTATACTCAGACTCACCAAAGGCACCCATAAACTTCAGACCAATGCACACTCGGGGGAACGAGGCAAATGGGTTATTTTATAAGAAGTTTACAGTATAAAGGCAAAATTGCCTAAGATAGCTTCTGAGAGTAAAAACTCAAGGCAAGTTGGTATTATTAAAGTGAGATAACACAGGTTGGATTTTTCTAGTAATTTCAAACGGTAAAGACTTCGGGTTAGTAAGCCGCTTGTATCTATCTCACTACGAGTTTTTTGTTGTTGCTTCTTTTTGTCAGTACCAGCCATGCACCCTGGCATAGATGGGGTGTTTTATGGGGGAAAGAAAAAGAGTGTGGGGTAGACCTTGCCCCGAGTGAGGCATGGAGGTGGCCAGAGCCCCTGGCAGCCCAGGCAGACCTGCAGTGACTTGGAGTTGGACATGGGGTGTCAAGGATAACCGTCTTAGAAGCGTTCCGTGCTCTCTCTTTGGATACACGAGCGATTTTGGAGATCCCTCTATGTAGCCAGCTCACCTTGAAGGTATAAAGCATGGCCTCTGTCTGGGTGACGTTAGTATCTGAAGGGGAGGCCTAGCAGAATGTCCACAGTTAGGATGATTGACATCACGGGGCTAAGACTAGGTCCTGCCGCAGGATGGGATGGAGGGTGCAGATAGGTGGGCTGGGAGGAGGCCGGAGGTGGAATGGGGCTGCCCGGGGGATGCTCCGCGGGGAGGATGGGAACATGGTCCTGGGCATGGCCCTGGATTCTATAGGTAAGGAGTCAGGCCTGGGAAGGTTCAGAGGCTTTCTTAGTGGCAGCTTTGGGACTTGAACTACAACCTCCTTTTATGGAAACTGCATTTTGCCGTGGTCTCTAGACGGCCTTGAACTCTCACTTGCTAGGTTGGAACTCCTCTGTCTCACCTGCTTTGAGATGGCATCTGTAACGTAGTGAAGAACCCTGAAGGACTCCCGTGTCCGTGTCTGTGCAGAGGCTGCACAGCTTCCTGCGGCCCGGCCCCCTGGGTCCCGGCCGAGGGGCGGGAGGGCAGCTGGCCGGCCAGCCCCACTGAGTCACACTCTGGCGTGGGGCCCGGCGGGGATTTCCACGCGGCCCGTGTTGTCTTCTCCTGTTTCCTGTCGGGCTCTGACGCAGGCTGCCTGCCAGTGGGCGCCGGGGGGCACGCCCACCCGCCCTGTGACCCCCCCCACCCCGCCAGGCCCTGTGGGCGGCTCCCCAGCCCGCGGCCTCTGCAGGGTGTGCCCCGGGGCTGGGTGGGCAGCTCCCTCGAGGGCCCCCGAGAGGCTGCACGTGGGCCGGGGGTGGCTGCCCGTCAGGATGGAAGGTTTTGCTGAGTGTGAGAGCTTGCTCGGGGGGTAGTTTGTACTGGGCGTTGAGGGTTATAAAAACCCAGCTTGGCCTAAAACGCCCTCTCTATCTGCTGACAAGAACATTTGTGAAGAAAACAAAACTTTTAAGCCATGCCGTTTACACGCTTGTGGAAATGATTCCTGTAGTACATCTGATTGCTTTAGGTTTTTCTAAGCTATCCATGTATCTATCTGTCAGCTTCCAGTGCCTCCATTTCTCGATGTAAGAATATTCTGCTTAAAAAAAACCTCCATCAGTGGGACCTCTGTATGTTCATGCATTTTTCCTCCTGAACTTACTGCTTCCTATGTACTGTTCTAGGCAGTTTACAGATGTTAGATTTCATATCACTACAGTCAAAGGCTATGTTATGTTAATATGGTAACCACTACCCACAGATGGCTATTTAAATATCAGGTAATTAAGTACAATTTAGAATCATAGTGATTTAGTCCTCAGTCACAGTGGCCACATTTCAGGGCCTCAGTATCCCCGGGGGGCCAGAGGCTACCGCATTAGACAGCCCAGAGGAGGACATTTTCATCATTACAGAAGATTCTAGCACTGATCCAGGGTCTGATTTATAGATGAGAAAACTGAGTCCCATAGGGGTTAAGTCGACTTGTTTACTTGTAGCCAGTAAATGGAAGAGCTGGAATTTTAATCCAAATCTGCCTATCCCAGAGTCTCTACACTTTTTTTTTTTAGAAAGCATGTTTATAATTAATATTTCAATGCATTCACATACCACTCCTTTCGTTGAATGAACACACGAGACATTTTCATTTTACAAATCAGGAAACTGAAGGTTATACTTATTTTTTTCCTTCTTAGAGAAGAGAAATTGACCCGTAGCTTCAGGGACTCTTCAGGTAGCCCTGGGGTGCTGTGAGGCTCCGCTCTTTCGCTCTTCCCCTGAACCCCATCCAGCCGTGGGGGGGGCAGGCTTCTGTTGGTTTCCTCACCAGAGTTTGGGAGTCAGCAAGCTAGGTTTGCTTTCCCCACAGAAAATCCTCTGGCCTATTTCCTGTTGTGGGGTTTATGATGTTGGTGATCTCTTGGGGATTTTTGCCTTCTGTTAGAGCCAAAAGAGGTCTCGGGAGATATAGACTCGTTTCATGGCCCAAAATCCTGAGGTACAGAGCGGTGAGGGCACTTTGAGCAGAACTGGTTCTTAAACTTTTGTTTTCAAGCCAGGATTTATCTGATAATCTTAAAGTAATCACTCCATGGACAAGGATAGTTGTTTCATGGAGAGAAGAACTCTGCAGTTACTTGCCCTGTGGTCTGAGACAGCACAGTGGGGTGGAGAACAACAGGGCTTTTGGGGTGAACAGACCAGGGTTCAAATCCTGGCCCTGCCACTTAGAAGTTATGGGACTCTAGGCAAGAACTTCAACTTTCTGAGTCTCAGCTTCCTCATCTGTAAATTTAGGATAAAATAGCTCACTGGAACTGTTTTAAAGATGAAATTGTAACGTGTAAGATTTACAATTCCTGACATGTTGTAAATGCTCATGAAATGGTAGCCATTAATATCATGACGATGTCATCGCCTCCTTCCAGCATTTTAATTTTAGAGCGTTGTGCCTAGTACGTTAGGTGCTCAGATATACGCCACAAAGTTGGGAAGGCAATAGACTTATTTTGAAACAGTCTTTTAGTTACATGTCCAAATAATATACTCAGTGTTTTTCTGCAGCCCTTGGACTTCTTTTCAGGTCAAAGACCTCTAAATTGAAAGTGGTAAGTCCAACTGCTCACCTGGAAAGGTTTAATATCAACATCCCAGAGAGCCCAGAAAGTCTAGAAAAAGAGGGAAAATAGTGTATCCTGTTTTCCAACTTTTAGGATACCCTATGGAATAAGACTGAAACAAATCACTGGAAAATAGGTTGTCATCAATTTTGTCTTCGGGCTTTTGTTCCTTGGAAAGAAAACATTGCCGGCGGCTGTCCTGGGGCGGCTAGGAGACCTGGCCGACCGCGCCTCTGCAGGTTACCAAGCTTGTTGATCTCTGCAGTGCGAATTCCCTTCATGATCTGGGCCTGAGTGGCTGGAGGGATCCTTAGTCTTAAAAAAGAATGTCTTACCTTTAGAGAAAACATTTCATTGAGGAAGAAGAATGGACAGATAACTTTCTGGAATTGTTTTCACAGGGAACTGGAGAAGGAAAAAAAGAGTTCTGGTTATCCTTGGTTAATGAGAGTATTTGTAAATCAGAATGTCTCATTACCCAGTATCACAGTTGATCAGGGCCTCACCTGTAACGATGTTTGACTGGAAATTAAACGTGGCTAAAGGGGACACCTCCAGCTTTTAATTTCAGCTTTCAAAGGTATACTTCCAGCTGTGACCTAGGAGCACCTTGAAAAAAACCTCACAGCGCTGTTCCCAAATGAGGGTGCCTCTGGAGGGATTGGAAGGAAAGATGTGACAGCCAGGGGAAGGCTGGTGGCCAGAAGATGGCCCTGACCTTGGTGAATTGAGCTGGCAGCTGGGCCTGGCCCGACCAATTCAGAAACCTCATCTTGTGGGGCCCCAAGTCAGGACTGCGGCCTCCCACTAACTAGCAAGAAGGTGAAGCACAAATCAAGCCACTAGTTTATTTGTTGAAAAGTGTGACCACGGTGAGGTTCTAAGCAGGGCGTTCTCTCCTTGTGGGCACCCCACCCAGGAAGCCAAATGGTCAGAGGTGTGGGTGGATCGGGGTAAGGGGAGGAGGGAATCATGGGAAGCGGATTGGTTGAATGGCCTGGGGCCCCAGTGGCCGGGTGCATCCCTGTGCGCTGGGCAGGCCCCTCCCTGCCGGATGGTGCTTACACGGGCCGCCTTGCAGCTGCTTTTGCGCACCACCCACCTTCCTTCTTTAGGGATTAAGACCCACTCCGGTCTGTGTACAGAGAGCCCCTTTGAGGTGGCGTTGCCCATCTCTGCCTGGATCCACGATGTCTCCAAGTGGGATTAGCCTTCAGGGTTACTTGTTTTTCCTCTTTCCCGGTCCCAGTGAACGCAGGAAGCCCTGACCTCACTGTTTCTGCCCAAGCCAGAAATCAGTTCTGCGACCTGGCCTCAGGCCCACTCTTGCAGCCCACCGTAGGTTAAGGCAGTAGGGACAGGATGATACGAAGTAACTACTTTTTCTACTTTTTCCACTTCCTTGGGTCTTCTTACTTGAATAACCCAACAGACACATCTGCAGTGGCTTTGCATCCAGAGTGCGTGGTAGTTATTTTTGATTTGAAGTACGAAAAGCATTTTTTTAAAGACAACTGACTCTCTGAGTCATGCCCAGGGGAGCAAACGGGCTGAAATGTGAGCTGGTGCTTGCTGGAGGGGGATAACCCGAGAGGCTACCACTGATTCTACGGGCGCTGGGCTTAGGTCACTGCGGGGATGAAGTGCGCTGACCA
Organism: Grampus griseus; assembly: GCF_964374135.1. NCBI lineage: Eukaryota > Metazoa > Chordata > Mammalia > Artiodactyla > Delphinidae > Grampus > Grampus griseus. The sequence continues at coordinate 110,027,516 of NC_139018.1, forward strand.
TAAGAGCAACATGTGGGCTAGAGCCGCTGGTGGTGGGGTAATTTATTGCAGCCGCTCACCTAACCAGGAACCCCATGCACGCTGGGTTCCCACAGGACGGGGCGACTGCATGGAAACCCACACACGGGCCCTGTTGAGCAAGCGTGCTTGCATAAGAGTGATCATATGTGGCAGGGTGGGTCATGTGTAGGGGGATTTGTCACTGAGCAGCTATGCGTTGGACGAGCAGCCCCGGTATTTCTAGGGGGCTTGCTTGGTTTTTTTTTTCTTTCGGTGGGTCCCCTCTCACCAGCAGTGTGGTTTAAGACTGTACATAACTCCCATTTATCCAGCCCTTTATAGTTGACCTTCACAGCCTCCTTTGCATCTTAGTGCTGCCCTGGGAGGGAGGTCAGGCCAGCTGTTATGATGCTTATATTTAAAAAAATTTATTTTATTGAAGTACTGTTGATTTACAATGTTGTCTTAGTTTCTGCTGTACAGCAAAGTCATTCAGTTATATGTATATATATATCCTTCTCCATACTCTTCCATTGTGGTTTGGGGTTATCAGATGCAAACTATTGTCCACAGAACGGTTAAACAACAAGGCCCTACTATGTAGCAGAGGGAACTAGATTCAATATCCTGTGATAAACCACATTTTATAGATGATGGATTGGGGGGGAATTGTGATCCTTCATGGGTAGTAGAGCAAGGCCAGAGCGCTGTGCCCAGACCCCAGGCTGCTAGGGGTCCAGGAGCTCCTGCCTCCAGGCTCCTAGCCAGTTCCTAAAGATGTGGATTTCCTGGCCACTCCCTAGACTTGAAATGGAATCCCTGCTTGTGGTGCACTCTGGGAACCTGCATTTAAACATGCTTCCTGGCGATTCTTTTTATTTATTTATTTATTTACGGCTACACTGGGTCTTCGTTGCTGCACGCCGGCTTTCTCTAGTTACGGCGAGTGGGGGCTACTGTTCGTTGTGGTGCGCGGGCTTCTCATTGCGGCGGCATTTCTTGTTACAGAGCACGGGCTTTAGGCGCATGGGCTTCAGTAGTTGTGGCACGCAGGCTCAGTAGTTGTGGCATGTGGGCTCAGTAGTTGTGGCTCTTGGGCTCTAGAGCGCAGGCTCAGTAGGTGTGACACACAGGCTTAGTTGCTCCGCGGCATGTGGGATCTTCCCGGACCAGGGCTTGAACCCGTGTCCCCTGCATTGACAGGCGGATTCTTAACCACTGCACCACCAGGGAATTTCCCTGGTGATTCTTATGAACCTTCACACTAAGGTGATCCAGTGGCTCAGCCCACATAAACCTCCCACCTTAGCCTGTATCACCACTGAAATCATCTTAAGCTTGTATTCCGTGTTTGGGGCCAATCTCCTCGCATGGTACGCCAGTTCCCCAGGGACAGGCTCCTTCCCTGTCTTGTCCATGGCTGTGTCCCCAGGGCCGTGGACAGTGCCTGGCACACAGTAGGCCCTCAGTAAATAGTTGAGTGTTTTTCTCAGCTGTGTGGCTAGTGTCAGAGAGCTCAGGTGATGGTCTGACTGGGCAGGTTCACGTTTGCCTGCAGTATGACTGTGCGAGAACCGCGTGGCCTTGCTGAGTCTTGGGGTCCTGGAGGGATGCATGCACCCGTCAGCCTCTCCCTTCCAGCTCTCCACATAGACTCACACACCCAGAGCGTTCCCACTGGAGGTGGGCGCTCGGCAAAGAGCAGCTCGCTCCCTGACTCCCTGGTGTCTCTGTGTGAGCAGCGGGGTCATTATGACGGTCACTTTTTCCACTGCCATCAAATGCCATCCGTTGCTCGCAGACAGACAAGGTGTAGGGCTGGACTCTGTGCCACCGGCTAAACACTGGCCACCTCAGCCCTCAGATTAAGACCAGACACCAGCATAAACCCAGGTGTCCCCATTCGAGGGCACTGGCCAGAGCCAGGTTCATGAATGGATGAGTAAACATTTACCCTGTCTGAGGTCGGATGTGAACCGTCTGCCAGGCGTTTTGTTTTTACTCTGCCTCCTCCCTCTCTGCCTGCTGCCCGCCCCCCCCCCCAAAGAAAACCGAGAGGTTGAGAGGTTAAGTGACGGGCTTGACACAGCCAACCATCCGCATGTCTGAGCCCTGCTCCTCCGGCAGGCGCATCCTCCTCCATGAAGCCCTCCCAAACTGCCAGGCCCACCCTGATCTTTCCCTGCATGGAGCACGACCTGCAGGCCATTTCTCCTGGCGAGCTCGGATGGGTTAGACAAGGAGAGGCCTGTTCCACATTCTCCATCTGTGTCCTCACGTTCGCAGACAGTGCTCGCTTGCTGGGGGGCTCCTGCATTGTCCTTTATTTTTCAGTTCCTTTGTACCCTGTTTCGTGAGTTCCTTAAGATGCAGGGCTGTATCTTCTGGACCTTTAAAACTATTCCTTTGGTTCATTTCTACCTGCATCTTCTCACCCACCCGTCCAATAACACTTACGGCCAGCTCGTTCTGCGTCCAGCTTGGGGCCTTTCCCCTAAGCCCTGACGCTGAAGAAGCATCTTGTGTAAGGCCAGAGTGGATGGCCGGAGCCCAGAGGACAGCACGGCCTGGGAGTGGCAGGGAGGCGATTTTTAATGGGCTTGAGCTTCTGAAACTTGGGGCTGCTCAGTCTTGCTGATGAGTTCTTCTGGAAAAATTACTCATCAGGCCCTTTGCTGTTCACTGGTTGTTTATTCCCAGGCTCCCACCTGCACCCCGGCCAGGAAGTTCATAGGCAACAAGATAGAATCACCTTCCCTATCACTCACCCCTTTTAAAATGTGACTCATTCTGAGCTAACCCAGCCCAGGCCAGATGCTGATAGAGTTATGCACGGACTCCCTTTGGTGGTGTGTCACTTCTGACTTGCTGGGAAATCCTTTGGTGGTGAGGTTGGGGATGGGAGGCAGAGCGAGGCTGGGACTGGAGCTCTTCCAGGATGGGTGTGATGGCGAGGCGCCACTTGAACAAGGAGTGGAGTCTCTGTGCCTTGGGTCCCATCTGTTGTCCCTGACCATCTGGTAGCCCTGGGCAAGTTGCTCAAACTTTCTGAACTTCAGTTCTGTTAATTTGTAAAATGCGGTTCCCGTAAGGATTAAATGAGCTGGTGTATATTTTTACCCACCGACGCGGTTCCTGGTACACAGTGAGTGCTTGATCATTTCTAAAATCTTAAGACTTTATTCATCAGATCCTTAAGAGCATTGCAGTATGCACCTTGAACACTGCGTGTTAAGCGCTATGGGGAAAAAAAAGAAAGCGCTAACAGGGGTCCTCTCTCCAGAAGGAATTGCAGTCTATGTAGGGAGAGAATAATGCCCACAGTGCTAACTCCTGATTGCTCAGTATCCTGGAGCAGTGCCGTCTGATAGAAATAGGGTGCACTGCTACATATGTATTTTGGAATCTACTAGCCATGTTAAAGTGTAAAAAGAGAAAAGGTGAAATTAATTCAAATAATATATTTTATTTAATACAGTATATCCAAAGGCATTATCATTTCAGCATGTACTCCATATAAAGATTGTTACTGAGACATTTTACGGCCTTTAAAAAAAATCATACTAAATGTTCGAAGTCAGCATGTTCTCTCCACTCACAGCACATCTCACTCTGGTCTGGCCACATTTCCAGTGCTCAGTAGGTATGTATGGCTGGTGGCTGCTGTACCAGACAGCACAGCTCTAGGATTTATCTGTTGGGTCAGCTAACAGCATCTGCCTTTTGGAGGGGAATCATTGTGCTCACAGGGGCTGTGATTCACTGTGGCAGCCGGTGAGGAGCAGAGTAGGGCTAGAGCTCGGGTCTCCTCCCCAATGGGAGCCGGAGACACTTGAATTCGCTGAGCGTCTGTTGTGTCCCAGGCACTGTGCTAGACGCTCTACCCTTGTTATTCCGTTGAATTCTCACAGCAGCCTTGGGTGGTAGATGGATAGCATATGCAGTTTTACAAAGGAGGTAGCAGAGGCCCAGAGAGGCCAAGCAGCTTATCCAAGGCTGCACAGTCAGAGGTGCAGTTGGAATTTGGACCAGGGTCTGCTGACTCCAGAGGCTTCCATTCACCTGTCTGTTTTTCCCTCTACAGAGAAAGAAAATTTGCACACAGCATAGCGTTCAGGCCAAGTACTCAAGGAAAGCTCCAGGGCACAAGAGGGACACGTGGCTAGCCTATTCAACAAGGGCTTTGGGACGTCAGTTCAGAAGGCCTGGGTCTGCTTTGGTTGAGGTGATGTGTGTGTATAAGCAGCATTCCTTCTAATCACAGGTTCTTAAGCCGGAGGTGAGGTGGAGCTGGGGGACCCGTGATGTGCAGTAACTGGAGGCCAGAGCGCGGGGCCCTGCTCCTGCTGCCGCCTGGGAACGCCGGCCACTTCAAGAGGCTCCAAGCAGCTGAGACTTTTCTGCTTGGAGAAACCCCAAGAATTTGAGGAGGCTGGGATTGGGCAGGTTCTTGAACGCACGCATGCATTCACGCCGCCGCTCACTCACCACATATTTATTGAGTACGCGCTCTGGGCAAGAATTATTAGGTGTTACCTTGTCCTGTGTGGTATGCCTTTTACCTCCGAGGAGCCTCCCATCAGCATGGTTAGGCCACACGGCAACCCTCTGAAGTACGGGCGTTATCCCCATTTCACAGTGCAGTCAGCTGAGGCTCCAAGAGGGGAGATCTCGTGCAAGAGGTCAGATGGCTATTGAATGGAAGATACCGGCCCTCAGAACCAAGGGGTTTCGACTCATGTGTCCATCTTTCTGTCTGTGTAGCCAGCAGGCTGTCGTTGAGCTCCTATTTGCCAGGCATCGAGCTACGTTCCCAGATTTCCTGGGTTTTGTTTGCAGTGTGTTTGTTCTGTGTTCTCTTTGAGCGCAATCACAAAGCTACCGGGTGCTGAATAGTGGCCGACGTCTGCTGTGTGCCAGGCACTGCGCACGGTGCTGGTTGCCATCGACTTCAGGGATTCCTCCCAGTGCTTTCATAAAGAGGAGGCAACTGCGGCTCAGAGACACGGTGCTTTCTGAGGTCACACACCTGGTGGAGCTGGGATTTCAATCCCGGCCTGTCTCTCCAGAGCCCCCTTTCAGCCACTGCACCTTACTGCCTCTCTGTGACTGGGGTCCAGTACTGATCCCAAAGTGAAGCCCAGCTTCCCCCAGTCCCTTTTTGTGCCATCTTGTCTGACCTTCAGTTTTACCAACTGTAAAATGGGGGCAGGGAAGGCCAGTGTCACACCCAGCCAAAGTAGCGGAGACCGTGGCCTCCCTGGCATGGTCTGTGCCTCCCTCCAGGCAGGCCGCTGTGACAGTCTGACTTTATGGAAGGGTGAACGCAGTGGCATTTGCTGAGCTGCCGGTGGGATTGGGGAAAGCCCTCCGGGACCTCTTATCTCCTTGCCAGAGAAAAACTATGTCCCATTCAGCCCATTTGAACACTTCCAGGCTTATAGCTGTCATCTTCCACACTCTTAACATGAGATGCCAATAGTATATTGCCGTTTTTTTTTTTCAGAAAAAACTTAATTGGAAATTTTAATGTATTTTTGGAGGGGTGGGCTGCGTTTCCATTTGCCTCTAAAAACAGGGAGAAGGAAAACAAAATATAATCCCATTGCCAGAAATTATGGAGCCAAATCTGAAATTAATTTACGAAGTCATTAGTATTTTCCATTTGCGAACCCCAAACCGAATGTAAGTGCAGTTCCTTGTAATTTAATACAAATTAGAAAAGAGTTAGGAGGACTTTCAGGAATCAGCACACAAAACTGGCAGAAGCAGGTGGGTGTGTATGTTGGGAGAGGGGTGTAACACCCAGGACTTGCTCTGCTTTTCACTCAAATCTGAGTTTGGGAGAGCAAAACAGACTCAGATATTCCCCAGAAGAGAGCCCTTTCCAACAACTTAAAAACTGGCAGGGATCCTTGGAATGATCTCTTCTAACCTTCTCATTTTCTGAATGAGACAACTGAGAGATTCAGGGAGGATAAGCGACTTGCCCGAAGTCACACAGCCAGGAAGGCCAGAGCTGGGGCCAGAGTCCGCGCCCCAGTGCTCCGGCCACCGCTTCCTCTGCCTCCTGGAAGCTCGTCTGCTTGAGCCTTTCGTGTTCCACACCCTAGCTGGGCTCACGTCTAAAGCGGCGCTCCTTGTTAGAGTGGGGGGAACGGAATCATCGTGTCAGAGCCACCCGCTTCTGTACGCTTGGGTCAGTTGTACTGCTGCATACTGCCTGTCATACTGGTTAAAGGGAGAACACGGTGGTTTCTGCCTCCTTTGAAGGAGCCTGGTTATTCCCCGAGCTCACCCCAAGCCAAGCCCCGGCCCTGCACTTTAGAATCTGCTGCTCTGTGAGCGAAGTTGGCCGGTGGTTAATGAGCAGGGAGTGTGTTGTCAGGGTTTCGATGTTTGCAGCAGGACCTCTTCCTGCGCCTCCCTAAAGCTCAGATGAACTGCGGCTTTGAGATGTCATGGAGCCACCAGAGGCTTTCTGAAGGCTGTCTACCTGACCCTTTCGAGGTGAAGCCCTGTTGATGACATCTCTCCCCGTCCCACGCACGCGCGCGTGTGTGTTAATTACGCACACAGACTCCGGATTGACAGAGCAGCTCTAAGAAAAGCCACTTCTGAGAGCTCCCTGTCCCTGCTTTGTTGTTTTCCTTGCTAACAGGATGTCGTAAAGGGTGGAAGGGACCCTTCAGGGTGCCCGGCTCTTTCCTGGGCGGACACTCAACCCCGCCCCAGCCTCTCGGGCTTCCTCTCCTCCCCCGACGCCAGGTGCTGTGGGGCGTGTGCCGTCACTAAAGGTAGGACTCCTGCTCCCAAAGAAGCTGAAGCCCAGGTGCCGAGAGAAACTGTACTTACCTGGAGTTGTTAAGGTCCATCACGCTAGTGATAACTGTCTGCCCGTGACTGTGCCGGGTCCCGTTCTAAGAGCTGTATGTGTGTCATCACACCCAACCTTCACGGCCACCGTGGGAGGTGGAGCCATGATACTTTATTTTACAGATGAGGAAACTGAGGTTTAAAGAGGTGATTTTGTTTGTTTGTTTTGGTTTTTTAATTTAATTTTATTGATTTACTTTTGGCCGCGTTGGGTCTTCGTTGCTGCACGCGGGCTTTCTCTGGTTGCAGCGAGCGGGGGCTGCTCTTCGTTGCGGTGGGCGGGCTTCTCATTGCGGTGGCTTCTCTTGCTGTGGAGCATGGGCTCTAGGTGCGCGGGCTTCAGTAGTTGTAGAGCGCAGGCTCAGTAGCTGCGTTGCACGGGCTTAGTTGCTCCATAGCATGTGGGATCTTCCCCGACCAGGGCTCGAACCCGTGTCCCCTGCATTGGCAGGTGGATTCTTAACCACTGCACCACCATGGAAGTCCCTATGGAAGGTGACGTTTAATGAGTCCCTATGGAAGGTGACGTTTAATGAGCTTGTGAAGCATGGGGAGGGGATGGGAGCCCAAGCCGTCTGCCCTTCAGAACCTCCCAGTGTCCTGATGGGGAAGACGTGTCGCAGGCGGCACTGCCCTAGGAGCGTGGTATGGAGAGGTGCTGGGGGTGGAGCTGGCCTGGCTTTGGAACTGCAGAGACAAGATGGCAGGGAAGGGCTGTGTTTGGGGAAGGTTCCTTGCCCCATGGCTTGGCAATCTGGGCTCTGACCCTGTGAGGGTGACAGGTGGGGTGGGTTGGTAGGGGAGAGAGGGGGACCTCACTGTGGATAACCCCAATTGAGGGTAAGAAAGATGGGCCCCAGTGAGTCCCTCTTACCCCTGGGCCCAGCCTGCCTTTCTCAGCCCTCCTTGCTGAAGGCCTGCTTGGGCCAGTGGTTGCCTCCTTAGAAGTTCAGTTTCGGGCTTACCTGGTGGCTCAGTGGTTAAGAATCCGCCTGCCAATGCAGGGGACGTGGGTTCGAGCCCTGGTCCGGGAAGATCCCACATGCCGCAAAGCAACTAAGCCCGTGCGCCACAACTACTGAGCCTGCGCTCTAGAGCCCGCGAGACACAACTACTGAAGCCCGCGTGCCTAGAGCCCGTGCTCTGCAACAAGAGAAGCCACCGCAATGAGAAGCCCGCGCACTGCAACGAAGAGTAGCCCCTGCTCACTGCAACTAGAGAAAGCCCGTGCGCAGCAACGCAGCCAAAAATAAATAAATAAATGAAAAGAAATCAACTCCTTTAAAAACAACAAAAAAAGCTCAGTTTCCTTCTCTGGGAAAGGAAGGGGTCACAACACCCTTCTTTGTTGTTAAGATTAGATGAGCTGATACCCCAAACTTCTTGCAAAGTACCTGGTACCAAATAGGACGTCTCTAAATACTAGTTTTCATTTTCCCTTCCACTCATTTGTTTAAAAAAGAAAACAAAACTTTTTTTTTTCCTATGATAACAAAAATTTTAGAAGGCAGAGACAAATTAATATGTTGTGTATAGACTCTCAGGCCAAGAATTTCCTGAGTGTTTACATACCAGAGGACTTTGAACTTTGATTTTTTCAGCTGGCTGTGTGCTGATTCAGACACCCTCTCCAAGCCGCCAGAAGCAGCTCCTAGCCTTGGTCTGTTGTTGGTGTTTTGTGACACCAACACTGTATTATAAAATTGTATTATAAAAATTGGAAACATACAAGTTACAGGTAAATTATAACTTGCCCATGGACCTTCCACCGGATATAACAAGTGTTAATATTTTTCCGTATTTACTTCAGATATCTGTAATGTCTTATTTCTTTACTAAAAAAAAAAAAAAAAATCCCTTAAACTACTCTGTTGAAGGCCTCCTGTTATCCCACCCCCTTCCCATTCTTCTCCCTCCCTTCTCACAGGTATTTACTCTCCTGAACTTGGTGTGTGTCCTCCCCAGCCAGGATTTTGTAGTGTATTGTTTGTAAAGCCAAGTAACTCCATTGGAATGTGTTTGAACCACAAAATGATCAGCATTTGGGGGAAGAAGCCTGAATACCCAAGGCCAGGGCAGCAACTTGATAGAGCAAATCCACCCGCTCTCCCATTGATATTTATATAAAATTCCAAAATTATAAATCCATTGCCTTGGATTTAAAACTTGACCCTGCCCCCATGCTTAATTGCAAATAAAATCGAGCTTGTGCCATCTGGAGCTCCCAGGGTCATCTGGACCTTTCATGCGAGTAAATACATTCCGGAGTCGGTTATTCTTAGAGCAGGTGTTTTGGCTTTTTTTCTTTAATGCTCGCCCACCCTCCTGCCCCATCGCAGCTGTGATGTATGCTGATGGTAGAGAACCTGGAACACAGCAGTAAAGAGGAAAACACTCGCTGCCTTTCTCCCTTGACCTCCGCCCCACAGAAGTGTTTTCTTCTCCATTCTTCACCCTCCTCAGCCAGGGTAGAAAATTGGAGGTCACCGGGTACCCCAAGTAGGGCCAGCACCATGGCCTCAGGGTCTCCTAGCAAGCAGTGGTCCATCCTCCATTTTACAATAGGGTGTGTGTCACCAAGGTGAGAGAAGCAGTCACCTGCCTAAGGTCAGGTCAGTGGCCTGGTTGGGACCAGAAGACCATCTCCTGGTGGCTGAAGATGTTTTTTCTACCATGTCTGCTCTTCATGCTGTGGTCGGAGCCTCCCTGGTACCTGGCCCTGATCCAGGCATGATGACAAGTGTCCGGCAAAGGGGAGGGGTCCTGGTCCCTCTTCAAGGAAACTGGGAGGCAGCCACAGGCCAGGGGTTTTCCCAGGCTGGACCTTTGACCACCTTTCCTGAAAAAGTCTAGGACATTTTTTGTTTCAGCATTTTAAACTGGATATGTAAGTCATTTTAATACCTTGGCTGTTTTCTGTGTATGGTAGTTAAACTGTTCCTGGCTTCTTCCTTTTTTGTTTTTTAAACTGAAATTATTTTCGTACACATCTGTTCTTTGTACAATGCCATTGGTACCGATTTTAGCTTCTGCCATTTTAGAATTTTGTGCCATTATTGCCACTAAGTCCAGTTTTCCTGGGTAAAATTTTGCATATCTGAGTTATTGGATTTTTGTCCATCAGTTTTTAGTCAGTGACTTTTTTTTTTTAAGGATTTTTTATTTTTATTTAAAATTTTTTTTTTTTTGGCTGCGTTGGGTTTTCGTTGCTGCAAGCAGGCTTTCTCTAGTTGTGGCAATCAGGGGCTGTTCTTTGTTGCGGTGCGTGGCTTCTCATTGCAGTGGCTTCTCTTGTTGCGGAGCATGGGCTCTAGGCACGCAGGCTTCAGTAGTTGTGGCGCACGGGCTCAGTAGTTGTGACTTGCGGGCTTAGTAGTTGTGGCATGTGGACTCCAGAGCGCAGGCTCAGTAGTTGTGGTGCACAGGCTTAGTTGCTTTGTAGCATGTGGGATGTTCCCGGACCAGGGCTCGAAGCCATGTCCCCTGCATTGCCAGGTGGACTCTTAACCAGTGCGCCACCAGGGAAGTCCCTCGTCAGTGACTTTCATTGTCTGGAGTTTTAGCTGCTTCCAGTTTTATTTTGTGCTGAACTTTTTTCTCTGGGGTCTATTTTTTCTCCTGGGTTGATTTTTGCAGTGTTTCAATGTTGCCAGTTCACTTCTTACCTTCAGCAGATGTCTATGGTGTGTGATGACAGCCATTACCAGTTTTGTTTGGGATTGATTATTTCTCTCAAGTCTAATTTCTTGTGGTCATCTGGTCAGAACGCCTGTGGGGATGAGAATGACAGGTTAAAATGTCTTCTGTCTTAAAGAGTTCGAAACAAACTTGGAAAGGATGATTCTCCCTCTGGATTTCTCCTTTCTGGGTGTCGGCACAGTTTTCTTTTAGCGACAGAGAAAATGGGAGCTATTAGGGGTCAGACCTCTCCCAGGAAGGGCTGTGTTGTCTCCATCGCCAGATTCCCTGCTTTCCGCCCTGTGACCTCCCAAGTCCACCAGCACCTATTGCTTGCTCAGAAGGGGCAGATCCAGCCTGCTACGCCAGGTAGCACAGTGGATGGGGGTCAGGAGCTCCACACCGGGACAGGTCCCCTCTAACTCTCCTGTATGGGCCGGTCTCCCATTCGGTCTGCGGGGTTGCTGGCTGGAGAGCTGTTAGAAGTCTTTCAGCTTTATCCTTCTCTGGGTGGGGATGGGATGCTCAGGGTGTCAGGAAGCCACTGTTCCTGCAGCAAAGCCCCTGCATGGTTGAAGCAGAGGCATTGCTCATGGCCCTCTGCTGGGTTCCGGCCCCTGGGCCCCGGCCGCCCCGCCTGACGTCGGGGCTGAGCAGACACTGCGGCAGAACTTGCAGGGAGCCTGCTGGCGAGGGTTGCTATTCGTTCCTTCCAGTCATGGCTGCTCTGAGTGCTCCCCGGGACAGTTGCACCCAGGGGAGCTGACCTCCTCTGGATAGGTGAACATCCACCTCCCCTCCAAGGAAAAGCCCCTGCTCAGCTTCTTCAGGCAGCTGGAATGCTGCTCCGTGGATCTGGGTATTTCTGTCCCTCCTTCCGGCCTTCCTTTGATTTCTTGACGTCTCCTTCCATTAGGTCTGTGACTGTTTTCAAATGGCCATTTGTATATACAAGTCATGTCAGGCATCATAATTTGTGTGTGTCTAGATCAATAAAAGCAGCTCTGGCCAAAGGCCAGCAGAGAATTCATAAACACCCTTCAGCTCTTCCCCTCCCCACACGATGTTAAAACTCCATCCTAGGAACCCTCCAAACCGAAGCTGTTGGCTGACTTGCTCAGGGAAAATGTGAAATACCGTTTCGTTTGATGTGTTTTCTCTTTATCCTTTCTGTAGAATTTGATCAGTGTTTAAGCAACTGTAGCCGATTCCCCCGCTCACTTCAGAGCAAAAGCCCTTCTCTGCGTCTGTTTACAAAATTACCTTTGAGAGACTGAAATGTTGGGAACCCATTCAGATGCAGCTCGTGCCTTACGTTAGCTCTCTGTTGCCCAGTAAAACGGGCTTGGGTGTATCTGACGCAGCTACCAAAGGAAACTTAAAAACAGATTTCGGCTGCGGCGATTCTTATGGGATGTGCCCACTTTGGAGAAGAAGAGGATTAGGGATTTAAGTTCACATGGACCTTAAGGATTTTAAGAACCAGATTTTCTTCTGTTTGCTCACATTAGGGGAAAAGAAAATAAGCCTCAGATGCCTTGTGATATCTAGTTACGTCAGGTTTTCGTATAAAATGTCAAGACAGCAATACTTGACTTCCTGCCTCGCCTTTCCCCTCTTGCATACTGTCTGCCCTCGCCAGAGTTTTCATTACGAGGAGGGAGCCGTTCTGCTAGACTCCTCCCTCAGGGAAATCATTCCCTCCCTGGCCTTTAACCCTTTAAAGATTGGGAAGGGAATACTTGGATTTCTGGGTTAAATGCAAAGCTTCCCTATTGGCTTAGGCTTTAATTGAGGTGTATTAGGAAATCCTTAAGAATGTTGCAGCCTGGGGCCTGGAGCCGGCTGGGTGTAGCTATTTGGTACGAAAAGCAGCTCACATTACCTGCTTCCTTTCCTGTGGCTGTGTCTTCACCAAGCATCCCCTCTAAAACGAGGTACCTCCCCTGCCTACACTAAAAGACCCCACAAATGTTGAGGAACTAGATTTCTTTTTTAAACCCTGACCCACCTTCACTCATTTGAAGGTTAATAAGTAAGTCTGTCTTTCTGTCGGCATGGGTGGAAGCCATGCTGCTGGCCCTGACAAGTCAATGTGTTTGATCCAAGAGGGTAGAAGGTTCTGGAAGACACAATAAGTACAACTTGATGACTTTTCTCACCATAAAAGCTGCCATTTTCTCTTCTTCCCTAAACCCCACTGAAAGTGGTGGCGAAGGATAGGGTAGCCTTAGTTCTCCGTTTGACTTCAAGCAAGGGAAATGGTACCCAGAGGTGGGACTGTTATTAAACCCCTTTCTCTCTTTGTTCTCGTTTCTCTCGACCTCTGCCTGCCCCAAGTGTCGTCCTGGCCATCCCTCCTCAGCCCTCCCTGGCACTCAGTGTTGCAGACCTTCTGGAGCTGGCCCTGGCCACAGCCTCGAGAAAGCCACCATGAGGCTTTGAGTCTGCTCTGCAGGGTGTTTGAAGGCCTTCTTTGTGGTGTGAACCCCACTGGAAGTTTGACATCTTTAGGTTGGGAAGCTATATAGAGAGCAAGGGGCCTTCCTTCTCGGGCTTTGGGTACAGAATCCTTGGGGTGAGCCAGGCAGGTCTAGAGCTGGCAGAGGCTCCGGGTAGCCGTACAATTTGTTACCCAAACCGGGACTCTGAGAGTGAAAGAGGATGCCATTAACAATGACACCAGGGACTTCCCTGGTGGCGCAGTGGTTGAGGGTCCGCCTGCCGATGCAGGGGACACAGGTTCATGCCCCGGTCAGGGAAGATCCCACATGCGCGGAGCGGCTGGGCCCGTGAGCCATGGCCGCTGAGCCTGCGCGTCCGGAGCCTGTGCTCCACAACGGGAGAGGCCACAACAGTGAGAGGCCCGCGTACCGCAGAAATAAATAATGACACCAGGACAATAGGTGTGAATTAAACTATCCCAGACAAATGAGCAGTCATTGTGTGATTGCCCTACAAAGGCCAGTCCCCTGGCCCTTCAGGTTCCATTTTGTGTTATAAGGAGTAATGCTTCCCTCATTGAAAACGCAGGCTAGAGTTGCAAGCTCAGATGCTCCCAGGGACAGGCAGAGGGTGGGGAGGCTGGGGCCTGGTGTAAAGACAGAGCGGGACTTGAGGACTCATTTCCCATCTAAAGGGGCATTGGTGACACAGCACCAGCTAAGTGTTGCCAGATCTTCTGTTTTTTTTTTTTTTTTCAAGAGAAGCCAAAAATCTTAGATTTACATATGAAATCTCCCAGCTTTTAAATTTGGCAACTAATTAAAAAATGTAAAAAAAACACTGTGTAGGCCAAGCACAGCATCTGTGGGCCGCTGCCTGTTTTCGACCTCCAGCCCAGACCAATTAATTGGTGGCTGTCTTCTGTGTCTCCAAATTCCAGCAATGGGAGGTTTCTTAGGAAGTTGCCCAGATTGACCACGAGTGAAGTGGGGAAGAGGAGAGAGGAGCTCGTCTTGACTTCAGTGGAGTGTTCATTTGCACAGTAAATGTTTCTTGAGCACCTGTTATGTTCAAAGCACTTTCTGTGTTCTGCCATGTTTTCTGTTTAATGCTTTGAGACAGCTGTGTCTTACTCATGCTGATAAATTCTTTTTTTTAATTTATTATTTATAAATTTATTTTATTTATTTATTTTTGGCCGTGTTGGGTCTTCGCTGCTGTGCGCCAGCTTTCTCTAGTTGTGGCAAGCAGGGGCTACTCTTCGTTACGGTACGTGGGCTTCTCATTGCGGTGGCTTCTCTTGTTGCGGAGCACGGGCTCTAGGCACACGGGCTTCAGTAGTTGTGGCACGTGGGTTCAGTAGTTGTGTCTCGCGGGCTCTAGAGCGCAGGCTCAGTAGTTGTGGTGCACAGGCTTAGTTGCTCTGCAGCATGTGGGATCTTCCCGGACCAGGGTTCGAACCCGTGTTCCCCGCATCGGCAGGCGGATTCTTAACTGCTGCGCCACCGGGAAAGCCCTGATAAATTCTTTATATCGTGCGCTGTCATGGGTCCATACCTCTCCCCTGAGACTCTAACAAGGATGGATGCAATGAGGGAAATCTCGAGAGAGAATGTGGGAAGGAGAACCTGGGGTCCAGTTCTCAGGCCCTGGAAAGTTCATTAGATGTCAGCTTAACACAGAAGTCCACAGGACGTGGTCTTCATCTGCAGAAAGGCCTGGGAATGAGGACCTGGAGCAGAGAGAGCCCAGCCAGGGGCACTTGTTCTGCAAGGTCCCTGAAGGTTGTATTGTACTAGGACCAGGAAGCAGAAATCACCGAGGGACAGACTGTATTCAGCCCTGTACATTCAGAACTTTCTAGTAGAGCACTGTATACTGAGGTTGTTGGGTTAGATGACCTCTAAGCTGGTCTTTCATTATCCAGAAAATCTGATACCTTGAGGCTGCCTCCTGCACACCCACTGGACTCCTGGGCCTTCGACTCTTATTCTGGTTCATGGTTCTTACTTCTAATGGGCTCCCAGCAGGTACTGGCTTATTTGTACCCTCTGGCAGCTGGACGTTGGGCCAGGCACCCCAGAAAAGCCAGTATAACTCTGATGAAAACAGATGCAGTTCACCTGGGGCTGGGGTGGGGCACAGGTGGGGGAATATTGCTCTTGGAGAATCCGTTCTTGAGGCTGTGACATGTCACTCGCATTTTCTGGTCTCGTGCACCATGAATTTTAAACTGGGGGCGATACTACCTACCCCCAAGATGGTTTGAGGCAGCTGAGGCACAGAGAGCTTAAGTGACTTGATCAAGGCCACACAGCTGGGCTGGGAGGAACCCGCTCCTAGACCAGGTAGTTGGCTTCCACTGTTCTCTTATCCACTGTGCTGAACTGTTCAGTTTTTACTTGCCTTTTTTTTTGTGTTCATTCTTCCACGTGTCTTTTTTCCCCCTATTGTTTCAGGACTGTCAACATTCAGATGTTTAATAGCTAGGTTTTTTTCCCCTGTGCACTTGGCCAGAAGTAGGAATTCATCGCCATCTGTGAACGTTTATGGGGCCTCCATGGTTTGTGTGGAATTATACTAGAAACACTAGACCCCAGGGCTGGGTTGGCAACGAACGAGGTCTTTCTGCAGAACTTTTGAGGACAAATCACCAACGGGTTGGAAAGAATTTCCTCCAGGAATGGCGGCACTCTATTTTTCACCTTGTTAATGTTGCCCCCCCCCCCCGCTTTGCTTCCCCCCAGTGTCAATCTTAAGTGTGCTAAGTGCTTTTTCTGCTTAGCGTGTCCTAGATAAGAGGTTTCCAAACGATGTGCCCTGATACACAGCCCTCCCACCCCCAAATCTCAGGCTTCTTGATGGACAGAGAGTTCCCCTCTGGTTTGTTTGGGACTCGGAGGCTGGAATGGGGAGTCTGGAGGCCTGAGTGCCTGTAGGGTTGCCGACGTCTGAAAACCACTGTGCTAGATGACAGTGAAGCTGTAGTGACCTCAAAATTTAAAGAAGATTAAAAAAAAAAAAAGCATACAAGATAGTCTTGTGATGCTGGTGAAAAGACCCATGAAGTTCACCAGGTGGGCCCGCCACATTGATCATGAACACAGGGATGTGAGTCCGTGTGCAGGAGGGAGCTCGACTTGCGGCACACCCAGCAGTTTGCGCCTGCGTTTGAACACCACCTCATTTCCCTGGCATGTCCCTTTGCTCAATGGATCATTCCTGGCCTGACCACACCCTGCCCCCCCAGTCCCCGCACCACTGCAGAAGGGGTGGGGGCCTCTGCGTACAATTTATTTTCCAATGCCACCTTGAAGTTTGGTGACCGGCTCTAGGACACTTCGAAGGCTTTTCATTGATGAACAATTGTTACGAGCAGTGTCAGCCCAAAGCGGTACTCTTCACGTGATCCAGTCATGGATCTGGACACATTTTTATGTGAATAACTAGATAGCTATGACATTAATGTAGTGGCTAGACCATAACTACTTTTTCAACAAACTCTTTAGTGTGTATGTGTATGTCACACCTTTTTAGAACGTCATAATGCATTCATTATGCTTTCACGTGTCAACATTGGCTCTTCTCAGTTTGTCATGCAATGAACAGAGACATCTCTGACATAAGTCTGTTGGAGCAATAGATGTCTGGGCCCTTTGCCTGATTTACTACATTTTTTTTTTTTTTTTTGCGGTATGTGGGCCTCTCACTGCTGTGGCCTCTCCCGTTGCGGAGCACAGGCTCCGGATGCGGAGGCTCAGTGGCCATGGTTCACGGGCACAGCCGCTCTGCGGCATGTGGGATCTTCCCGGACCGGGGCACGAACCCGTGTCCCCTGCATCGGCAGGCGGACTCTCAACCACTGCACCACCAGGGAAGCCCTGCTTTACTACATTTTAAAATCAGGCTGCTGATAACTTTCCCAACACAGAGTTTAGGGAGGGTTTTTTAAAGAAACATTTGCATTGAGATAGAATTGACATACAATAACTGGCACATCTGGAAAGTGTACCATTTGATGAGTTTGACATATGTACACACCCATGAAACTATCAGCACGATCAAGATAGCGAACATGTCCATCAAAGTCTCCTTCTGCCCCTTTGTACTTTTGCCCTCCTGTTTGCCTGCTGCCTCTCAGTCCCCAGGCAACCACTGGTCTGCTTTCTGTCACTATATGTTAGTTTAAATTGCATAAAATTTTATACTAATGAAATTGTTCAGGATGTCCTCTTTTGCGGGGGTGGTACTTTCTTTCACACAGCATGATTATTTTCGTTTTTGCATGTTGCAATCATGAATTCCTTTTTATGGCTGGGTAATATTTCATTGTATGGATATAAACAGGAGTTTTGATCTTCATGTATTAATAAGCAAAGAATTTTAGCTAAGGCTGTCAGAAGTAGGTGATCCACGTAAAATATTATGTCGGGGGAATTTGTACACTTGTGTTTTCTTTTTGTTTTAAAAGTTTCCTTTTTTCTTTTATAAATTTATTTTATTTTTGGCTGCGTTGGGTCTTTGTTGCTGCGCGCGAGCTTTCTCTAGTTGTGGTAAGCGGGGGCTACTCTTCGTTGCGGTGCGCCGGCTTCTCATTGTGGTGGCTTCTCTTGTTGCAGAGCACGGGCTCTAGAGCGCAGGCTTCAGTAGTTGTGACACGTGGGTTTTAGAGCGCAGGCTCAGTAGTTGTGGCTCGCGGGCTCTAGAGTGCAGGCTCAGTAGTTGTGGTGCATGGGCTTAGTTGCTCCGCCCCATGTGGGATCTTCCCGGACCAGGGATCAAACCCGTGTCCCCTGCATTGGCAGGCAGATTCTTAACCACTGTGCCACCAGGGAAGTGCCTGTTTTAAAAGTTTCTTATGGAGGAGTAGCGTTTTTCTTTTTCTTTTGAAAATGTGCTTTGAAAGAGCAAATACTTGCGTAGAATGCATTTGGCCCTGAATCTTCACTTAATTAAATAAGTAATTATTTAGTGTTTCCTGCTGGCGCTTGGGAGCACAGAAGGACTTCACGTCAGAGCCAGCAGCTGATTTGCTTGTGAGGTTTTAATATCCTACATGGGGTAGAACTGCAGTGCTTTTAGACACAGGACTGTGCCCTCTTGCTGAATGTTACAGTGCCTTCCCTGCCCGTGATTCTTCTGTGGCCAGGCATGGGGACGGAATCTTGGAGATGCAGTTTCCGCAGTTCTGTGATTCCTGCTCAGAGCATTGCGTGATAGGGGGCCAGGCAGGAAGTTTAACCTCGTAGATTCCCTCATCCTCACAAAGCCACGCACACCAGGGTGGGGCTGGAGTTGACCATGGGAGTTGAGTTCCCGGCATTTGGGCAGTCCCCAGCCCAGCGGGAGCCGGAACGGAATGGCATTGCTGGGTAGTGGGAAATGTGTTCCTTTCTTCATTGTTCAGAGAAATTCTCCTGAAGGAAGTCTTCTACATGTGAGAAAAACCTGTGAGCCTCTTATTAATAGTCACAGGTTGTCAGAGAAGGGATCTCGGAGATACCTGGTCTAACCTGCCCATTTTACAGATGAGGACTGAGGCTCAGGGAACAGGAGTAACTCACACATAGTCATTAACAGCAGAACTGGGACTTGGGAAACCCAGGCAACTGCTTTAGACCTTCACTTCCATGATCTGCGAGGGTGGGAGTTTCAAGAAAACTTGGTGAACTTTGGTGGGCTTAGGGAGGAAATTGTTAATCTCTCAGCCCCTGCTCAGAGCTGCTGGTACCATTTAAAACACCACCACCAACAACAATATAAATTGTCCTCAGATGAAGTTTCTGTAATGTTCTCTTATCTCACAGTTTCCTGACCTTGTCACCAACTTGTTCGAGGAATAACTTAAAAATTCAGGGGCGCATGATCAGTAGCCTTGTTGGGTGGTATTTTCTGGCACATGAATGAAAGGTGCTAGGTGATACCTTACGGTTGTGTAGCGCTTCTCAGTGTATGGAGGACCTTGGTGTGCAGTCTCTCACGTGAACCCCTTGCCAGTCTTCTCAGCTGGCCCCTTTTTTCCTGGTGAGGAAACTGGCCCTTGAAGATGAGGCATTTTGCTTAAGGTCACCCAGGTGGCAAAGAGGAACCAGAGCTGGAATCTGGTTCCTGGTTCCCAGTCTCATCTTGTTCCCACCATGTCTCCTTCAAGGCAAGTGAGTGTGCAGGGCAGCAGCCTGACACAATGGAAAGACCCTAGGCCTTTTTGTGTTTGGAGTTCAGAGGTTAACTCTGCTCTCCTGCTCGCTGTGTGACCTTGTGGAAGAATCTTAACCTCTCTGAACTCCATTGTCTTCTTTTGGAAAATGGGGCCCTGCCCAGCAGGATTAAAGTATATAAACATAAAATGCTTAGCAAAGAACTTGCGTATAGGAAGCAACTGATCAATGTTACCTCTGGAATGAAGGCGAGGCAGGTATGGGAAAAGCTAGTTATGAAAAGAGAGCCTGGAAAGCAAAACTAAGGACAGATGTGCACTAACTGTGGGGTGCCCTTGGCCCTGCTCTTCTTGCACACAGACTCTTCAGTGCCTCCTTATTTCTGTTAGTCCTTGATCCTTTGGAAAGTTAAGAAAACTGAGGTCCTCACTAAGTGCCTGGCACATAGTAGGCCCTCGGTAAGTACAGACTGGCTGCTGGAGCCTCACCCTGCAGAGGTGTGGAGCAGTGGCGTGCGTGTGCCCGCAGCACTCTACACACTGGTTGAATGAAACAGGACAGAATTCTGGCCGAGACCAGACTTTGAAGGTGCTGTGCAGGCCCAGGGCAGGTGGTCGGCCAGTGGAGGTGAGTGATGGTGCTGGAGGTGGCCGTGCTGTGGCACCAGGGCTGAGTGGGAATCAGTACAGACTAGGAGGGGTGCAGGGGAGGACGTTTCTCTCACATAGATACAATCTCAAGTCATGCCCTGACATCGTCCCGTGTGTGTGTGTGTGTGTGTGTGTGTGTGTGTGTGTGTGTGTGTGTGTGTTTTAGGAACATCTCCATGTAAGTAATTGATGCTGTGAGCAGCGGAAAAAGGAGATGAAGCCCATTGTCTCTGCTGGGTGACTAGGACCCGCCTAGTGTCAGGGTCAGACTGTTTAAGGGGTGTGGGGACAGAATTGTGGAGAAGTGGCTCTCCTTCTGCATCTCCGCCTGGTGCAGGGAGCAGAGAACACCCGGGATACTTCTAGAAGCAGCCAGGATGACTCAGGGACTTGATCTTGCCTGGTACAGGAAGCCGCGCAGAGCCGGAGGGCACCGCATTGTGGGGCAAGAAGAGAACATCCGGGAAACTTTCCCCTGTGCCCTCCACCAGGCCCCCCAAGCGGCCCCAGCCCCCTGCGGCCCCTCCCGCCGCCCTGCTCCTTCCAAGGAGCCTGTTTGAGAATTCAGTGATTCACTTCCCGTCTTCCACCCTTGTTTAATGTTCCTTCCATTGTTACCAAACAGTCCAGGCCCCGGTGGCAGGGGGTGTCCTGCACTCTGGCTGAGGAGGGAGAGGAGGACAGAGCTGTTTACAGAGCCTGGGAGGGCCTGGCCTCCTAGAAAGACAAGCTGGGATGGCGCTGGGGCCCTGACAGCTGGCTGTGCGGGGGGGTGGGAAGCGCCTGAAGGCGGTCTTCCTGCCCTGGAGGGGATCCCTGCCCTTTGCTGTGGGGTTAGCTTCTTTATTCCCCAACAGCTGAGTTTTCCATTTTGGGTCACAGATAGTTTTGGGATCATGGATTCCTGGAGTAGAAAAAAGGAACAGAAGGGTCCTTGGGGAGATGCTGTCTCTGCCTGGCCTCAGTCTCCTCCTTTGTGGGGAGAAAAAGGGGGAGGTGGTGAAATGACTGACCTTTAGAGCCACACCCCCGCCCCCAGCTCCGAAGCCCTCTGATTCCTGAGCCTGGAACAAGCCACACCAGGTTATCTGCGTTCACCCCCGCGTCTGGGGCGAGTCCCACCAAAGCCACAGCCACGGATGTGACCACGTCTGTGAGCCACGGCACCCGCTTCCCGACCTCTGACCTTGCAGGTCAGCAACTCTGCAGCCTCCCTCACCTTTCTGGTTTGAAGCCACCTTCTCTCGCAGGAAGCTGTCTGATACCAATTGAATTCTTCCCTGTCACATCACAGCTGGGACTGCCACTGTTTTGCTGAAACCGCTGTTAGGTTTGGGCTTTGGGGGTTTATTTTTTTCTAACCTGCAGAAAGATTGAAAGTTCTGAAGTTTCCTCTTTTACCCCTGCCATGTGTTGTTTCGTTTATAAGTGGGTACTCCCTCTTCTTGATCATGTATTTGCTCTACTGCTGTTGGTGATTCAGGTTTGTTTCCTCCAAGGCCCTGCGTGCCTAAAGGCAGTCAAGGAGCAAGAAGGCGTAAACACAGCCCTTTTTAAGCTCCTTTTCGCTGCAAGTTAGTGTATTTCTCAGGTATGTGGCATGTCAGTGCTAGAAGGCAGGGAGACACTAGAGATTGGTTGAACCCATCATTTTATAGATGGGATGCCCACACCTAGAGACCCCTCACTTTTCGGCAGCACAGCCAGCGTAAGGACCACGAACGCTCCAGGGTAGCCCACTTCCCAGGGTAGCCCCAGGTGCCTGCATGCTTTCTCTTCTGGTAAACCCAACACTGATAAAATCTCCATTCTACAAATATTTGTTGAGTAAATTTATTGCAAAGCCTCCTGTCCAGTGTCTGCCTACAGCCTTAGCCACAGATGACTTTGCCTCTCTTCGGTGCGCCGAGTGAAGTAGGCAGACCTCCCTATCCACGAGCGTTTCAGCTCCCCCCACCCCGCCACTGGCCGCTGTAGCAGAACCAACTAGCACCTGTGGCTGTCATTCCCCTGCTGTTTTTAACGGCACCTCTCAATACCAGCTGATAGCTTTGAGAACATTCCTGGTATTGGGTTTCTGGCAGTAACGTGCGTCTGCGGGTCCCTTTCCTATAAGGCTTCATGTCTTGTTTGGGTTCATAAGGCTGGGGTGCAGCCTGAGGTTTTTAATCTGTTGCCTCCATCTTCTGATTGTCGCTGCACAGAGGACTGAGTCGGTTGTCGTGACCTACTTGTGAACAAATGTCATATGCAAGCCCCGTGCTCCATCCAGGGGAAGTTAAGTTGGGTCTCCTTGCCCTCAAGGAGCTCCTGTTTTAGTTAGGAAGGGAAACCAGACACACATGGAAGTTATTAATACTTAACCGTCCCAGGCCTTTGGTGCTAAGGGATGATGAGTTCGGTGAGTGGTGGACGGTCGTGTCTGTAAATCTTTGAAGAGGGGAGAACAGAGAGTGGTCATTCTGCAGAGAGAGCCACAGAATGGGATAATTTTTGAGCTAGAGGCATCACTGGGCCTGTCCTAGGGCTGAAGGGAGCCTCTGGACCCCCAGACGATCTCAGCGTGCCGCCGTGGGCCGAAGGTCTCTGGCTTTGGGGACGCGGTAGCCCCGTGCTCAGGTGCCGTGGCTGCAGTGTGTTACCTCTGCTACTTGAGCCGGTTAAGCATTGTGCATTTCCATACCTGTAAAACAGGCCTCCGGATATCTGAGCTGTTTGGGAAGTGGGGGTCTGATGGGCGGTGGGTGGGTGGGTGGGTGGGTGGGTGGGTACTTGGCCGGGACTTGGGTGCGCTGCGTATGGGAGGGAGTTGTGAGTGTTGTGAGTGGACCCAGGGGAGGGAGCTTCACCTGGAAGCTTTTCTGTGCTCCTGAGTGGAGCTGCTTGGGGGGTCTGCAGCTTTTAGCCCAGAGCCATTTAGTCGATGAGACCAGCTTAAGCAGCAGGCAACAGCCACCCTGACTTTTAAGTTCTAAGTCCTCCCTTGTTTATTTGGAAACCCCATCTTCCTGCCCATAGGGGCTCTTGGCTGTCTTAGGTGCAGTTGCCCCCAATGAACCACAACCTTTTGTTTAAGGACATAGGAAGTCTGTCCCCTTAGACTGAAAGGAATGCTGATTGGCTGCCTCAGTGTCCTCAGGCTAGTGATGCCCAAAATATACGGGACACCCGTTCCTTGTTACCGGTTAGATGGAAACTGCTTATGTAAGCTTCTAAAGCTCTGGTCCGGAGAGAAGCAGAGTGTCTGCGGCGCGTTAGAGTTCGGTGTCCTGCAAACGCTGTCTTTTCCGCTTACAAAGGTAGCTACGTAACTTCATGGTCCTTCAACTCACTTCTTCTAGAAATGTGGTCATTTCCCACCCCTCCCTTGCTTCCAGCTCCCCCGCAGCGGCTGCCCTGAAAGGTTGGAGGATTCTAAAAACTTTGGGGCCGCTTTTAAAAATAGGGAAACGTGGTTAAGGCTGAAATGCGGGAATGTTCCTTTCCTAACCCATATTGTATGGCATTTCACTAGGCATGGTTGTAAGCTTGGAGCTTGAGTGAGCGCTTCCGGAAGCCTTACCTCTCAGTTTGAATGTCACAGAAGGCTGCCAGGTTTGCCCTTTGCTTGAATGCTCTGTAGCACTTGTGACATTGTTTTATCTCTCTGGCCAGTGACTCATAATTAAGGAAGTCAAAACTGAGCAATTAACACAAAACCTCCTCATTTGCCCTCTTCACCTCTCCCCCGCACCCCCAACTCCCCTAGTCACGAACACCCGCCTGACATTTTCTATAAGTCTTTGGAAACTTTGATTTGTTTTGATAGGATGAGGCAGCCAGTGATCATCACCATCGCCTGGTTCCACTCGTTTAAGCCCAACTGTCTGTGAGAATCTTCTCCAGAAAAAAAGAGGAAAGCAAATCCCAGCCCCAAACGTGCAGTCTGCCCACAGGAAGTGATTCACGGGCTCGGTTCATGCAAACCTGATGGGGCAGGAGGTGGGAGGCTGGGAACTGGGTCTGGGAAAAGACAGCCCCGGAGAGGATACTCAGACCTTAATGGTTTCTGCTGGAAGAAAGTGAAAAAACAGAATGACTAAGAGTCCTGTAAAAAGAATTGTTTGTTTAGTGAAGTGAGTTAATACTGAAGTTCACTGGCAGATAAGACAAGAGAAATAGCAGTTGTCAGGGGAGGTGACTTTTTGGAGCCCTGCCTTTTTATTTTTTAAGAGATCAAAGACATTTCTCAGTCTTGAGGCATTTATTAGTGGAAGGTTGAGATCTGTAGTTCAAGCCCCAGTTTTCTCTTCTTCAGAAAAAAAGGGTCTAAGCTGAGATAATGATCTAATACTCTCCAAAAGCTCTTCTTTTCTCTTTTTACTTTTCCCTCCAAAGTTAGACTTTTGAGGCTAGTAAGTATCTTTCCCTGACTGCTCACAGAGTGTCACGTTGTCAGAGAGAGAAGGAATCCTTCCTTCCTGCATGCTTCTGTCCTGTGGACTTCAGCCTGCCATTTTATTTTCTTTTCCCCCAAATTGAAAATATAAATTAATCCGTTTCCCCAAAGCAGTTTGGAAACAGGCAACCTCTAAGTGCTGGCTGTGTGAACAGCCCTGCTGCAGAGCCAGGACCACAGGAGGCCAGAATCACCCAGTAGAATGAGCAGAGATATCTAAACACACTTAGATTCATGATTTCCATTTCAAACTCCCCGTGTTTTATGAGGTGAGCTTTAGGAGTGAGGGTTGTAATAAAAGCTGGGCTGAAGTGTGCTTTTTTTGCCTTAAGCCCATCAGAACATTGCCAAGGGCTGTGAGTATCCTCAAAGTTCCATGAGTGGTCTCTTTAAATAAACAAATAGATGATCTTCAGACTTAATTCCATTCTTGAATGTTAACTGGCAGAGTGAAACGGCCATGCAGAAAGTTCTGTGTAGCCCGGCAACGATTCTTTCTCCTTGTTTTGGTAACCAGAGACCAACCCAGACTTCTGTATGTAGCATCTTCCCTTTTCAACTTGAAACCTCTGTGTTCCTGCCGACACTCGAGAAGAAGCGATTCCCATCAAGTTGGTTCTTGGAGAAGAAAAAATTTATGAACACCAAAGCTGTGAAATAGAAAGATCTCAAAAGAAACACTCCCTTTCCTCCTCCTTGTCTTCTCCCCCTCTTCCTCCTTCAAGATTTAACTACTTTCTTTGCATGGGTGAGGGGGAAGGGAAGGGGGTACCATGACCATGGTCTCACCAGAGCCCAAGGAGAATCTCTGGTTCATACAGAATGATCACTGTGCTTTGCAGGCATGGGCAGCTGGGTTTGGGGTATCACACCCAGGCTACAAAATAGGACACTGCTTCTTGCCGATCTGGGCAGCGTTAGGCAAGTCACTCAACGTCACATGAATCCTTCACCTGGGAGTGAGGAGACCCACCCTCTGGGATCCCTGTATCCAGTGAGATAATGAGTGAGAAGTGCGAGATAAACACCTGCTCTGAGGTATAAATTCCTTCTGTTTTCCCCAACCTGTGCCCACGTCCAGAGCACTTCCTTAACCCGCGGGTTCTCAAGGGGCCTAGGGGAGTGACTTGGCCCCCTGGGGGACCTTAGGCAATATCTGGAGACAATTTTGGTTATCACAGCTGGCAGGGGGCGCTACTGGCATCTAGTGGGTACAGGCCAGAGATGCTATGTAACCTACGATGCACAGGACAGCTGCTACTCCCCTACCCCCAACATAGAATTATCTGTTCCCAAATGTCAGGAGAGCTGAGGTTGAGCAACGGGGTGGGGGTGGGGGGCTCGCCTTACTCATGGCCCACTGTTGAAAGTTTCTTGGTGTACGTGTGCTTTACAGATGATTATGATTAAGCCCAAATTTCTCCAAATCAGCCTCCTTCTTTTCTAGGACGTACACACTCTGCACATCCCTGGCCCCTTGGGAGGAAAGAAGCCCCGAGGTCCAGATGATGGGTTTCCTGTGGGGTCCAGCCCCCCTGCAGAGGGCAGGATGAGGTGTTCCATGGCTTCTTCCTTCCAGGGTCTGCCCAGGGGGCTCCTGCCACCTCTGGGGCTCACACTCGGGCCCTATCTGCTTGGAGCACTTGTCACGGACCTGAGCCAACTGCTGTGGAAAGCTCTCGAGGGGAGGGGAGACTCAGTCCAGTGGGGAGGAGTGAGGGCCAGCTGCTGGTCTGGAGTACAGCATGGGGGGGCTTGAGGCTGGCATTTTATGGGGTGTCCCCCAGTTTGGCAGCCTGAAGCACCGGATATTATCCATCGGCAAGTTCAGATGGGAATTGGGTTGTTCTTTGTGAAGTGGTTCAGTGACTGCTATCAGGGGTTGTGAAATCCTGTTTTCAGCTCCTCGCAGACCAATGTAAACTGGAACCTTAAAAAATGTGCTTAGCATACTTAACAGAACTTGCTGAGGACACTTATGAAACTGGGCTGGGGCATGTGGTCACTGTAGCAGGGCTTAACAACCGAACCTCAGTTACCCGGATCGCCCCCCGCCCCGGGTCTGGTTCCTCCTTTGTGGAGCCAGATGACAAGAAGGGGCCGATGTTGGAAATGTCGCTTTTTATTTAAACTCTAACAAGCGTCTGGGGAATCGTATATTCAGTGTACAGCTCAATTTCTTCTTGTTTGTAATGGTTTATTTTAATATAACTTCAAACCTCAGAAAGTTGCAGCGATGGGACAGGAATCATAGTACACATCCTCCACCGAGAGTCAATTTTTTTTTCCATCCTGAAGAGTCAGAAATTTGGGCAGCTTAAGATTTAGTACAACAAAGACAAAATTATGTTTTGTTGCACTCGGCTTACCGCGGGGAAAGTGTGGACTCACATGCGTTTCTCAGACTTCATTGGTGGCAAGGCCTGGCTACAGTGAGATAGCAGCTGGGAGGCCGCCTTCTCGCTCTGTGTTCAGTTGCTGGGTGACCTTGAGGTGCTTCATCTATCAGTCTGTTTCCTCAACCACAGAAGGAAGGGATTGGTCCAGATGCTCTCGAGGTCCTCATGTCCCAGCTGTCTGTA
Organism: Grampus griseus; assembly: GCF_964374135.1. Lineage (NCBI taxonomy): Eukaryota > Metazoa > Chordata > Mammalia > Artiodactyla > Delphinidae > Grampus > Grampus griseus. Next base: position 110,054,343 of record NC_139018.1, read on the forward strand.
GTTCTCCAGAGGAGGTTTTCAGGCAGACACTTAGCCGGAGTTTAGCTGACCAGGACGTTTTGTTCCCTGAATGTTAGGCCTCTGTGTTTTGTCACCTGCAACCTTGCGACTCGACACGTGACCCCTGTGCAGTACTTCTGCCTGGAACAAAGGATGCTTTGGTTTTCGCTGTGTTGACCAAAGGGAGAGGATCCTAGGTGAACCCCCAAATCCAATGGCCCTCTCGGCAGGAGTGTTTTCAGGGCTTTCATATTTGATCTGTCAGACAGCTGTACCGGGCTGTCCTTGGCAGGGAAGAGAGAAAGGCACATTCTGACACTTGCGTATGAAGGAGAGGCAAAGTGGGAGATCTGAGAGCAGACACTGGCACTTAAAGGCCAGATGGAACCAATGGAACTATGGCTACTCAATGAGCAAGTCGAAAAAGAAAGCTGGTCTCCGGAAGAAGCTAGAAAGTTTAGTAGTGTGTGTGTTTTAAGTAAAATGGGTTTCAACAGAAATACGATTGTATTAACAAATTTACTTTCTGTTCGCTTCTTGGGCTCAGGTAACCAGAACAGTGCCTGGGATTTGGTAGGTGTTCGGTCACTCTTTGATGATGGATAAGAAGTCAGTTTCCCTGGTAGGGAGGCAGCATAGACCCGCACAAAAAGCACTGTTTACCTCTCCCTCTCACCCTCCTTTTCTCAGCACTGGCCTGGGCTTGACTTATGGCCCTGCTCTTGTACAAGTTATACGACTTTGGGCAAAGCCCTTAGGTTCTCTGAGCTCACTGAGGTTGAGCCATGTTTGCACTCTCGCATCGCAGCAGTGTGCCCGGCGCACAGTTTGTGCTGTGAATATATCCCGGTGAGTTTCTGGAGCTTACGTGCTCAGCTCACAGTTTTCTCCCCAACCCCCATGTCGAAGTCCATTGGTATTTCATGTCAGCCCCCAGATGGCTGTGGGTCCGACATCACTGGTCACAGGGACGTGAGTGGCATGTGGGCCCTGGCCCTGCCTCTCCGCCCCGAGTGTGCTGGCGGGCGTCACCTCACCAGCAGCTCTGGACCCTGGCATGTCCATGTCCTTGCCTGTGGCTCCCACCCCCATTTTGGGATACTTTGGGATACATTTTGGGTCCCACTTGGAGCCAACGGGAGGAAACCTAAGTTCCTGCCGCAGGAAATGGTTCGGCCGGTGAAGAATATATTTAAGGAATAAAACCTCTGTCAGAGGAGCTTGAGAGGGTTGCTGGCGAAAGGCTTTTGGGGGTCTCTCATCAGGAAGCCACTGGGTGTGGGGCGAGACCTCAGCCCAGAGGCGGATGCCTGGGACTGTGCTCTTAGCCCCAGCTGCTGGTCTTGGGGTTACGACGAGGAAGGGCTGGGTCAGGGAGAGGGGTGGGTCATACATAGACCCTTTTCTGCAGCGGAGCACGCTTATGGTAGCGTCAGCTCGGAATGAAGACTTATTTATTGGTTTTACTTAAGATGGGCTTGGTACCCTGTAAGGCTGGGGAGAGTGTGTACCGGACACATCAGCTAGATTAGATGCAGCAGCTGAAACTCCCAATTCACCATTAATCCTTTGGTAGGCATTGCTGTGTATTTTGAGTGGGACAGAGGGAGAAAAGGAGCCCTACGAGGGATGGCTCTGGGCAGCCCAGACTTGGAACCAAAAGGAGTGGCCGCCAATGCATAAAAGGACGTGCACGAGATGCCCTCCTTGTCGTGAGTTTGGGAATTGTAGGGCCCGGAAGCAGGGGCCTGGACCAGATGACTCCTGGAGGGTGCTGCCGGGCCAGCCTGGTGGTCATGTGCTCGCGAGCTGGAGAGCGTGCCTGTCTCCCCACCGTCGGGCCCAGCCTGGCAGCCAGGAGAGCTGCCCTGTAGCTGCAGCCTGGGTGCAGACGGCTGTGTGATCCTAGGAGGCGAGCCTTGCCTCTCAGATGCAGCGGGTGCATAGTGAGGCGGGACTGTTACAAGACTTGACTTACGACCTGACTGCATCGTGGTGAGGCTGCTCTGAGATAAGGAGCCCGGAAGCCTTGTGAAAACTAGAAGCATCAGGCCTCCCGAGGCCTCACCGTGGCCCCCTGGGCTGTGCACACGGATGGCCAAGGCAGGGGAAGGGGTCTGGTATTTTGGACCTCCTACTGGGAACCTTCTTTACCAGACGCTGTCATAGTAATAGGAGTAGTGGTAGTTATACAACAATAATGACAATGGATTAGTGCCATTTATCGTGTCCTAACGATATGCCAAAGGCTTTCCCTAGAATGTCGTTTAGTCCTCCCAACAATCTAGCGAAGGGACTTACTTCAGATGAAAGATAATCAAGACCAAGACATTATAAGCCATACGATCAAGTTTACATAGTTATTGACCAGAGTCAGTATTTGAATCCATGTTTATCCAGTCCAAAGCCCTTGCCTTTTTTTTTTTTTTTTGGAAATGTATAGTGGACATACAACAAACTGCACATATTTAAAGTGTACAACTTGGTAACTTCTGACATACGTATACACCTGTGAAACCACCACTACAATCAAGGTGGCAGATGTAGCCTTTACTCCTTGATAAGCCCCCCTCCCATGCCCGCCCCCCATCACCCCATCCCTAGGCAACCGCTGACCTGCTTGCCGTCATGCAAATGTAAGTTTGCATTGTTCCTTTACTTTAAATTACTCTGCATCATGTTACGCAAACGGAATCGTGTCTGGCTTGCTTCGCTCAGAGTGATTATTTTTTGATTCATCCGTGTTGTTTGTATCCATAGTTCATCCTTTTTTGTCGCTGAGTGGTAGTCTTTGTATGGCTGTTTCACAGTTTATTCATTCACTTGTTGGGAAACACTGGGTCATCTCCAGTTTGGGGCCATTATAAATACAGCTGGGACGAACATTCACGCACATGTCTTTGTGTGGACAGATGCCTTCACTGCTCTCGGGTAAGCACTTAGGGGTGGGCTGAGTGGATCCTATGGTGGGTTTCTGTTTTGAAATTTTAAGAAACTTCCAAACTGTTTTCCAAAGTAGTTGTTGTGCCATTTTACATCCCCGCCAGCAGCGTACGAAGTTTCCGTTGCTCCACATCCTTGCGTGTGGCACAGTCTTTTACGTAGCAGCCATTCTAGTCATGATGGAGTGGCATCTCGTTGTCGTTTTAGTTTGCACTTCTCTAGGGACTAGTGATGTTGAGCACCTTTTCATGCACTTGTTTTGCAATCTTTTTTATCTTTTTGTGTAGCGTCTGTTCAGATCATTTACCTGTTTTGTTTTTTAATGGGTGGTTTGTTTTCTTAATAGTGAGTTTTCAGAGTTCTTTATATTCTGGAAATAGGTCTTTTACCAGATACACGCTTTTTGCAAATATTGTCTCCCAATTTGTGGTTTGTCTTTTTTATTCTCTTAACAGGGTCTTTCAAAGACCAGAAGCTTAAGCTTTGATGAAGTCCAGTTTATCAACTTAAAAAAAAAATGGAATGTGTTTCTGATGTGGTATCTTTGCCCATCCCAAGGTCACAGAGATTCTCTCCCATGTTTTCTATTAGAAGTCGTATAGTTTTAGGCTTTTTATTATGACCCACTTGAGTTAATTTTTGTATAGGGTGCAAGGTACAGATTGGATTTCATTTTCCTTGCATGTGGCCATCCAGTTGTTCTGCCATCATTTGTTGAAAAGACCTTTCTGTACAAAATTGTCTTTGGGCCTGTGTCGAAAATCAGTTGTCCATGTACATGTGACTATTTCTGGACTCTCTGAGCTTCCATTGATCTGTACCTTCCTTAATTTAAAAAAATTTAAGTTATACTATCAAAATGATTCATGTATGTAGTTTAAAAACTCAAGAAGTCCTTGAAAAACTCAAGTCTCTCTTGAATTTTTAATTTACATTCTTATTTTTTATTTCCAGGAGTGCTTTTCAGTAGTCTGTAAATGTTCCTGTTTTAGGATTGCAATAGCTCATCTCCCCGAGAGTAGTTTTTGTTTTATTTTATTTGGAAGTTTTCTTCTGCTCCCTGCATTGTCTCAGACTTCTTTTTTTTCTCCCCCACTTATTTCTATCTCTGCGCCTCCTGTTAGAGGCTTTCTTTAAATGGCTGGGGATTCTGGCCTTGCGTTCACATTTGAGAGCGTGGCAGTAAAAAGCCGATTGCCTGTTCTGTGTATGGTGGTGGGAGGGGCCTGTTGGCAGGTGGGCTTCCCCGTAGGGAGAACTGGCAGAAACAGGGCCGTTTAGTTGGGGAATCCCCAAATGTCAGTATTTCAGGTCTTTTCTTGTGGACTGAGCTGTTTAATTCCTCCACAGGCAGGGATGGGGTAAGCAAGGGAGCTGAGCGCTCCGTTCATGAAATCCTGTTTCCTAGCCCCTGTCTGACCTTCACCCGCAGCCGTGCCCTGGTGGCCCTGTCTAGAGCTCCGCTCTTCCATTCATTTTCGGCAGAGAGCAGACCTGTCTCTGGCAGGGTTGGGGAGGCCCGGGGGGAAGGAGCTGGGATCTGCCTGCCTCTTCTGTAGACAGTCAACCCATCCTCCTGTTCCCAGCCAAGTCTTGACAAGTGTGTGGTACCTCCAAGTCCAGACTCTTTCCCAGGTTCACTCTGCTAAGTCTGTTCCCGTTCGGCCATCTGCTTTCCACTCTCCTCTCTGCCCATTGTCTGCTCTCCTCTCCTACCCATTGTCTTGGGCAGGACAGGGATAAATGCATCCATTCAGTTTGTTGTATTTGACCGAAGGACTTCCTTAGCCTCTCCTGCCCCTCTCTCCCACCCTTTCTCCCTCCTCCCCCTCCCTCCCTCCTCCCTCCCTCTCCTTGTCCCCTCCCCCTTTCTCTTCCCCCTCCTCCCCTCCCCCTCCCCCTGTCCATCTCCCTCCCACTATCCATCACTTGCCTCCACCTTCCCTCCACCTCCCTCCCATCATCCCGTCCTGTGTCCCCTCTCCCTCCTCCCTGCCATCCCCTCCTTTTTACTCCCCCCACCCCTTCTCCCTGCTCCTTCCTCTGGGCCTGGAGCGCTCTCTGCCGTACTTCTTCAGGTAGACAGCCAGGCTCTTCAGGCCCTGAGAGGAAACAGCCCATGTAACGCAGAAAGGACTGGATGAGGAATCAGGACACTGCAGTCTCTGCCTACAGTTGTGATGAGCCTTCTGCGCTCCTTCACCACATCCTTGATTCTCCTTCCCATCCCTCAACTCCCAAAGCCCATAAGGGCCACATCACGCCCAGACCTTGGCCTCCGTCACATTACGTGTCTGAGCCCCGTGTGCCCCGAGGTGTCCCATTTCTGCCCACTCCACACCCTTTTCCCCCTTGCAGGCCCTGGGTCACTCTGGGTCTCTGGCTCGGCTGTCCCAGTCCTGGGGGTTAGGATGTTAGGGCGGCGTGTGAGCGTCGCTCCACGTCAGGAGTGCCCAGGGCGTCCTGTCCCCGCACCTGCCCTGCCTGAGGCGCAGGCCCAGTGCAGGGCTGATGGGAACTTGGCCTTTCGCGCCCTCTCTCAGGCCGTCTGCCCCGTGGAAGCAGGGACCCTTCTCTTGCGTTGTCCACCATCACCCCTCCTCCTGCTCTGTGTTACTATTTTTTTTACATCTGTGATTCTATTTCTGTTTTGTAAATAGGTTCATTTGTACCATTTTTTTTTAGATTCCACATATAAGTGATATCATATGATATTTTTCTTTCTGTCTGACTTCACTCTGTATGACCATCTCTAGGTCCATCTGTGTTGCTGCAAATGGCATTATTTCATTCTTTTTATGGCTGAATAGTACTCCATCATACATACGTTCCGCATCTTCTTTATCCATTCCTCCGTCAGGGGACATTTAGGTTGCTTCCAGGTCCTCGCTATTGTGAATAGCGCTGCGTTTTTTTTCTTTTAAAGCAAGAGGGCTAACCCTTCCATCAACCAGGTAGGGGTTGGGGGCTCCCTCCACAGCCCACTCTTTCCTCGCTGCTGGTCTGAGCCTCTCTCCACGGCCTCCCCCTGCAGAGGCCACTCCAGATGTCCAGCTGGCTCTTTGTTGGGGCTTTTGTCCAACACTGAAGAGCAGATGTGCCCACTTCCCTATCTATGGGCACACGGTGGCTTTGCAAGAAAATGGGAAGAGCTGAGTCCCTCTCTGTCCCCACACATCACCTCCCACTCTCCCTTTCTCTCGTTCTCAGCCCCACAGCTCACCTCACTTCTCCGGGGCCGGGTTTGCGGAGTGGCCATCGTGATGGGGAAGAATAACGGTCCTGTGGGTGCTTCACGAAGCACTTTTGAGTGGATACTGAGCTGCGTGAGGTCAGGGGCAGCAGTGGGGGGAGAATGTTCCATTTTACAGATGAGGTAACTGAGGGTCCTGGAGACTTCAGGACTTGCCCAGGGTCTCACAGCCAGAAGAGGAGAACCTCCCCTTGACCCCAGTTCTCATGAGTCCACATCTGGCCATCTGCCTTCTGTATCTCAGGGGCGAGTCCCAGGCTGTCTTCTCTCGTTCTGCCTCCTAATTACTGTTTCTGGGCTGTCGGGGTTCCTTGGTCTGGGACCCCACAGGAGGGAGGTGATTACATCCTTTGAGCTGCCCTGAGTCAGCAGATCCCTGTCAGTCCCTGTGCCCAAGTCCTGTTCTGATCTCTGTCTGTCCTCCCCCCTGCCCAGGCCAGTGCCTTGGAGAGTTTGATTGGATTCCTGTTTCTCTCTCTCTGGTTGGTGATTCTGGTTGCATCTGGCAAGCCCCTCCCTCGCGGAGTGTCCATAAATTCCATATATTCAGGAAAATGGGGGCCCTTAGTTGTATGGGGGCAGGGAGGGAGAGCTTCAAATGCCCCTCCAGCAGGCCTGCCCAGCTATTAGAAGAGTCCTGCCCGCTGGCCAGTGGGGTCCTAGGACGGGCCGTCGTGAAGAAAGAGCAGTACTGCCTCTGGGTGCCTCCTCATTTGTTTTTGCGGTATGCAGGCCTCTCACTGTTGTGGCCTCTCCCGTTGCAGAGCACAGGCTCCGGACGCGCAGGCTCAGCGCCCACGGCTCACGGGCCCAGCCACTCCGCGGCACGTGGGATCTTCCCGGACCGGGGCACGAAGGGTGCCTCCTTATTGATGAGCGTCCACCTCACCCACTCTGACTCCCCACTACCCCCAGTCTGCTTGTCCCTGCAGCCAGGATTATCACGGGGCCTGTGTCTCGCGTGCGCACACTCAAACACACTCTCAGCCCACTTACACATCTCAGAGGCTTCCTGTGGCTTTTAGAAAACAGGCAGAACCTCTCACCATGGCATCTGAGACCCTGCAGGAGCACCCCTGTCTGCTCCCCCAGCCTCCCTCCTCTCCGGTCACTCTGGCCTTCATTCTGGTATTCCTCCTCACCGTGTTTTCCACCTTCCCAGGGCCTTTGCACATGCTCTTCTCTCTACTTGGAGTGCCCTCCTCCCGTACCCCTTGGACTACTTAGTTCTTACTTATCCTTCAGACTTCCTGGTCAACCACCACCTCCTCAGAGATGCCCTGTCCCGCCCTTCAGTGCAGCAGGGTCCCCAGGGTCATATGCACTTGTGGTTCCCTGCACTTCGTTTGTCATTGTAGCTGTCCTGATCATGTGATTAATGTCGGTCTTGCCCACGGAAGTTCTGTGGAAGCAGGGACCGCTCTGTGGTCTCTTTCACTCCCTTTCCCTCACCACTGTAACCCTAGTGCTACACAGAGTAGGAGGTCATTAAAGACTTGTTAGATGAAGGACTCTGTGTGAACGGAAGCTCCTCACCTGTCTAATACCTGGCGTTGCTTGAAGCCTCTCACCTCCCCCTCCAGATGCCTCCTGCCTCCGACCTTACTCTTGTCTGATGGCGCTTCTGCCACACAAGCTCCCAGCCGTCATGGCCTGTGGCGCTGCTCCAACTTTCTTGTCCTGCAGATGACCTGGGGATTTTAGAAAGAGGAAGAATCTGATATAGTGGGTTGGGGTAGCCTCTGAGATTTTGCCTTTTTCACGAGCTTCCGTGGACCCGTGCTGCTGGTCCACCAGGGACCACACTCTGGCCTGGGGTGGGGGGCGCGGCGCCAGGTCAGCTGCTCAGAGGCTAGGTCACCACGGAGGACGCGGTTTGCACAGGGACGGGACACTGCCGTTGGGGGTGGGTTCGGCCCAGCCGGGCCGGGGACCGTGACAGAACCAAGTCACAGGCTCGGTTCCTGCTCTGCTCACGCACGACCGCTTAGGCCTTAGCTCTGAACTGGGACGCCTGGGGCAGCCTGCCAGCAGCCCTCAGCTGAGAGGGACTCCCGAGAGGTCTGCCGCGTAGCCTCTGACCAGTTAAAATTCCCCTTCGTTGCCTTCTCTCCCTCCCTGCCTTATCACAAACACCAACTGAAAAAAAGAGCGTCGGGTTTTTTTTTTTCCTGGTTTCTCATGTGTGAGAGAGGAACTGGGTGAGCGTGGAAAGCGATTGGGGGGGGGGGCTGTGTGCCGTCACCCTCCTCCTCAGCATCACTGTGGCCCTCACGTCGGCTCCTGAAGGACTCGCGTCTCCTAGTTCAGCCCTGTCCCCGCTGCACACCTCCACCTGGCCCCGACCTTTCCAGAGCATGATTCGCTGTCGTTCCCCTCGTGGGGCGGGTCCGAGGTCAGCTCTGCCAGCCTGGGAGCCCTCGGCCTTGCTGGGTGGGCCTCTGTGTTCTTCTCCTGGACCCCTTCCAGCACACACAGAGCTTCTCTGATCTCCTGGCCCTCTGCGTGTGAGACAGACCAGCGGAGGGGAGCTTCCTGAGTCTCTGCCAGCGAGCTCTCATGGAGCTCGGCAGGCCAGGCTTGGGAGGAGGCGAGCCAGACCCACTTCACTGTCTGTTTCTGCCCCTCCCGTTCCCGGCAGGTCCCTGGATGGCCGGCTGCAGGTGTCCCACCGGAAGGGGCTCCCCCATGTCATCTACTGCCGTCTGTGGCGATGGCCCGACCTACATAGCCACCATGAGCTGCGGGCCATGGAGCTGTGTGAGTTCGCCTTCAACATGAAGAAGGACGAGGTCTGCGTGAATCCCTACCACTATCAGAGGGTGGAGACCCCAGGTACGCCGCCTCTGTAGGGTCTGCAGCTACCTACATGGCATTGTCCTCCCCCTCTTTCCCTCCCCACTTCCCCCTCCCTCCCTCCCTCCTTCCACCTCCCCTTCTTCCCCCTCCCTCTCCCCTCCCTCTCCCCCTCCCCTCCCCTCCCTCTTCCCCTTTCCCTTCTCTCTCTCTCCCTCTCCCCTTTCCCTCTCTCCCCTCCCTCTCCTCTTTCCCCTCCCTCTCCCCCTTTCCCCTCCCTCTCCCCCTTTCCCCCTCCCTCTCCCCTTTCCCCCTCCCTCTTCCCCGTTCCCCCTCCCTCTCCCCTCCCTCTCCCCTTTCCCCTCTCTCCCCCTCCCTCTCCCCTTCCCCCTCTCCCCCTCCCTCTCCCCTCCCTCTCCCCTTTCCCCTCTCTCCCCCTCCCTCTCCCCCTTTCCCTGTCTCCCCTTCCCTCTACCCCCTTTCTATACCCCACTCTCCCTTCTCCCTCCCCCTTTCCCCTCTCTCCCTGTCCTCTTTGTGAGGAAGGGCCTGTGGTGCACTTGGGGGTGCAGGGGCTTTGGTGCCAGCCTGGCGTCGACACTGATCCACCTCTGCTGTTTCCCCTGGACAGTTCTACCTCCTGTGTTGGTGCCACGCCACACAGAGATCCCGGCCGAGTTCCCCCCGCTGGACGACTACAGCCATTCCATCCCCGAAAACACTAACTTCCCCGCCGGCATCGAGCCCCAGAGCAATATTCCAGGTATGCACACGTGGGCAGTGAGGCCGGCCCAGGGGGCGGGGGCCAGATAGACCCGTCACCCGCTCTCTGCACACACGCTGGGCCGAGGCCCCTGACTCAGAACTGCATCCCTGTGGGGAGAGGGCCCGTGGCCTTGGCTCCCCACTCGCTAATGATGCTTTTCTTGGCACGGAGGAGCGGCGGCGTGACCCTCCCGCCGGGCCTCAGTGCAGTCATTTATTTTGGAAGCGGAAATAGCAACGCTGTGTTTCTCTCACCGCCCTCGCGGCCGGGGCTGGAGTTCAGGCAGGATCCCCGACAGTCTGGGGGCTGCAGAGGCAGCGGGCGAGCAGAGGGCCGAGGGCCGGGCAGTGTGCGGAGAACTGGCCCTGTAAGTAAGCCCGGGGAGGGTTACAAGCTGGGTGGGAGGTTTTATTCCACTGGGAGAAGTGGGCTGTGCCGGCAGAGTGCAAATGTTTTTAGAAGCCCCTCATTTACATGCAAATAATGTGTGAATCACCAGCACTCTGGGCGTCCAGGAAAACTGCTTGGCGGAGCTTAGCCAGTCCCAGCGCAGGTGGCCGGGCAGCGATGTGCCGCCTTGCTTTCAGAGCTGGCTAGTTTGGACGCGCCTTTCACCCCGAGTGAGCTCACCGTGCTGAGGTTGACCGCGGGCCTTTGCGCGTGGGTCAGAGCGTTAAGGAGGGACCCGCTTTACAAATGCAGGCTTACAGATCCTTCACAGGTGGTGCGGGTCCCTAGGGGTAGGTTGCCCACTCTGTTCATCCAGCAATGCAGAGAGCTGAGTCGGGGTCTGGGGGTCATTCAGAGAAATAGATCGCAATCTCTGCTGTCACGGAACTTGCGTCCCACTTCGGGAGCTAAGACATCCTCTCAAGAGACAGCAGAGAACCGTGGATCTGCACACGGGTAGATAGTAAAGCTAAAGGGCGCTTTGAGGCTGTTGCCCTTCAGAGGACAGAGATGAGTGAGGCAGGGGTGAGTCCACTGCCTCCCTGAGAGGGAGGCGGAGCTTAAACCTAACCTTGAGGGATGGGGAGAAGTTTAGCCCGGCAGAGGCTGTAGGAATAGGCATTTCAGACTTGGGAGTCAGGGGTGGTGTGAACAAAGGTGGTCATGATCCAGGTGGGGAGCAGGGAGGAAGAAGGGCATGAGGAAGGTGGGAGCCAGGGATCTAAGGCCCAGAGCTCCTCGGCGCCCGCCCCCTGGCATAATGGTGTGAATGCGTGAGTTTGCAAAGGGCATCTGAAGAGGCAAACCAGAGAGGCCATTTAATGAACCACCTTCCTTTCAATTCCCAGAAACCCCGCCCCCAGGCTACTTGAGTGAAGATGGAGAGACCAGTGACCACCAGATGAACCACAGCATGGACGCAGGTCAGAGTCTCGTGGGGCTCTGCTCCTAAGCCTGAGTGCCCGCCCTCCCCCATGCCTCCCTCTGTCCCTCCATCCAGTATGTACAGAGCAATCACTGGGCTCGGGTCTGGGACAGAGGAGGAGCGAAGCCGCTCGCAGTTCGTGGGGGAGACCGACAAGGCAGCCCGCAGTCACCGTGCCGTCTCCTATGTGCCCTGCTGGAGAAGGCCGTGTGGCATCAGGGCACAGAGCGGGGCCACATGACCCAGCCTGGGGACGGGGTGTTGGGGGTGCCGAGCATCACCTTGCAGTGTAGGCTTCTCTCGAGTGGAGTGTCGGAGACGTGTAGGTTTGGCCAGGCCATCAGGGCAGGTAGGGGGTGTACCAGACAGAGTCGGGGGCGTGGGCAGGAGAGCTGGTGAGTTCTGGGATGGCTGGAGTGTGCTCCTCCAGAGACAGGAGGGCCCTGCACTCAAGGCTTCGAGTGTGGCCGGGGGCTGAGGAGGAGCCCCCACAACCTTTAAGCAGATGAGATGCTGCTGGCAGTAGGATGGAGGGTGGGCTCCATCACCTGAAATAGCTCAGGCGAGCCAAAACAGAGGCAGGGTCTTTGCTAGTGGCAGTCGAGGCCCCAAAGCATCGATTTTTATGTGATGACCAAATGTGATCTGTGTGTTCCTGCCGTGAGGGACCCAGCCCAGTCATCTCCAGCCACATCTCCAGATGTTCCCGCCTCATTTGTTAAGGGACCAAATTGGCTCCAGACCAGCAGTTTCTTGAATTGAACCCCAGCTGCCACATCGCATGTGCACTGTGTTGCATGTGGTTGGGTGAGGAGGAGGGGGCCGAGCAGATGTTCCCTCCTCCTGACGGCGGGCATGCCTTGTACACACAGAGCCGCCTGACACCGTGGGGCCACCTGCCCTGCACGCAGCCCAGAAGAGAGCGTAATTCCCCAAAGAAGGATGCAGGAGACTTGCATGTTTACTGTAAACGTGGTCACTTGATGTGTAGCCTGGGCATCATGGCCCTTGGGGTTTATCACACATACCCCGACACACCCCTGGTAGGTGGCTGACAGTGTGGACCCAGCCGGAATGCATCTCGAAGACCTTTCCGTATTCAATGCCAAGTGACCGCTGTAAGGGTACAGCTATGAAACGCTGGCATGGGAAGCAAGCCAGCTAAGCAGCATTTCTGCAGATGCTGTATTGCTTCTCCCTCTCCTTTCCCCCTTCCCTCCTGGTTGCTCTTCACGTGTGTGGAATGATTACAGGCAAACCTCCGAGATACTGTGGGTTCACTTCCAGACAACCACTTTAAAGCAAGTCACACAAATTTTTCGTTTCCCAGTACATGTAAAAGTTATGTTTACACTATAGTCTATTAAGTGTGTAATAGCATTATGTCTAAAAAAGCAGTATACACACCTTACTTAAGAAATACTTGATCGCTAAAAAATGTTAACCATCATCTGAGCCTTCAACGAGTCATAATCGTTTTTGCAATAGTAACATCAAAGATCATGGATCGCAGATCACCATTACCAACATAATAGTGGTGAAAAAGTTAGAAATATTGTGAGAATTATCACAATGGGACAGAGGTGCGAAGTGAGCACATACTGTTGGAAAAACCGTGCTGATAACACTTGCTCGACGCAGGGTTGCCACAAACCTTCATTATGTAAAAGATGCAGCATCTGCAGAGCACAGTAAAGGAAAGTGCAGTAACGCGAGGGCTGCCTTTACTGTTATAAAAGTGAACACACCGGGCTTCCCTGGTGGCGCAGTGGTTGAGAGTCCGCCTGCCGATGCAGGGGACGCGGGTTCGTGCCTCAGTCCGGGAAGATCCCACGTGCCGCGGAGCGGCTGGGCCTGTGAGCCATGGCCACTGAGCCTGCGCGTCCGGAGCCTATGCTCCGCGGCGGGAGAGGCCACAACAGTGAGAGGCCCGCATACTGCAAAAAAAAAAAAAAAAAAAACAGTGAACAGACCAAAGGAGAGGGTCTTCTATGGGACGAGCAGCCACATTTTCACCCTGTCAGCTCTTGTTCCTTCCCCTTCCTCTCCTCCCTTTCTGCTCCACCTTCTCTGTCTCTCCCTCCCTCCTCTCCTCCCTTGGTGTACCTGTTGTGAACATTACTGATTTATTGAATGTGTGCCTGGGCTTTGTGGACCCCAGCCAGCCCGTGGGTGGGGTCTCCTATTTATTCTCTGCTCTTCTCTCAAACCAGTCCAGTTGCTCATGGACTTGGCCTCCCTGACAGTTGAGATGTGGTAGCGCCTCATGTGGGGCCCGAGGATCACCTTGTCCAGCCCTGCTTCTCCCTGGACATGCACACAGATCTGTTGAGACCAGTGAGAAGGTCCCCCTGCCTTCCTGGGTCTCCGTCATTCGGGCCAGCACAAATCAGAAGACCAACATTTACTGAGCACATACTGTGTACCAGCTATGGTATAGGCATTTTCATAGGCACGATCCCACTGCCTTTCCACAAATCACACGATAGGTGGGATTCTCCCCGCTTTATACCTGAGGGGAAAAAAATCAAGGCTCAAAGAGGTCGAACCACTTTGCCGAAGTCCCATGGCTGATAAGTGGTACCACGTCCAGACCCCGTGGCACATTCGGAAGCTCTGCTCTTTCTGTGACTCTTCCACATCCCTCCGAAGATTGAGTGCTAGGGGTGAAAAAGAAACCCATGGTTCCTCCTGCGTCTTCAAGAAGGTTACAGCTGAGTTAGGAGCAGGCGCAGACCCCCGTTAACAGCTCAAGGCAGCGTAAGCTTAAGGCCCAGCTGTGCGCGGACTGTAGACTTCAGGGGGTGGAGCCGGGGCTGAAATCACAGGGCTGTCAGCCAATAAGCAGCTCTCCAGAGCTGGAGCCCCATGGGTGCAGGGACAAAGGAGGGGCCAGCCCAGTGTTGCTTTCCGGAAGAGCAGTCACTTGGTTTTCGGAAGGCTGACTCCCTGTGGGTTTTTTTCTTTTTTCGGGGGAAAAAACAGGTAGAGGAACGATATTAGAGTAGAAGGAATTGGGTCGTTAGGACTTTTTCCCATGTGTAGCATCACGTCAGGCTGGTTGCTGAGTTGTGGGGTGTCCGAGGCAGCTCAGTGAGTTTCCTGAAATCTGGGGAGAAGGCTGCGTTGGTATTTGCAGGTCCTGAGCCGTGTGAACAAGACTGGTGAGGTCTGGGCAGCTGCAAGCCTTACCTTCGCTGCCCGGGGTCTGGAGCAGCTGTGGAGAGGGTCTTCCCTGCTCCTTCTGTCCCTCTGGGGGCTCGGTTAACAGGGAGGGTCAGTGTGAGGTCTGTGCACCCAGGCTGGGAATGCAGCAGCCCTGTGCCCGGGGGCTTGGTGAGAAGCATCAAACCATCGAGTTGTGGGAGAGACTCCAAGGTCATCCTCTCATCCGTTGGTTCCACAGATGAGGAAGCTGGGGCCCGGGGAAGGGGAAGCACAGGCGAGGATGTGGGGTTTGGTCTTCTCCTGGACCGTGGAGGCTCAGTCCAAGGTTTTCTTCCTGCCCCACCTTGATGCAAACGTTCTGTCCTCTGGCTCCCCAGGCCAACAGTCTTTTCCGAAGTCTCACAGCTGTGTCTCACCTCCTAGGTTCTCCAAACCTATCCCCGAATCCGATGTCCCCAGCACACAATAACTTGGGTAAGTAGCTCTTTGGATGACTCAATCCCCCTCTAGCTGTAGCCCTGCCTGGTGGCCCGTGTGTGGAGGGGGCCCTGAAGTTGAGGCTCCCCTGCTCCGACCCCCACCATCCGCCCAGTGCAGCCCATCAGGTTTCTGGTTACATTGTTTCTGGGGTCACCCACAGAACGGGAAACCTGAGAACAGTGGTGGCAGGGAAGGCAGCCGTGTGCCAGGTTTGTATTTCCCCAGGGAGGCGGTTAGACACGAGTGAATGAAAAAGCCCCGAACCTTGTGCTTAAGAGACACGAGGGTCTCTGGTCAGTGAGCATCCGTGTGTGGTTTGACGCAAAGCCACAGGCAGCGGTGCAAACCGCGGCCCCCGGCTTTCGGGGACTTGTTTCAGATACACTTACTCGGATTTTATCTGAGCACCTCATCTGACAATGATGTCATTTTTATTTAAAACAGTACCATATAAGGAATTTGGGGGAAAAAAAAAAGCCAAGTTACCCATAATCCCCCTGCCCTAACACAAATATTTTTGTTTCATCTCGGTCCCTCTGCTGTTTGTGGATCAGGCACATATATTTGCGCTTTGCCTTTGAGATGATAGTTCATATCCATCTTTTCCTTCTGTCTTCTCATTGTTATTTTGTAAACACATTTCCGTACTTAGATGACTCGTTGATCATCTTGCATTATCTCATGATGTTTTGGAGCAGCTGGGCCATCATTTCCACAACCTTCCCTTAGATGTTTGATTTCTGGGTCATTTTTCTGAGATTCACTTTTCTAATCCAGGAGCATCCTTTGGCTTCAGTGTGGGGCCTGCCGGAGGGCTCAGAACAAATTAAATATTTGTTCAGTTTTTATTGAGGGGAATTTTTTTTTCTGTGTTGGTCTGGTAGCTTTAGAAAAATGTGAGTTTGATTCTTTTCCAGCCTGTATTGCTGGGGTTTGATTTGTGGCTCAGGAAAAGAAGGAGTTAATATCCAAGCTTGGTGAATCAGAGTGGATTGGCCTGGCTTTTGTTCCCAGTTGTTCCCAGTCCTTGACTGATAGCATCAGATGAAGAAAGTCCTCATTTGGAACGTGGGGAGCTGCTTGAAAACCTTTTGATACAGGCTGACAAGTGGGCAGTGTGAACTGTAACTTTGGGGGATCTGTTTTATCATCTTTGTAAAATAATACCACTGTGAGTGTTGGGCTTTACAGCAGGAAGGTCACATTTCCCATGTGAAAGGACTGATGGAGTTTTTAAACACAAACTCTGAAGGCTGGAAGCTGTGTTAACCCTTGAGAACTTAAAGGCCATGAGTGTGAACTTGACTCTGGACTTTCAGCTCTGGAGGCTGAGCCCTTACCCCACCATGGCCATGGGCGCCCTGAAGTCGACAGACGTCAAAACTGGTGCCTGCCTTGGCAGCCCCACTGCCTGACTTGGTGGTTCAGGCCGCAGGTTGTCCTGGGCGGGTACTCGCTGTGAATTCCCCTCGAGATTGCATGGACCAGGATGACAGCATGTTCTTGAACTTGGCCCCGAGGCAGAGTGCCCTGCTGGCACAGTTCTCCCTTGCCTCTCGTCTGAGGGTGAGGAATTCTTAGGCCATTTCTTCCAAAGGAAGGGACAGCCTCCAAGCCTGGTGGGCAGAGAAGGGGGTGCCACTCGGCTGGGAAGATGTGAATGTGGGGGACAAGTCAGCCAACAAGCCCCGGTAGGACTCACGGCGAGACACGGGCGCTGACAGGCCCGGCTTCCTCTCTGCTTGCCAAGCCCTCGAACCCCCGCCTTCACCCGTTCAGTACTGTTGGTAGGGCCCCTACCATCTCACAGCCTCTGGCATCGTAGCTGCAAGGGGATGAAAGGATGGATGAAGATGGCAAACGTTTCTCGAGAACTTGCTGTTCACTGCGTGTTGTGCAGAGTGGCTCATGCCTGTTAACGGAATCTTTGTAACAACTATCTAAGGGGGTGGTGCTGTGATTTTTCATTTTATGGAATAGGAAACCAAGGAACGGACTGGTTAATGAACTTGTCCCCTTCACGCAGCTAGACAATGGAGAAGCTGGCTTTGAACTCAGGCCATGGGGATCCAGAACTTGTGCCCCCAGGACCCTGCCTTTGCTCGGTCCCTTAGACTAGCTCTCCCCCTTTTCACTCAGAAGAACTAGGCTCAAGGACACACCTATTGACGTACAGTTGGGAACCCATGTCAGGTGTGAGGGCCCTGGTGTCCCATGTTGTCCCTGGCTGGGAGCCCTTCCTGCTTACCTGTCTCTTCCTCACTCAGTCATTCTCTGGGCACTTCCAGCTTGGTCACTGTATGCCAGTCCAAGTGGGGGAATTCAAAGAGGCGTCACAGACCCTGACACGAAGGTGCTTTTGGCCTTGTTGGGATAAATAAGGCAGGACGATAAATACTTTTTATATAAAACAAGAGGGGGGACTTCCCTGGGGGTCCAGTGGTTAAGTCCGCCTTCCAGTGCAGGGGATGTGGTTTCAATCCCGGGTCGGGGAACTGAGATCCCACATGCTGCGGGGCAACTAATCCCTCGCGCCGCAACTACTGAGCTCATGTGCTACAACTAGCGAGAAGCTGCAACGAAGAGCCCATGTGCCGCAATGAAAGAGCCCGTGTGCTGCAACTATAATAAATAAATTAATTAATTAAAGGAAGAGGTAGGTGCAGATGAAGTACCCTGAGGGTTCAAAGGAGCAAACCGTGGCATTCCAGTGGGGACATCATCCAGGGTGGCCAGTGTCTCCTATGTATTAACTCATTCAGTCACCATTCGCTGAGTTCCTAGTAGGTACTGATGCTGGTGGTCCAGAGCCAGGGAGGACGTTTAGGCGTTCACAGTCTGGTGGAGTGGCTGGAGGTGTCTGTCCACCGGTGATGCACTGTGCCCGGTGCCAAGGGAGCAGCACACAGGAGGGAGGAACTGTATGTGCCCAGGAGGACAGCGCCAAGTAGGGTGGGGGGACCTTGGAGTTGTGATGACCTGTATGAGCTGGGCCTTGAAGGACAGGTGGGACACGGTGAGGCAGAGAAGGAGGGAAGGACGCTGCCGATGGAAGCAGTGGCGTGAAAGGGTGGGGTGAGCTCGGAGGACAGCTGGCGGTGTGGTTGGCTGGCTTGTTGGGAGGCACAGTGGAGAAGATGAGGCTCGGGGTTGGCGGGCTGAGAAGAGAGCCCTGAGGGCCGCCCTTACGTAGCCCCGTCTTGCCTATAGGATGAGGCGAGATGGTGGGTTCTGAGTTGGGGGTTGGTGGTTATCTGACGGCAGCTTCATAATGATTAATCTGGCCACTGTGTGGAATTTAAAATCTAGGGGAAATTAATGGGGCTACCCCCCCCCCCCGCAAAATACCCACTTAGGAAGCTGTAGCGCTGAAGGAGGCTGAGATGAATGCTTTAGAGAAATGGCAGCGGGAGAGGAGAGGGCGTTTACGAGTGTCATGAATCATTGGCATTCATTGATCAGCTTTAACTGGGAAAACGATGACGTTTCAGCTTAACTGAGGCAGAGCCCCAGGAGATGGGACGGCGTTTGGGGCGAAGGGTGACAGGGAGATGCCGGTGCTTGCCTGTGTCCAGGAAGCGGCAGGACGGTCAGGAGAGAGGCTGCGGCTGGAGGTGCAGCTTTGGAGCCATTAGCATGTTTGACAGCCTTGCCCAGAGTGGAGTCAGAGACGTGATTTTGTCATCAAATGAGTTTGGAAAGCCTATACTGTGCTCCCTCTTGGGGCCCCCAGGGCACCCGCAGCGTAAAGCCTCTGAGAGTCCTGCAGAAAGGAGGCCTGTTTGGTCCAGCGTTTCTCCCACGGGTCCAACCGCTGCTGGAACACTTTTCTCTTACGATCCCATTGACCCTCCCATAGATCTCACTTTGGAAACACTGATGAAGGTTCGGCTGAAGTCCTGGGAGTGGATGGATTCAGTGGAGAGGGAGACCCAGCTCAAGAAGGAAAGAGGGCTGAAGACAGACTCACGGGACCCCCTCAGGAAGAGGCTGAGGGTCAGGTGGAGGATGGGGCCTCAGGGAGGGGAGGAGGTGCTGAAGGACACAGTGGGCGGGTTCTGCAGAGATGAGAAGTGAGAAGAGAACTCCTCGTGAGTTCAAAGGTATCCTGTGGGGATAAAAGGGTGGTGGGGTGGGCAGCACGCAGCAGCTGCCTCTGCGTTTCTCCTTTGTGGCTGGCATGTCCCAAACAGTAGGATGCTGACAGGCACGCGGAGAGTTCTCCCCGGAGAGAGACAGGGCATCTCAGGACACCTATTATTTCTAGTAAAGGAGTTATTATACAAAAAGAAAGCAAGCATAGGACATGGGGCTGCTGCTTCATTTCCTCCCTCCTCCAGGCAAAAGATGGCACCTCCTGCCACAGTAAAGCCACTTGGGGTGCCTCGTGGAGGCGGCCCATGAGTGACTGAAAGGCAGCTCAGCTTCTGGCCAGGGGCAGGCTCTGGGGAGGTCCCAGGGCTTTGTTTTGCAGGGAAGGGATGTGAGCAGGTGATGTTCCTGTTATTACACATCATGCCGGATGAGTCACCTGGAATTTCCTAAGGATTTAGGTCAAGGATTGGAGCAAATGGAGGGGAAGGAGGAGGGAGGCGGAGAGAGAGAAGAAAGATAACGAGCTGGATCCTGCCGGTGAGTAAAGTTGTTCTCTGCTTTAAAGTGAGACATCTCGGGAGGGGCCTTGACTGGGGGAAACGAGGTACCAGGGAATGTCCTGGGGCAGCGGCTGAGCTGGAGTTTAAGGAGGTGATGGTTTCCCGGAGGACCTTGGTCTGAGGCTGCCTTCCTGCCCTGCCAGGAGAAGGGGGCCCTGGTGGCAGAGTAGCAGGAGGACCCCTGGGCCCCGAGAGAGGGCAGGGGCCCACGTTACAGGCCCTACCCGATCCCAGGTGTCTTGGGCTGCTGCAGAAGTTCTTTTCTGAGGCCTCGTTGGGCTTTAATCTTCCGTAAGCTTGGGACACCACAGGCAGGCATCTTCACGGCAGGACGTCGGCTGCCGGCTGGACCGTCACGCTCCCGAGGGTCCGTCCAGCTCTTAGACTTTTCCACTGTTCTTGGTTTCAGTAAACTGGTCCTAGGTTGAAAGAGCGTGGGGTCTTTTCTGTGTAAAACTGGGGTTGTTGCCTAATCCTTGGTGAGACAAGTTGGCATTGGTGCCCGGCTGCTGGGACACAGCTGGCCTGGGCCTGCAGGGACCTAACCCCCAGGTACACAGGTGGCTCAGGCACAGGGGTAGAGGATATTTTCACAGCCAGCTGCGCTGGGCCTCGAAGGTTGCGTCCTGGCAGAGGAGGGGGACGAGCAGTCCAGGCAGGGGAAGTGCACGTGGCGGTTGGGGCGTGGAAGCCTCCTGGCCTGAGGCAGAGCCGCCTTCCGCAGGTGAGCGCAGACTAAGGCAGCCGTTTGTGTTCTGACCTTTAGCTTTACAGCGTCGCTGCTCCCGGCCCTCGCCCAGTCCCTGCTTTCGATGTATAGTAGAAAGTTAATTTCCCCGCTCCGACCTCCCCCCGCCCCTTTCGTTTACCGGATTTGGATCTCTCGCACATGTTTTTAATAGGCATCCCTTTGCCTTCTGGGTTTTATTCTGTTTTCTTTTCCTTAAACAAAACAGAAAGTCAGTGCCAGCTTGGAATCGGGCTCAGAGCCGAAGCCAGCCAATGCGTTAGGCTGGCAGGGGGCCAGTCGAGAATTAAGTGCCCCGTGCTCCTCAAGTGGTCTGGCCGACACCGCACCGGTGGGGACAGGGGGCCGAGAACGGCTGCAGCGGGAGGCTCCTGCGTCTGCAATGCCTCTGCTGCAGGAAGAGAGATTGGCACAGACTCAGCAGTCTGGCCGAGAGCAGAAGCGTTTGAAGGGAAGGCCTTGGGCACACGCCATCAGCTGCCACTCCAGGTGTGCTGAGTCCTTGGCTAGAGAAGCGAAACCACTTTCCACTGGGGCAGGTCACTTTACCCTGTAGAGTTGTCCTCCCAGAGGAGCCTGTGAGTGGCATATGTTCAGGGTTCTTAGAAGCAACCTTACATAAAATTGCTTCTGCGTTTGTTGGGAAACTCTTGAAACTAGGGTAGGTTGGCTGGCTGGATTGATTGATATGGAGGAGGAGGAGCCACCTGAAGATGTCATTTAAGATTTAGTGCGCAGCTTCCCTGGTGGCGCAGTGGTTGAGAGTCTGCCTGCCGATGCAGGGGACACGGGTTCGTGCCCCGGTCCGGGAAGATCCCACATACCGCGGAGCGGCTGGGCCCGTGAGCCATGGCCGCTGAGCCTGCGTGTCCGGAGCCTGTGCTCCGCAACGGGAGAGGCCACAACAGTGAGAAGCCCGCATACCGCAAAAAAAAAAAAAAAAAAAAAGATTTAGTGCCCAGGACAAGTTTTGTTTCCCCTGCAGAACTAGTAAGAATTGTCTGTCCACCAACCAGAGCCATGTAGCATATTATGCTCCCTTTTTGCCTTGTCTGCTAGGAAGCTTAGACCCAAGCGGAGTGCTCTTTCAGGAGCTGTAACTTCATGGTTAGCCTGTTTATAGTCTTCTCTTTTCCAGGGTCCTGACTTTGTCTTGTTCGGAACCATGGTCTGGATAAGTCCTTTGGTAGGAAAGAAATGAGGGCATACGTGAAGTTTAAAATAAAGGCATAACCCAGAGGTGGTGATCATACTTGGGTCTGCAGCTCCTCTTACAGAAATGCCTTGAGGAAGCACCGAGGGATGATGGGAGGGAGAGAGGTGAAAGGCAGGGCTGACTGTCAGTTGTTTGCAGACAACAGTAAGTGCGTGGCTGCGGTGCTGCTTCTGAATGTAGGTCGGCTCGTCCAAACAGCACTCTCTGAAATGGCAGCCTGCAGACTTTGCCTTGGCCTGACTGCTCTGTTCCCCCAACCAGCATCTTCTTAATTATGTGTCAGGCTCCTGCATCCTGTGTTTCCCACAGCACTGTTCAGTGAGTGTCTGTGAGTTGCAGGCATGTTTAGATAAGGGCTCAGATCTGCTTGGGAGGGCCTCTTGGGCTAGGACCCCAAGCCTCTCTCTGATTCCGAGACACCTTGCAGCCCACACGTGCCCAGAATATGGTTCTGGCCCCACGTTACCCAATGGGTGGCCTGCTGGCTTCTCTTCTTTTGATGGGTGGGCTGAGTCAGTGTTCCTGGGAGCCTAGCTCGCTCACTTCTGCCTGGACTAAGCCCAGGGGGTGCTGGAAAAGGCTTTATAATTTGGAGATGAAGACGGCTCTGTTCTGTACTTGGCTAGAGAAGCCAAGGCCAGCCCAGATCAGCCATAGCTGCCTCTTCGTGGTGACCCATGCCAGAAACACCGTGACCTACATGGTCTGCTTTCAGTGGCTTCCAGTACACTGCAGTCACTGTTCAGACTGGGCCACTGAGGCCAGAGAGGGACGTCATGTCCCTCAGGTTGCACAGCAGGGTCAGCAGAGCTTGCCTCTGGGAATTCCCCAGTACCTCTTGGCCCTAACACGTTGCCAGACCACTTTGAAGGCTCGGAGTGCACTTGGATTTCTTAGGTGGTGGTGGTTGTTTTTTTTTTAAGGTTTCCAAAGCAACATAGCTCACATTTTAGTGACCACATTGTTTAGAATATAGCTTATCTCATTGGAATGTCAAGCATCGAGCAAAGCCAGAGCCGGATGTGGCTGGCGTGGCTCAACCCAGCCTCGGGGGGCACTGGCCGCGGGCCATGGTCGCTCCTGCCCCACCACACCACTTTCACCATTAAGTAGTGTGGGCCCTGGCAAGGGAAGGAGGGGCAAGGACACTTCGCGCCCTTCGGATGGAGGTCAGGACAAGAACAGGATCTCTTCAAGTTCATATAACCAAAATTATTATAATTTCTGTTAACACCATTTATTGAGTGCTGGATGTGTGCCCCGCGCTCCCCTTGAATTATCTCAGTCCATCCACAAACAGCGCCTGGTGATAAAGGAGATTCTCCGCTCTGGTGACCCGGGGGGAGATGTGGACACTGAAACTCAGCGTTTAACTGGTTTGCTCAGCGGCACACAGCTGGCCTGTGTCTGAGCAGAGGGTGGACGATGGTCCATCTGGCCTTGAAGCCTGTGCTCCATGACCTGGTCAAGCATCCAGGGCAGTGGTTTTCAACTGGGGCCTGTTTGGCCCCGTGGAAGACTTCTCGCAATGTCTGGAGGCATTTCTTACTGTCACCGCTGGGACGGTGAGATGGATGTGTGCCGCCGGCATCGGGTGGGTAGAGGCCAGGGATGCTGTGCACATCCTAGAGTGCACAGAACCCTCTCCCCACAGAGAATTATCTGGCCCCAAATCTCAGGAGTGCCGAGGTTGAGAAACCTGATGTAGGTGTCCTGACCCTCTAGCTGACTCTTCCTGGGTGTGTTGAGTGCAGGGATGTCACGGGCTGCAGCTCCTCCCGTGTGTGCTGACCTTCTCTTTACCCTTAGACGGGATCATGGGCGTAGACCCCAGAAGGAGATCAGGGCCACTTTGCCCTGCAGGGGGACCCGGGCCTCTCCTGGGCTTTACGCACTTTCAGAGGTCTGGTGAGCTGAGCAGAGGTTCTCGTGGGTTCTCGCTCTGGGAAGTTGCTCGGCGGGCGGTGAGCAGGGGTCTCGGGCCAGTGCTGAGACTTGGCACGGCAAACCCTTCCCATCACTCTCACTGGCTCCCACAAAGTCACGCCCTGAGTGACCAGGCGGCTCCACGTCTATGTAAGAGCCAGAGCAAGTGACTCAGGCTGGAGGCCTGAGGCGGAGGGATGAGAGCAGCAGAATCCCTGATTCGCCAGCAGATGGTGGGATTCAAGTAGGCAGAGAGCAGGATGTGGCCCGGGGAGCAGTGCAGAGCAGAGAAGCAGCTGGAAGGGCTGGCTGGAGTGCTGGGAGTCCTGTCAGAGGCGTGGCACTGCTGCAAGTGAGGAAGGACGAGGGCCCGGCCCAGGGCCAAGAGGATGGACCCTAAGGTGGGAGATGACACACAGACGGGCAGGAGGAGGGCAGGGGTACCTGGGCAGGTGTGGAGCCTGGAACAGCTGGAGGTGACAGGAGGCGTTAGGGAATCACGGGAAAGGTAACGTGGAGGCACGTGAGGGGAAACCTCTGTTTCAGGGGTTCCCACCTCTTCTGAGAACCAGCAGTTTGCTCTGAGGAGCCCTTGACCGAGACACAGACTGACAACTAGGATAAATTCAGAGCTGCTTTTAGGTGAGTTTGTGTCTTAGCCACCCCGACAGATGGCATCTGGATACATTTGGAAGATAGTTTCCGCAATAAGAGGCAGGGACCCAGTTCACTCTGTAGACGGTGCCTGGTGCCTGTGGACGCGGCCCCCTGGGCCGCACCAGCCTTGTCATTTCACAGGCTTGGACGCTGCCGCCCGACAGGCTAGGAGTTAGCCCACGACCAGGCAGAGCCAGAAGCTGCAAGCCCTTCTGGGAGGCAGAGATCAGCATGGGTTACTCTGGGGACCTTGGGAGAGAGGCAGATGGTGTGGCCAGACCGCAGTGGGCACTCCTGGCCTGTCCGGTGCGTTTAGCCAGGTGCTTGTTGGTCTCAGGGCCTTTTGGGTTTGACCCAGCACCTCCTTGAAGACTACTTCAAGCCAAGGCCAGGCCGGGCGGGGCAGGGCCTTTGTGAGCTCAACTAAATAAAAAGTACCAAGGCCAGTGGAATGCTTCTCCCAACACCTGAGGATTTTGTCCCACTGGATCCTGCGAGTTTTACACAGTAAAAGGGTGGGGGGGGGCGGGATTCTAATGCCCTGAGAGGTGGGGAAACAGGCTTCTGGAGCATCTAGGGGACCCCATCCAGGAGCTCAGGGGCTGGGGGGGCCCCCTGACCCAGCGGCCCGGCCTGTCTCCTCAGACCTGCAGCCCGTCACCTACTGCGAGCCGGCCTTCTGGTGTTCCATCTCCTACTACGAGCTCAACCAGCGTGTCGGGGAGACATTCCACGCCTCACAGCCGTCCATGACAGTGGATGGCTTCACCGATCCCTCCAACTCAGAGCGCTTCTGCCTGGGGCTGCTCTCAAATGTCAACAGGAACGCGGCCGTGGAGCTGACGCGGAGGCATATCGGTAAGGGGCGGCCGCGCTCCCCCCTGTGACACCACCCCGCGCCCCAGCCAGCACAGCCCCTGCCAGAACCCACCAGCCACCACTGTGCGCCTCCCCCGTGCCCGTCCCCCAGGCTGCGTATTGCCTTGTTTAGGGGCCAGACAGATAGAGTTGCGGTTGCTTGATCGTTCCCACTCAGAGACCATTTCTGAAAATTTGAGAGCCACAGAGGAGG
Source organism: Grampus griseus (assembly GCF_964374135.1). NCBI lineage: Eukaryota > Metazoa > Chordata > Mammalia > Artiodactyla > Delphinidae > Grampus > Grampus griseus. The sequence goes on from NC_139018.1 coordinate 110,079,398, forward strand.
ACAGTTGACTTTCTTGAGAAAGGCAACCGTGCAATTCTCTTAATAAAAATACCCTTGAAGTACTGATAGGTGGACAAGTATATAGTCCACCTTGTAGGAATGATATTCTCTTTGTTCACTTCATATATGATTGTTCTAGGAACTTAGAAGAGGTGGAGAGACCAGTATTGCCCGCCTCCGGGACACCACTGCTGCTAACACTCTCTCCCGACACCTAGCACGTGGTGAAAGATCACTTAGTTTAGGGAGGAGGAAGCCTTGCTGTGTGTCACTTGGTTTGCTCATAAAATTATCGTGCTGAGGTTGTTCACAGCCTTGCGATCCAGAGTCCTAGAAGGGCCATAGAGATGGTGTAGAGATGGTGGGTATTCTCAGACATTGTTGAGGGCACGCAGGGTGGCCAAGGGGTTCCAGAGGAAACTCAGGAGCTGGGCAGGGCAGCAGGGGTCTGGGCACATGTGAACCAGAGCACCTCTGCTCTTGTTTGTATTATATCTTGCGCCTTCACAGAAGATTTTATTTGGACAGAGGGTTTTACAGTCAAGAAAAGTTTGGAAGCCGTGGGCCTGCGCCAGTGCGCCTATTTTCCAGGGAATGATAACCTGATGCCCAGGGAGGGGCAGAGCCCTGCAGAGGCCACACGGCAAGTGTGTAACACAGTCGGTGACAAAGAGCCCCCTCCTGCCCCTGAGCCTGCATCCTTCCCGGACAGCTTCCTACTTGTTTTCTTTTAAAAAGATCCTCGGTGGTAGACACAGGTGTTTACTTACCCACTTTATACTTTTCTATATTTAAATATAACATTTCAAAAATTACCCAAACATTTTTGTTCTTTGGGTCTGGGTCTTCCCACCTCCGCCTCCCGCTCTTGACCGACATAACTCCAGGGCGCCTCCTAGTGGCCCCCGAGTCTGTCAGCACCCTGGTGTCTGTGAGCCGCCAAGTCCTGTAGCACTGAGCCAGGAAGAACTGGGGAGTGGCGGGGGCCGGGGACAGTGGTGGGACGAGGAGGCAGGCCTGCAGCCGGTCGCCTGGTTTCCATCCCACTCCACGTTGCGCCTGTGAAAGCTGGCTCCATTCCCCGGCCCTCTGGGCCTCTGCCCCCAGGAGTGGGAACAAAGACCTTCCAGGCAGGAGAAGAGAACATCCCCTGGCTGAGCAGAGACTCGTTGTCAGAGGGTTTATATAACTTGCTTGAATTGCAGAGCCAATTTAAAAATAATTTCTGTCCATCTGGAGTGGATTTAAGAGATGAAGGGAAAGTAAATGATATAAAGCTATGGAATGTTTTAGAAAAATGCATCGAGGGGAGAGAGGTACAGGGAGTGGCACTAATTAAGCCATCCTTGCAGTGAAGGGCTCCTGGGGTATCTGCTGCCTCAGGAGGAGCTCTGCAGGCTGACTAAATGAGTTTCTGAATCTCGGAGGGGGAAGGGACCTAGTAGTAGTAGCAGCAGCAGCAACTACTGCTCACCAGGCACTTGCTGTGTGTCTTACAGCAGCCCCAGGAGGTAGGTATGATTGTTACCCCCATCTTACAGATGAGGAAACTGAGGCTCAGCGGCTGAGTAACTTGGCCGAGGCCCATGGCAGGTCATCGGCAGAGGCTGCTGTTAAGACTTACCCATGCTCTTTCCTCTCGTCGTCTGCCTCCCTAGCTTTGGCAGCCTAGCATCACCCATCACTTCCCCGTGTGTTTAGGCTTGGGCTCTGGGCCCCGTTTGCCTGGTGACCCTGGCAGAGAACCAGTCACTTGGAGCATCGGCTGCAGTTCTGCCTCCTCTGGTAGCCTCAGCTGGTGCCAGGACCACTCTGACCCGAATCTCTCTAGGGCGAGGCGTGCGGCTGTACTACATCGGAGGCGAGGTCTTCGCAGAGTGCCTCAGCGACAGTGCCATCTTTGTCCAGTCTCCCAACTGTAACCAGCGCTACGGCTGGCACCCAGCCACCGTCTGCAAGATCCCACCAGGTACCACCACCGACATACCCACCCTTTCCCTGAGGTCCTCTCCTCTGCGGCACGTGCCTGGGATGCTAGAAAGGTTTCTTCTCTCTTACCTTTTCTCCTCATGGGTGTTCGCACTGACAATCTGGAGATGCTTCCCTTGGGTTTTCTGCCTTGCTGTCTTATTGTGACCTCCCCGAACCTTCGGGGAGCAGACGCAGCATCTGACACATCTGCCTTTGATCTCTGGGTACCTGTTTATTGCCTGTGTGCATAGATGCTAAGATAGTACGCCTGCTTCCTTCCTTTTCTCCCTCCCTCCCTTCCTTCCTAAAGCCATGCCAGATGCTGTAGGGGGATGGAGGGGTGCAGAAAGTCCTTCTGCTGTCCCCACAGACCTTACCCATCAGCTGAGTGTGCAAGGCAAAGACACAAATGTGTTTAATACAAGGGAGGGTGCTACGCACCATGCAAGCAGCACAGGTAACGTGCTCTTGGATCCAAGGGGAGAAACACATTTAACTGTTAGGATGGATCAGGAAAGGCTTCATGGAGGAGAAGGCATTTGGGCTTGGTGCAGTAGGTAAGCATTAGGCATAGGGTGATGGTGGGGCGGGGACCGTGAGGGCATCCCAGGCAGAGGCCAGAGGTGATGGAGGGCAGGGCACACGTGGGCTGCACTCTGCCTGCAGTGGAGGCCGTTTAAACGACAGTCGGGAGACACGTTTAGAAAACATGATGGGACCAGGCCACGGAAGAACATGAGAAAGTTTTGCTTTTATTCAGGGGGACTGTTGAGGGTTTTCTGAGTAGGGCTACGAATCCCACCTGTACTCCAAGGGGTGGCAGGCTCACCCCAGAGGGTGGCTTGGACAGGGCCAGGCCTGGGTAGATGACCAGGCAGGTGGCTGATCTCATCCAAGGCCTCTTCACTTAGAAAGCTGAGGCAGAACGCCCCTGCCGCAGCCCACCTCTCCCAGGGCGCGCAGCCGCAGAGCGTGGACTGTGCCCGGCGGATAGAGTGTGTGGCTCAGTCCATTGCCTGCGGCGTGTGTGTGGCATGTCTTCCTGCTCACTAAGTAGCAGGTGATGGTGGAGCGGTGGGTCATGGGCTGGATCAACCTAAGAATGCAGAGTTTGAGATGCTCGTGGTGCTCTCCATTTCTGGAACGTCGTGTGGTTGCGTTTACAGAGCACACGGCTACCTTGGGGCTCACTTAGTCCTCACCAGTTATTCTAGCTCTTCAGGCGAGGAGGCATGCTGAGGAGACAAGTTCAGAGAGGTTAAGCTACCTGCAAAGGACACACAGCTAGTAAGTGGCTGAGCCAGGATGAGCCTAGGGCTGTGTGCTTCTCTGCTGCTTGCTGGGCGGGGGACCGGAACTCACCTTGGGCTCTGCTTCACCCCTCTTCCCCTCAGAAAATGAGAAGAGGAAGTCCAGATGCGCACTTGGCTTTGTGCCCATCCCCCAGCCCCGCCCTCTCCCTCTCTCTGGTTCCGGCAGAGCTGGCTGTGGTGCTGGATGTTATCTCATGGGATGTCAGAGCTGGGGGGCCTCTGAGGCCAGCCTCTCCTTTCACAAGGGAGACACGGGCTTAGAAGAGAAAGTGACCAGCCCAGAGTCACGCAGCAAGCCGAGGGGCCCAGTGCTGGCCCGTTAGTGTCACCTCAGCTCACCTTTTTGGGCATTTTTGGCATGTGCTTTTTTTTGTCTTTTATTTCTCTGATTGACACATTCCTGGCACTCAGGCGGTTGGACTTCGAACAAGAGATTTACGGTAAACTTTATGTGTGCCTGTCTCTGGTTTTATGCCTGGAGTTAGGTACACACCTTCACTTTGCCGAGAACGTCACCCCACCCCAGCCTCGTGCCCAGAGGCCAAGATGTGGCCCGGATGTCTCGCTGCCTCCTGGCCCGGGCAGAGGTGGATTTGTTGGAGGAGTCCAGGTGGGAGGTGCCCAGGACCCTCCGCCGACCTCCTGTTGGCACGGCAGGCCGGGTAGCCTCTCAGCTGGCCCGTCTCTCTGGTGCTCCCTCCATCAAAGGGCAAGAACTCCTGTCCCCCAGGAGGTCGGCCATACCCGTGCACTACGGGGGCCTCCAGGCTCGTGACCCTGCCTCTGTTCCCTGGAGTCTTGCCTTGGCCCCTTCGCCCAGGGCAGGGCCCACCTCTCCCAACCGTTTCCCTTGTTCCTGGGCTCACTTTACTGTCTTCCTCAGCCTTCCCACGGCTCTGGGAACTGGAGCTTATGGGCCACTGTTTAACTCTCCCCCCTCACCTGTGTCAGCTGCATCTCCCCATCAAGGCGGTGATGGCTTCAGGGGCAGGGACGACGTGGGCTCGCCCCCAGTGTGGTGCTGCGCGTGGAATCTGTGGCTAATGTGGGAACACTGGTCCGGGTGACCCTGGGGGTGGGGTGGGGGGCTTTAGCCAGGAGAGGAGCTCCGGACAAGTGCACTCTTCGTCCCCACGAGCACTGTTTTTGTTCTGTTGGCAGGATGCAACCTGAAGATCTTCAACAACCAGGAGTTTGCCGCCCTCCTGGCTCAATCTGTCAACCAGGGCTTCGAGGCCGTGTACCAGCTGACCCGGATGTGCACCATCCGCATGAGCTTCGTCAAGGGCTGGGGAGCCGAGTACAGGTCGGGGCTGGGGCGCTTGTCCCTGGGATGCGGGGACTGCAGGTGGCTCAGAACGCAGAGCAAGGGCTCCCCAGAGATAAGCGAGGCTGGCCCTTGCCCCGAAGAGCAGAGGGACCAGGGATCCGAGCGGGGCCAAGTCCCACTAGACGGGGAAGAGCTGAGCAGTGCTCGCCCAGTTTCTCAGGAGCTGGGAGCGTTCCATCCTCACCACAACCCTGGGTGGGGACGCTGGCATTGTCCCCGTTGTGCGGATGAGGGAACAAAGGCCCAGGGAGGGAAAGCGACTAGCCTGAAGTTGCATCATTTGTGGAAAAGCTGAGCCTAGAACTGTGTCCTCTTGGCGTCTTCCTCCTTGTTCGTTTTGGGCCGATGGTTTTAGGAAGACCCTCTCCGGGGAGTTAAGTCTTCATCTCACTGTTCCTTCTCTCCTCTGTGGCTCCATCTCTGACCCGGTGACCCTGAGGATCTAGGATATTAAAACTGAGAAGCAGGGAAGGGAGGAGGAGATTTGGGTGGTCGAAGGAACAAAATTTACTTGCTCAGAAATGATTTTTTCAGAATTTCTGAGATACTGGTTTTAACATGGCACTGGTCAGGGGTGTCCCTGGTTTGCTCTGTCGAATCTCTCGGGCCACTCTGGCGTGGGCTTAGAGAAGCCCGTTCCTTTTCCTTCCACACCTGGACAGGAGTTTCCCCTAGAGGCAGGTCTGTGTGCCCAGCCCCGACTCCGCGGCAGACACAGAGGTGCCCGCACATCAGCTGGAGCCAGTGCCTTGCAAGTTACTCTCCCCTTCTCTTCATTTTTCCAGATGTTTGGAATCCATTTTGTTTTGCAGTCATTCTGCACCCAGGCCAAACCCATTTCAGTATTGGCTCTGGGCCACCATTTACAATGAAATCCAGATGAGCATGACTTATGGAAAGTCAGATTCTCATTAGAGGATTTCGGTCCATAAAATCCTCCTCTTCCATTTACCGTACTTTAGCTGCTGTTCTCCGTGTCTGCCCCACAGTGCCAGGGAACACAGCACCTTGGTCTCTGGGGTCTCTCTCAAATCCGGGATGAATGACCCGTTGAGCTATCCGAGTGGTCAGCCGTCGGAGAACTTACAACCCAGTTATAATGGCCTGAGATTAGCCCAGGCCCAAAGGCCCAGCCCGAGGGACGTTTTAGCTCACCTTTTGGCCTTGGCTGAATCATTTAGGGAGCAAGAGTTAAAAGGTTAGAAAATTAATCTTCTTTTTAGTTGGGGAAGGGAAATATTTAAAGATGGACCCGGTGGAAAAGAGCCAGAGGGAGGTCCATTTATCCCTGTTAGCACTCAGACTGCAGTCTAGAGGGCCACACTCAGGCACCCAGGTCAGGCAGGCACGCCAGGGCCGAGTCTGCAAGCCCGTTTCTAATCCTCCACTCGGGAGAAGCGCAGGCCAAGCAAGCAGGGTGGTGACCTCAGGCCAGCGGCTCTTGACCTGGCGCGGCACTGCAGTCCTCCAGGTTCAAGTGCTTGGGAAGAGGCCCCTGCTGGCAGAAGCCTTTCCCTGGGGGCACTGTGTCACCGTGCGGGACATACTGCCAGCACACCCAGTCCTGTGCAGCCCACCACGTCACTGCCACCTGGCAGCGCCGCAGAGCAACCTAACTGGTGGTGCGGCCCCTTCCCAGAACAGCCTCGCCCTCCTCCTGTCTCCGGGGCCAAGGAGAGTAAGGTTTCACCCCTTCCTGTGAGGTGGCTGAAAGCAGAGCCCAGGCCTCTCACCTCCAGCTGGCACCAGCGCCTCCGGCCTCAGCAGATAGCCTTTGCTCAGTGGAGGCCTTTGGGAGCCTGCCTGCAAGCTGCGTCATCAACCAGCCCGAATTTAGACGAAGTGCTTTGGGGAAAAGAAACGTGTGGTGTGCCTTGGTTTTTTCCAGTAATTGTTCCACGGCTCGCTCTGCTCGTAAGATTTTCCAAAATAAGGCCATAGATGGGAATTGTATCAGCACATTGGGGACCGACAGCATGTGGACTCTGTCGGCGCCCTGTAAGAAACACCCCTCAATCAGGCAGACGCACGTCATCGCGGCCTGCTGGGGGTAGGTCGGGGCTGAAGGCAGGGGAGCTGTAGGTGCCCTCTCAGGACAGGGGGACCAGAGAGACCTTTGCTCTGGCTGAGGTTCTCCATCAGGAGCCCATCAAGGCAACCGGGGGGCCTTTGGGGTACCCTGGAATTTGCCTTACACGTTTCTCTTTAAGGGGGCCACGTCCTTCCCTGGTGCAGGAGAACCTGATTTACTCAAAGCCCTTCCTGCTTGGAGTTTGGCCCGGCAGTTTCAGCAAGTTAGTGGCACCTCCTCCAGGACAGGGTCTAGCAAGGCAGTCCGTATCTCTGGCTCTGGGAAGAAGCCTGTCACCAAAGCGGGAAAAGGCATTCTGACATGTGTGTGTGTGCTTCTGGACATTCTTAACATCCCCCAACCCACCCCTTTCCCAATGTCTTGCAGGAGACAGACCGTGACCAGCACCCCCTGCTGGATCGAGCTGCACCTGAATGGGCCTTTGCAGTGGCTTGACAAGGTCCTCACCCAGATGGGCTCCCCAAGCATCCGCTGCTCCAGTGTGTCTTAGAGACATTGGGTGTGAAGGGGGAGGGCGGGGAGGGTGGGCTTGGGGAAAATGGCCATGTAGGAGGTGGAGAAATCAGAACTCAAATCACGGTTGTCAAAGAAGAAGAAATTTTTCTCCCTCAACCAAAGTGGCACGAGCCTGTTTTACAGAACATGAAAGCAAACCCAGAGATGGATTTTTATGAACAGCTGTGTCTGCTGAACACATCTGCCCTTTGGCCCTGGTGTGAAGGGCAAGAAATGGCTTCTGCTCTGGTGGCTTGAGCAAACAGGTAGTATTTTACCACCTGCCCCCTCCCCCAGCCCCCTTTTCTTTTAATGACAGCAAACTGAGATGTCACTGCCCAACAGGAAACGGCCCTGTGGTCAGGACCGAGTGTGGAATTCGCCTTGGGCACTCTAGAGGCAGGGAGAAGCCGGCAGGCAGGGGTATAAGCGCACCTCGGGCCCAGCCCTCCTCTTCCAGTGAGCATTCCTGAACCCCAGCAGCGGCAGACCTTGCACCCTGGGGGCTGAATTGACTTGGGGTGGGGAGGGGTCTTGTCTGTCTCCACCCTTCGGGGAGCATACTGATTGGTGTGAGCGAGTGTGTCCAGAACCGAGCACACAGGGACCGGTGGGAAGAGGTGGTGACACCTCTTCTTTAAAAACACTCTTAAAGTTGTCTGCATTTTCAGCAGTTGGAAGGATCTGTCGAGGCTCAGGCACGTAGGAAATGTATAGTTTGTAGCATCACGGTAATCTCAAAGAGATTTGAATTATGTGAAGTGTTCCCGGGAAGCAGGAGGCAGTCGTCCGTGATGGTGTTCGGGCTGAGGCAGCACCACCACGGTGCGCGGGTCTCCGGTCACCTGTAAGAGCTCGCTCCGCTTTCTCATGCATTCGGCTACACTGGCTGATGTAGTCAGTTGCGTTAATTAAATGAACTTTATCGTATGCTCTTTTAAACCTTTGTTTTATATTTAAAAAAAAAACAAAAAAACCCTGGGTTGGCACGTTGATTGGGAAACCAGAGGGGGACCCAGCAACTTCTCCCCCAAAGTGAAGCTTTTCCAGGTTTTGTTGAGAAGACACCTGCCAGCACTTTTGGAAGCTGAAATTAACAGAAGCAAATTCACCAGGAGGGAAAGATCTCAGGCCAACACAAAAGCAAATGAAAGGGCTATTAAAAAAATTTTTTACACCTTTGAAAATTGCAGGTTTGGTGCAAAGAGGTCTGTCATCTTTCCCCTGGGATATGAGATTATCTAGCTCACAGCAGAGGATCATCAGTGACAACTCTAGCAGTTACAGTGTGTAATAAGTACTGCTCCCAGTGGCAATTAGTGAGGAAACTACTGTAAGTTATTTCAACTGGAAAAAAAAAAAAAAAGAGCCCTCTTCTACTGGCCTTTTGCAGAATACAGCAGATGGAATTGCCACTTGCAATTGGTACTTTATACTTTGCTGCTGTTTTTGTATGAAATGACTTATCCCATATTTTTGCATGGATTTCTACCAGGAAAAATAAAGGGATTTCCTATGGAAGTCCTGTCTTAATTGCAGGTGAAGGGAAGAAGGTGTACACTTTTGGCAGGTATAAACCTCAAATGTGATGACATTTCTGATGCTATGTAGAGATGTTGGGGGCTTCCTGGGTGCCTCACTTACAGGATCCTAGGCCTCTGAAGCTCCAGCCCTGAAGTTTCCAGGTAGGAGAGCTGCTTGCCAAGCCTCCAGAGGACACAGGAAGAGACAAGAGTACCTTGCCAGACCTGGACTGGTCTTTGCGCAGGACTGTCGACACAGAGCCGGAGACGGTGTGTAGTCCCTCACTCCACCTGAGGGGGCCAGATACTGCAAGTCTGAAGTTCGTGCCTGGTATGAAATGATGGTGGACTGCTTCTTTTAGATACAGGAAATCATCTGAACCTCCTGGATGTGTGTTCCTGCTCCCAGTCAGGTCTGAGACTCATGGTATGACTTCTTATTCCATTTTGGCCTCGGCTGAAGCCATCGTGGTGCCCCCTCTAGAAGCCATGGAGAGCAGTCTCTGAGGGCCCGCGTTCTCCACCTGCTAACGTGATCTCCTGTGAGGGCTTCCTACGGCGCACAGCTGTCCCCCAGGTACTTGGGAACCGGCTTCAGGTACAGCCCAATTCGGGTGATCTTGTTGGTCACATCTGGCTGCATTTGGATGGTGTCTCAGAACCCTCAGTGCTCAAAGCTAAAGGCTACTTCTAGGAGGCGTGAAGTTGTAATTTTGTGTTTTTCCGAGAGCTACTTGCTTGGCCCTTTTTCTTTATAGACTAGACTGCTGGAGGAGGATGAGAGGAAAAAGTGGGAAAGCCCACCTTCAGCACCATTGAAAAGAAATTTGGTTGTACCCAGAGGTTAGGATCTGGTTTCATTCCCACCCTAGAGGCTGCGTAGGTGGCTTTGAGGCACATGTAATATTAGTGTCCTTCAAGTCATAAAAATAGTTTAAAGATCCTATTGCCTGAAGGCATTTATACATTGAAAAACTTAAAGGACAGCTGAAAGGGGCAGGAGGAAATCGGGGCAGTTCTGGGGGGTGACGGTGGCTGTTGGAGACCCTTTTCAGTGCCGTCGTCCAGGCTGCACAACGTGCCTCGCTTCCCTGCCCCGGGCTCCCCGCCAGGCCACCTTCACCTTGCGGCTTGTGCTGACGCTGACCTGAGAGCAGCTAGAGCGCGGGGGCCCTGGATCCTGGCCTCAGCGCCTCCCTCAGGAGCCAGCTTGTATTCCCTCCTTTCCTCTCCGCCCACTCCCTCCCCCCTCCTAACTTTATTTAGTACTTGGAGCCTTCCAGTGCAAGTAGGTAGCCGCCCCAGCGGTTCGGGTTACAGGCCTGTGCTGGCCAGTCTTCTCTGCTGGCCACCTTCCTGGCAGGCTGCAGATCTGACATTCTGAGACAAGCCCAGAGTCAGGAGCGGGGACTTGGACTCTTAGGAAGAACAGACATGAGGGCAAGGCTGCTGGCAGACTTTTCCATTGTCCTTATGTTGTCTGTGCTGTATTTTTTTATTTACCGTGGTGATTATTTTTTTAAATCATTGTTAATGTATTGGAATGAGCTGTAGCACGTATCTTGTGCTTAGTTTGTTTTTCTCCATCTCCCTCTGGCTTCCTAGAGTTTGGACGTATTCCAGGGCTAAATGCTTTTACTCACACCGCAGAAAAAGGTTTTCTTTAAGTAACGCGTGCATGTCATGCATGTATGTGAGTAGCTTGGGGAGACGGCAGATATCTGATTTCATTCTCAGCCCCAAGCTGCCATTTCTGAGGCTCCGTGAGGGTCTCTGCGGGGTGAGAGCTCACATTAGAGCGCTCATTAGGCCACTCTCTGTAGTCCTTAAAAGGAGAAGGGAGGGACAGGAATCTGCAGACTGCTCAGGGGACTGTTTGTTTGCCAAGGGGGTTACCAAGTAGCAAGAGAGGGCATGAGTTTGGTTCCGGGCCCTGTGTCTTACTGTGTGACTAAGTGGCACAGTTGGGAGTTTTTCCCAAATCTAACATCTTTGCTAGAAGAAAACCTCAACACAGCTAAGTTGTACCATTTTTCTTGGTGTGGCGTAGATGTTCCCTTCTCGAACCCCTTCAAATGACAGTCTTTCAGGAGTATCAGCCACTCCGCAAGTGGGTGGGAAAGCAGAAAAACGTATGGATCAAAAATGAGGCACCTCTGATGGAAGAGCGGGGAAATGACTTGCGCTACAGGCAACCTTTCAGAAACACAGCTACCACATGCAAAAACTCGCATATTGTGTAAACTGGATTGAGAAATTCTCTCAAGTGATCCTGTAATTTTTTTCTTTTATGCTAAAGTAATGTACACTCGAGCATTCTGGTGTTTTTATATTTATGTAATAATTTCTTAAAACCATTCAAGACAGATAACTATTTAATTTTTTGAAGAAAGTTGGAAAAGGCTCTCCTCCCAAGGACAGTGGCTGGGAAGAGACGGGGCACAGCCAGTTCCAAACGCTGGTAGAGGGTGCAGTGGCTTTTGGGCTCAGCACCTGGGACGACTGACCCAGGCTGGCTCCCCACGTGGCAGCATGTGACACAGGCAGCTCAGAGTCGAATACAGGCCCTTACGTGGGGGCCTCTGAACCAAGCCCCTCTCCCTTCCTAGGGGTGAGAACTGTCCAGAGGGATGAAGCCATCTTCCTCCAGGAAGCCTTCATTCACCCTCAGTGCTGCTGTTGCAACTAGGCTGTTCTGGGCAGGACGCCTGTTTGGGTGTGCGTTTGGGTGGGGAAAAAGAACGCGGAGGATGTTGATTACCTTCCCTTCTCAGCCAGCCTGACCTTTTAATACCTTTGTAAAAAGCATGTAGGTATTTATAGTGTTTTAGATTTTTCTAACTTTTATCTTAAGAGCAGAGCACCTGTTTAAGCATTGTACCCCCTATTGTTAAAGAACTGTGTCCTCTCTCTCCTTCTCTCTCCCCTGTAAGTGCCCTTCTAATAAACTTTTCATTGAAAAGCTGCTGGGCCAGAAGCTCGCTCTCATTCTCGCTGCCATGTCTGAGTGGAGAGAAGAGGTTAAAGGGCCCCAGGGGCTTCAGAGAAACGTGTCTCCAAGCCCAAGTGCACTTTGACCAAGGATGTGCCAGGTCCCATTCTGCCACAGCCCCGCTGCCCTCATTCACTCACCGAGGGCAACACGCAGTGCCAGCCAGTCCTGCAGGGATAGCAGGAGCCTCCGGGTCAGGCACGTGAAGGTGTCCAGTCTCCCAGTTGGCGCGTCTCCCAGCGCTGCACAAGTCCCAGCGACGCTGTCTCCGCGTTGTTACTTCGCGTTCATTCCCTTTGTATTTGAGAGCCTTTGGCAAGTGCGTGGACGCCACCGGATTAATCTTGCCACAGGCAATGGAGGTAGGTTTCAGGTTCCGAAAGAAGCAGGTTTCCACACTCTCCAGCTCACATGACTTCGCTCCTGTGAAAATCCATTTTAAATTCCAAACGCCCAAGGAGAAAGAGGCTTCAAAACTGTTTTCCATGGCCGAATCTTTCTTACACTGACCCCAGCTGATGTGGATTAAGAAACAGGATGATGAAAATGAATAAACAATTTCGGGGAGGCGGAAGGGAGCTGGCGTAATTCTCTAGCTGGGCCACTTCTACAGCAGCCTTCCCTCCCTGGACCTCACCGGAGTCCACACATGCTGTACCAGGAGGGAGGCAGATTTCCCAGGAATGGCACCCACGTGCCTGTAGGTTTGGCCTCCATGAACTACAGCAAATCCCTACCTTCATTGTTATTTGGCCAGTTCTAGCCTCCCGCCCCTAAACGACTTTCCCCAAGGTTTTATCTAGTCAGTCTCTCGGCAAAATGACTCGCACATCCCTACCTCTAAACCAACCTGTTCCTTGAGCGCCACAACTTTAAATTCCGGCTGCCTGTGAAACGCGATCCAAAACAACTCCCCCAAACTGAATCATCTCCCGTCTTGCCCAAGCAAGCTCCCTTTCCTGACTCTCTGTGTTTATCGGGAGCCCCCCCGCCGCCCCACCTTCTCCAAGTCCTGGGCAGCTTGATGCTTTTCTTTTCCTTGCTCCCCGCCACCTCCCACCTCTGCAGCTGCCCCTGGTGATCCAGCCTCCCTTTTGGAAAGGCCCTGAATGTCCGCTCTCCTCTTTTTCTCAGGCCTGCACCTCCCCCGTCCATGGGGGTATCCCCAGACCAGTGTATGTACTCTTGACATTCCTCCCTGAGAGAGCTCATCTAACCTGTGTGATTTCAAGCCACGTAAATGCTAAGGACTCCCAAATCAGTATTTCTAGCCCAAACATCAATCCCCAGCTTCAGACTCATATCCCAACAGCCTGCTGGCTACTGGTAAGTGGAGGTGCCACAAGTACCTCAAAACTCAGTTTAAAAACCGGAAGTCATCCTTGCCCTTACTGAACCATCGCCCTCTCCTGGCCTTCAGTCCCGCTTTATCAAAATCCTTTACTCAGCCCATGGCCACGAAGTCACAGTCGTCCACCACTCCCTCACGCCCCACATCCAACCAGCCCTGTCCCTCCGTGCTCTCGGCCCTGTACTCCAGGCCCTCTGTCACCTGGACAACTGCATGGCTTCCTAACCACTCTTTGAGCCTCCAGCCTGCTTTCCCATAAATGTACCATCCACACTGCCCCCAGTGGCCTCCCTGACCTTAGACGGCGCCAGAGTCCACAGCACAAATTCTAAGGCCTTTAACATGGGCCACGTGACCCTTACCACCTGGCCCCTGTCCAGCTCTCACAGCTTGCTGCCTCGCCCCTGCAACCCAGTGTCGTGTTAAGCGCAGTTCCTCATGTATCACACCAGTCCACACCCTGCTTCTCCCGCCCTGCCTTGACACCACCAATTCACCGGGCTAACCTTCCCGAATGCTCTGAGACTCACTTCAGAAAGGAAGCCTTGTGTGAATCTTCCTTGAGAGCAGGGTCTATATCTTATTCTTGTATCCTCAGCTGCTTTTGGCCACCACATATTTTTGCTGAATTCACTGAATGAATTGGTGCCTGTATCTAGTAGATTTTACCTTAGCAATGTCTTTTCCATCCATTTTCACTGTGCTGTACTATACAAGTCCTTATGTATGGTTGAAGGAATACCACCAAAATAAAGTTCCTGATTACCTTTTATCACAGCTATTCCAATATTCTCCTAATTTGTCACCCTCTAGTCCAGGGATGGCAAGTACAGGGCAAAATTACCAACTTTCACTAGTTCTCTATCCATGCAAAAACCACTCATCACAGTGCTGGGTCCATTCTCAGCTTCAGAATCCTTCTCAACACAGCTCTCCAGGCAGACTGGTAATCAATTGGTGTTGGCTAGTCCTGCTGCCAGATTTTCCTGGAATTAATTACAGTTACATGTCTTCTACTCGAAACCCGCTGGCTCCTTGATTACCTCCCGAGTAGGCACAAAGCGGAATTCCAAGGTTCTCAGCATCACTCCATCCTTATCTACCACCATTTCTCTAGCTGCACTACTGGGGTTTCCCCAACATAACCCCTTGCTTTCTTATCTCCATACCTTTGTTCATGCCATAGCTTCCACTGAGAATTTTGCAGGCTTCACCCACGTATCTGCCCAAATTCTTATCCCCAAACGCTCAAGTCAAGCATCACTTCCTCAAAGTCAATGGGTCTCAAAGTGTGGTCTCTGGTCAGCAACATCAGTATCACCTGGGAAGTTAGAAACCCACATTCCCCCAGACCTCCTGAATCAGGAATCCTGGGGTGGGGCCCTCCAGGTGATTCCGACATGGGCTCATGATTGAGAACCACTGCTCCAAGATGCACATCACGCTCTTCCCAACCCACTCGGCGCTCTCCTTCCACAGCAATTAAGGCTGGACACAGCACTCTTCACATCCTGCCCAGCATTCGACCTTTTGTAGCCTCACTTTGCTCGCCCCCTTCTCCCACCTGAGTTAGACAATGAGCTGCTAGGGAAGAGAACCCACGTCCTTACCCAAGTCTGCAGGTTCGGCCACGGCCAGCACAGTCTGTCACCAAGGAGGGTCCCAGCCAGTGCTGGCTGCACTGAGTCCTTGTTTCAGCTCTCATCAGGATCAAGGAACAGGTTGCAGTTGCTCGTCCTTAACTTCCAGTTTGAGGCCTTCTAACACCATTGATGAATTCCTGAGATTTCCTGGAACAACAGGATTGATGCAGACCATGTCCTTGGGCTTCAAAGGAACAGACTCTTCTCTCCTAAATTATGCTGCTGTTTCCATAAAGTTCCTACCCCAGGCCTCACTCAGCCTACATTTTGTAGCATTAAAGCCACCTGGTCGATAAGAGAAAAGGGAGAGGCAGTGGTTGGTCACATGCTTCACAGGAGAACCCGGGAGGCTTTCTGTGACCCATTTATGCCTCGCAGATTTATAGCTGTGAGGATCAAGTATTTGAGCCTATCAACACATACACAGATAAAAAAGGATTTTAGAGGGAAAAAAAAGTTTTCTTCCCAAACCTGTGTTCTAAAGATGCAGTTAGTTATAACCATTAGGTCCAGGTTTTGAATCAATGCTTTTCCAACAGGAAACAAAGTAAAACAGCACATCATTTAGAGCTGGGCCAGGGCTCAGTAGTGTTCAACAAAAGATCACGCTGTTGCTATTACCTCTTTTCAATTCTTCATTCTGCAAATCAAAGAAACACCTCAGAATCGAGAAAGATACTTCCTATACTAGAGGAACTGTAACACACACTTAACTCTGAACAAAGACACCTACATTAGGAGCAAGGCTGGTGATGTTAATAACAGGCACAGGTAATGCCCAAAATATAAAACTTAGAAAACGTCTAAGACCCTTTCTGCAAGAGCTTACATGCCAAAGGGGCAAGGATGGATCACTAAACTAAACCCCAAGTGGAATCTAAGTCAAAACTAGAACTCTGCCCTGCACTGTGAGCATGACGCTTTCAGGAACATACAAATTATGGGCAAGTTAACTGTTACAGTGTTGTTTTTAAATCTTGTACTAAGGGGGTACCCTTGACCTGATTTTTCACACTTTCTCCTCCTACAGTCCTCTATGAGATGGGTATTTAATGATAGAATGCTGTAGCTAAACTGTCTTGCCTATTTTAAAGTTTTTTGGGTCGGGGGTGAAAGGCAGCTCTTAACTCATCCAGCATTCTCGGTCTCCATCAGTCAGAACGTTCAATGAATCAAACCGCTGACCACACTGGACACATGTTGGCTAAATTTAGCTTTGTATCAGCAAACGCTCCAGCTCAGAATAGTTCAGGGAGCTCTCATCTTACCCTTAGACAGTGATTCTTCAAAGACTGTTTTTCCACGGCAGGCCAAGGCAGGGCAAGGGGCACTCCACGTGCTCTCTCGATGGCCACTGTCAAGAGACTGACCCAAGGTTAAGGGAATCCGACAGGCCACGGCAAAAATGTTTATCCTCACCTCTCCATGGTGGGAACACGAAGTTAGCAACAGATCACATTTCCTTTGTTATAAGTAGTTTGCAGTAATGGCTTGACACGCTCTATGGGCCTTGAACCACATCCCATATTACTCAGCCATCTAAGTCTAGCATCCCTGAATCTCCAGCTTCTCTGAATTAGATGTGGCCAAGTTCTATAAAAAGAGAGCAAGCAAACTGGTTCTGTCAATCTTCTCATATTCTGGCAGGATAACATATCTTAAAATTATAAAAATATCTATGTCTTCATCACTCTAAAATTATTACATAACATATGATTTTCTCAGGGAAGTAAAAAGTTTATTCTTATCTCTCCCTACCTCCCAACACTCATGGACCTTAAAACTTTAGGATCATGGTCATCAAAACTATTGAATGCAAGTCCAAACCAGCTTTAAGTGCCCACTATGTGCCAGACACCATGCTACACAAATAGAAAAATGTTTAAGGAAAAAAAAAAGCCGAGGTTCTTGTTTTAAATCCCAGATGGACAGTCCATAATAACTTATGGTGGCATGTACATAGGTCACTTTAGATAGAATGCAATTTTTATTACAATATTAGCTCATGATCACTCTTCTTAAAATGGGCCTTTAGTAGGTACCACTGGACACTTTAATCTCACATCTCCCCTAGAAGGGGCCAATACCCCCAGATAGCTGAGATCTTGAAAACATGACTTGATATTATACATTTAAATGGTGGATTCTAAAAGAGTGAGTTTGACAAACTCTTAGATTATTTGCTGTTTATGCCTAATCCAATAAAGGAAGGCTTCCCCACCCCCCCCAAAAAAAACCCAACAAAATCATAAAAATACACATAAGCAGACTTTATAAATAAATCACATTTTAATCACCTGGCTTTGTTTAATCCACAAAATCAAGTTCACAGCTTTTTCTAGTTTGTTTTCCCTAACCACGTGACCTAATGTATTTTCTGAAACCTTTCATGTTTTAAGAAAAATATGTTCCACCTTTCATCTTGCAACCCCAGGGCCAGCTTCCCTTATATTCCCAGTCAATGGCTGATGCAGTTACCTCAAAGAAACACTGATGGAATGATGGTAAACTACAGTCTCAAAGACCTTCAGATAGTGAAAAAAGAAAAGAAAGAAAAAGAAAAAAGTATCAAGCAAGATAGCCTCCAATGTTCCCTGGAATGGCTCCAATCACTGAAACCTTCCCTCCTGCAGTCACCCTGGCCCGGAACCTGGAGCATTCCGGTCATTCTGCCATCTGTCAGGTTCTGCAGTGCTTAGAAGGTGTTGCACAAAGGTGTCTGAAACTTGTTTCTGCTGGTGACCTAAGAGGTTCCTACCCACACTAGGCCAGCAGCAGTTCTCAGGCCATGTGCCCTGAGCCAGTTTAGAGCCATGGCAGTGACTACCACAGTAAAGGCTCATGACATGCATTACAAAGTGCCTACGAAAACAGAAAATAAGGATTACATTTGCTCTATTTCCCACTCTTCCTCTGGAAACTTTCCCCTTGGTGATCATTTCCCCTAGAGCTGACCCACTGAGCCCTGGAAGTAACACAAGGTACTCAGGGATTCACTGCCTAACATTTCATATCCTTTCCCACCAAGCCCACTCCTTAGTGTTACTATTTTGGCAGTGATCTCTGGCTTTCAGAAAGAGAAAAGGAAACTTGCCTTGTTTTGAGGGTATGAGTTGTGACAACACAGCTCTGCCATCTCAGGTAGCGAACTCTAAGAAAGAAAACTTTCTCCACGGTAACACTAATGCAAAAATCTCAGGATATGATCATACCGTTTCAGTGGCCTATAGAGGGAATTCCTTAAGCTTCTCTCTCTCTTACACACGCATA
Organism: Grampus griseus; assembly: GCF_964374135.1. Classification (NCBI taxonomy): domain Eukaryota; kingdom Metazoa; phylum Chordata; class Mammalia; order Artiodactyla; family Delphinidae; genus Grampus; species Grampus griseus. The sequence goes on from NC_139018.1 coordinate 110,097,378, forward strand.
CCGACAGACCCACAACTTGGTAGAGGAGGGTTTCTTTTATCCCTACCAGAGTGGGAAACCCTTGCATCATTTACTACAGTCTAAAAATTCACAATGGTTTCTCAGTACTATCTAGCATGAGCTCAGATACTGTATTTCAAATGAAATGACCAGATGCATTTTTTTTTTTTTTTTTTTAGCTAGAGACTAACCTGAGGGCCAGTGGCTTTGGCACATAGTCTATACTACAGCACAGATTAAATCTTTCCTCCCATCGAAAGCATCAAACCTCAGAGCAGCAAGTTCCTTGACAGAAAGAATCCAGAACCCAGGAAAGGTGGCACAGGCTCCCGATCTGCAGTGATCACGTGTGAACGCGGGGAACGCTGCTTAGAAGACTGACCAGGAATGGCCTGGTGGTTCTTCGCCTTTAACTTGGTCCTATCACACAGGCCTTGGAGCCTCATCCCACCCCTGTTCCTAGAGCAAAAAAGCGTATTTGAGAATTCCTCACTCCTTATTGTCATTCTCACTCCCCCACGATATTCTGAGGGAGGAGAGATGTCTGCTTTACCCCCTACTAAAAACTAAAATTCACGGGAGCCTATAAACAAGTCAGGCGGCCAACATGATGATGGGGAGCTCAGCAAAAGATGACTGGGTTGAGTAGGGAAGTAGCTCAGGTAGAGGGAGCTAGGGTCTTTGGTAGTCAAGCCCTAGCATGAATAATTTAGTGTTCTTCATCAGACGAAAGGCCTTCAATTTCATCTCTGTCTCCCCCAATTGCCATCCAGAAAGCTTTGGCCACCTGTGGAGAGAAGCAAGCAACAAACTGTAGGCAACAACCGAATTTCAGCTCGTTTCATATGTTATACACAGAACTGATTAAGACTTAAAATTCTACATCCTGCCCTCCAGCGCTCTGGCAACATCTATCAAAACCCCCTGAACACCCTGACCCATGACTTCTACTCCTAGACTTTTTACTGAGGATATAATCAGAGCTGTTTACACAGGTGATGTATAAGGATACACACAGCTTCACTACAGAAGAAAAAAAAGGCACATGACCTAAATGTCCAAAACGGAAACTGGATACATTATGACACATTTATACAATGGAATACCATAAACCATATACATTTCCTGCCAAGAACGTGTTGTGTTGGTAATAACCAAACCAAACCAAACAAAATAACTAAGCGTTTTCCAGCCTAACAGCTAAGAAGGCAAACATCCTGAGTCTCAATGTTCCACGTCACTCAACATACACTGGAAAATCTTGGTTTGACTGCAGCAATTATATCACTACTGGGTAAATATTCAATTAGTTATAAGTTAATATCCAACAAAAAGTTCACAGTAAGATACTTTAGAAGTAAACAAGTGTGATATACCATTCTTATAGCACTGGACCTGCTGTAGGTACTCAATAAATACCTGACTGATTTTCTCACCTTTTCTGCATGCAACTTTCTTTGCTCGTGAGGAAGCGTCGCAGCCTTGTCTAGGGGGAAAATATATCTTAAGAAATTCATCTAATAGCACGGGACAATCTGGAATGCATGGATGTTCTAACACTAGAAGGTGGGAAATGGGTTTCACAGACACATTTATGGTGTAGTCATTATAGCTGTTAGGAAGTTTAAGTCTTCCAAATTTTCCAGATGAGAATGATGTGAGTAAATTGGTAGGGATCTTACTGATTCCATGTTAATGAGACACACTGAAAGAAACAGAGACAGGCAAAAGAAGGGAAAGTAAGAGGAAAAAGAATGAAGAAAGAGGAAAATTTTCCCAAGGAAATTTTTACTACCAGAGGATGGCACAGTCCTCCAGTACCCAAGTTTCTCAGATGAGGCCAGAGCATGGAATGCAATCAGCAGTTACAAAGTAAAATCCTACTATATAAAATAGAGGAGCATCAATACGGGAATCTGTTAGACACAATGGATCCGATTACCTTTCATTTCTTTTAACTTTGAAAATAGTCTTTCAAAATTCTCCAAATCTCCTCCACCTGTAGTAAGACTGGCTAGTTCTTGAATATCCAGGTCTAACGTGGGATCTGAAATAAGGATTCGCCACACATTATTTATGTATGTGCTAAACACACAGAATCCTAAAGCAATCAATCTGGCTTTGATGAAAGTTACCACTGAGTGAGTGCCCACTGGGGACCAGCTGTACAGCTCACGGTGCTGCATCCTGCTTGGCTGGTAGTGGGCCCTCACAAATGAACAGTAACTCATTTTATCCGTAAAACACTGTAACGAGGCAAGGAATTCTGTTTCCACTTTTCTAGAGAAAACTAGAGCTCAGAGATCAAGTGACCTTGCTCAAGGTCACAGCTAATAAGTGTGACCTTGGATTCAGACTTACATGTTTCCAATTCTAAAGGTCATGCCCTGCGCTAAGGTCCACAGATTCAATAAATGCCTGAAATTTATACCATATTTTACTGGTCAACAAATATTTTCACATCTGTTATTGACAACCATAGAAGGTGGTCAGGACAGATACCACTGTTCACAATTTACACATGAAGCAAGCTGAGTTTAAAAATGAACTCATCTAAAATTACAGCCATTCAGAGGTAGAGCCAATTTAAATTCCTTTTTCTTACCACAAATCCTTTACTATTTCTACCTCGGCATGTGGCTTCTTTATCAAACTTAGTTTTTAATCAGAATTTTCACTCAGCCTCCATTCCAGGCCAGTCACCTCTAGGATGTCTTCCCGGACCGTCCCAGCTCACAGGTCTCCTTCCTTAGGATTTGTCCCACACTTAGTGTTTATAGAGCTGTCTTGGCACTGGCATACACTACTCTGTATGCTAGCATCTGTCTACTGTTACTATAACAAATACTACAGTAAGAGAGAGAGTTTGCTTTGTCCCCACCACTGAGTGCGTTAACTTATATGATTCCATTTCATTTTTGCAACAGCGATGTGAGGAAAGATTTGTCACCCCTATTTTATAGAAGGGGAAACTAAGGCCCACGGATGCTAAATAACTTACTCAAGGTCATCTCACTACTAGTGGTAGAGCCATGATTTGAACCCAGTTGTCCAGGATTCCAAGCCCATGACTTTACCCATTACATTACATTACAAGGCCTGTCTCTGCATTTTTAGACTATAAGCTCCTTGAAGACAAGGATGATAACATAATTCTTTACATCTACTACAATGTCATACAGATAATTTGATGTTAAAGATGCATTTGGTTAATAAATTTGCTTTAGTTCAATGGGCATGCCATGGTGGCAGTTGGTATATAGGGCTAGAGATAAAAAAATTTGTGATTAATCTGTATACATGATACCTGAACTGTGGATGTGGACAGAATCACTTCATGCTTAAATACAGGTTTGGAAGAGGAGTTTAGATGGAACATTGAGGAATGGCGATATTTAAAGGCTGGGTAAAGGAGTGTAATCTTCCAAAGCAAGAGAAGGAATCATCAGAGAGGGAGGAAGAACATCAGGAGATGTGTTGGGTGAGTCAAGAGAAGATAATGTTTCAGAAAGGGGCTGATTCATAATACTGAATGCCGCCAAGAGGTCAAGATGAGGACTGGAGGACATCTATTCGATTGAGTGGCATGGAAGTCGTTGGTGAGCTGTTTTCATGGAAAATGGGAGCAAGAGCTAGATGGGAGTGAACTGAGGAATGGAAATAAGTAAAGAGAGGAGAGAGATGTGGGGTTGAGGAAGTGTTTTACTTTTGTTTGTTTGGTTTTGTCTTTTTAAAGAATTTTGAAATAATTGTAGTCTTACAAAAAAGTTGCAAAAATAGTACAGAGCCTTCTGATATGCCCTTCCCCCACCCTCCCTCAGTGTTAACATCTTATATAAACATGGTACAATTATAAACATCACAAAGTTAATAATAGAACAATGCTACTGACTAAACTACAGACTTCATTCAACCTTCATCAGTTTTTCCACTAATATCCTTTTTTCTGTTCCAGGATCCAATTCAGGATTCTACACAGAATTTAGTGGTCAAATCTCCTTAGTCTTCTCCAATTTGTGACAGTTCCTAAGTCCTGCCTTGTCTTTCATGATTTTGACACTTCTGAAGAGTACTGGCCAGTTAGTTTGTATAATATCCCTCAATTTGGGTTTGTCTGATGTTTTCTTATTATTAGATTGAGGTTATGGACCTTTGGCAGGAACACCACAGAAGTGAGTGCCCTTTCAGTGCATCATATTGGAGGGAGATGATGTCAATATGTCCTGTTACTGGTGATGTAACCTTCATCACTTAAAGTGGTATCTGCCAGGTTTTTCCAGTATAAAGTTACTATTTTCCCCTTTGTAATAAATAACTTGGGAAAGATACCTTTTGACTATGGAAATGTCGTGTTTCTTCTTAAACTTTCATCTACTACTACATCTACTACATCTACTACTAAAACTACATCTACTACTAATTTCACCATTCATCAGTGGATCTTGCCTGTGACAACTATTACTGTGGTGTGTGGCTAAGGGTAATTTTCTATTTCCTTCATAATGTCTACATGTATTAATTGGAATTCTTCTGTAAGGAGGAGCAGTCTTTTCTTTTCCAGTTATGCATTTATTCAATTATTTATTTAAATTAGTATGGATTCATGGATACGTATTTTATTCTATGGGTTACAGCCCAATACTATGTTAATTTACTTTGCTGGTCAAATTGTTCCAGCTTTAGCCATTGGAAGCTCTTGCAGGTTGGTTCCTGTGCCCTTTCAACATGCCCCCATTCTTTCCTTGAGCACTTCCTTACTTTCTGGCACCATGATGCTCCACGTTCATCCTGCATTTTTCCTGCCCCAGCCCTGAATCAACCACTTCTCCAAGTAGCCCTGGTACCTTTTCTTGAAGAATAGTATTTAGAAACCAAGATCTAAGTACTAAATATGTCCACTGGTATTATTGTTGCTTCTAGGTCCTCCCAGTGGACAGAGCTAGGAAATATATATATGTATTTACACATGCATACACATATCTATATTTATTTCTCTACTGCTCTAACTATATTTTAAAACCCAAGAGTTCATACTGATACCTTCAATTCTAGTTCAGTACCAAAGGGTTCATCCAAGCCTTCCCCTTTCCTTATTTGTAACTTCTTTCTCTGACAGTGAGAAACCTAGCTCTCATTATCTATGCTATATTTTCTTATTCTTTCAACTGTAATATATATAAAATATATTACATATAAATATTCAGAATTTCGAACCCATACCCCTGTAAGAATCAAATTTATTAAATAGAGTGCAGGATTTCTGTTCATTTCTTTTTGGTTTTGGCCTCATGGTATCCAGTCAGAATACCATTTTCCCAAATTCTTTAAGTTAGTTATTTTCCCCACATCCTTCAGTGTGGTCAATGGTTTGTTTTCATGGCAGAGATTTTAGCAGGTTTAGAAGCTAATATGAAGGGTTCAACTGAGAGGATGAGGTTGAATAAACTAGAGTGAAATTATATACCAATTTTTCCTTCTTAATATGTTTCTATAACCAATCATTTAAGTTTTCTACATGGATTATCTTACAAACAGAAAAAAAAAAGTTTTTAAAACTTATTACTGCACATGGGCCCTCTGTGGCATAAAAAGAAGTAGTGACTTCAGTAGCTCCCTGACAAAAGAACGTTTATAGTTATTGTTAACTAAGCTCCTTGGCTTTCTGGCTTTTGGGCAGCAAACTGGATTCCAGTTTCAGCTCTAGGACCTTCTTGTTAGGTGCCCTTGGACAAGTTATTAAACTGCTCTGGGCCTCATCTTCATCTCTGTAAAATAACTTCTCTGCCAAACTTCATTACCAAATGAGAATGTGGACATAAAAGAATTTTAAAAAGATACGGGAGGGCTTATAAAGCTGTATTATTCTTGTTACCATCAATTCTGACGACTGTGAAATACTATGAAAAAACTGTGTAATATGGAGATATAAAGCTGTTTCACCACCTGGTTCTGTCTGTTCTAGCTAAGATGATCGTTATCACGATCCTGCTGACAGAATCAGCAGGACAATGGTGCCCACAATTTGTAATGTATTTACTCTCCCTCCTTTTTCTGACAGCCGTCCACAAGGCTAACATTCATGTGGGGTGTACTACCAACTTCCTTCCCTCGTCCTCATTTAAAGTCAGTTTCCCCTTGGATGATTTACACCCCAATACATGGGCTACTGCAAGTTCCACAGAGCTGTCACTTAGCAGCCAGAGAGGTGCTTACCCACGATGCTATCGACCTGAGTGTCTGTTGTATTAGAGGCACCACCTCGATGATCCAAGAGGGGTTCAGTCCTCTCTGCTGCTGGCAACTGGGGCTGCTGGTGAGGAAAATACACACAAGCAACAATTTAACAGGAGGTTGCTTCCGAACTAAATCCAAAAAGGCTCGCACTTCCACCCACTGGTTAGCTTTGGAGAAGCAGTAATAGGAGCAAGACACAAAGAGAGATGGAAGAAGGATCAAGGTCACATTAAACAAAAGGGTAAAAATTCACTAATTCAGCAGTGTTTCTCCTCAAGGAAAAATTAAAAAGTATTATGATTTTGCTATTGACTATTAAAACATACTGTTTGCTTTAAGATCATGTTTTATTCAAAATCTTATCTCTTAATCTTATACATGAAAATGTATAAGATCCTATCACAAACAGCTCAGACTGAGGAAGAAGGTCCCAGAAAGACAATGTGGCACTACGTAATGTGTTCGTGGTTCCAACCTGCCAACCAAGGCAGACCTGGACCAAAGTCCTTGAGGACAGAGGGTTGAAATCAGCCTATTTAAGCTCATTAAGGGCAAGGACCTTGCCTCAGATTGTACAGGACACAGGAAGTACTTAAAAAGAACCACTAATTTTATTTTATATTTAAAGATTTGGGGGCAACTTTATGCCTTAAGGAACTCCTAGCACATTTTTAAAAGCACTCTAGCAAAAACACGTGGAACAGCCCAAATTGCAAACATCTTGAAAGCGCTTACTGCTTTAATGCTGAACTAGCCTGCTCTTAACAGCTAGCAGGCATAAAGAGGGCTGTTTTAGGTTCTCCTTTTATCTATTGATAATATTCTCTGCCACTTCTTAAATGGAAAGGAGAAAATGATGAATGGTGTAAAGATTCATAATGACGAGTAGAAATTAAAGCCAAAGAAGAGAAAACACCCAGGAAAAATCTCTACCTCTGAGTGGCAGGTCTCTGCTGATCCAGTGCTATGGTTTGCTCCAGCCAATGAGCTGAGAAGGTTAAAGCCTTGGTTCCTATCTGAAAAGAAAAAATACCATCACTGAAATTTTTAATTTACATTTAAAACTGTTAAAATGACTGTGATGATGAAATAATAGCCATTTCCTCATTATAAAAGTTCTAACTATAAAAAACAGTTGCTATCAATTACAAAACTGTAAATTCCAGATAACTTTAAATCACACAGTATTAGTCCAGGTCAAATATATGGCAGGGCCATTACAACAAACAAAAGGCCATTCAGTAGTTCTGTTTGCAAAGATGAACAGAACTGATGTTTTAATAGTTACTATGAACTAATACTTCAGTGTTTTAAACAATTAAAAAACATTCAAAAGAATCAATACCAAGGCATTATTATCAGGTGAAATGAACATTCACGCTTTCTTGAAATAAAGCTCTGTTTATGCAGTTAAGGTTCCCAATACTTCCGATATTTGTGTTTATAATGGAGGACAAATCTAGAGCAAAATATCAGAACCCAGTCCTGATCTGACAGCGTTCCCCAGAATCACCTGGACGCTTATTAAAATTACCCAGTATTCAAGGACCCAACTTCACACTGAGGCGGCATCTATGGAACAGAGGCCAAGGAATCTGAACTTTTAGCAAGTACTCCAGAGAGTCCTTAGGATCAGGAAAATTGGAAAAAAAACAAAAACCAAACAACAACAAAAAAACACTGCCTGAGAGTAGAATGTGAAACCCACAATTCAAGAGTCTAGTGGTACAGAAGTCAAAGAACTGCTCTCTCAGGAAGACAACTTCTTCCCACCTTGCCTTTCCTCTCCCTATAGCTTCCCTGGACCCATTCTCATCTGTCTTCAAAACAACCTATAGACCTCCTAGGTCCTCTCCCTTGCCAGGTGAAACCTGTTGTCAGATAGTCACACAAAGTATCACAGAAAGATAACCAATTGCAGAAGATCACCTCTTCTTCCCTTTCACTTGGGGAGATTTGCCTTTTAAACTGGGAGGAAGTCCGACTGTGGCATGTGGGGTCTGGGCCTGCAGCTTTTCCCAGGCTGACCTCTCACCAGGTGGGCAGTCGCCTACTTACTGCACGCGGCTATCTACCAGAGTCAGCACCTGTGCTCTAAGGCTACAAAGGTGCTGAGCGGTACCAAGAACCTGCACATGTGCTCTAAGGCTACAAAGGCGCTGGGCGGTACCAAGAACCTGCTGCTGCCCTGCTGCTTTTTCTGCTCCACAACCAAAGGTGCACATGTACTCCTGGAGCCCCCTCTCACTCCTTCAGCCAACCTGTCCAGTCTGTGAGGAACTCTCCAGCCCCAATGCCTGGATGCACCCCATCCAAGAAGCAGGGGCTGTTCTATCAGGTAGGCCGTGGAGGCTCAGAAGCTGAGAGAAGCAGATCCATGTGATGTCCCACACTGATGGTTTCACAGAGCCTGGGGGTGTTTATTCAAACATCAACATAATTCTTTCTTGTGGCCAATGTGCTATAGACTCTAAAGCAGTTGTATGCAGTTATACAATACTCAGGGATTTTACATGTCATGAGGATACATGAGAGCTCTTATAAAATACTTTAGGCTCTTTGTACAAAAGGCATTATTTGAGTAAGAGAGTACTGATGCAAGAGAGCCCTCACTTCTATTACTGGAAATAACTTGGACTGTGGGTAATTTTCAAATCAGTTCACAAATCTCTCTCCATATTCCAATTCCACGGCTTATGTTTTTCCTTTGTTGGGCATTACCTAAACTTGGCAGGCCAAACTGCAGTCCCTGAAGAATAATACAATGCAATGTCAGTTTAGACACGTTATTAGACCAAAATGGTCTATTTAAAATGCCTCATTATTTACAGTGGCTGCCTCCAAGAAGGGGATCTGGGATGGACAGGAGTGAGAGGGAGCTGAACTAGTAACCGTATACCATAAACCTTTGTGTACCTTTTGATTTTTGTTCCATAATCATGTGTTTGCTCCATATTCATGCGTTTGCCTATTTAAAGAGATTTTTAAACGTTTAATGATTAAATGCTATGTGTATTTTACCACAATAAAAAAAAACTGAATGTCCCAATTCTAATAATGAATAAAATTATGGAAAAGTCTAAATAGTGGGAAGAAGACTGGGCTAGTGGTCAGAAAACCTGGATTCCACTCCTGGCTCTGCCCACCTTTATGACCTTGGACAAGTCAATCAATCTTTCTGTGCCTCAATCCTCTGATCTGTAAAAAGAAGAGGGTTGCTAGACATGGTTGTTAAGGTCCTTTCTGCTTTAGATATTTGTGATTTTATAAAGTAAAATGGCATTCTTTAGCTTGATAGTTAGCTCTGAATTAGGTATTTTAAATTATTTAATAGAAAAAAAAGAACCTTAAATTCCAGAATCCTTTTAAGGTCCACAGATGACTATGAGTTTATAATCAGGTTTCAGGCTAATGAAAGCTGGAAGAACTTTTGCTCAGTATTTTCTTATAAATAATGGAGAATTTAGTCAACTAATGTGAGTTCACTCTGTTCCACTGCTTATATATATATTTTTTCCTCTGTTCCACTGCTTATATATATATATATATTTTTTTAACATCTTTATTGGAGTATAGTTGCTTTACAATGGTGTGTTAGTTTCTGCTTTATAACAAAGTGAATCAGTTATACATATACATATATCCCCGTATCTCCTCCCTCTTGCGTCTCCCTCCCAACCCCACCCCTCTAGGTGGTCACAAAGCACCGAGCTGATCTCCCTGTGCTATGCGGCTGCTTCCCACTAGCTATCTATTTTACATTTGGTAGTGTATATATGTCCATGCCACTCTCTCACTTCGTCCCAGCTTACCCTTCCCCCTCCCCATGTCCTCAAGTCCATTCTCTACGTCTGCATCTTTATTCCTATCTTGCCACTAGGTTCTTCATAACTTTTTTTTTTAGATTCCTTATAAATGTGTTAGCATACGGTATTTATTTTTCTCTTTCTAACTTACTTCACTCTGTATGACAGACTCTACGTCCATTCACCTCACTACAAATAACTCAGTTTCGTTTCTTTTTATCGCTGAATAATAATATTCCATTGTATATATGTGCCACATCTTCTTTATCCATTCATCTGTCGATGGACACTTAGGTCGCTTCCATGTCCTGGCTATTGTAAATAGAGCTGCAATGAACACTGTGGTACATGACTCTTTTTGACCACTGCTTACATTTTAGGGAAGTTAGAGACACATAAATTTTCACAATTAGAAAAGCAATTCATTTTTGTTTATCCAAAGCAGATTGCTCGCACATTAATGTTGCTAAGAAAAACCTGGATGTTTTATACACCTACGGTTTTAAAGAAACTCTCCATTCTCCCTAGTTCAATGTTTAGCAAAATTCTGCCCATGTGCACCCACTGTAACACTATTGTTCTCATAGAAAAGAATTACCTGAATCTTTTCTTGTTTGCCAGATTTTTCTCCCCAGGATTCAGGGCATGGAAATGTCATCCCCATTAAGAAGGATTTATTCTTTTAGCAGATAGTTGTTGAAATTGGCTTTAGCATCTCTGGTTTTATTGATACCTCAAAATACTACACTAGGAAGGAATAAATTAATCTACCTACTCAGCTGATTCTTCTGAACTTCAGAGCCACAGAAAGGAGAAGTTGTTAAGTGATGTAAAATAAGTTATTCTAGAAGGAATAGTAAGTATACTAAACTCTGGTCCTAAAAACACTAATTCAGTACCGGTCATTTGCATAAAATTCTTCCAGGAAGTGTCAGAAACAAAACCATAGCCTCTAGAATAAAGGTTAGCAATGGGAAATTCTCAAGCCTTGTGGAGGAGCTTTTATTTTATTTTTCAATAGGAAGTTTCAAGAAAACTTGAAATATATGAAATATTTGGTTATCTCTTTACAAATCTAAAGACACACTTATTTATCTTCTGCTACAGAGGATTTATTATATTTTTTACAGAGTAAAGTATAACTCGAAGAGATTAGGTAACTTGTTCAAAGTCACATAGCTAGAACCTGAACGTGAAATCCAGAACTCTCTGATTCTAATTAATTTCCATTAAGCTCACAGGTATCATATAAAGAGCAAAGAGACATTCAATGCTTGATATACAAATACTGAATATGACAACACAAACTTGGATTAAGTGCAAAAAGATATCTTTTTATTCATATAGTTCTCTTTTGTCAGTAATCCTTCATTACTTCCCTGGTTTAGACTGATTTCAACTGAACTAAGATGAACAGCTGAGGACTTAATAATTAATCATATGCCACTTCAATGCCTCTCATTACTTTATCCCAGCCCAGCCCCCATAACTCCTGGAGGCACTGGTCACATAAAACTAGTGGCAGACAGGTGGTTAGGCCCCAGTGTCCCTTCACTGTCCCTCAAGTGTATGTAGACAAGGGTTTCTCAAATTCAGCACTACAGACATTTGAGTGTGTATGGGGACGAGGGGCAAGGGGGCGTCCTGTACATCCCCACCTATACTACCAAATGTCTATAGCACTGCCCATGTCCGCCGGGGAGAGGGGGGCAAAACTGCCTCCAATTGAGAACCACTGATATAGATCTAATTAGGACAGGAAATTTGGGGCTATAACGCTCGGGTTGTAAGTCATTTCTTGGAAGGATTTTTCAATGGAAAAATAATAAAAGCATTTAAGATTCTACCTTTACCTCCTGTCAGCATTACAAATATCCTCCTCTTACGCTGGGAAACTTCTCTAGATGATTTCAGCTCCCTCAGTGCCATTTGCCTTGTTGTCCTTACTGTGCTAGTATAAATACTTACCTTGAGTCTATCTGCCATCCTAAACTATATTATAAACTCCTTGCAGACAGAGACAGGAGCTAAGGGTTCTTCCACCTTCCTCAGCTCCCAGCACAGTGCTAAGTGTACAGGGGGGATGCTGAGATATCTGCTGACAGCCTGACATGACTGTCAGACAGAGACTGCAAGCATTAGAGAAGGTTGGAAAATAAGCATATATTTTATCTCACATTCCACTTCTGTTTGACAAATGGAAATGAAATATTTTTAAAATCACAAAAGAATTAGAACCAATCTATTCTCTTTTACTAAACTACTGCTTGAAAAAGATAAAACTTTATATTATTAAAAACAGTGCTTCTTTAGGAAAATAGGATTAAGCACTAAATCTGGCTCCATCATTAGCTTTGGATTCAGAAAAGTGAACCTCTGCTCTCCCTCTGACACCTGGGACACGTGCTCACAAGTCAAGAACTGTCTCTGCCAATACTTGAACATATAATGAACTTTCTGGTGACCAGAAAGTAACCAGACTATGTTTTTTTGCCCTTTTTCCTGATTGTAAATGATATGTTCATTGTATAAAATTTGGAAAATAGAGAAAAGTATAAAGAAGAAAACGAAATCACCAAAGATGTCAATTAATACTTTGGTAAATGTCCTCCTATTCTTTTTTTCTGTGCATGCATACACACAAATTCTTAACAAACTGAATTAAACATCAGAATGAGTACTGTTTTTTACCAAAGTTGTAAAGGAAAGCTTTACATTAATTCCAATAATGGTTCCACTGTAAGTCCTATCTCCAGAGCCTGAAGCACCCTCTTGAAAATCCTCAAAGGAATGTTTACAATCAAGTCAAAAACCATTCAGAACCAAGTGTGGGGAATAATGAGAGTGAACGAAACAAAACTTTACCATGAAGAAAAAGATGACTTTTCTTATGTGGTTCATAACCAGCTCTAAAAATAATTCCAAAGAATGACTACCTAAAATGTTTTGCAAGGTGGCCACAGAGGGAGGCCTGCAGTGCCTTCGTGGTGACTAATGTGAAGTGATTCCCCACCATTTGTTTGCCTATGGACAATTTTGCGGGGGATTTTTTAAAAAACAAAGTCTCATTATTTTACCCATACATTTATTGCCTTCCATCTTCTCTAATTTCTCACAATTCCTCCTTCCCTTTCTGCTCTTACAACACACACTCCTCCAAATTATGCACTCTACCTAAAAATGAATATGTATCTTACTTATTTTATTTTTGACCACAACATTCACAGTAAGACAACTGACAGAGATTATTCAAATCATTTTTTCAGTTCCACAATATTAGGTGCTGGGATAAAAAAATGGGAACAACTCACTCTGTCTCAAGGAACTCAGTTCTGTAGAATGTAATGTTGATATAATTCTACTCTATCCTAGAGGTTAGGCAACTGGAGTCCAGAGACATGATGCCATTTTCCCAAAATCACCCAGGCAGGGGACTTCCTTGGTGGCACAGTGGTTAAGAATCCGCCTGCCAATGCACGGGACATGGGTTCGAGCCCTGGTCCGGGAAGATCCCACATGTCGCAGAGCAACTAAGCCCGTGCACCACAACTAGAGCCCGCATGCTGCATCTACTGAAGCCCACGCACCTAGAGACCTGTGCTCCGTGACAACAGAAGCCACGGTAATGAGAAGCCCGCATACCTCAATGAAGAGTAGCCCCTGTTTGCCACAACTAGAGAAAGCCTGCGCGTAGCAACGAAGACCCAATGCAGCCAATAAATAAATTTATTTTAAAAAAAAAATCACCCAGGCAGAGACAGACCCCACTAGAACCTTCTTCATTAATCATTCTTCCGTTCACTAATTTGATGTTGTTTTATTTTCTGTGACATTAAATTCAAGTTTTTATTTAACCATCACTTTTGTTTTTTTACTCTCTTAAAAAAAAATTATATTAAAGGTAGTAGCCATCTACGTTCTCAGGCGAGTAGCCCAGGCATCAGGTAGCCAGATAGACCTTGTGTTTTGGTACTCAATTCTTGACAATGCTCTGTACATCAGTTGCAAAGGATTCCCTAAAATGAAATCTGGGATTTCTGCCATGGTTCTTTGTTACCAAGTACATACTGAGGAACATACATTAACAGATGATCAATTCTTTTCATTTATAATGGGAAGGCACAGAAAACTACCATAAGAAAGAATTGTTTCTACTATTAATTCCACTTAATCCTTACCCACCTGCATCACTGGATATTAAATATTATAATAGATAAACTGAAAGTAAATTGTCAGAGCTTTTGAAATCCAATCTCCACAATTACTGCTTACCACTTGGGGATCAATGTCACAACCCTGCAATATTTGATTAGTCTAATCACTCCTTCACTGATTAGAAACACTAAAAGACCACAGAATTTCCCTTCCTGGCCCTTCTCTCAGTGGTGGTATTTGTAAAAAATAAAACCAAAACCAACCAAACAAAAACCCACTGAACACCCAAGAGCCAACTAACCCCCGTGGTACTCACCAGTGCTTAGGTGACAAAGCCTGGGGTAGGGGGTGGCAGCTTGGGGGTAATGTTAAACTGACACTCTAAACAAGGAAAAAAGGACACTGTGCATAATGCTACCTTCCTATGTGAAACAATGAGTGACAACTTCATCTCAAACAAAACAAGACATGTCATCAGACTTCTACTAATCAACTTCTTTCCCTTGATCTTAAAACCAAATCTGAGAGCCACGGAGGAGAGCGCAGCAGCAGGGGTGTGGAGTGCAAAGCAGAGATTCCCGCACAGAGGATCGGTACCGACCAGCACTCACCAGCCTGAGAGGATTGTCTGCTCACCAGCCGGAGCGGGCGGGGTCTGGGAGCTGAGGCTCCGGCTTCGGAGCTTAGATCCCAGGGAGAGGACTGGGGTTGGAGGCGTGAACACAGCCTGAAGGAGTTAGTGCACCATGGCTAGCCAGGAGGGGGTCCGGGAAAAGTCTAGAGCTGCCGAAGAGACAAGAGACTTTTTCTTGCCTCTTTGATTCCTCGAGGTGCTCGAGGAGAGCGGATTAAGAGCGCTGCTTAAAGGAGATAACAGAGACGGGCGCAGACCCCAGAGACGGGCATGGGACACTAAGGTTGCTGCTGCAACCACCAAGAAGCCTGTGTGCAAGCACAGGTCACTAGCCACACCTCCCCTCCTGGGAGCCTGTGCAGCCCGCCACTGCCAGGGTCCCGTGATCCAGGGACAACTTCCCGGGGAGAACACACGGTGTGCCTCTGGCTGGCGCAACGTCATGCTGGCCTCTGCCGCCGCAGGCTCGCCTCGCACTCCGTACCCCTTCCTCCCCCGGCCTGAGTGAGCCAGAGCCCCCAACTCAGGGGCTCCTTTAACCCCGTCCTGTATGAGTGAAGAACAGATGCCCTCAGGCGACCTACACGCAGAGGCGGGACCAACCCAAAGCTGAACCCCAGGAGCTGTGCGAACAAAGAAGACAAAGGGAAATGTCTCCCAGTAGCCTCAGAAGCAGCGGGTTAAAGCTCCACAATCAACTTGGTGTACCCTGCATCTGTGGAATACACGAATAGACAACGAATCATCCCAAATTGAGGAGATGGACTTTGGGAGCAAGACAGATTATTTTTTCCTCTTTTCCCCTTTTTGTGAGTATGTATGTGCTTCTGTGTGAGATTCTGTCTGTATAGCTTTGCTTTCACCATTTGTCCTAGGGTTCTGTCCGTCCGTTTTTTGTTTTTACTTTAAAAAATTTGTTTCTTAATAATTATTTTTTATTTTAATACCTTTATTTTATTTTATCTTATTTTATTTTATTTTATCCTCTTTCTTTCTTTCTTTCTTTCTATTTTTTCTCCCTTTTATTCTGAGCCGTGTGGAGGACAGGCTCTTGGTGCTCCAGCCAGGTGTCAGGGCTGTGCCACTGAGGTGGGAGAGCCAACTTCAGGACACTGGTCCACAAGAGACCTCCCAGCTCCACGTAATATCAAACGGCGAAAATCTCCCAGAGATCTCCATCTCAACACCAACACCCAGCTTCACTCAATGACCAGCAAGCTACAGTGCTGGATGCCCTATGCCAAACAACTAGCAAGACAGGAACACAACCCCATCCATTAGCAGAGAGGCTGCCTAAAATCATAATAAGGCCACAGACACCCAAAAACACACAGGCACTAGTCCCTTCCACCAGGAAACCTACACAACCCACTGAACCAACCGTAGCCACTGGGGACAGACACCAAAAACAACGGCAACTACGAACCTGCAGCCTGAGAAAAGGAGACCCCAAACACATTAAGATAAGCAAAATGAAAAGACAGAACAGCAGATGAAGGAGCAAGGAGCAAGCACCAGACCTAACAAATGAAGGGGAAATAGGCAGTCTACCTGAAAAAGAATTCAGAATAATGAGAGTAAGGCATGATCCAAAATCTTGGAAACAGAATAGAGAAAATGCAAGAAACATTTAACAAGGATCTAGAAGAACTAAAGAGGGAACAAGCAATGATGAACAACACAATAAATGAAATTAAAAATACTCTAGAAGGGATCAATAGCAGAATAACTGAGGCAAAAGAACAGATAAGTGATCTGGAAGATAAGACAGTGGAAATAACTACTGCAGAGCAGAATAAAGAAAAAAGAATGAAAAGAACTGAGGACAGTCTCAGAGACGCCTGGGACAACATTAAACACACCAACATTTGAATCATAGGGGTCCCAGAAGAAGAAGAGAAAAAGAAAGGAACCGAGAAAATATTTGAAGAGATTATAGTTGAAAACTTCCCTAATATGGGAAAGGAAATAGTTAATCAAGTCCAGGAAGCACAGAGAGTCCCATACAGGATAAATCCAAGGAGAAACACGCCAAGACACATATTAATCAAACTGTCAAAAATTAAACACAAAGAAACCATATTAAAAGCAGCAAGGGAAAAACAACAAATAACACACAAGGGAATCCCCATAAGGTTAACAGCTGATCTCTCAGCAGAAACCCTACAAGCCAGAAGGGACTGGCAGGACATACTGAAAGTGATGAAGGAGAAAAACCTACAACCAAGATTACCCAGCAAGGATCTCATTCAGATTTGATGGAGAAATTAAAACCTTTACAGACAAGGAAAAGCTGACAGAGTTCAGCACCACCAAACCAGCTATACAACAAATGCTAAAGGAACTTCTCTAGGCAAGAAACACAAGAGAAGGAAAAGACCTACAATAACAAACCCAAAACAACTAAGAAAATGGGAATAGGAACATACATATCGATAATTACCTTAAATGTAAATGGATTAAATGCTCCCACCGAAAGACACAGATTGGCTGAATGGATACAAAAACAAGACCCGTATATATGCTCTCTACAAGAGACCCACTTCAGACCTAGGGACACATACAGACCGAAAGTGAGGGGATGGAAAAAGATATTCCATGCAAATGGAAATCAGAAGAATGCTGGAGTAGCAATTCTCATATCAGACAAAACAGACTTTAAAATAAAGACTATTAGAAGAGACAAAGAAGGACACTACCTAATGATCGAGGGATCGATCCAAGAAGAAGATATAAAAATTGTAACGATTTATGCACCCAACATAGGGGCACTCAATACATAAGGCAAATACTAACAGCCAGAAAAGGGGAAATCAACAGTAACACAATTATAGTAGGGACTTTAAAACCCCACTTTCACCAATGGACAGATCATCCAAAATGAAAATAAATGAGGAAACACAAGCTTTAAATGATACATTAAACAAGATGGACTTAGTTGATATTTATAGGACATTCCATCCAAAAACAACAGAATAAACATTTTTCTCAAGTGCTCATGGAACATTCTCCAGGATAGATCATATCCTGGGTCACAAATCTAGCCTTGGTAAATTTAAGAAAATTGAAATCATATCAAGTATCTTTTCCCAACACAACACTATGAGACTAGATATCAATTACAGGAAAAGATCTGTAAAAAATACAAACACATGGAGGCTAAACAATACACTACTTAATAACGAAGTGATCACTGAAGAAATCAAAGAGGATATCAAAAAATACCTAGAAACAAATGACAATGGAGACACGACGACCCAAAACCTATGGGATGCAGCAAAAGCAGTTCTAAGAGGGAAGTTTATAGCAATAGAATCCTACCTTAAGAAACAGGAAACGGGCCGTGGGGAAGATGGCGGAAGAGTAAGATGCGGAGATCAACTTCCTCCCCACAGATACATCAGAAATACATCTACACGTGGAACAACTCCTACAGAACACCTACTGAATGCTGGCAGAAGACCTCAGACCTCCCAAAAGGCAAGAAACTCCCCACGTACCTGGGTAGGGCAAAAGAAGAAAGAATAAACAGAGACAAAAGAATAGGGACGGGACCTGCACCAGTGGGAGGGAGCCGTGAAGGAGGAAAGGTTTCCACACACTAGAAGCCCTTTCGCGGGCAGAGACTGCGGGTGGTGGAGGGGGGGAGCTTCGGAGCCGCGGAGCAGAGTGCAGCAACAGGGGTGCAGAGGGCAAAACAGAGAGATTCCCACACAGAGGATCGGTGCCGACCAGCACTCACCAGCCCCAGAGGCTTGTATGCTCACCCACCGGGGCAGGAGGGGCTGTGAGCTGAGGCTCCGGCTTCGGTCGGAGCGCAGGGACAGGACTGGAGGCCTCAACACAGCCTGAAGGGGTTAGTGCACCACAGCTAGCCGGGAGGGAGTCCGGGAAAAAGTATGGACCTGCCGAAGACGCAAGAGACTTTTTCTTCCCTCTTTGTTTCCTGGTGCGCAAGGAGAGGGGATTAAGAGCGCTGCTTAAAGGAGCTCCAGAGTCGGGCACGAGCCGCGGCTAACAGCGCGGACCCCAAAGACGGGCATAAGACGCTAAGGCTGCTGCTGCCGCCACCAAGAAGCCTGTGTGCGAGCACAGGTCACGCTCCACACCTCCCTTCCAGGGAGCCTGTGCAGCCCGCCCCTGCCAGGGTCCCGGGATCCAAGGACAACTTCCCCGGAAAAACACACGGTGCACCTCAGGCTGGTGCAATGTCAAGCTAGCCTCTGCCGCCGCAGGCTCACCCTGCACTCCGTACCCCTCCCTCCCTCCAGCCTGAGTGAGCCAGAGCCCCCGAATCAGCGGCTCCTTTAACCCTGTCCTGTCTGAGCAGATGCCTCCGGTGACCTACACGCAGAGGCCAGGCCAAATCCAAAGCTGAACCCCGGGAGCTGTGCAAACAAAGAAGAGAAAGGGAAATCTCTCCCAGCAGTCTAGGAACAGTAGATTAAATCTCCACAATCAACTTGATGTACCCTGCATCTGTGGAATACCTGAACAGACAACGAATCATCCCAAATTGAGGAGGTGGACTTTGAGAGCAAGATTTATGATTTTTTCCTCTTTTCCTCTTTTTGTGAGTGTGTATGTGTATGCTTCTGTGGGAGATTTTGTCTGTATAGCTTTGCTTTCACCATTTGTCCTAGGGTTCAATCCATCTGTATTTTTTTTTCTTACTTTAAAAAAATTTTTTTCTTAATAATTATTTTTTTATTTTAATAACTTTATTTTATTTTACCTTACTTTATTTTATTTTCCTTTAACCTCTTTCTTTCTTTCTTTCTTCCTACTTTATCACCCTTTTATTATGAGCCGTGTGGATGAAAGGCTCTTGGTGCTGCAGCCAGGAATCAGTGCTGTGCCTCTGAGGTGGGAGAGCCAACTTCAGGACACTGGTCCACAAGAGACCTCCCAGCTCCACGTAATAACAAATGGTGAAAATCTCCCAGAGATCTCCATCTCAACACCAACACCCAAATTCACTCAATGACCAGCAAGCTACAGTGCTGGACACCCTATGCCAAACAACTAGCAAGACAGGAACAAAACCCCACCCATTAGCAGAGAGGCTGCCTAAAATCATAATGAGTCCACAGACACCCCAAAACACACCACCAGACATGGATCTTCCCACCAGAAAGACAACATCCAGCCTCATCCACCAGAACACAGGCACTAGTCCCCTCAACCAGGAAGCCTACACAACTCACTGAACCAACTTTAGCCACTGGCAACAGACACCAAAAACAACGGGAACTACGAACCTGCAGCCTGTGAAAAGGAGACCCCAAACACATTAAGATAAGCAAAATGAAAAGACAGAAAAACACACAGAAGATGAAGGAGCAAGGTAAAAACCCACCAGACCTAACAAATGAAGAGGAAATAGGCAGTCTACCTGAAAAAGAATTCAGAATAATGAGAGTAAAGATGATCCAAAATCTTGGAAACAGAATAGAGAAAATGCAAGAAACATTTAACAAGGACCTAGAAGAACTAAAGATGAAACAAACAATGATGAACAACACAATAAATGAAATTAAAAATACTCTAGAAGGGATCAATAGCAGAATAACTGAGGCAGAAGAACGGATAAGTGACCTGGAAGATAAAGTACTGGAAATAACTACTGCAGAGCAGAATAAAGAAAAAAGAATGAAAAGAACTGAGGACAGTCTCAGAGACCTCTGAGACAACATTAAACACACCAACATTCGAATCATAGGGGTTCCAGAAGAAGAAGAGAAAAAGAAAGGGACCGAGAAAATATTTGAAGAGATTATAGTTGAAAACTTCCCTAATGTGGGAAAGGAAATAGTTAATCAAGTCCAGGAAGCATAGAGAGTGCCATACAGGATAAATCCAAGGAGAAACACACAAAGACTCATATTAATCAAACTGTCAAAAATAAATACAAAGAAACCATATTAAAAGCAGCAAGGGAAAAACAACAAATAACACAAAAGGGAATCCCCATAAGGTTAACAGCTGATCGTTCAGCAGAAACTCTGCAAGCCAGAAGGGACTGGCAGGACATACTGAAAGTGATGAAGGAGAAAAACCTGCAACCGAGATTACTCTACCCACCAAGGATCTCATTCAGATTTGATGGAGAAATTAAAACCTTTACAGACAAGGAAAAGCTGACAGAGTTCAGCACCACCAAACCAGCTATACAACAAATGCTAAAGGATCTTCCCTAGGCAAGAAACACAAGAGAAGGAAAAGACCTACAATAACAAACCCAAAACAATTAAGAAAATGGGAATAGGAACATACATATCGATAATTACCTTAAATGTAAATGGATTAAATGCTCCCACCGAAAGACACAGATTGGCTGAATGGATACAAAAACAAGACCCGTATATATGCTCTCTACAAGAGACCCACTTCAGACCTAGAGACACATACAGATTGAAAGTAAGGGGATGGAAAAAGATATTCCATGCAAATGGAAACCAGAAGAATGCTGGAGTAGCATTTTTCATATCAGACAAAATAGACTTTAAAATAAAGACTATTAGAAGAGAAAAAGAAGGACACTACCTAATGATCGAGGGATCGATCCAAAAAGATATAACAATTGTAAATATTTATGCATCCAACATAGCAGCACCTCAATACATAAGGCAAATACTAACAGCCAGAAAAGGGGAAATCAACAGTAACACATTCATTGTAGGGGACTTTAAAACCCCACTTTCACCAATGGACAGATCATCCAAAATGAAAATAAATAAGGAAACACAAGCTTTAAATGATACATTAAACAAGATGGACTTAATTGATATTTATAGGACATTCCATCCAAAAACAACAGAATACACATTTTTCTCAAGTGCACATGGAACATTCTCCAGGATAGATCATATCTTGGGTCACAAATCTAGCCTTGGTAAATTTAAGAAAATTGAAATCATATCAAGTATCTTTTCCGAACACAATGCCATGAGACTAGATATCAATTACAGGAAAAGGTCTGTAAAAAATACAAACACATGGAGGCTGAACAATACACTACTTAATAACGAAGTGATCACTGAAGAAGCCAAAGAGGACAGAAAAAAAATCTAGAAAGAAATGACAATGGAGACACGATGACCCAAAACCTATAGGATGCAGCAAAAGCAGTTCTAAGGGGGAAGTTTTTAGCAATAAAAGCCCACCTTAAGAAACAGGAAACATCTTGAATAAACCTAACCTTGCACCTAAAGCAATTAGAGAAAGAAGAACAAAAAAACCCCAAAGTTAGCAGAAGGAAAGAAATCATAAAGATCAAATCATAAATAAATGAAAAAGAAATGAAGGAAACAATACCAAAGATCAATAAAACTAAAAGCTGGTTCTTTGAGAAGACAAACAAAATTGATAAACCATTAGCCAGACTCATCAAGAAAAAAAGGGAGAAGACGCAAATCATTAGAATTAGAAATGAAAAACAAAAAGTAACAACTGACACTGCAGAAATATAAAAGATCATGAGAGATTACTACAAGCAACTCTATGCCAATAAAATGGACAACAAGGAAGAAACGGACAAATTCTTAGAAATGCACAACCTGCCAAGACTGAACCAGGAGGAAATAGAAAATATGAACAGACCAATCACAAGCACTGAAATTGAAACTGTGATTAAAAATCTTCAAACAAACAAAAGCCCAGGACCAGATGGCTTCACAGACGAATGCTTTCAAACATTTAGAGAAGAGCTAACACCTATCCTTCTCAAACTCTTCCAAAATATAGCAGAGGAGGAACACTCCCAAATTCATTCTACGAGGACACCATCACCCTGATACCAAAACCAGACAAAGATGTCACAAAGAAAGAAAACGACAGGCCTATATCACTTATGAACACAGATGCAAAAATCCTCAACAAAATACTAGCAAACAGAATCCAACAGCACATTAAAAGGATCATACACCATGATCAAGTGGGGTTTATTCCAGGAATGCAAGGATTCTGCAATATACGCAAATCAATCAATGGGATACACCATATTAACAAATTGAAGGAGAAAATCCATATGGTCATCTCAATAGATACAGAGAAAGCTTTTGACAAAATTCAACACCCATTTATGATAAAAACCCTCCAGAAAGTAGGCATAGAGGGAACTTTCCTCAACATAATAAAGGCCATATATGACAAACCCACAGTCAACATCGTCCTCAATGGTGAAAAACTGAAAGCATTTCCACTAAGATCAGGAACAAGACAAGGTTGCCCACCCTCACCACTCTTATTCAACATAGTTTTGGAAGTTTTAGCCACAGCAATCGGAGAAGAAAGGAAATAAAAGGAATCCAAATTGGAAAAGAAGAAGTAAAGCTGTCACTTTGCAGATGACATGATCCCATATATAAAGAATCCTAAAGATGCTACCAGAAAACTACTAGAGCTAATCAATGAATTTGGTAAAGTAGCAGGATACAAAATTAATGCACAGAAATCTCTGGCATTCCTATACACTAATGATGAAAAATCTGAAAGTGAAATCAAGAAAACACTCCCATTTACCACTGCAACAAAAAGAATAAAATATCTAGGAATAAACCTACCTAAGGAGACAAAAGACCTGTATGCAGAAAATTATCAGACACTGATGAAAGAAATTAAAGATGATACAAATAGACAGAGAGATATACCATGTTCTTGGATTGGAAGAATCAACATTGTGATAATGACTCTACTACCCAAAGCAATCTACAGATTCAATGCAATCCCTATCAAACTACCACTGGCATTTTTCACAGAAGTAGAACAAAAAATTTCACAACTTGTATGGAAACACAAAAGACCCCAAGTAGCCAAAGCAATCTTGAGAATGAAAAACGGAGCTGGAGGAATCAGGCTCCCTGACTTCAGACTATACTACAAAGCTACATAATCAAGACAGTATGGTACTGTCACAAAACCAGAAAGATAGATCAATGGAACAGGATAGAAAGCCCAGAAATAAACCCACGCACATACGGTCACCTTATCTTTGATAAAGGAGGCAGGAATGTACAGTGGAGAAAAGACAGCCTCTTCAATAAGTGGTGCTGGGAAAACTGGACATGTACATGTAAAAGTATGAGATTAGATCACTCCCTAACACCATACACAAAAATAAGCTCAAAATGGATTAAAGAGCTAAATGTAAGGCCAGAAACTATCGAACTCTTAGAGGAAAACATAGGCAGAACACTCTATGACATAAATCACAGCAAGATCCTTCTTGACCCACCTCCAAGAGAAATGGAAATAAAAACAAAAATAAACAAATGGGACCTAATGAAACTTCAAAGCTTTTGCACAGCAAGGAAACCATAAACAAGACCAAAAGACAACCCTCAGAATGGGAGAAAATATTTGCAAATGAAGCAACTGACAAAGGATTAATCTCCAAAATTTATAAGCAGCTAATGCAGCTCAATAACAAAAAAACAAACAACCCAATCCAAAAATGGGCAGAAGACCTAAATAGACATTTCTCCAAAGAAGATATACAGACTGCCAAGAAACACATGAAAGAATGCTCAACATAACTAATCATTAGAGAAATGCAAATCGAAACTACAATAAGATATCATCTCACACCAGTCAGAATGGCCATCATCAAAATATCTAGAAACAATAAATGCTGGAGAGGGTGTGGAGAAAAGGGAACACTCTTGCACTGCTGGTGGGAATGTGAATTGGTACAGGCACTATGGAGAGTATGGAGGTTCCTTAAAAAACTCCAAATAGACCTACCATATGACCCAGCAATCCCACTACTGGGCATATACCCTGAGAAAACCATAATTCAAAAAGAGTCATGTACCAAAATGTTCATTGCAGCTCTATTTACAATAGCCAGGAGATGGAAACAACCTAAGTGTCCATTATCGGATGAATGGATAAAGACGATGTGGCTCATATAAACAATGGAATATTACTCAGCCATAAAAAGAAACGAAACTGAGCTATTTGTAGTGAGATGGATGGACCTAGAGTCTGTCATACAGAGTGAAGTAAGTCAGAAAGAGAAAGACAAATACTGTATGCTAACATATATATATGGAATTTAAGGGAAAAAAATGTCATGAAGAACCTAGGGGTAAAACAGGAATAAAGACACACAGACCTACTAGAGAATGGACTTGAGGATATGGGGAGGGGGAAGGGTAACCTGTGACAAAGTGAGAGAGAGGCATGGACATATATACACTACCAAACGTAAGGTAGATAGCTAGTGGGAAGTAGCCGCATAGCACAGGGAGATCAGCTCGGTGCTCTGTCACCGCCTGGAGGGGTCGGAGAGGGAGGGTGGGAGGGACAGAGACGCAAGAAGGAAGAGATATGGGAACATATGTATATGTATAACTGATTCACTTTGTTATAAAGCAGAAACTAACACACCATTGTAAAGCAATTATACTCCAACAAAGATGTTAAAAACAAAACAAACAAACAAAAAAATCTTATTTATTGAGTGCCTCCCAAGTTCAAGGCACAGTACTGAGCATGATGCCTCTGTCATCTAATGATAACAAAGTACTTTGCAACTAGGCTTTCTGATGTACCAGACAAACTGAAAGAGAAGACAACCACACTGGAGACCAAAAAGGAAGGTGGGAGTGGGGGAATCAACTTTTAAAATTTGTCACATTTGGCATAAAGCACTGCCCCCTCAGTTTCTCTTTCACAATAGTAAGAGGACATTATCAAATTATAAAAGACCCAAATGATAGGTCTCCACAGCCATAAGCCCAGCTTCAACAGGAGCTGAGGGTAACTCAAGTAGGCAGCTGAGATTTTACCAACATCCCTCTTCTTGCGTCACAGCCAGATTTTCAGGTAGAGGAAATGTGAGGAAAGACAGTATAGGGAAGGTTATACATTGAGCAAATTGACGTGGATGGAGACATCTAAAAAACCCTGCCAAGCTGTAAAGGCATTTCTAACCACTTCATTTCCTGGACCATTTGAAGTCTCTAATGCATATGGTGGAAATGCTGACCTCTTTAGAAGTCTGACCTTTACAGTGCATACAATGACATCTGGGGATTTCCTCTAAGTTAGAGCTTAGTATGTACAACCAGATCCTTCCGCTCAGTGTTTCTCAACTGTTTTCATCACAGCCCCTAAAAGAAAAACTGGTTTCCTTCTCTACTCATAACCAACACTTCTGACACCAGATGTGTGGTTTTTTTCCACACCAAGCAATTCTCCAACTCTTGGAGGACACCAACTAGGTGTCCTACTATTTAACGCAATTCTGACACTAACTACCCGTTGTTAGCACAGAACCCACCCCCACCCCCGCCCCAGGTCAAGGGCTCAGTCCCACAAGGCTGTCCCCCCACTCCCCACCCCACCCCCAACCTCAGACACCAACTGCAAGGCTCAGGTTGTCACCTATACTTCTGACCAACTGGCTATAAACTGGGGCTCCTCATGAACCCCTCTTCAGGCTTGATAATTTGCTAGAATGTCTCACAGAACTCAGTAAAATAGTTTACCTACTAGATTACCAATTTATTATAAAAGAATATAACAGGGGGGCTTCCCAGGTGGCGCAGTGGTTGAGAGTCTGCCTGCCGATGCAGGGAACATTGGTTCGTGCCCCGGTCCGGGAAGATCCCGCATGCCGCAGAGCGGCTAGGCCCGTGAGCCATGGCCGCTGAGCCTGCGCATCCGGAGCCTGTGCTCCGCAACAGGAGAGGCCACAACAGTGAGAGGCCCGCGTACCGCAAAAAAAAAAAAAAAAAAGAATATAATAGGAACAGCCAGATGGGGGAGATGCATAGAGCAAGGTATCCAGGCATGCCACCCTCCCAGCACCTCAGTGTGTTCACCAATCTGGAAACTCCAAATCCCACTGCTTAGGGTTTTTATTGGAAGTAAATGATTGATTAAATCATTGACCACTGGTGATTAACTCAACCTCTAGCCCTACTCCTCAGAGGTCAATGGTGGGGCGGGGTGGCTGAAAGTTCCAGCCATCTAATCACTGGTTGGTTCCCCTGGCAACCAGCCTCCCATCCTCAGGGTCTTTCCAAAAGTCATTCCATTAACATAAACTCCAGTGTGGTTTAAAGGGGCCTGTTATTGAATTAACAAAAGATGCTATTTTCACCTTTACTGTTCTCCAGTTGTTTTAGGAGCCAGGACAAAAACCAAATAGTAATTTATTGCATTACATTAGGAGCTCTGTGCCAGGAACTGGGGACAAAGACATGCCCCCTCAGGGTCTCTCTAGACATTTGTTTCCTAATTATGATACACCCTCCCCACTGAAATATTAATGTCACAGATATATCTATGTTTATACATTATATGCATATCTGTGCTTTATACATAAAAAGAATACATTTTTTGCCCCCCCAAGAATCAGTTTTCACCCCTCTGGGGGTGGATAATGCCCTGTTAAGAATGAATGCTTCACCTGTGAAACAAGACATTGGTAGAGCCAAGAATATGAAACTAGGTTATTATAAGTTAACCCAGAAATTATATCTCTATATCAAGAAGATTTATAAATCTCTTTCTAGAATAATAATTTGCTTACAACTGTAGTATTATAATTTAACTTGTTTGTTTTTACAATGTGAAATTAAGTAACAGAAAGACATTAACTGAGCACATACTAGGCACAAATTAGTCTTAACTCAAACTAAAGAGAATAATCTGTTGTGACTCTAAGTGAAATAATTTAAAATAAACTACCTTTCACTACGTATAACTGGATAGTTATTACATTAACTATCCAGGAGCCTTATCTGTACTTTGGATTAAGTGCAGAACAATGGGATAAAGTTAGTATCAACACTGTTTCAGACAGCCTTTTTAAAAGTATTTATTTACAATGCAATAAGTAAAAAAGTCCAAAAACTCAGATATGATCATTACTTCCTACCTGTCTCTTTAAAATCCTACTCATGCCAGCAGAACACCTTGGCTGAGGGAGTTCTACAGGGAATGAACTCATCTGGCTCTGCCAATAATTTCCCACGCAGCCTGGGTAAATTATTTAACTACTCTGTGTTCATTTCTCTAACCAGCCAATAATGTAAATCCACACACTGTAATGGAAAAACACACAACACTCCTGGGTCAGGAGACCTGCTCTCTGTTCTCACCTTAGCTACTGACTCATTGTTTGCATATGGGCAAGTCACCTCTCTTCCCTGAGGCCTCATTTTCCCCATCTGTGAAAGGAAGACGTCATGCCTGAGGCATGCATGGAGATTCTATGTTCTATTTAAATGCTTTTCCTGGCTAATTCACACACACTAGCATAGCAGACAAAACAATGCCACTTATTAAATTCTATAAAATTCAACAACATGTAATCTGTACAGCCAGTACAAGGCTTGGTAGAAAAAATATTGCATAGAAAAATATTGGGAAGTAAAACATGATTGCTCTCCAAAAAAAAAAGTCTTAAAAGTTTAGGCCAAGTGCCTTCCTAACTTGAATCAGACACAACTGTCATTCATGAGAATTCATTGCAGTCCCTTATGAACCATTCCTATTTTCTGCCTGGATCATCTCTTAGTGTAATGTACTCCATAAATTACCTCCTGGGATTTAGGAAATCAAGTCCATATTTACCCTATACATACCCTACACTACATATTCCAATTAAATCTCTTCTCAGGTTTGGTTTTTCCAAGCTCATTACTTTAGACAATCTCCATTCTTCCCATCCCCTTGATCACTTCAATAGCTCTGAGCTAAATCATTTGCACTGGAACTTTCTTCACCTCCTAGGAGGACTAGAAAGAAGAGTAAGTGATTACAGTGAAAGCCGGTAGTAGGGAGACACAGGGAAAATACATCGTAGAGAAGATTTTCACCACTGCTCTCAGCCCTATGACACAAAGTAAAATATCATTCCCCCAAACTACCAGCCTAAGATATTCTATCTGCTGAGAATTAACAGGACACTTCTCTGATTTCCCTATGCAATTAACTGCTTCTAGGACTGCTTCATAAAGCACTGAGGTATCTAATACTAGAAGCATTCAACCAAAAATGGTGGACAATCATCTAGCAAGGATGCTATAGAAACCATTCCTATACTGGATAACTAGCTAGGTCAAACAGACTAGCTCAAAAGTTCCTATGAGTTTTCTATCTAAATGCATTAGAGAGATAAGACATCCTATCAATCAACTGGTAATACTGGCTTACTAGTTAAAGTGATCGTCAATGGGAGCCAGGCAAATACCTCTAGAGGATGTGTGTAGTATCTGATATACACTACCCTACTCCCAGTGAGTCTCAGCTGAGAACCACTGGATTAAATTACTTCTAAAACCTCCTCTGAATATAAAAGCCTACTGATATTCTCACACAGACTGTATTTGAAGGCAAGTGCCTAAGACACTTTGCTACCATCATCCAATAGATCACCCAACCACTCCCCCTCATTTCTTCACAATTTTTTTCCAGCCGTGCCCTCAGCATACGGGATGCGGGATCTTAGTTCCCTGACCAGGGATTGAACCCATGCCCCCTGCAGTGGGAGAGCAGAGTCTTAACCACTGGACCACTAGGGAAGTCCCTCTTCACAATTTTAATTACTGGCTCACCATTATTTTCTCCAATACTACTTCTATCTGGACACTTAGCAAGTTAAATATACATATTAATGTTCCTTCTAAGAACCTGACTTTTGGTTCATTAAAGTTCCATTTTACGGATGTTGTCCTCTACCAACTTCAGCCGTACGTTCCCATATCATTACCAACTACAACCCCTCCATGATCTCAGTTTCGTGCATCCCACTCTCTGACCACCACCTATCTTTCCAGCTCACTCCCTCCTTTATAGGAGTTCAACCCAATTATTCTTCAACTCCACTGGGACCTCAAAACTATCACCTTTTCACTGACCCTCTCCCCACTGATTTTCTCTCTCCCTTTCTCACCCAGCTTAAATTCCATGGTCAATCATTATAATCATTCCCTTATGTACACAACCTAATCCCCTGCCTCTTGCCATGATACCCTTGCTTGGTAAAAGCACAACTGGTGACTCCATGGCTGCACCCATGTAGCTGAAGGTAGCTGGGGAAAAGACCCCCCACCCCCAACACTCATGCTGCCTGCCTTCACTTTAAACGTATCACGCCAAATTTCAAGTGGACCCCTTTGTCCTGTCTGGCAGTCATGTATTTTTATCATTCTAACTTTATTTTACATCCCTAGGTTCGTCTACTCTCTTACTCTCCTAGATGACTTTCATATTTTCTCCTCTCTCCTCAAATCCTAATGCAACCTCCTTCTGCCCTCAGTTGATAACCTCGCTTCCTACTTCACTGAGAAAACTGAGGCAATCAGATGAAATTTCCACAGATTTCCATGCCATATCTCTCCACCCAGCAACATCTGCACCCACATACTCCCTTCTTGCCTCTTTCCGCAGATCCACTTCCCCCCCCATCCACCGCCAACCCCTCCACTAGAGCCCACCCTCTCTCACCTACTCAAGGATATCCCTAAAGCACTCTCTTCTCCTTCATCAGTTTTTTCCACTTTTTACAGGATCTTTCCCTTCAGCCTATGAACATGCTGCTCTTGTTCTCATCTTAAAAAAATAACAAAACTCAAGCACACTCTTCTCACTAGCATCCACCTATTTCTTTGCTCCTTTTTCCTGCAAAAATTTTCAAGAGTGGTTTATAGTCACCATCTCCAATTCCTCTCTTCCCAATCTCTCTTAAACCTACTTCAGGGCTTCCCTGGTGGCGCAGTAGTTAAGAATCCACCTGCCAATGCAGGGGACACAGGTTTGAGCCCTGGTCCAGGAAGATCCCACATGTCGTGGAGCAACTAAGCCCATATGCCACAACTACTGAAGCCCGCGTGCCTAGAGTTCGTGCTCTACAACAAGAGAAGCCACCGTGATGAGAAGCCCGTGCACCACAACGAAGAGTAGCCCCCGCTCGCTGCAACTAGAGAAAGCCCACGCGCAGCAACGAAGACCCAATGCAGCCAAAAATAAAATAAATTTTTAAAAAAACAACAAAAAAACACCCTACTTCACCAAAACCGCTCTCCTTAAGGCCACTGATGACCTCTACATTGCTAAATCCAAAGGTCAATTCTCAGTTCTCATCTTACTTGACCTGTGAGCACCATCTGGCACAGCTGACCACTCCTTCCACTTTGACTACTTTCCACTTGTGCTTCTGGGACCCTGCACTCTTGGTTTTCCTACCTCACTGACCACCCTTTCTCAGTGTCCCTGGCTGGTTCCTTCTCTTCTCCCTATTCTCCTCATTGTTGGAATGTCCCTCTGCTGAGTCCTTGGTCCTCTTTATTTACTTCACTTACTCCCTTGGTGATCTCATCCAGGCTCAAGGTTTTAAATGTTGTGCATGTGCCTCTCTTCCCAAACTCCACATATCGAGCCAACTGGCTACCTGATATCTCCACTTGGAAGTCTAGTGCCCACCTCAAAGTTAACATGACCCAAACTAAATTACTGATATGTCACCCTGCCCCTCAAAGTCTGCTTCACTGCAGCTTCCTCACTGTAGTTGATGGCATCCTACCCTTCAAACCGCTCAGGCCCAAATCCTGGAGTCCTTGACTGCCCTCTATCTCTCATTCCTCACATCCAACATCAGGAAATCATGCTGGCATGACCTAAAAATAGATCCAGAATTTGACCTTTCCTCACTCCTTCCATTGCTACAATTCTGGTCTAAGCCATCACTACCTTTCACCTGGAATACTGCAATCGCCTCCTGAGAGATCACCTTGGTTCCTCCTCACCTCCACCATCTATTCTCCACAAAGCAGCCAGAGTGCTCTCTTCAGACCTGAAGTCATATCATGTTACTCTTCTACTTGGCAAAAGCCCTGCAAAAGCTCCCCAGCTGATTCTGATAAAATGTGAAAGTTACTAAGATGGCCTACAAGACCCTAAATAATCTGGTCCTCCATTATCTCTCTGACCTGCCCCCCTCCTCAACCACACTGCATTCCTTGATATTCTTCAGGCGTGTTTTCTCCTTACAACCTTTGCTGTAGCTATCCCCTCTGCTTGCTAAGCTCTTCTCCCACTATCACACGGCAAATGCCTCATCTCCTTCCTCAAATCTCAAGCTCTTAAGATCTACCTTGACCACCCTATTTAATATTGCCATCTACCCAGCAATCTCAATACCCCTAACCTCGCTTTATTTTTTTCATATCACTTATCGCCTTCTAATATATTGGACAACTTACTAATTACTTGTATTATTTATTGACTAATGTCTCCCACCAGAATGAAAACTCCATAAGGACAGAAATTTGTGTCTGTTTTGTTCACTGATGTATCCCAAGCACACAGACCAATGCCTGGCACATAGTAAGTACTCAGTAAGTATTCTTCTGAATGAATGAGTAAACACTTGAAACCGGATCTTAAATTATGAACCGGTGAGAAATTTGAGGTCAACAGAAGAAAAACTTAAATGATCCAGCTACACCTAGAATCTCAAGTGCACCCCAGACAGGTAGGTACTTATAAAGGCTGTATTATTTCTTTCTGATCTCAAGGACAGTTATTTAATACAAGCACTGGTGATCTTGTCATACTAGCCCGTCCTAGAAATAGGTACCAAGGAAGTACAGAGAACAAGCCCCACTATTCTCACTTTTGCCTCTAGGTGACTCTACACTGGGCATAGTCCTGTCTTTTTCCTCTGGCTTTGTAAGTCAAAGGAGCGACTTGTGAATATTACATGATTTAGGAATGGGAGAAAGCAAGTCAGTCAGAGGGCTAATGCAGCTTTCAAAATGCCTAGTTTACTCCCATGGATTAAGCACAGACTCTTACAAGTTAGAACTAGATGACTATCATTTATATCAGTGGTTCTCAACCAGGGCTGCATATATGAATTCCTGAGGTGCTTAAAAAATACTACAGCCACCCCTCCCTTCTAAGATAAATGGTTTGGGTGACCCCAGTCAGTACAGGTCATAAAAGCTTCACAGGTGATTTCACTGTGCAGCTACAGCCAGGGATGGAGACCAAGCTCATTTTCCAGATTAAAAATAAAGCCTAGAGAGAATCATATCTGCCTAAGGTCACACAGCTAAGTAGCAGTGTTGGGATGGGAAACTGTTACTTGATTCTTTAGAGAAAGCAGTAAAGGAGAAATTTCATTACAACATAATAATTTATAAGCCTACATGTTATAGTAGTTAAATGCATGAGACTTCAGGGGCTTCCCTGGTGGCAGAGTGGTTAAGAATCCACCTGCCAATGCAGAAGACATGGGTTTGAGCCCTGGTCTGGGAAGCGCCCACATGCCACGGAGCAACTAAGCCCGGGTGCAACAACTACTGAGCATGCACTCTAGAGCCTGCAAGCCACAACTACTGAGCCTGTGTGCCTAGAGCCTGTGCTCTGCAACAAGAGAAGCCACTGCAATGAGAAGTCCGTGCACCACAACAAAGAGTAGCCCTCGCCCACCGCAACTAGAGAAAGCCCGTATGCAGCAATGAAGACCATAAAAGAAATTAATAAATAAATTAAAAAAATAAATTCATGAGACTTCAAAATTATAAAGATCTAAGTTCAAATCAGAGGCCTTGATATTTAACAGCTAATATCAGTGGTTCTCAAACTTTGCTGCATATTATAATTACCTGGGGATAATTACCTGGAGAAGATTTTTAAAATCTCTATGCCCAGGCCTCACGCCATACCAGTTAATGCAGAATCTCCAGAAGTGGGATTCAGGCATCAGTACTTTTAGAAGTTCCCCAGGTGATTCCAGTGTGCAAACAAGTTTGAGAACTGATGACTTATATGACTTTGGGGAAATTACTTGACCTCTTTAAGCCTAACTCTTACGGATATTGTGATTAAGATAATGTATGTACATAAGCAGCTCATTAGTATGGTTACCACCTCACTTCCTTCCACCACCACCACCCCTTCTAACATCATTAGTGGTACTATTTTCCTGCCTGCCTTCCTTTTTTCCTGCCTCCCTCCATCCTTTCCTTTCTTTCCTCTTTCCTTCTTACTGAGGTATTATTTACATATCATAACTTTCACCTTCTTTAAGGTATGAAATTTGGTGGGGTTTAGTATATTCACAAAGTTGTGTAACCATCATCACTATATAATTCCAAAACACTTTCATCACCCTAAAAAAGAAACCTCATACCCCAAACCTCCAAAGCCCCCTCCCAGTCCCTGGGAACCACTAATCTACTTTCTGTCTCTATGAACTTAACTATTCTGGACACTTCATTTAAGTGGAACCACTAAAATATGTGGCCTTTGTGTCTGGATTTTTTCACTTAGCATAATGTTTCTGGAGGTTCATCCATGTTGTAGCATGCATCCATGCTTCATTTCTTTTATGGCTGAATAATATTCTATTGAACGGATACTGTTTTCAGCAGTTGTTTCCACTTTTCTTGGCTATTATGAATAAAGCTGCTAGGAACATCTGTGCACAAGTTTTTGTGTGGACATATGTTTTCAATTCTCTTGGGTATAACACCTGTGAGTGGAACTGCTGGGTCACATGGTTTAATTTTTTCAGCAACTACTACTGTTCCAAAGTGGCTGCAGCACCATTTTACATTCCTACCACCAGTGTATGAGGGTTCTAATTTCTCCATATCCTCACCAATGCTTGTTACTGTCTCTTTAGATTATAGCTAACCTGGTGGGTATGAAGTGGTATCTTACTGTGGTTATGATTTCCCTGATGGCTAATAATGTTAAGCATCTTTTCATGTGCTTATTGACTATTTGTGTATCTTCTTTGGAAAAATGTCTATTCAACTCCTTCACTATTTAATAAATTGGGTTGTGTTTTTATTATTAAGCTATATAATAGTTCTTCACACATTCTAGGTACTAGATCTTTATCAGATAAGTGTATGGTTTACAAATACTTTCTACCATTCTGAGGGTAATCACTTCACTTTCCTAAGTGTCCTCTGAAGTACAAAAGTTTTTTTACTTTTGATAAGTCCAATTTATCGTTTCTTTGGTTGTTTCTGTATCATTAACTTGTGTGTATATGTGTGTGCGTGTGTTTTCAGCTCCACAGTATACCTTTCATTTCTTTTTCTCTTTTTTTTTTTTTTTTTTTACAGTTGAAGTGTAGTTGATTTATAATATTGTGTTAGTTTCAGGTGTATAGCCAAGTGATTCAGTTTTATATATATAGATAATGTATATATACATTATCTATATATATATACATATATATGTATATATATACATATATATGTGTGTATATATATATACATATATATATATGTATGTATCTTCTTTCAGATCATTTTCCATTATAGGCTATTAAAAGATACTGAATATAGTTCCCGTGCTATACAGTAAATCCTTATTGCTTATCTATTTTATGTAGTTTGTATCTGTTAATCCCATACTTCTAATTTATCCCTCCCACCCCGTGTATCATTAACTTTTTTTTTTGACTTATCCTACTGTATGGAGCCCACTGACTCCCAGATGTCAATTTCTGGCTCCAACTGCCAAGCCCTGGGGCAGCTGGTGCTGCCTCAGGGAATTCTGATGGAAAGATCCTCTGGACAAGTGGTCCTAGAAGCTGCTAGGGCCTTACCTGAAAATTTCCCAACCCATGCTAGCTGACCACGAGCAGCAAGGCTCCTGGCTGGCTTGTCAAAAATTGTTACCGAGTCCAAGTTCATACTGCTCACTGCATGACAGATCGATAAACCAAGAGGTAAGTTGTTGGGGCAAAGAATAACAACTTTTTCAGAAAGCCAGCAGACAGAGAAGGTGGTGGACTACTGTCCCAAAGAACCATCTTCTGTATCATTACCTTTTAAGGGAAATACTAGGGGCAAAAAATTATCAGGGTATCCTATTGCCAGGTAAGTTGTTCAGACTTGTAATAAGCAAAGAATTGAGCTGGCCATTCATTTAAATCAGGAAGTTCCATTTAGGAAACACGTCCACTTTATCTTGGGGGAAGGCAGGAAGGAAGCTACTCATTTCTAAGTTTTTAATTACTAGAATTTCAGATTAAGTATTTGACTTTTGAAGGTCAAGTGGCCAATCAACTGCAAAGAAATAAAACCCTAGTCAAGTCTGTATGTTTTCACAGATATTTGCTGTAACAAATAAATTTTCATAGTCCTTACTAGAATTGGAACTGTTTTCTCAAACTGAGCACTTTTTAAATGGATTTTTTTAAAAGAGTTTCAAACTAATATTTTTCTGAATCCAAAGTTAAAGACCGGTATGGCATAACCTCAATGTTCCGTTATTGCTTGATAAATACTAAATACATAATCCATATTTGAAAATAATAAACTGAGATTATATAACTGGCAATGTAATAATCCCAAAGAATCAACTGCAATTATAGTAATTTTTCTAATAAAAGCAACAACAGAAAAACTAGTCATTAGTGTCCTAAAACTGAGAGGTGACACCATGTCCACATTTCCCTGTTTCACATTCAGTATGGTATTTACTATATTACGTATTATCAATTTCTGCCACAGGAGTCCATTTCTAATTTATTTCCTCCCTCTGTACATATTTTGAAATTTTTAAATGCTTTTTTCATTGATTGCCATAATCATATGATTTTTCCCCCTGTAACCTGTTCATGTGAGAATTTAAATAGATTTTTCTTATATTGAAGAATGTTAGGTCCTTGGAATAATTCAACTAGGTCATATTATATTCTTTTTATGTATTTCGGGGTTAAGGCTGCTCATATATTGATTAAAATCATGGCATCTATGCTCATAAATGAGATGGGCTCTAATAATTTTCTTTACTGGTACTGTCTTTAGAAATTTGGATCATTTTAACCTAGTCTTAGAATGAATTAGGTATGCTACCTCTCTTACTATTCTCTAAAATCTTATGTAAAAATCTTTCATTAAATAATTGAATTTCCAGTAGAAAAACAAACAAAAAAGAACACTTCTAATATCTTTCTTTACTTTGTCAACCAACTTCCTGTTTTAAAATTTTTTTGGTTTAAAACGCTTTGAGTGGTGATAGCTGCACAATAATGTGAATGTATTTAATGCCTCTGAACTGTATACTTAAAAATGGTTAAAATGGTAAATCTTATGCTATGTATATTTAACCACAATTTTTTAAAAGTGAGAGAAAAGTAAAAGGAGAGAAAGAGGAAAAGGGGGGAAATGAAAGAGAAAAAGAAGTAGA
Source organism: Grampus griseus (assembly GCF_964374135.1). NCBI lineage: Eukaryota > Metazoa > Chordata > Mammalia > Artiodactyla > Delphinidae > Grampus > Grampus griseus. Next base: position 110,134,386 of record NC_139018.1, read on the forward strand.
AAAGACAGATACCCCGAAATAAATAAACCAGTCTGAGCACCTGCTGGCAGACAACATTCAAGAACAGCCTGCTGAGAGGCAGGCACAGTTCACTTAAACCACCAGCAAAGCAAGGCTCTGCAGAGAGCACAGGAGTTAGGGCAATCCTGGAACAGTAATATGACCCCCACCATATATTCATACAGAGCTCTGTCTCTAATCTAAGATGTGGGGCTACACAAGGATGTCCTCCACACTTCCTAATACTTGGGTTGCATCCAAATGTCACTGTATTTCCATATCTAGGACTCCTTCTAGAGAGAAGATAGTTAATTTTCCTTCATACCATGTAGGTCAAGATCATTTAAACATGGAATTAAGCTAATGGCAATATTTTGGGATTTGGTTAACAGCAAACCCATGTATCACCACTGTAGAGAAAAAAAGATAAAGCAAAGATGCTTCAAGGTAAAGAACCATGAAAAATCCAGTGTGCCTCTTTGCTTTGCAGTTCTCTTAAAGAATATTGTTTAGTGTCTAAGAGCATTTTTTTCAGAAAATACCTTTGACCATAATTCCAAAGTAATAAAGTATGTTCAGTCCAGCTTCTAAATTTATAGCTATAAATGTAAATTATAAGACAATACTTTAATGTATAAACTTGGGCGACAGATTTTTCAAAAAGTGATTGAAGCCAAGTAAGCTCTCCTGAAAATATTTTTCATAAATATAATAAGCACCACTGAATACAATTTTATTCCAAATTGATCCAGTTTATGTACCATACCTTAAATGTATTTTTATAGTGAAGATGGTCTACAGCAATGCCTCATCATGATAAATTCTCAACAATGATTTGCTGAATGAATGAAGGAACGGGAAGAACCAAGCCTCAAATGGAGTTTCTTTTGGTAACAGGGAGATGACAACATGGGTTAAAATCTATTTTTTCTAGCCCCGTCATGGCCTTAACCTGACTGCTACTGCAACAGAATAAAATCTAATATCCTTGCAATTCACCATAAGAGATACATTTGATTCCCCCTAGAAAGAATAAAGTGAGAAGGAGGGAAGAGGGAAAGGGGAGGAAGTAATACCTTTCTAAGCCAGAAGGAAATTCTCCAATGATGATATGGGTTAGCTCAGATCTCAGGCAAGCTTAAGGGCCCCATCTCACTTTACACTCAAGCATCAACAGAAAATTGAGATGAATTATTCTACTTCTATAAAACCAATCTTCCACTTGGCCCTTTATCTCAGGGAAGATGGGGTAAGCTCACTTAAACATGATTTTTCTCATTCCTTTCTGCAGTGCTTCACCTAGCATAACATACTCGTTGAGGCAGCCAAGTGCTACAAAAGAGAAAAACACTACACAGGCAGCAATTCCTAAAGAAATATGTTATGGGTTGAATTACGTCCTGCCCCCACAAATTCATATGTTGAAGTTCTGACCTCTCATACCTCAGAATGTTACCTTATATGCAGATATAATTAGTTAAGATGAAATCATGTTGGGGTAGGGTAGGCCCTTAATTCATGACGACTATTACCCTTACATAAAGAAGACATGAACAGAGACAGGCACACAGGGAGAATGCCATGTGAAGATTGGAGTTATGCTACTATAAACCAAAGAACTACCAGAAACTAGAAGAGAGACCTGGGACAGATACTTCCCTAACACCTTCACAGGGGACACAGCCCTGCTGGCACCTTGATTTTGGACCTCTGGCATCTAGTACTGTGAGACAATAAATACCTGTTGTTCTAAGCCTCCAGTTGGGTGTACTTTGTTACTGCAGCCTCGAGGAAACTAATAAAGACAATAAGAGGCTAATGTGCACCAACTAAACTGACCCCCTTCAGACTGCACTTCAGATCCAGCTTCTCACCCCATGGCTACTGCCACCACATAAGCCCGGCCCCAGTTTTGAGCTGTAGCCACTGTTGCCTGGTCTCCTGACTTCAGGCTCTACCTGCACATGATTCAACTGCCAAACCCACCACAACAATAACCTTTCAAAAATGCCAACTTCTTTGCATCACTCTCTTGTTAAGAAATCTCGGATTGGTTCAAGATGGCAGCATAGAAGGATGTGCGCTCACTCCCTCTTGCGAGAACACCGGAATCACAACTAACTGCTAAACAATCATTAAAAGGAACACTGGAACTCACCAAAAAAGATACCACACATGCAAAGACAAAGGAGAAGCCGCAATGAGATGGTAGGAGAGCTGCAATGAGACGGTAGGAGGGGAGCAATCACAAATCAAATCCCATCACTGCTGCGTGGGTGACTCACAAACTGGAGAACAATTAAACCACATTAGTCCACCCACTGGAGTGAAGGTTCTGAGCCCCATGTCAGGCTTCCCAACCTGGGGGTCCAGCAATGGGAGGAGGAATTCCCAGAGAATCAAACTTTGAAGGATACCAGGATTTGACTGCAGGACTTCGACAAGACTGGGGGAAACAGAGACTCCACTCTTGAAGGGCACACACAAAGTAGTCTGTTCATCAGAACCCAGGGGGAAGGAGCAGAGACCCCACAGGAGACTGAACCAGACCTACCTGCAAGCACTGGAGGGTCTCCTGCAGAGGTGGGGGTCAGCTGTGGCTCACTGCAGGGACAATGACACTGGCAGCAGAAGTTCTGGGAAGTACTCCTTGGTGTGAGCCCTCTGGAGTCTGCCATTAGCCCACCAAAGAGCCTGCAGCTTCAGTGCTGGGTCGACTCAGGCCAAACAACCAACAGGGAGGGAACTCAGCCCCACCCATCAGCAGACAAGCAGATTAAAGTTTTACTGAGCTCTGCCAACCAGAGCAACACCCAGCTCTACCCACCACCAGTCCCTCCCATCAGGAAGGTTGCACAAGCCTCTTAGATAGCCTCATCCACCAGAGGATAGACAGCAGAAGCAAGAAGAACTACAATCTTGCAGCCTGTGGAATGAAAACCACATTCACAGAAAGACAGACAAAATGAAAGGCAAAGGACAATGTACCAGATGAAGGAAACCCCAGAAAAACAACTAAATGAAGTGGAGATAGGCAACCTACCAGAAAAAGAATTCAGAATAATTATAGTGAAGATGATCCAGGACCTCGGAAAAAGAATGGAGGCAAAGACTGAGAAGATGCAAGAAATGTTTAACAAAGATCTAGAAGAATTAAAGATCAAACACCTAGAAGAATTAAAGAAAAAACAAACAGAGATGAACAATACACTAACTGAAATGAAAAATACACTAGAAGGAATCAATAGCAGAATAACTGAAGCAGTAGAACAGACAAATGACCTGGAAGACAGAATGGTGGAATCCACTGCCACAGAACAGAATAAAGAAAATATAATGAAAAGAAATGAAGACAGCCTAAGAGACCTCTGGGACAACACTGAACGTACCAACATTCACATTATAGGGGTCCCAGAAGGAGAAGAGAAAGAGAAAGGAGCCGAGAAAATATCTGAAGAGATTAGAGTTGAAAATTTACATAACATGGGAAAGGAAATAGCCACCCATGTCCAGGAAGTGCAGAGAGTCCCAGCCAGGATATATCCAAGGAGAAACACGCTAAGACACACAGTAATCAAATTGACAAAAATTAAAAACAAAGAAAAATTATTAAAAGCAACAAGGGAAAAACGACAAATAACATACAAGGGAACTCCCATAAGGTTAACAGCTGATTTCTCAGAAGAAATTCTGCAAGCCACAGGGAGTGGCACAATATATTTAAAGTGATGAAAGGGAAGAACCTATAACCAAGATTACCCAGCAAGGATCTCATTCAGATTCGACAGAGAAATCAAAAGGTTTACACACAAGCCAAAGCTAAGAGAATTCAGCACCACCAAACCAGCTCTACAACAAAGGCGAAAGGAACTTCTCTAAGTGAGAAACACAAGAGAAGAAAAGGACCTACAAAAACAAACCCAAAACAATTAAGAATATGGTAATAGGAACATACGTATTGATAATTACCTTTTGTGTGGATGGATTAAATGCTCCAACCAAAACACACAGGCTTGCTGAATGGATACAAAAACAAGACCCATATATATGCTGTCTACAAGAGACCTACTTCAGACCTAGGGAAACATACACACTGAAAGTGAGGGGATGGAAAAAGATATTCCATGCAAAAGGAAATGAAAAGAAAGCTGGAGCACCAATACTCATATCAAACAAAATAGACTTTAAAATAAAGAATGTAACAAGAAACAAGCAAGGACGCTACATAATGATCAAGGGATCAATCCAACAAGAAGATATAACAACTGTAAATATATATGCACCCAACATAAGAGCACCTCAATACATAAGGCAAATGCTAACAGCTATGAAAGAGGAAATCAACAGTAACACAATAATAGTGGGCAACTTTAACACCTCACTTACACCCATGGACAGATCATCCAGACAGAAAATTAATAAGGAAACATAAGCCTTATATGACACAACAGACCAGATGGATTTAATTGATATTTATAGGATATTCCATCTGAAAACAGCAGATTACACTTTCTTCTCAAGTGCACACAGAACATTCTCAGGACAGATCACATCCTGAGTCACAAATCAAGCCTCAGTAAATTTAAGAAAGGTGAAATCATATCATCTTTTTCAACCACAATGCTATGAGATTAGAAATAAATTACAGGGAAAAAAACATAAGAAACACAAACACATGGAGGCTAAACAATACATTACTAAATAACCAAGAGATCACTGAAGAAATCAGAGAAAATAAAAAAATACCTAGAGACAAAAAGGGGCTTCCCTGGTGCCGCAGTGGTTGAGAGTCCGCCTGCTGATGCAAGGGACGCGGGCTCGTGCCCCTATCTGGGAATATCCCACATGCCGCAAAGCGGCTGGGCCCGTGAGCCATGGCCGCTGAGCCTGCGCTCCGCAACGGGAGAGGCCACGACAGTGAGAGGCCAGCGTACCGCAAAAAAATAAATAAAATAAAAATAAAAAATACCTAGAGACAAATGACAATGAAAACACGACGATCCAAAACCTATGAGATGCAGCAACAGCAGATCAAAGAGGGAAGTTTATAATAGCCATACAATCCTACCTCAAGAAACAAGAAAAATCTCAAACAATCTAACCTTACACCTAAACGAACTAGAGAAAGAAGAATAAACAAAACCCAAAGTTACTAGAAGGAAAGAGATGATAAAGATCAGAGCAGAAATATGAAATAGAAACAAAGAAAACAATAGCAAAGAGCAATAACCTAAAAGCTGGTTCTTTGAGAAGATAAACAAAATTTATAAACCTTCAGCCAGACTCATCAAGAAAAAGAGGGAGAGGACGCAAATCAATAAAATTTGAAATGAAAAAGGAGAAGTTACAACGGGCACCGCAGAAATACAAAGGATCCTAAGAGACTCTACAAGCAACTCTATGCCAGTAATATGGACAACCTGGAAGAAATGGACAAATTCTTAGAAAGGTATATCCTTTCAAGACTGAACCAGGAAGAAATAGAAAATATGAACAGACCAATCACAAGTAATGAAATTGAAACTGATTAAAAATATTCCAACACACAGAAGTCCAGGACCAGACAGCTTCACAGGTGACTTCTATCAAACATTTAGAGAAAAGGTTAACACCCATCCTTCTCAAACACTTCCAAAAACTTGCAGAGGAAAAAACACTCCCAAATTCATTCTATGAGTCCACCATCACCCTGATACCAAAACCAGACAAAGATACTACAAAAAAGAAAATTACAGACGAATATCACTGATGAATGTAGATGCAAAAATCCTCAACAAAATACTAGCAAACAGAATCCAACAACACATTAAAAGGATCATACACCATGATCAAGTGGGATTTATCCCAGGGATTCAAGGATTCTTCAATATATGCAAATCAATCAATGTGATACACCATATTAACAAATTGAAGAATAAAAACCATATGATCATCTCAATAGATGCAGAAAAAGATTTTGCCAAAATTCAACACCAATTTATGATAAAAACTCTCCAGAAAGTGGGCATAGAGGGAAACTACCTCAACATAATAAAAGTCATATATGACAAACCCACAGCAAATATCATTCTCAATGGTGAAAAACTGAAAGCATTTCCTCTAAGATCAGGAACAAGACAAAGATGTCCACTCTCACCACTATTATTCAACATAGTTTTGGAAGTCGTAGCCATGGCAATCAGAGAAGAAAAGAAATAAAAGGAATACAAATTGGAAAAGTAGAAGTAAAACTGTCACTGTTTGCAGGACATGATACTATACACAGAAAATCCTAAAGATGCCACCAGAAAACTACTAGAGCTAATCAATGAATTTGGTAAAGTTGCAGGATACAAAATTATTACAGAAATCTCTTACATTCCTATACACTAATGAAAGATCAGAAAGGGAAATTAAGGAAGCAATCCTATTCACCACTGCCACAAAAAGAACAAAATACCTAGGAATAAACCTACCTAAGGAGGTAAATGACCTGTACTCAGAAAACTATAAGACAATGATGAAAGAAATCAAAGATGACACCAACAGATGGAGAGATACACCATGTACTCGGATTGGAAGAATCATTATTGTGAAAATGACTATACTACCCGATGCAATCTACAGACTCAATGCAATCCCTATCAAACGACCAATGTCATTTTTTACAGAACTAGAACAAAAAATCTTAAAATTTGTATGGATACACAAAAGACCCCAAATAGCCAAAGCAATCTTGAGAGAAAAAAACACAGCTGGAGGAATCAGACTCCCTGACTTCAGACTATACTACAAAGTTACAGTAAATAAGACAATATGGTACCAACACAAAAACAGAAATATAGATCAATGGAACAGGATAGAAAGCCCAGAGATAAACTCTTGCACCTACGGTCAACTAATCTATGACAAAGGAGGCAAGCATACACAATGGAAAAAAGACAGCCTGTTCAATAAGTGGTGCTGGGAAAACTGGACAGCTACATGTAAAAGAATGAAATTAGAACACTCCCTAACACCATACACAAAAATAAACTCAAAATGGATTAAAGACCTAAATGTAAGACTGGACACTATAAAACTCTTAGAGGATAACATAGGAAGAACACTCTTTGACATAAATCACAGCAAGATCTTTTTTGATCCACCTCCTAGAGTAATGGAAATAAAAACAGAAATAAACAAATGGGACCTAATGAAACTTAAAAGCTTTTGCACAGCAAAGGAAAGTATAAACAAGATGAAAAGACAACCCTCAGGATGGGAGAAAATATTTGCAAATGAAGCAACTGACAAAGGGTTAATCTCCAAAATATATAAACAGCTCATGCAGCTCAATATTAAAGAAACAAACAATCCAATCCAAAAATGGGAAGAAGACCTAAATAGACATTTCTCCAAAGAAGACATACAGATGGCCAAGAAGCACATGAAAAGCTGCTCAACATCACTAATTATTAGAGAAATGCAAATCAAAACTACAATGAGGTATCACCTCACACCTGTTAGAATGGGCTTCACCAGAAAATCTACAAACAACAAATGCTGGAGAGGGTGTGGAGAAAAGGGAACCCTCTTGCACTGTTGGTGGCAACGTAAAGTGATATAGCCACTATGCAAATCCGTATGGAGGTTCCTTAAAAAACTAAAAATAGAATTACCATATGACCCAGCAATCCCACTACTGGGCATATACACTGAGAAAACCATAATTCAAAAAGATACATGCGGGGCTTCCCTGGTGGCGCAGTGGTTGAGAGTCCGCCTGCTGATGCAGGGGACACAGGTTTGTGCCCCGGTCCAGGAAGATCCCATATGCAGCGGAGTGGCTAGGCCCATGAGCTATGGCTGCTGAGCCTGTGCGTCCGGAGCCTGTGCTCCGCAACAGGAAAGGCCACAACAGCGAGAGGCCCGCATACCGCAAAAAAAAAAGACACATGCACCCCAATGTTCACTGCAGCACTATTTACAATAACCAGGTCATGAAAGCAACCTAAACGCCCATCGACAGAAGAATGGATAAAGTAGATGTGGTACATACTATACAATGGAATATTACTCAGCCATAAAAAGGTACGAAATCAGGTCATTTGTAGAGATGTGGATGGACCTAGAGACTATCATATAGAGTGAAGCAAGTCAGAAAGAGAAAAACAAATATTGTATATTAACACATATATGTGGAATCTAGAAAAATGGTACAGATGAAGTGGTTTACAAGGCAGAAATAGAGACATAGATGTAGAGAACACATGTATGGATGGACACCAAGGGGGAAAGCAGGGAGGGGGGGATGAATTGGGAGATTAGGATTGACCTATATACACTAATATGTATAAAATAGATAACCAGTAAGAACCTGCTATATAAAAAATAAAAGAAAATTCAAAAGAAAAGAAATCTCTAATGACTCACCGCTTCCTATAAGAAAAAGCCCAGATTCTCCTGCCTCGAATACAGACCTCTCTCTCCTAAGCTATCTCCAACTGCTAGGTGAGAGACTCCTAGTGACCCTAGAACATACAACCATTATTCTTGATGCCATGCTTCCTCTACTGTTTGCCACTCTCCCACTTCACCATCCCAAATCTAGACCATCCTGTGAAGATGACTGCCAAGACCCGCTTTTGCCTTGAAACTCTCTCTCTGTACTCAAGCCCACAGTAAAGGCCACATCTCTGGCCTCTCTGCCTTTGCTACTTGCATCAGTCATTCTGTGCTCATCAAAGACTGCCTTGCACAGTTATGTAGCATTTTAAAAGTGTACACTTTGATTCCTCAGCTGGACTATGAGCTCCTTAAGGCTAGGATTCATGTTTTACAATTTTGGGGGTATTTCTCAAAGCCAAAGACAATGCCAGGCATATTATAGGCAAGTTCTAAATTCTTGTTAACTATTAAACATATATCTTAAATTCTTAGAAATGTTTCTTTTGGCTCTCTTCAACTGGGGACTTAAAATTGAACAAATCCACAGATTTCATATAATCCTAATGCTTCCACATATAATCAAATAATTTAAAACTTACAAGGAACAGGAGGAAAAAGCTCCTCAGGACTTTCAGTCCCAAGTTACTTACCATTCTTCATCACTACATTGGACCAGACATTGGCATTCAAGGCTTGAACAATTCGCTTTACTCCTGTAGATTCTGGGAAGTCATCTAATCAGGGAGGAAAAAATATATATATTTATACATGCACTTATACATACACACATATATATACACACTCAGCCCTAAATATTCATGAGGGAATAGCTCCAGGACCCCCCTCCCCACTGTGGATACCAAAATCTGCAGATGCTCAAGTCCCTTATATAAAACAGCATAGTATTCATATATAATCTACCCACATTGTCCCATTTTTTTTCCCTCCCATATACTTTAAATCATCTCTTAAATACTTAAAATACCAAATACTATGTAAATTTTTTGGAATTTTCTGGAATTTTTCTTCCAAATATTTTCAGCTTGCTGTTGGTTGAATCCATGGAAGCAGAACCCTTGGATACAGAGGGCTGACCGTATATGTATATATAGCCCACAAGCCACATTTTTAAACAACTGTGCCTTAATTATCTTCCTCATTTAGTTGTTACTTCACATTGTAACAAGTAAAAAAAGGGAAAAAATTAAGGAAATACAAAGCTCAGAGCTCCCGTCAAGAATATTCTAGAAACTGGAGAGTGATCAAGATGGCGGAGGAGTAAGACGTGGAGCTCACCTCCTTCAACAAATACATCAAAAATATATCTACAGGGGCTTCCCAGGTGGCGCAGTGGTTGAGAGTCCGCCTGCTGATGCAGGGGACACGGGTTCGTGCCCCGGTCCGGGAAGATCCCACATGCCACGGAGCGGCTGGGCCCGTGAACCATGGCCGCTGAGCCTGCGCATTCGGAGCCTGTGCTCCGCAACAGGAGAGGCCACAACAGTGAGAGGCCCGCGTACCGCAAAAAAAAAAAAAAAAAGTAGTTAAAAAAATATATATATCTACAGGTGGAACGATTCTCACAGAACATCTACTGAACACTGGCAGAAGACCTCAGACTTCTGAAAGGGCAAGAAAATCTCCATGTTACCGCGTAGGACAAAAGAAAAAGAAAAAAAAGAGAGAGAGAGAAAGGAATCAGGACAGGACCTGCACCCCTGGGAGGGAGCTATGAAAGAGAAAAGGTTCCCACACCCTAGGAAGTCCCCTCACTGGCAGGGAGATCAGTCAGGATAGAGGGGGAGCTTCGGCGCCTTGGAGGAAAGTGCAGCAACTAGCTGCAGAAGGCAAAATGGAGGAAGACCTACACAGACAGTCAGTATGGCTGCCCTGCACTCCCCAGCCTGAGACATGCATCCGTTGGTGCAGGTGGGGGCTGGGTGCTGGAGCTTTGGAGGTCAGACCCAGGGAGAGGACTGGGGTTGGCTGCACGGAGATAGCCTGAAGGAGCTGGAGTGTGGTAATGGCCACAACCAAGGGTGTACATGGAAGAAGCCTGGTCCCCGCCACAGAGGTAAGGTGCCACTGCTGGGGGGCATGCAAGGAGAGGGGAGGACCGCTTTAGGAGCCTCCTTCCCCATGCGCATGGTATCACGTGACAGGACACAGCCTACACGAGCTCTCAGGGCAGGCATGAGCTGCCGCAGGCACTGAGAGATCCAGGAGCAGGCGCCAGTTGCTGCCCCCACCATTGTGGGATCCAGAAGCACACATGAGCCGCTGCCGTGGGCCCTGGGAGTGGGCACCAGCCAGCGCTGCCACTGCAGGCTGTTATCCTCTTGATAGGGAGCGCACAAGAGCTGCAGCATCTGCACACCCCCTATCAAGGGGATAACAGCCAGCACATGCTGAGGAAAGATGCGGAAGGCATCCATATGAAAAGCAGCCCTTGCACCAAATACATTAAACCCACACAAGCTACACAGGGATGCTCCTGCATATAAACAGCCTTCCAAGATCACAGTAGATAACTGTTTTTCCTAAACTCACAGAGTAAGAGAAATATACATAAAATGAAGAAGCAGAGAAACCACTCCCAGTTAAAAGACCAAGAGAATCCCCCTAAAAGAACAATGAAACAGACCTCTTCAGTGTAACGGACACCGAGTCCAAAAAGGAGGTAATGAAAATACCAAAGGAATTAAGAAAGGCTACCGAAAGAAATGCAGATTACTGTAAAAAGAAACTAGAAACTATAAAGAGGAGCCAAGAAAAATCAGAAAATTCATTTCCCGAGATTAAAGCTGAGCTAAAAGCAATGACTAGCAGAATGAATAATACAGGAGAACGAATAAGTGATCTGGAAGATAAAATAATGAAAATCACCCAATCAGAACAGGAGACAGAAAGCCAAATGAAAAAGAAAGAAAACAATATAAAAAGACCCACGGGATAATATAAAGCATGCCACTCTATGCATAACAGGGATTCCAGAAGGAGAAGAAAGAGAAACGGAGATTGAAAAGGTATTTGAAGAAATTATGCCTGAAAAGTTCCCAAACCTAAAAAAGGAAACAGTTATCCAGATACAGAAAGCACAGAAGGTCAGGAACAAAATGAACCCTAACAGACCTACACCAAGACATATTACAATCAAAATGGCAAAAGTTAAACATAAAGAGAGGATTCTAAATGCAGCAAGAGAAAAACAAAGAGTTAATTACAAGGGAACCCCCATAAGGCTATCAGCTGATTTCTCTACAGAAACACCACAGGCCAGAAGGGAGCAGAAAAACATATTTAAAATCTTGAAAGGGAAAAATCTGCAATCTACAATGCTCTACCCAGCAAAATTATCATTTAGAATAGGAGAGATAAAGAATTTCTCAGAGGAGCAAAAACTAAAATAATACAGCAATACTAAACCTAACCTAAAAGAAATATTCAGAGGTCTCCTCTAATTTGAAAAGAAGCAAGAAGATATAGGAAAGAGGAAATCACAACTGGAAAGTAAATCACTTAAATAAGCCAGTATACAGATGGAAAAAATATTTTTTAAATCAGTTTGTGAAAGAGATGATAAACGCAAGGAAGAGCAAAAGGATAAACATAAAGATGTAAAAGAGGACATCAAAATCATAAAATGTGGGAGAGGAGAGTAAGAAAATGTAGATTCTTTTTTTTAGAATGCATTTGAGCCTATATGACTGTCAGTCTAAAGCAAGCAGATATAATAAGGAGTTAACATACTTGAAAAACAGGGTAACCATAAATCAAAAACATACAATAGATTCACCAAAATCAAAAAGAAGAGAACACAAGCATAAAATAAAATCATCAAACCACAAAATGAAAAACAAAAAAGAAAAAGAAAGGGACAAAGAAGAAACACAGCATCAACTGGAAAACAAGGTTTAAAATGGCAATAAATACGGATTTATCAATAATTACCTTAAATGTCAATGGACTAAATGCTCCAATCAAAAGACAGAATGGCAGACTGGATAAAAAAACAAGTAAGTACGATATGCTGCCTACAAGGCACCCACTTTAGGGCAATGACACACACAGATTGAAAGTGAGGGTACGGAAAAAACACATATCATGCAAACGGAAATGACAAGAAAGTGAGGGTCGCAATACTCACGTCAGACAAAATAGACTTTAAAACAAAGGCCATAAAGAAAGATAAAGACACTATATAATGACAAAAGGATCAATAAAAGGAGAGGATTTTACACTCATCAACATATATGTACCTAATATAGGAAAACCCAAATACATAAAACAAATACTAACAGACATAAAAGGAAAAATTGACGGGAATACAATAATAGTAGGCAACTTTAACACCCCACTCACATCAATGGACAGATCTTCTAGAAAGAAAATCAATAAGGCAACAGATATCCTAAATTATACAATAGAACAGTTAGACTTAATTGATATTTTCAGGACATCATATTCAAAAAACCCAGAATACACATTCTTTTCAAGTGCACATGTAATATTCTCTAGGACTGATGATATACTAGGGCACAAAACAACAGAGCCAGATTCACCACAAAGAAAAGAGAGAGAACCCAGATAAACAAAATAAGAAATGAAAAAGGAGAAATATCAACCAAGACCACAAAAATACAAAACAACCATAAGAGAATACTATGAACATTTATATGCCAACAAATTCAACAACCTAGAAGAAATGAGCAAGTTTCTAGAAACATACAGCCCATCAAAATTTAATCAAGAATATAACAGATAATTTAAAACGACCTATCATTAGAAGTGAAATTGAATCTGTAATTAAAAGAAAAAAAAAAAAACTCCCTACAAACAAAAATCCAGGACCAGATGGTTTCACAGGTGAATTCTACCAAACATACAAAGAACTTTTACCAATCCTCAAATTCTTCCAAAACACTGAAGAGGAGGGAACACTCCCGAAGACGTTCTATGAAGTCACTATCACCCTGATACCAAAACCAAACAAAGATACCACCAACAAAGAAAATTACAGGCCAGTATCTTTGAGGAATATAGAAGCAAAAATTCTCAACAAAGTATTAGCAAACTGAATCCAACAAAATATACAAAAGATCATACACCATGACCAAGTGGGATTCATCCTAAATTCATAAGGATGGTTCAACATATGCAAATCAATCAATGTGATACACCACATCAACAAAAGAAGAGACAAAAACCACATGATCATCTCAATAGATGCAGAAAAAAACACCTGACAAAATCAACGTCCATTAATGATAAAAACTCTTACCAAAGTGGGTATAGAGGGAACATATCTCAACACAATAAAAGTTACTTATGACAAACCCACAGCCAATATACTCAATGATGAAAAGCTGAAATCCTTCTCTCTAAAATCTGGAACAAGAATGCTCAGTCTCCTCACTTCTATTCAACATAATATTGGAAGTCCTGGCCACAGCAATCAGATACAAAAAAGAAAATGTATCCAAATTGGAAGGGAAGAGGTAAAATTGTCACTGTATGCAGATGACATGAAACTATATATAGCAAGCCCTAAGAATGCCACACAAAAACTACTAGATATAATAAATGAATTCAGCAAAGTAGCAGGATACAAGATTAACATTCAGAAATCAGTTGCATTCCTTTACACTAACAATGAAATATCAGAACAGGATTGTAAAAAACAAATTCCTTTTAAGGGCTTCCCTGGTGCTGCACTGGTTGAGAGTCTGCCTGCGATGCAGGGGACACGGATTTGTGCCCTGGTCTGGGAAGATCCCACATGCCGCGGAGCGGCTAGGCCCGTGAGCCATGGCCGCTGAGCCTGCATGTCTGGAGCCTGTGCTCTGCAACGGGAGAGGCCACAACAGTGAGAGGTCCGCATACCGCAAAAAAAAAAAAAAAAAAAAAAAAATTGCACCCAAAGAAAAAAAAAGGAATACCTAGGAATAAATCTTATCAAGGAGGTGAAAGACTTATATGCTGAGAACTATAAAACATTAATAAAGGAAATAAAAGAGGATTCAAAGTGATGGAAAGATATCCCATGCTCTTGGATAAATTAATATTGTTAACATGGCAATACTACCCAAAGCAATTTACAGATTTAATGTGATCCCTATCAAATTATCCATGACATTTTCCACAGAACTAGAACAAATAATCCAAAATCTTATTACGGAACCATAAAAGACCCAGAATTGCTACAGCAATCCTGAGGAAAAACAACAAAGCAGGAGGCATAACTCTCCCAGACTTCAGAAAATACTAAAAAGCTACAGTAATCAAAACAGTGTGGTATTGGTACAAAAATAGGCATACGGATCAATGAAACAGAGCAGAGAGCACAGAAATAAACCCACACAACTACAGTCAATTAATCTTTGATAAAGAAGGCAAGAATATACAATGGAGAAAAGACATTTGCTTCAGCAAGTAGTACTGGGAGAGTTGGACAGCTGCATGCAAATCAATGAAGTTAAAACACACCCTCACACCATACACAAAAATAAACTCAAAATGGCTTAAAGACTTAAATATAAGACATGACACCATAAAACTCCTAGAAGAGAACATAGGCAAAACATTCTCTGACATAAATTGTACCAATGTTTTCTTAAGTCAGTCTCCCAAAGCAATAGAAATAAAAACAAAATTAATCAAACTTACAAGCTTTTGCACAGCAAAGGAAACCATAAAAAAAATGAAAAGACAACCTACAGAATGGGAGAAAATATTTGCAAATGATGCAAGAGACAAGGGCTTAATCTTCAAAATATATAAACAGTTCGTACAACTCAACAACAAAAAACAAACAACCCAATCGAAAATGAGCAGAAGACCTAAAGAGACATTTCTCCAAAGAAGACATACAGATGGCCAGTAGGCACATGAAAAGATGCTCAACATCACCAATTATTAGAGAAATGCAAATCAAAACTACAATGAGGTATCACCTTACACCAGTCAGAATGGCCATCATTAAAAAGTCTACAAATGACAAATGCTGGAGAGGATGTGGAGAAAAGGGAACCCTCCTACACTGCTGGTGGGAATGTAAGTTGGTACAGCTACTATGGAAAACAGTATGCAGGTCCTTCAGAAAACTAAAAATAGAATTACTACATGATCCAGCAATCCCACTCCTGGGAATATACCTGGACAAAACTATAATTCAAAAAGATACATGCACCCCTATGTTCACAGCAGCACTGTTCACAATAGCCAAAACATGGAAACAACCTACATGTCCATCAACAGATGAATGGATAAAGAGGATGTGGTACATATATACAATGGAATACCACTCAGACATAAAAAAGAACTAAATAATGCCATTTGCAGCAACATGGATGCAACTAGAGATTATCATACTAAATGAAGTAAATCAGAAAGAGAAAGACAAATACTTTATGATATCATTTACATGTGGAATCTAAAATATGGCAGAGATTTCCCTGGTGGTGCAATGGTTAAGAATCTGCCTGCCAATGCATGGGACATGGGTTCGAGCCCTGGTCTGGGAAGATCCCACATGCCACAGAGCAACTAAGCCCATGCACCACAACTACTGAGCCTGTGCTCTAGAGCCCACAAGCCATAACTACTGAAGCCCACGCTCCACAACTACTGAAGCCCACACGCCTAGAGCCTATACTCCGCAACAAGAGAAGCCACCACAATGAGAAGCCCATGTACCGCAATGAAGAGTAGCCCCCACTCGCCACAGCTAGCGAAAGCCCAACACAGCCAAAAAAAAATAATAATTTATAAAAATAAAAAAATTTAAAAAATAAAATATGGCACAAATGAACCTATTTACAAAACAGAAACTGATAGAGAACAGACTTGTGGTTGACAAAGGGGCATAGGGGTAGGGGACTGATGGACTGGGAGTTTGGGGTTAGTAGATGCAAACCATTACTATAGAATGAACAAACAACAAGGTGCTACTGTATAGCACAGGGAACTATATTCAATATCCTGAGATATTTTCCATAATGGAAAAGAATATAAAAAAGAACGTACATATACATGTATAACTGAATCACTTTGCTGTACAGCAGAAATTAACACAACATTGTAAATCAACTATACTTCAATTTGAAAAAAGAATATTCTAGGAACTAAAACAATTAAATAAATACACAGTATAAAAGGTTTATACAATAAAGTCAACCCCATTACCTCATGAATGGAATCCACTCATATTCCCCTGAAAATGTTAGTTTCCATCAATTACACAACTTAATTAGTTTAGTATGGGTACTATTTTGCTTCTGGACTTTAATTGATACTACTCAAAATGACAGGGCAGTAATCCCAGTTAGTACACCAATAATAAGGTGGTATTCTTAGCTACAATGTACCAATAGGTATGAGTGTGTGCAAAGGAAATGGAAATCCTTCAGCTAATGAGTATTGTAAGACTGCATATGGAAAATAACAGCAGAAATAGTTTTCATGTGGTTTAAAGAGAAAAGTCTCCTAAGAGTTTACGGAGCACAGTCCATATAGAACCTGTCTCTAGTGGCCTGGCCCAGTCCTGGGTGGTTTAAAAGGAAGAGCACAGAATTAGAAGTCAGAAGATCTGAATGTGAACCCAGGCTCTATAACTTATTAGCTATTCGATTAAGGGCAAATCACTCATGCTATTCTCAAAGAAAAGTAGGGATGACACCACTATGTACACCTCTCCCATAGAAAACATGCACTGGAACTAATAATTTACTGGTGTAACCTTCCCCTCTAGACTAAAAACTCTTTGAAGGCAGGAGTCATATCTCACTGAGTTCTCACTCACTACTTATTCTCACTACCTAAACTAACATGGTGCCTGAAAGACACAGTAACTCATGAACTGATGACTCATTTAAAGAATACCACCCTACCAACCTAACAGAAATATGGGAAGGGTAAAACTGAAAATACTCTACAAAGATGAGTTTATCACCATCAGTGTTTAAATGAAGAAATAAAAGCTATGTTTATCTTAACTATGAATGATTCAATTCTTGAAAGAATAACTAATACTTCAGATGATATAACCAGGAACCAAAAATATGATCTGAAATAAAGAGCCAGAATCAATAAGTTGAATTTAATACAAAGAAGCATAAAGTCTCATACTGATGTTTGAATAACACATGCCAATAAAGGATGAGGGTATATGGCTTGGGAACAGTTTGCATTAAAACATTCTAGGAAGGTTTTAGTTAACTTACATAAAGATGATATGTTGAAATCTATTTTAAGGTTAAGCTGAATTAGGGAATTCCATGGCACTCCAGTGGTAAGGACTCCACAATCTCACTGCCATGGGCCCCAGTTTGATCCCTTGTCGGGAAACTAAGATCCCACAAGCTGTGCAGCATGGCCAGAAAAGAAAAAAGAGTCTTAAATACAAGACACAAAATCATAATAAAGGAACAAGATTGAATAAAATAAAAGATTAAGCTGAATTAATACAAGAACACTCCTCAGACGGGGGCAAGGAGAAGCACAGTGGTATAAAGGAGCAGAGATTCCAAAATAAAAACAGATAAAATAAATGACTCAAATGTTGACCCTCAAGGACAATGGGAAGAAGAGAACATTCTAATGCCAGAAGTAAGCAATCACACACATGCTCACATACATGAAACAGGCACAAGTTTAAGGAGTCCTAGAAAAACATGGAAGAGAAACTATACTTATTAATTTTCAATATTCTTAAAAATGTACAGCAAGAAAAATCAGGCTTTTTCTTTCATTTTTGTCCTCTTCTTCTCAGGCAGGGCTTTATTCCTTAAGGTAACAACATTTGCAAAACTTCTAAATAAGCCAGGATATAAAAAAGTGTTTCTTAATTTCTTTTTTTAAAAAATACAGGTTTCACGTAATAATTACTTTTAGCCTCTCTATGCACTTTAATTCATGTTGGCTGCCCTACTTAGAACGTCTTTTACAACAACTGGCATCTTGCTACCAGTCCTCTAACTCTAAGTCCAGTACCTTCTCCATTTCCTCCCCATGGAGCTGTTGACATGTGAGATTTCACATACCAATGTGTTCTCTGAACTTCTGAAGATAAATAACCTCTTCCGTCTCTGAAACACCATAGCACCAATATACATATTTTTATAATACTTATGATGTTCCACTTGGTAATTCAATTGTTTGTATACCTGTTTCATCTCTTATACCAGATTATAAGGTTTTGGTGGGCCAAAACCCATCTTATCTTGGTAGATTCCACAGCAGCTAGCATAGCTGTACTTGGAAGAAAAGATGAGAAGAGGAATGGGGGAAGGGGGAAAAAGAGGCAGAATAAATAGAAGGTCCAAAGTATAGTAGAAGACAGGTAAGTGCAGAGTTACCCCGGGGGTGTGCATTCTGGGTCTATTTGTGGGTTCAAATATCCAAAAGACATACAAATAGTATTGACATGTCCCCTAGGGTTCCTGGGAATTCAACCTCAGGTTACTAGGAATTCAAAATAAGAAACATAAACTTTAACTATTTATGAATATAGATCAAACCCTCCTTTTTTTGGCAGCAGAGAAAGGATAAGAGACTGGGAAAATGACTAAGATTTAAGGTAGAAATCTCTACCTTTACCCATAAGAAAAACAAACATTTCCAAAGTCCTAAAATGGGTGGTAAAACCAAATAAATGGATTATGCAATTACCAGACTGCATCAATGGATTCTGCACAAATCTTTTCAAAGAGCTAGTGAAAAATGTGTTTTGAATATCACTTTGATTCTTCTTCCCTGAACTAAAATAATCGCTCATATCTGAATCCAAATGCCATGCTTTCTCCTGACACATAAATACTTACCATCCTCCTCAGGCAACTCTTCTGGACTAAGTTCTACTAATTCAAAGCCATGTTTGATACACCACTCTTGAGCCTTCTGTCGGTTTACACCTAAAATAACATGCAAAAGATTCTTTATAAGCAAAAATAAAATAAAACATGAATATTGCTGCAATACTCTCCACAATCTCAAAGTGTTACCTTTAATGTCAATGTTATTCTAAAGGCATACTAAATAAATTAATATAAGGAAAATGATTTCTCAAACCCCAAGTGTCTGTTCTTAAAAAATAAAATGTACATATTGCAAGATTCCAAAGAGAAATAGCTGAAGATATTTTTGGAAGGTAATAAAATCACACAAGACATACTGTTCTAAGTTAAGGAAACCAATGTATTGTCTACCAAGGAATGGCAAGTGGAACAACGTATGTACCACCTACAATCCCACTGGAGTGCCTTACCATTTTCAGACACTCTATCGCAAACCAAGATCATCACCTCAGGTAACCATGCTTCTGCCAGTGGAAGCCAGGAGGAAACACTATCAAGACCAGATTTCTAGAGGGAGGAGAAAGAAACATAGAAACAAAAACAGAAAAAGAGACATTAAGAGAACTCACAGAAAATGCAAGGTTAAGAAAAACAAAGCACAAAATAATTTCTTATTCAAGGTCCACGGAAAACAAAATCTTACTTGCGTGCTGTCGAAGTAAACCACAAATGCTTGAACAGACTCTGCAATCTCTGCAGTGACGAGAAATTTGTTTGGCACCACACATAGATTGATATCTGCTGAATAGTATT
This sequence comes from Grampus griseus, assembly GCF_964374135.1. Taxonomy (NCBI): domain Eukaryota; kingdom Metazoa; phylum Chordata; class Mammalia; order Artiodactyla; family Delphinidae; genus Grampus; species Grampus griseus. The sequence continues at coordinate 110,154,401 of NC_139018.1, forward strand.
TATTATCAATGGTCCAGGGATAAAACCTCACGGCATCGTTGGCAGTCACTTCCACAATAAGATCTTCTGTTCCAAGGATATCTAAATAAATGACACAATATTACCATGGAAAGTACAAAACCAATATACAATGGTCAATTTTCTCAGTAAGATACCAGATTAATAATTCTCTTTATGCAAGGATTTCAAAGGGCCTCTGATTTATTAGGATAATTTCCTTCTCTGATCATTTGATTATAAAAGTAATGGTGACATAATTTAATTCAATTAATTGGCTTTTTTCTTTAAGAACATAAAAACTATTGTGACTAGATTACATAGTAGTAGAGAACAAAACAGTCATCTAAGCAAACACCCAGTAAAGAGCAAGCAGAAGAGAAAGAAAAACAGCTACGTGTATTGCTTACATACTTTATGGAAGCTGGAAGACTGTGAGAATAGTCAAGAATTTGTAACTATTTTGTACTTACTGCAAACTAAAAGGAAGATAGCAGCAAAGCTAAACCAGTAACAAAACAGTTACACACAGTCCCTGGGCCAAATGCTGATACATTAATTCAACTAATGAAATAAAAGAATGCATACTGATAAATGACCCCATTCCATTTATATATATTCAGCCTTCTTCAGATTCTTTGAAAGCTAACTCAAATTCTTGTTGACAAAGACACTCTGGCAAATTTTAATATAGAAAGCCAAGCAAATTAAATGATTTAGGAAAGAACCAAATCTTTCAGAAATCCATGTGCAACATGGGTATAACTAGTGAAATCCTTAACAGTAAATTACCAAGTCAATGATGGACAAATATAGATGTGGTCATGGAACCACTGGAGCATTTTGCTTCCATAATGTCATACAATATTTAGAACTTGAAGAGACATCAGAAATTGTTCTAACCCGAACTCCCATCTCTCACACCCATAACCATAACCTCCATTTCACACAGATGTGGAAAATTAGCTTAGAGAAGTAAAATGACAGGCCACTAACGGGGTTATAATAAGAATATACAGCCAAATGGCCACAAACTCCTTTCTAATGCATACTAAGATGAACATATAAAATATTCCTCACGAAAAAGAACACAGCAGGAGGCATAACCCTCCTAGACTTCAGACAACACTACAAAAGTACAGTAATCAAAACAGCATGGTACTGGCACAAAAACAGACATGGATCAATGAAACAGAATAGAGAGCACAGAAATAAACGCACACAACTACGATCAATTAATCTTTGACAAAGAAGCAAAGAATATACAATGGAGAAAAGACATTCACTTCAGCAAGTAGTACTGGGAAAGTTGGACAGCTGCATGCAAATCAATGAAGTTAAAACACACCCTCACACCGTACACAAAAATAAACTCAAAATGGCTGAAAAGACTTAAATATAAGACATGACACCATAAAACTCCTGGAAGAGAACATAGGCAAAACATTCTCTGACATAAATTGTACCAATATTTTCTTAGATCAGTCTCCCAAGGGAATAGATATAAAAGCAAAAATAAACAAATAGACCTAATCAAACTTACAAGCTTTTGCAGAGCAAAGAAAACCATAAGCAAAACAAAAACCCTGCAGACTGGGAGAAAATATTTGCAAATCACATGACTGACAAAGGCTTAATTTCCCAAATACACAAACAGCTCATACAACTCAACAACAAAAAAACAACCCAATCATAAAATGGGCAGAAGACCTAAACAGACATTTCTCCAAAGAAGACATACAGATGGCCAATAGGCACATGAAAAGATGCTCAACATCGCCATTTATAAGAAATATGCAAATCAAAACTATAATGAAGTACCACCTCACACCAGTCAGAAAGGCTACCATTAAAATGTCCACAAATTACAAATACTGAGAGGGTGTGGAGAAAAGGGAACATTCTTACACTGTTGGTAGGAATGTAAGTTTGTGCAGCCACTGTGGAAAACAGTATGGAGGTTCCTCAGAAAACTAAAAATAGAATTACTATATAATCCAGCAATTGCACTCCTAGGCATATATCTGGACAAAACTATAATTTGAAAAGATACATGCATCCCTATATTCATAGCAGCAGTATTCACAATAGCCAAGACATGGAAACAACCTAAATGTCCATCGACAGATGAATGGATAAAGAAGATGTGGTACATATACACAATGGAATACTATTCATCCATTTTTAAAAAATGAAATAATGCCATTTGCAGCAACATGGATACAACTAGAGATTATCATACTAAGTGAAGTAACTCAGAAAGCGAAAGACGAACACCATATGATATCACTTATATGTGGAATCTAAAATACAACACAAATGAATAAACCTATGAAACAAAAACAGACTCACAGACAGAGGACAGACTTGTGGTTGCCAAAGGGGAGGGGAGTGGGGGAAGGAAGGATTGGGAGTTTGGGGTTAGCAGATGCAAACTATTATACTATACAAGATGAATAAGCAAAAAGGACCTACTGTATAGCACAGGGAACTATATTCAATATTCTGTGATAAATCATAATGGGAAAGAATATGATAAGGAATGTATATATAACCGAATGACATTGCTGTACAGCAGAAATTAACACATTATAAATCAACTATACTTCAATAATTAAAAAATTTGTTTAAATATTCCTCAAACTCACAATTAGTAAGACACAGAAAACTAGAAGTTAAATTTTAAATTCCAGAGCTAGGATTATATATTTGGAACGTTGCCATAGTTTCTGCTCAACAAAATGATATGCAGGAATTATTTAGTCTCAAAACTGCTAGGAAGGGACTTCCCTGGTGGTCCAGAGGTTCGGAGTCCGCCTTCCAATGTGGGGGATGCGGGTTTAATGCCTAGTCGGGGAACTAGGGTCCCACATGTCAGGGAGCAGCTAGGCCTGCATGCCACAGCTACTGAGCCCGCAAGCTGCAACTGTAAGCCCATGCCCTCTGCAACCCACGTGCCACAACTAGAGAGAAGCCTACGCACCAGAGCAATGGATCCCGTGTGCCGTCACTGAGACCCAATGCAGCCAAAAATAAATAAATAAATACTAAAATTTTTTTAAAACCTGCTAGGAATGACATATATAAAGTGTGTATGTGTGCATGTGCATTTTTCCATTGATAAACTTTCATCATGTGGTTATTAAGAAGAACTGGTCTGGAGGAGACATTCAAGATGGTGGAGGAGTAACACATGGAGATGACCTTCCTCCCCACAAATACATCAGAAATACAACTACATGGGGAACAACTCCTACAGAACACCTACTGAAGGCTGGCAGAAGACCTCAGACTTCCTGAAAGGCCAGAAACTCCCCACGTACCTGGATATATATTTTTTTCTCCTTTTTCTCTTTTTGTGAGTGTGTATGTGTATGCTTCTTTGTGTGATTTTGTCTGTATAGCTTTACTTTTACCATTTGTCCTAGGGTTCTATCTTTTTTTTTTTTAAATATAGTTTTTAGCACTTGTTATCATTGGTGGATTGTTTTTTGGTTTGGTTGCTCTCTCTTTCTTTCTTTTTTACTACTTTTGAATTCTTTTATTTTTAATAATTATTTTTTATTTTTTTAAAAAACTATTTTATCTTATTTTTTTCTTTCTTTCTTTTTTTCTCCCTTTTCATCTGAGCCGTGTGGCTGACAGGGTCTTGGTGCTCTGGCTGGCTGTCAGGCCTGTGTCTCTGATGTGGGAGAACCAAGTTTAGGACATTGGTCCACCAGAGACCTCCCGGCTCCATGTAATATCAAATAGCAAAAGCTCTCCCAAAGATCTCCATCTCAATGCTAAGACCCAGCTCCACTCAACGACCAGCAAGTTACAGTGCTGGACACCCTATGCCAAACAACTAGCAAGACAGGAACACAACCCCATTCATTAGCAGAGAGGCTGCCTAAAGTCATAATAAGGTCACAGATACCCCAAAACATACCACTGGACACAGTCCTGCCCACCAGAAAGACAAGATCGAATGTCATCCACCAGAAAACAGGCACTAGTCCCCTCCGCCAGGAAGCCTACACAACCCACTGAACCAACCTTAGCCACTGGGGGTAGACACCAAAAACAACAGGAACCAAGAACCTGTGGCCTGCAAAAAGGAGACCCCAAACACAGTAAGTTAAGCAAAATGAGAAGAAAACGAAGCACACAGCAGACGAAGAAGCAAGGTAAAAAGCCACCAGACCAAACAAATGAAGAGGAAACAGGCAGTCCACCTGAAAAAGAATTCAGAGTAATTATAGTAAAGATGATCCAAAATCTTGGAAATAGAATGGAGAAAACACAAGAAATGTTTAACAAGGTCCAAGAAGAATAAAGAGCAAACAAACATGATGAGCATCACAATCAATGAAATTAAAAATGCTCTAGAAAGAATCAATAGCAGAATAACTGAGGCAGAAGGTGGATAAGTGACCTGGAAGATAAAATAGTGGAAATAACTACTGCAGGACAGAATAAAGAAAAAAGAACGAAAAGAATTGAGGACAGTTTTAGAGACCTCTGGGACAACATTAAATGCAACAACATTCAATTTACAGGGGTCCCAGAAGAAGAAGAGAAAAAGAAAGGGACTGAGAAAATATTTTAAGAGCTTACAGTTGAAAATTTCCAATATAGGAAAGGAAATAGTCAAGTCCAGGAAGCAGAGAGTCCCACACAAGATAAATCCAAGGAGAAACATGCCAAGACACATATTAATCAAACTATAAAAAATTAAATACAAAGAAAAAATATTAAAAGCAACAAGGGGAAAACAACAACTAACATAAAACGGAATCCCCATAAGGTTAACAGTTCATCTTTCAGTAGAAACTCTGCAAGCCACAAGGGAGTGGCAGGACATATTTAAAGCGATGAAAGGGAAAAACCTACAACCAAGATGACTCTACCCAGCAAGAATCTTATTCAGATTCGACGGAGAAATTAAAACCTTTACAGACAAACAAAAGCTAACAGAATTCAGCACCACCAAAACAGCTTTACAACAAATGCTAAAGGAACTTCTCTAGGCAGGAAACACAAGAGAAGGAAAAGACCTATAATAACAAACCCAAAACAGTTAAGAGAATGGTAGTATGAACATACATATCGATAATTACTTTAAATGTAAATGGATTAAATGCTCCAACCGAAAGACATAGACTGGCTGAATGCATACAAAAACAAGACCCATATATATGCTCTCTACAAGAGACCCACTTCAGACCTAGGGACACATACAGACTGAAAGTGAAGGGATGGAAAAAGATATTCCATGCAAATGGAAATCAAAAGGAAGCTGGAGTAGCATTCTCATATGAGACAAAATAGACTTTAAAGGACACTACATAATGATCAAGGGATCAATCCAAGAAGAAGATATAAAAATTGTAAATATTTATGCATCAAACATAGGAGCACCTCAATAGATAAGGCAAAGGCTAACAGCCATAAAAGGGGAAATCAACAGTAACACAGTCACAGTAGGGGACTTTAACACCCACTTTCACCAATGGACAGATCATCCAAAATGAAAATAAATAAGGAAACACAAGCTTTAAATGACACATTAAACAAGACGGACTTAATTGACATTTATAGGACATTCCATCCAAAAACAAAAGAATACACTTTCTTCTCAAGTGCTCATGGAACATTCTCCAAGATAGATCATTTCGGATCACAAATCAAGCCTTGGTATATTTAAGAAAATTAAAATCGTATGAAGTATCTTTTCTGACCACAATACTATGAGACTGGACATCAATTACAGGAAAAAATCTGCAAAAAATAAAAACACATGCAGGCTAAAAAATACACTACTAAATAACCAAGAGATCACTGAGGAAATCAAAGAGGAAATCAAAAAGTACCTAGAAACAAATGACAATGAAAACGCGATGACCCAAAACTTATGGAATGCATCAAAATCAGTTCTAAGAGGGAAGTTTATAGCAATACAATCCTACTTCAAGAAACAAGAAACACCTCAAATAAACAACATAACCTTACACCTAAAGCAATGAGAGAAAGAAGGAAAAAACCCCAAAGTTAGCAGAAGGAAAGAAATCATAAAGAGCAGATCAGAAATAAATGAAAAAGAAATGAAGGAAACAATAGTAAAGATCAATAAAACTAAAAGCTGGTTCTTTGAGAAGACAAACAAAACTGATAAATCACTAGCCAGACTCATCAAGAAAAAAAGGGAGAAGACTCAAATCAACAGAATTAGAAATTAAAAAGGAGAAGTAACAACTGACACTGCAGAAATAGAAATGATCATGAGAGATGACTACAAGCAACTGTAAGCCAATAAAATGGACAACCTGGAAGAAATGGACAAATTCTTAGAAAGGCACAACCTTCTGAGACTGAACCAGGAAGAAATAGAAAATATAAACAGACCAATCACAAGCACTGAAATTGAAACTGTGACTAAAAATCTTCCAACAAACAGAAGTCCAGGACCAGATGGCTTCACAGGCAAATTCTATCAAATGTTTATAGAGAAGAGCTAACACCTATCCTTCTCAAACTCTTCCAAAATATAGCAGAGGGAGAAACACTCCATAACTCATTCTACATGGCCACCCTCACCCTGATACCAAAACCAGACAAAGATGTCACAAAGAAAGAAAACTACAGGCCAACATCACTGATGAATATAGATGCAAAAATCCTCAACAAAATACTAGCAAACAGAATCCAATAGCACATTAAAAGGATCATACACCATGATCAAGTGGGGTTTATCCGAGGAATGCAAGGATTCTTCAATATATGCAAATCAATCAATGTGACAAATCATATTAACAAACTGAAGGAGAAAAACCATATGATCATCTCAATAGATGCAGAAAGAGCTTTCGACAAAATTCAACACCCATTTATGATAAAAACCTTCCAGAAAGTAGGCAGAGAGGGAACTTACCACAACATAATAAAGGCCATATATGACAAACCCACACCAAACATTGTTTTCAATGGTGAAAAACTGAAACCATTTTCACTAAGATCAGGAACAAGACAAAGTTGTCCACTCTCACCACTATTATTCAACATAGCGTTGGAAGTTTTAGGCACAGCAATCAGAGAAGAAAAAGAAATAAAAGGAATACAAATTGGAAAAGAAGAAGTAAGCTGTCACTGCAGATGACACGATACTATACATGAAGAATCCTAAAGATGCTACCACAAAAGTACTAGAGCTAATCAATGAATTTGGTAAAGTTGCAGAATACAAAATTAATGCACAGAAATCTGCATTCCTATACACTAATGATGAAAAATCTGAAAGAAAAATTAAGGAAACACTCCCATTTACCATTGCAACAAAAAGAATAAAATACATAGGAATAAATCTACCTAAGGAGACAAAAGACCTGTACGCAGAAAACTATAAGACACTGATGAAAGAAATTAAAGATGATGCAAACATATGGAGAGATATACCATGTTCTTGGATTGGAAGAATCAACATTGTGATAATGACTCTACTACCCAAAGCAATCTACAGATTCAATGCAATCCCTATCAAACTACCAATGGCATTTTTCACAGAACTAGAACAAAATATTTCACAATACGTATGGAAACACAAAAGACCCCGAATAGCCAAAGCAATCTTGAGAAAGAAAAATGGGGCTGTAGGAATAAGGCTCCCAGACTTCAGATTATACTACAAAGCTAGAGTAATCAAGATGGTATGGTACTGGCACAAAAACAGAAATATAGATCAATGGAACAAGATAGAAAGCACAGAGATAAACCCAGGCACATATGGTTCAACTTACTTCTGATAAAGAAGGCAAGAATATACAATGGAGAAAAGACAGCCTTTTCAATAGGTGGTGCTGGGAATACTGGACAGCTACACGTAAAAGAATGAAATTAGAACACTCCCTAACACCATATACAAAAATAAACTCAAAATGGATTAAAGACTTAAAAGTAAGGCCACGCACTATAAAACTCTTAGAGGAAAACATAGGCAGAACACTCTATGACATAAATCACAGCAAGATACTTTTTAACCCACCTCCTAGAGAAATGGAAATAAAAACAAGAATAAACAAATGGGACCTAATGAAACTTAAAAGCTTTTGCACAGCAAAGGAAACCATAAAGAAGACGAAAAGAGAACCCTCAGAATGGGAGAAAATATTTGCCAATGAAACAACTCACAAAGGATTAATCTCCACAATTTACAAGCAGCTCAAGCAGCTCAGTACCAAAAAAACAAACAACCCAATCCAAAAATGGCAGAAAACCTAAACAGACATTTCTCCAAAGAAAATATACAGATTGCCAACAAACACATGAAACAATCTTCGACATCACTAATCATTAGAGAAATGCAAATTAAAACTACAATGACACATCAATGAGTACTCACCAGAACTACTGCCACCACTGTCTTTGTCCGCGCAGTGAACCACAGCCACCCCCGCCTCTGCAAGAGACCCTCCAATACTAGCAGGAGGTGGGTCAAAAAGGATCTTGCTGAGTCACTCCCATGAGAAAACTTGCACATTCCTCTTAGATAGCCTCATCCACCAGAGGGCAGAGAGCAGAAGCAAGAAGAACTACAATCCTACAGCCTGTGGAACAAACACCACATTCACAGAAAGACAAGGTGAAAAGTCAGAGGACTATGTACCAGATGAAGGAACAAGATAAAACCCCAGAAAAACAACTAAATGAAGTGGAGATAGGCAACCTTCCAGAAAAAGAATTCAGATTAATGATAGTAAAGATGATCCAAGACCTCGGGAAAAGAATGGAGGCAAAGATTGAGAAGATGCAAGAAATATTTATCAAAGACCTAGAAGAATTAAAGAACAAACAAACAGAGATGAACAATACAATAACTGAAATGAAAACTACACTAGAAGGAATCAATAGCAGAATAACTGACGCAGAAGAACAGATAAGTGACCTGGAACACAGAATGGTAGAATTCACTGCTGTGGAACCAAATAAAGAAAAAAGAATGAAAAGGAATGAAGACAGCCTAAGAGACCTCTGGGACAACATTAAACGCAACAACATTCGCATTATAGGGGTCCCAGAAGGAGAAGAGAGGAAGGACTAGAGAAAATATTTGAAGAGATTATAGTCAAAAACTTCCCCAGCATAGGAAAGGAAATAGCCACCCAAGTCCAGGAAGCACAGCGAGTCCCATACAGGATAAACCTAAGGAGAAACACGCTGAGACACATAGTACTCAAATTGGCAAAAATTTAAGACAAAGAAAAATTATTGAAAGCAGCAAGGGAAAAACGACAAATAACATACAAGGGAACTCCCATAAGGTTAACAGTTGATTTCTCAGCAGAAATTCTACAAGCCAGAAGGGAGTGGCATGATATACTTAAAGTGATGAAAGGGAAGAACCTACAACCAAGATTACTCTACCTGGCAAGGATCTCATTCAGATTCAATGGAGAAATCAAAAGCTTTACAGACAAACAAAAGCTAAGAGAATTCAGCACCACCAAACCAGCTCTACAACAAATGCTAAAGAAACTTCTCTAAGTGGGAAACACAAGAGAAAAGGACTTACAAAAACAAACCCAAAACAAGAAAATGGTCACAGGAACATACATATCAATAATTATGTTAAAAGTGAACGGATTTCATGCTCCAACCAAAAGACACTGGCTTGCTGAATGGATACAAAAACAAGACCCGTATATATGCTGTCTACAAGAGACCCATTCAGACCTAGGGACACATACAGACTGAAAGTGAGGGGACGGAAAAAGATAGTCCATGCAAATGGAAATCAAAAGAAAGCTGGAGTAGCAATACTCGTATCAGATAAAATAGATTTTAAAATAAAGAATGTTGCAAGAGACAAGGAAGGACACTACATAATGATCAAGGGATCAATCCAAGAAGAAGATATAACAATTATAAATATATATGCACCCAACATAGGAGCACCTCAACACATAAGGCAACTGCTAACAGCTATAAAAGAGGAAATCGACAGTAACACAATAACAGTGGGGGACTTTAACACCTCAGTTGCACCAATGGACAGATCATCCAAAATGAAAATAAATAAGGAAACACAAGTTTTAAATGACAAAACAGACCAGATAGATTTAATTGATATTTATAGGACACTCCATCCCCAAACAGCAGATTACACTTTCTTCTCAAGTGCGCACAGAACATTCTCTAGGATAGATCACATCTTGGGTCACAAATCAAGCCTCAGTAAATTTAAGAAAATTGAAATCATATCAAGCATCTTTTCTGACAACAACGCTATGAGATTAGAAAGGAATTACAGGGGAAAAAAGTAAAAAATACAAACACATGGAGGCTAAACAATACGTTACTAAATAACCAAGAGATCAATGAAGAAATCAAAGAGGAAATCAAAAAATACCTAGAGACAAATGACAATGAAAACACAATGATCCAAAACCTATGGGATGCAGCAAAAGCAGTTCTAAGAGGGAAGTTTATAGCTATACAAGCCTACATCAACAAACAAGAAAAATCTCAAACAATCTAAACTTACACCTAAAGGAACTAGAGAAAGAAGAACAAACAAAACCCAAAATTAGCAGAAGGAAAGAAATCATAAAGATCAGAGCAGAAATAAATAACATAGAAACAAAGAAAACAACAGCAAAAGTCAATAAAACTAAAAGCTGGTTCTTTGAGAAGATAAACAAAATTGATAAACCATTAGCCAGACTCATCAAGGAAAAGAGGGAGAGGACTCAAATCAATAAAATTTGAAATGAAAAAGGAGAAGTTACAACAGACACCGCAGAGATACAAAGCATCAAGAGACTCTACAAGCAACTCTATGCCAATAATATGGACAACCTGGAAGAAATGGACAAATTCTTAGAAAGGTATAACCTTCCAAGACTGATCCAGAAAGAAATAGAAAATATGAACAAACCAATCACAAGAAATGAAACTGAAACTGTGATTAAAAATATTCCAACACACAGAAGTCCAGGACCAGACAGCTTCACAGGTGAATTCTATCAAACATTTAGAGAAAAGCTAACACCCATCCTTCTCAAACACTTTCAAAACACTGCAGAGGAAGGAACACTCCCAAACTCATTCTATGAGGCCATCACCCCGATACCAAAACCAGACAAAGATACTACAAGAAAAGAAAATTACAGAATAATATCACTGATGAATATAGATGCAAAAATCCTCAACGAAATACTAGCAAACAGAATCCAACAACACATTAAAAGGATCACACACCATGATCAAGTGGGATTTATCCCAGGGATGCAAGGATTCTTCAATATACGGAAATCAATCAATGTGATACACCATATTAACAAATTGAAGGATTAAAACCATATGATCATCTCCATAGATGCAGAAGAGCTTCTAACAAAATTTAGCACCCATTTATGATAAAAAAAAATCTCCAGAAAGTGGGCATAGAGGGAAACTACTTCAACATAATAAAGACCATATACGACAAACCCACAGCAAACATCATTCTCAGTGGTGAAAAACTGAAAGCATTTCCTCTAAGATCAGGAACGAGACAAAGATGTCCACTGTCACCATTATTATTCAACATAGTTTTGGAAGTCGTAGCCACCGCAATCACAGAAGAAAAGAAATAAAAGGAATACAAATTGGAAAAGTAGAAGTAAAACTGTCACTGTTTGCAGATGACATGATAGTGTACACAGAATCCTAAAGATGCCACCAGAAAACTACTAGAGCTAATGAATGAATTTGGTAAAGCTGCAGGATACAAAACTAATACACAGAAATCTCTTGTATTCTTAAACACTAATGATGAAAAATCTGAAAGAGAAATTAAGGAAACACTCCCATTTACCACTGCAACAAAAAGAATAAAATACCTAGGAATAAACCTACCTAGGGAGACAAAAGACCTGTATGCAGAAAACTATAAGACAATGATGAAAGAAATTAAAGATGATACCAACAGATGGAGAGATATACCATGTTCTTGGATTGGAAGAATCAATATTGTGAAAATGACTATACTACCCAAAACAATCTACAGATTCAGTGCAATCTCTATCAAATTACCAATGGCATTTTTTACAGAACTCGAACAAAAAGTCTTAAAATTTGTATGGAGACATAAAAGACCCCAAATAGCCAAAGCAGTCTTGAGGGAAAAAAACGGAGCTGCAGGAATCAGACTCCCTGACTTCAGACTATACTACAAAACTACAGCAATCAAGACAATATGGTACTGGCACAAAAACAGAAACACAGATCAATGGAACAAGACAGAAAGCTCAGAGATAAACCCATGCAACTATAGTCAACTAATCTATGACAAAGGAGGCAAGGATATACAGTGGAGAAAAGACAGTCTCTTCAATAAGTGGTGCTGGGAAAACTGGACAGCTACATGTAAAAAAATGAAACTAGAACACTCCCTAACACCACACACAAAAATAAACTCAAAATGGATTAGAGATGTAAATGTAAGAACAGGCACTATAAAACTCTTAGAGGAAAACATAGGAAGAACACTCTTTGACATAAATCACAGCGAGATCATTTTTGATCCACCTCCTAGAGTAATTGAAATAACAACAAAAGTAAACAAATGGGACCTAATGAAACTTCAAAGCTTTTGCACAGCAAAGAAAACCACAAAGACGACGAAAAGCCAACCCTCAGAATGGGAGAAAATATTTGCAAATGAATCAACGGACAAAGGATTAATCTCCAAAATATATAAACAGCTCATGCAGCTCAATATTAAAAAAACAACCCAATCCAAAAATGGGCAGAAGACCTAAATATACACTTCTCCAAAGAAGACATACAGATGGCCAAGAAGCACATGAACAGCTGGTCAACATCACTAATTATTAGAGAAATGCAAATCAAAACTACAATGAGGTATCACCTCACACCAGTTAGAATGGGCATCATCAGAAAATCTACAAACAATAAATGCTGGAGAGGGTGTGGAGAAAAGGGAACCCTCTTGCACTGTTGGTGGGAATGTAAATTGATACAGCCACTATGGAGAACAGTATGGAGGCTCCTTAAAAAACTAAAAATAGAATTACCATATGATCCAGCAATCCCACTACTGGGCATATACCCAAAGAAAACCATAATTCAAAAAGATACATGCACCCCAATGTTCACTGCAGCACTATTTACAATAGCCAGGTCATGGAAGCAACCTAAATGCCCATCGACAGACAAATGAATAAAGAAGATGTGGTACATATATACAATGGACTATTACTCAGCCATAAAAAGGAATTAAATTGGGTCATTTGTTGAGATGTGGATGGATCTAGAGACTGTCATACAGAGTGAAGTAAGTCAGAAAAAGAAAAACAAATATCGTATATTAACGCATGTATGTGGAACCTAGAAAAATGGTACAGATGAACTGGTTTGCAGGGTAGAAGTTGAAACACAGATGTACAGAACAAACATATGGACACCAAGGGGGGAAAGCCACGGCATGGTGGGGGTGGTGGTGTGATGAATTGGGCAATTGGGATTGACATGTATACACTGATGTGTATAAAATTGATGACTAATAAGAACCTACTGTATAAAAAAATAAAATTTTAAAATTAAAAAAAAACAAAACAAAACTACAATGAGGTATCACCTCATACCAGTTAGAATGGCCATCATCAAAAATCTACAAACAATAAATGCTGGAGTGGGTGTGGAGAAAAGGGAACCCTCTTGCACTGTTGCTGAGAATGTTAATTGATACAGTCACTATGGAGAACAGTATGGAAGTTCCTTAAAAAACTAAAAATAGAACCTGCATACAACCCAGCAATCCCACTACTGGGAAGATACCCTGAGAAAACCATAATTCAAAAAGAGTCATGTACCACAATGTTCACTGCAGTTCTATTTACAATAGCCAGGACGTGGAAGCAACCTAAGTGTACACTGACAGATGAATGGATAAAGAAGATGTGGGACATATATACAATGGAATATTACTCAGCCATAAAAAGAAATGAAATTGAGTTATTTGTAGTGAGGTGGATGGACCTAGAGTTTGTCATGCAGAGCGAAGTCAGAAAGAGAAAAACTAATACCGTATGCTAGTACATATATATGGAATCTAAAAAAAAAAAAAAAAAAGGTTCTGAAGGACCTAGGGATGGGACAGGAATAATGATGCAGATGTAGAGAATGGATTTGAGGACACAAGGAGGGGGAAGGGTAAGCTGGGACGAAGTGAGAGTGGCATGGACTTATATATACACTACCAAATGTAAAATAGATAGCTAGTGGGAAGCAGCCACATAGCACAGGGACATCAGCTCAGTGCTTTGTGACCACCTAGAGGGGTGGGATAGGGAGGGTGGGAGGGAGACGCAAAAGGGAGGAGATATGGGGATATATGTACATATATAGCTGATTCACTTTGTTATAAAGCAGAACCTAACACACCATTGTAAAGTAATTATACTCCAATAAAGATGTTTAAAAAAAAAAAAAAGAACTGGTCTGCCGAAAGTAAAACCTCTTTTTTAACCAAAAAATTAAATTTCAAATAAATTTAAGACTTTACCTTTGAAATAAGGCCCCTTTTGAAACTAACTTTCTAAAATTTTTCACCAAAACCAGAATTGTTACTCTTAAATAAACAGGTCTGTGCCAATATTTGAAAATCTGAGTTTACCTTGTCTCTTTAAGAAATCAGTAGTTCTTTCTGCTTAATTTCTACCTTAAGTTATAGTCTTTTATTAATTATTAATCAATCCCATAGCAGCCAGCTGCAGTGCCCCTCATAATGGAGCTTAGGTAAGAAATAACCAGGAAGAACACATAAGTTATTAAAATCAAAGATTCTGCTTTCATGTAAATGTCTCATAGAAAAAAAAAACTCAGATCAAAGTCTATGTTGCATCCAAAGCTAACGTTTCAAACTTCAAGCAAGTGGCATAGCAATATGCCGATATGGAAGAAGGAAAACTGAACCAAGGAGAGTAGCAAAAAATGTATAAACTGATTTCTTTTTTAAGGGTAGGAGGAGCCACCACATGGAATCAGTCTTCATTCACGGGTAAATTTTTAAAATAATGAATTGACTTTTTTTTTAAGTGGGGAGCACAAAGAGTACAACAATGAACTCACTGTTTTTAAGGGGCAAGTAGAAGGAGCACAGAACTAGTACTCCCACCAGCACCACAGCCAGTTCTTGATATTTCCTAGGCTGGTTGTATTGTTAGAAACTGGAATAAAATGTGGGTTACGCTTTTTTCAAGTCAGTGTCTTCAACTAACATGAAAAAATTAAATCAATGAAGATGTCATATATTTACTTACAAACTGCAATTCAGACTATTTGGATCCATTAAGGATGGTTCATTTTATTAATCAATGTCTAGAATACCAGAGGATAAACCAATGTGTTACTCAGAGCTCTTAAAACTTCAATTACATACTGTGGTTGATTTTCAAGTGAGAAGATATTTACTTAACACGTACAAAGAAGCTATTTCTTTCTCTTTTCTCTAAATCTAAATGAGAATAGAACCAATAAATTGGGAAAATGAATTTTACCTTTCAAAGTTTTAGCAGCTCAGTGGTCTTTTGTTTTGTTTTGTTTTCATTCTTTGTGCTGCCTAAAAGAATTTGATAGGTCAATTTACTTATCAGATTTTTTTTTAACATTTTATGTCTAATCAGATACTTTCAGTGAGGCTGCATGTGGGCTTTATTATTACATCTGTGCCATATCAGAACTAGAGAGAAAAAAGTGAAGATTGGCTCTTTCTAGTTCTTATCATCAACATCATAATGTAGAGTTTAATTTAAAAAATGTAAATGTCTACATTAAATACAGCTTTTCTCCCTCATCCTTTATATTTGGTTTCAAACGTTTAACAAGTTTACTCTTCTCCAAATTAAAACAAAAATCACTCAAATGCTGGTGCACATGGCTAAGAGTTTCCAGAGATCAGTCAGTATAATTCACTCATTTCACAGATAAGAAAACTGAGGGCCAGAAAAAAGAAGCCACTTGCCTAATAGGAGCAGAGCCTAAAACGGAATTCAGGTCACCAGCGTTCTTTCCTACTCTACTGTGGTGCATTACAGGTTACAGTACTTAGCGTTTGAGCTAGGTCACACTCAAGTGTCTAACGGTCACAGCCAAAACTAACCTATGGACCTAAGCATCCTCTTCCCTTCCATGAAAACCAAAAGTAATAGCTGGAATGAGGGTACCAAAAGATGTGACCCCACAGTACAACTAACCCATCAGAAAACTGTTGATGGGTTTCAGGTATTTTTATGTCAAAAGTGAGTCATAGTGATCTTGTGGGAGTTTTTTGCCAGACAGACTTCCTAGAAAAACCTGCCACGGCCTCTCTTCTCTGCCCTGCACTAAACTGAATTTCGATGTAGTCAAAATGATGCACAAATACAATCAAGAGCAGCTTCTCCCTCCTCCTGCCATTCACTCTGCTGGCAGCCACCTGGTGGAGCTGTAATACATCATTTTTTAAGAGACAAATACTAGATAATTCATTGCCAACTATGTTATTATGAATGGTTTCACAGCTTAAAATAGTTAATTCATAGTGTTCTCAGATGAGAAGGGAAACGTCAACTCAGTTCCAGTAGCAAGTGTAAACCTTTCCCCCAGCTTTAAGTACAAGTATAAATCTCCTTTCCTGTTTGAGAAACTGTTACATAGCCATCAATTCTCCAGCAACTCCTACTTACTTCTCACATCCTTGGTGATCTTATTTCCCCTACAGTCCCTCCCACTCGGCAAGTTACTGAAGAGATTCCAAAGTTGAAGAAAGCTGTAAGCCAAGGAAGCATTTCAGGTCAGTGACCCAGCAACTCCCTCTTCTTCTTGCCCTTCTTTCTACTACTCCGTCTCTCCTGATGTTTCTTCCCTCAGAAAAAGGTTAATTTGGAAAGCAATCATTAAAGAAAGAGGCAAGAAGCTTTCTGAGGTTCCAAGGCAAATTCACAAAACAGCACAAATACCCAATTTCATACATGCATATATATAAATACAATCCTTACCTTACCCCCTCACCTATCTACCCCAGCCAAAAAAGACCAAATCAGTGCATTCTAAACTCAAGGAACTGATACTGTTTTAGATTATTCATATCTCCTTCAGTAGGAGAATTAAAGACACTTTTTTTTTTTTTAAATACTTCTGAGCACTAATAGCTGTGAAGTTGTGGCTTGGCACACCAGTTAGATTTTCTTTTCTTTTTTTTTTGAACATTCTTTTTTTTATATATATTTATTTTATTTATTTATTTTTTGGCTGTGTTGGGTCTTTGTTGAGGTACACAGGCTTCTCATTGCGGTGGCTTCTCTTGCTGCGGAGCATGCGCTCTAGGCGCGCAGGCTTCAGTAGTTGTGGCGCGCAGGCTTCAGTAGTTGTGGCGCGCAGGCTTCAGTAGTTGTGGCACGCAGGCTCTAGAGCGCAAGCTCAGTAGTTGTGGTGCACGGGCTTCTCACTGCAGTGGTTTCTCTTGTTGCGGAGCACAGGCTCTAGGCGCACGGGCTTCAGTAGTTGTGGCACGCAGGCTCAGTAGTTGTGGCTCACGGGCTCTAGAGCATGGGCTCAGTAGTTGTGGTGCACGGGCTTAGTTACTCCGCAGCATGTGGGATCTTCCCGGACCAGGGCTCGAACCCATGTCCCCTGCATTGGCAGGTAGATTCTTAACCACTGCGCCACCAGTGGAAGCCCTAAAGACACTTTTAATACTGGTAGAATTAATGTGCACTTAATTAATCATGACACTGATTAAGTGATTTGTGACACTGATTTGTGAAGAGTTGTCCAGTGGTTAAATCATATTTTCTATGCCCTGAGGGAAGTGACAGCTGCCACCTCAAATCAAGACGATCCTTCTAGAAAGCAGCACTCTTCTAAGAATACAGTTGGTTTTATTCTTTCTCATAGACCTGAAACTGCCTTTGCAGCCAGGCATCATAACCTCCCACCCCTGATACCAGTGTCTTTCATGGTACCCACTCCTCTGGGGGACCCACAGTTCCTTCCCCTTCCCTTTGTGATGGCAGCACTACTAACCAGAAAAGGCCAGAAAAGAGAGACAGCACAGACCTGGGGTCACAGGGATCTGCATTTGAATGCTGGCCCTCAGTGAGAATGACAAATTAATCTCTCTGTGAGTCATCTCCTCGGCTCCAACAGGGGACAAAAACACTCCTCAAATGGCTCCTTGAAGATTAAATAAAACAATGCCCAAGAAGCGCAGGTGGGCGCCGGGCACAGAGCAGGCCCTCAGTAAAGTTCACGTCCTCCTCCCCAGCTTAGTTTCCTGCACGTGTGTCAGCACTCCTGACTCTAAGAGGACAGGTTACACACGTGTTGAGGAGTTAGTAAGAAACATTACAATTAGGAAATAACTAAGCTGCTCTGGCTCCTCCCTTCCCAAAGTATGCCTTCTCCAAATTTTTCTTTGCCATTGTTAAGGCTCAGACTGAGACAGAAGAGAAAGCAATTAGGAAAAGTATAGGAGGCAGTAGAGTCTGACATCAGTTGAAGGAGAAAGTAGCTATTATGAAAGAAAAGAATTGAGCAAAATGGGATTTGGAAAAAAATATGACAGCCAGAGTTTTCACTAAACAGCAAGGAGGAAAGACAAAGAGGGACCTTTAAAAATCATAATGGTTCCAGGACTTCCCTGGTGGCACAGTGGTTAAGAATCCATCTGCCAATGCAGGGGACATGGGTTCGAGCCCTGGTCCAGAAGATCCCACACGCGTAGAGCCGCTAAGCCCGTGTGCCACAACTACTGAGCCTGCGCTCTACAGCCCTCGAGGCACAACTACTAAAGCCCACGCACCTAGAGCCCAAGCTCCACAACAAGAGAAGCCATTGCAATGAGAAGCCCGTACACCCCAACAAAGAGTAGTCCCTGCTCACCACAAATAGAGAAAGCCCGCGCACAGCAACCAAGACCCAAGGCAGCCAAAAATAAATAAATAAATAAATTTATAAGAGAAAAAAATATCATAATGGTTCCATATTGTTGCAACCAGTGACCATTTCATAGCCACAATTTCATGAGAACACCATACAAGGTGGGTGCTACTCTATCCAAAACTCTTTAACAGTTATTAACTACCAGATTATTCCCCAAGTACTAGGAGTAGATCATACTGCTGCAGTGTAAAGGGCCTTTGGAGCCTGTATGCCATTTAAAGGTTAAAACTGCAAGGTTAAGGCTGGGACTTTACAGAGACAAATGTCAGGAAATTCTTATCTGTGATTCTCTGAGTAATCATCCTGCAGCCTCCTGGTGCATGTATATACAATATCTGTCTCCGTGCATATGACAGATCCATCAGTGGAGCAGTATGAAGTGGCTGAGAAGAGGAACTGGATTGAGTTAGAGCAACATACCCCTGCTTTAACAGGAGTACAGCAATTCTGGTTTGCTTACAACACTTAATTATCTTTTCCTCACACACTCCTCTCTGGTCACTCTGTAAATTCACATTGCCACATGCTCTGGGGCTTTTTGTATCACAGTGGAAAAGTTTTAAAAGTTTAAGCAGAGGAAATCCAACTCAGCCCTCCTCCTTTTCGTCAAGTTCGCTTTCTCCCAATAGCTGTCTGGACTTGGTCACCACATCTTCATGTTAAAATAACTGAGGGTGGGGGTGTGGTGGGGGAGGGTACACGGTCTCTGCTTTGCCCTTAGAAGACCAACGTGAGAGACCAACATGCACAAAAGACAAAGGAAGAAGCTGGCAGCCAGGGGAGACAGAATGTGGAGAAGTGCTCTACGAGGGCCAAGAAGAACCATCAGCCTCTAAACTTCATGGGCTGCATGCAAAGACCACTTTATCAGTCCCAGTGGCACAGCTGATGGACAATTCCCACTCATATTTGGGGGAAAGGGGGGGACTTCTTTGGATTCCATTACTATCACTTATTTATTGGAATCATACGTCCAGATATCACCTAAAGCAGTGGTTCTTTATGGGGAGGTGATTTTGTCTCCCAGGGCACATGTCAACATCTAGATACATTTTTGGTTGTCAAAAGCGAGGAGATGCTACTGGCACCTAGTGGGCAGAGGCCAAGAATACAATGCACAGGACAGCCCCACACAACAGAGAATTACTCAGCCCAAAATGTCAACAGAAACCCTGATCTAAAGCAAACGAACTTGTGGAACTGACCTGACTGTATTCATGAAACAAAATAAAAGTTGTGGAATGCAAATTTGGTTTTATTCTTTCTCATAAAACTGAAACTAGCCTTTTACAGCCAGGCACCATAACCTCCCACCACAGACATAAATGCCTTTCATTTGCATCTGATAAAAATCCATCTCAAATGTATTCTTTAATTATTTTAACCATAAAAATTATCTGGCAATTAATCTTAGATGCTTTGAAAATAATTTATAAATGGTGATTTTCTGAAGAACACGTAAGTCTAAACAGGGCAATTATGAGATGAAAGTAATTTTCATATTCAACTGGTAATGTTTTATAAACAAATCAGCATTAAGTAATAAAACTTCACAAAAAATGTCAATGTCTGCTCAGGTTGACAATAGAATCTGCAGCAGATGCTAACTTATTCTGAAAGAAGGTAACCATGTCTAAGATGAATTTTCCAAAACAGAGTAAATTTAATGAAGAACATTTATTTTGTAGCTCCTGTATGTAAATACTGAAAATAAGCTTGGTCCAATGGAAAACGTTACAAAGCTAACAGACCCAACATCCCAGTATCCAAAAGGTCCTTCCAGATGGGTTAAAATCGTGCTTGGAGAACACACAGTCAAAGGATAATGGAAAAAGAAAACACTGATAAACTGGACTCCATCAAAATTTAAAACTTTTGCATTTCAAAAGATACCATCAAGAAAACCAAAAGATAAGCCACAGAATGGGAGAAAATACTTGTAAATTATGTACATGATAAGGAACTTGTGTCCAGAATATATAAAGTACTCTTACAACTCATTAATAAGAAGGCAAAAAAAAATTTTTTTAATGGGAAAAAGCAAGACATGGAAACAACCCAAGTGCCCATCAACAGATGACTGGCTTAACAAGATGTAATATATACACACAGTGGAATATTACTCAGCCGTAGAAAGGAATGAAATACTGACATTTGCAGCAACATGGATGGACCTAGAGAATATTATACTTAGTGAAGTAAGTCAGACAAAGACAAATTTTACATGATACCACTTATACGGGGAATCTAAAAAATAATACGAATGAATCTATGTACAAAACAGAAACAGACTCACAGACATAGAAAACAAACTTATGGTTACCAAAGGGGAAAGGGACAAATTAGAAGCATAGGATTAACAGATACAAACTACTATACATAAAATAGATAAGCAACAAGATAGCACAGGGAATTACATGCAATATCTTATCATAACCTATAATGGAAAATAATCTGAAATATATATATATACACACACACATATATATATCTGAATCACTTTGTTGTACACCTGAAACTAACACAATATTGTAATTCAACTATACTTCAATTTCTTTTTAAATGAGCAAAAGATTTGAATAGACTTTTCACCAAAGATATATGAATGGACTATATACACATGAAAAGATTCTCAACATCACTAGTTACTAAGAAAATGCAAATAAAAACCACGAGACACTACCTCACCCCAACTATATAAATGAAAATACAGACAATTAACAAGTGTTGTCAAAAATGTGGAGAAATCGAAACCCTCATACGTTGCTGATGGGAAAGGTAAAATGGTACAGCCACTCTGAAAAAGTCCAGCAGTTTCGTAAAATAGTATACAATAGTTTCTTAGCATGCCCATAATAGCATTATTCATAATAGCCAAAAAGTGGAAACAACCAAATGTCTATCATCAGATGAATGGATAAACAAAATGTGGTCTCTCCATACAATGGAATACCAAGTACATGCTTACAGCAGGGGTGAATCTCAAAAACATCAAGCTAAGTAAAAGAAGCCAGACACAACGGACCACACTTCATATGATTTCTTTTATATAAAATGTCCAGAAAAGGCAACTCTATAGAGACAGAAAGTACATTAGTGCTTGCCCAGAGCTGGGGTGGGAATGAGGAATGACTGCTAATAGGTAGTAGGTCTCCTTCTAGAATGACAGAAATTTTCTACACTTAAAACAGGTTTTAAGATTTTATGGTATTTAAATTACACCCCAAAGCTGCTTTAAAAAAAATCACTTTATTGACAAGGTAGGCGATTGAGGCACAGGTTTTAGATACTGAGAACAATGATGGCACATGTAAAGACAGTAAGTATTTGTGCAATGAAAAGTTAACGTGCTTAAAATCAGATACCTAGGAAGAGGGTAGAACTCAGCACTCAATTCACAAATTTTTTTCCTCACAAAAGTCCTGAACAACCCCAGCAGAATTCAGACAGAATGGCAATTCTCTTATATCAGCATAACAGTGCTCTTTATTACCAAATGATCACACATTTTCCTGCTCTGAGCATACTGATTTTGATCCAGGTACAATACTACTTTACCCCACCTCTGTCTTGAACCAGCCTTCAGGTCTGTGTGGAAAATTAAACACTAAAAAGGTTATTTGTTACTGAATCTAAAACATCACAAAGGCTCTTTAAGAGTTTCACAACTGTCCTCTCTGTCTCAACGTACCTTAGTCTTGCTTCCTGAATAAGTAATTCTCAGAGAGGTATTTGTGGTATCTGTGTGCACTGGCTCCAACACAAATACAACGTCGTGTCCAGATCCTCATTCTTGCCAGACATATTTAAAACAGTTTTCATACTTTAACCTTTTTTTAAAAATGGTTTTATATCAGATTTCATTATTTATTGAGTGTCATTACTTGCTGAGAAATTATACAGAGCAAAAGGCAGCAAGCTGTTTAAACCAAATGACCACTGCATATTTTCTGGATGTTTTTTATCTTTTGCTACATAAAAATAAGCAGTTAGGTGGCCCAGAAATAAAGGCCTGGGTCTAGATACACTCAGAATCCTCCAGGATGATACAATACTCTCAGTATCATAAACGGTTTTGTGCAACGTCGGCTGATGTGTAATACTTCCCCACTGCTCTCTACCCCATTACTGGAATGCCATTTACTGGGAAGACAGACACCTTATAATCACTTAACTCTTCAATAACAGCTAAAAGATTAGTCTAACACTTCACACAAATTCTCTACTCGACCGATAAAAGAAAAACAAAAACAAATTGGGCACCAATAGGGGCATTTTCATTTTTTATTAGCTTACGGTAGTTCATCTACTAAGGCCCCAACTACCATGAAAGAAAAGGTATAAACTCATTTTGAACCATAAAAGTTCTCACTGTAGTAGTGAAATCTACTGTAATTTCTCCTATCCCTAAATTCACCTTGAATACATACAGCTCTGGCCACCAGGAAGTTCATCATATTTCACATATATAAAAGAACTAGAGGGCTTCCATGGTGGCGCAGTGGTTGAGAGTCCGCCTGCCGATGCAGGGGACGCGGGTTCGTGCCCCGGTCCGGCAAGATCCCACATGCCGCGGAGCGGCTGGTCACGTGAGCCATGGCCACTGAGCCTGCGCGCCCGGAGCCTGTGCTCCGCAATGGGAGAGGCCACAACAGTGAGAGGCCCGCGTACCGCAAAAAAAAAAAAAAAAAGAACTAGAATTGAATCTCCAACTTTTATCAGCTGAACAACCTGAGAAAATCACAACCTCTTTGACCTTTAATTATACATACATACACAAACATACACACATACACAGACACACAGGAAGATAACATGGATGTGTTTTATAAGTCCCTTTGGGTCTGGAGAGAATGTGACTTGTATTTAATCTTAAGGTTGATGACTTAACATCCCTTTTTTAATAAAGATAACAATCTTGAGCCTTCTTTTAATGTTATTTGAAAATTTTAAAATATATGAAGTATCATAGTTAAAAACAAATCAAAGTTCCCCCCTCCCCATTACCATTTGAAATCACTGCTTTAGTCTGACCACTTAATAAATCATTCTGTGATGACAACTCTAGGCCCTCGTGGTAAATCTTGCTGGCCCAATCTTTCTTCCTTTGAAGAAAATAAAGACTTGGAAATATACAATCCAATCAAAGGCAGAGTCCTCCTACCACAACAAAATAAGCAACTTTGCTTAAGCAAAAATTACTACCTATTCCCAGAGTAAAAGGCTCTACTCAGAATACCTCAAGCAGCTGCAGAAAAACGCAAATTAGAAGACCCAAGTTCTTATCCCTATTCTGTCTCTAGATAACATTGGCTAAGCTGTACAACAGCCCCTATTGTGAAATGAGAATGTTCTCTTTAGTAAATTACTTTAAGATCCCTTTGTAAATACAGGAGTCTGACAGACCTAGAAACAAACTCCCAGTCTTACAGAAGAATGAATGTTTCCTAAAGCAGCAATGTCATGCCTGATGGCCAGCTTTGCCTGCATAATTCCCCAAAGCCTAGTTTACCCATCATATAATTGAGCTACCTGGTTCCACAGTTTTAGAAACCTGAGGAGCAGCGGATTGTTTCTATGGGTAAATGCATCTGAATTCCAAACACAAAATGTCAAACTCTCTACTACAAGTGGAGTGTCTAACTGCAACTTTAAAATCAAGCTTGATTCTTCAGTTTCCAAAAGATAAACATGAAGCATTATATAATCTAACATAAAAATAACCGATACCGTAGAATTTTACATCTAGAAGGGATGTTAGAGATGATCTGGAACAACCTTTTAATTTTAATGTTAATTCTACATAGCAGGAGTGACTAATATATACAGTGTTTCTACTTTGGGTTCCCTCAATTGAGAAAATAAAAATCCAGACACTGTTAAAGACCATCAGGTATGCACATGCCCTTTTTAAAATACAGGTCCTTTGGGCAAGGATTTTTTTTTTTTCTCACTTAGAATTAAGACTTCAACCATTCTAAATGGAAATGCGAGCATATTTTAAAACCTTCTTTTGAGTTAATCTTCTCTCTCAGTTCTTCCACCAATGCCACCACCTTAAATACTTCTGATTGCTAAGGGATTCCAACACATTTCAATGAGACAGCCCATGCACACAAATCCCAAATGAGAACATATGCTCCAGCACTTGGTACTTGAGCACTCTAGGCAACTCACCTAGTGCTTCCAAGCCCCGGTTTCTTCATTTATAAAATGGAGAAACCCTGACTCCATGAATTCACAAGGATACAAGAACCAAACTAAATTATGTGAAAACATGTTTGGGAAGAATATTGATATACATATAAATGCTTATTATAAGATCTCCAAATTCCCACATTTCACGAGAAGAAAAAAATTTGCTCCAAATGTTCAGGTGTAGAACCTAAATGGCTTACAGTTGCTAAGTTAGCATTACATACATTAAAACCAAATGGGATTTTTCTATCTAAAGTTCCTTCTAGGAAAATAGAGTAAAATGTTAAAACTTAGGTATCAACATTTTGGTATTTCCACAGGTGGAGCACATACTTTCACCACATCCCTCCTGAAGGCAGGAATAGTCTCTTAGTAGTCCTTTCAGCTGCAGTAACTGGCACAGAAACTAGCTCTGTTCTTAATATCAGAATACACTTCTCCAGAATAAAAGTAAAATGTTCATATAAACATATGTGGGGTGGAAAGAGGTCTGGCCTGGGGGGCCAGAGGTCTGGCCTGGGGGGACACTTGCTCTCACACCACACACAGCCTTGCATAAGCATTCTGGGCCTTCATTTCCCTTTAAAAGTCTACACTGGTAATGCCCCTTTTATCTGACGTCAGACATCCACCCAGAATACTGCACATAAAGCCTTTGAGCGACAAAATGAAAAAAGCTTCTCACAAAGTCCACACTTTATCCATAGTAGAGGCCTACTGATTTTTAGTTCATGTATACTTATAATAATAAACTTGGTTATGAAATATTTCCCATTGTTGTTAAAAGCAGTACTTTTTTAATTTTTTTGGCTGCACCACGCAGCATATGGGATCTTAGTTCCCTGACCAGGGATCGAACCCGTGCCCCCTGCATTGGAAGCGTGGAGTCTTAACCACTGGACCACCAGGGAAGTCCCCAAAAGCAGTAAAATAGATCAGATGTCGAAGGAAAGAAACTGGAGAAACCCTAAATGTTCTTCTTCCTGATGCATGGGAAGGAACCAAACCTTCCCAAAAATGTAAATTAGATTCAATCCAAAATCATATATTGCTTAATGTCACTGAACACTTAAAAGTCATTCATTATGGTAGTCTCCATCTTTTATGCCAAAATTAGACTCAATTTGTGATTTAATTCAATCTTTAATTATGATAAAACAGAATCAATGCTCAGCAAATATTGTACTACATGCTCATACTATCCGTGGTTACCCAAATCATTAACCTGGGAAGAAATGGTAAAAGCCCTCTTTTATAGTTCACTTTTCCTTACTCAAGTAATCTCTTCACTAACTGCTTCTATTTTATTTTTCACTACCTAACATTAATGGAATCACAAAGGAAAGGTCATCTAATTTTAAGCAACACAAAAGTTATCCAAGAAGCATTTTACATATGGAAATAAAGTGGATTATTTTATTTTACAGAATTAATTTTATTCCCAATGATGCTAATATATTTTAAAGAAGTACAGTGTTACTATTCCCCAACTATAGGTAATCAGCTCCTTCAAGGAAGTGACCGTGTCTGCCAACTCTGATCCTTAAAGCACGTGATAACCAAAAGAAAACTTAACAAATATTTCTGAGATTAGCTTTGAAAGGACTTTTATATATCAGTAATGGAAATCCAAATGCATATAATTCCTTTGGAAAGTTAAATACATCAGGATCTTAAGAATTCTGAGCAAATTCTGGTATGTTCTCTAGATGTAATATATGATGGAAACTAATTTACAGTGTAATGGTAGATGAAAAATATCAGATAAAAATAATGAAATATATGTAAAATATAAAAGTATATTTTATATAAATATGTATTTACACAAATCATACACCTTAAATGTGTTATAAATATATAATTTTATACATTTATATATTTAATATTTCAAATACAATATTTTGAACTTTTATATATAAAATGTTAAAATATTACATGTTATATATAAAATATAAAAATTATATATGAAATGTAATTATCAATTTTTTAAAACCTGTGCATTGGGAACAAAACTGTAAGGAGATGCACAGAAATGTTAAGACAGTATTTGTGTTTGGGTTATGAGACCTTGGCTGACATTTTCTTTTCTACATGTGCTAAATCTTACTTAATGGACTATGCACTACTTTTAGAATAAAACAATTTTCAAAAAGAAAAGAAAGGAAAAAACGGGAAGGAGCACTGATGAGAGATAAGGAAATGGCATAATTAGAGCAGTTAGTTACCACTTAGTGTTATAATTAAGGAACTTTTTATGTGATCACAAATGATAACTAAGTTACAGAACACTTGTGCTGCAGTGACGTCATTTGACAGGTACTACAGGAAGAAGTTACAGTTTATATGATGCTTTACACTTTACAAAATGCTTTCAAAATGTCACATCACCAGTCCTTCAAAGAATCCTGTGAGATAGATTCATATGCCCCATTTTCAGGATCAGGAAACTGAGGGCTAGAGAGAGAATGTGCTTTAATAATAATATCTACCATTTACCGAAAGATTACTCTGGGTTAAGCACAAAATCCTGTGAAAATTATCACCATATTACAAAGAAAACAGAAGGGCATAGGTTACAGCTGAGAGTCACTGTTCTTACTCAAAGCCACACATTTAAAACAGGAGTCTTGAGTTATAATCAACTTTGCGGAGTTAGTTAGTGGAAGAGTTGAGCCTATGCCCCGAGCCCTATGGTTTCTCTACTACACTGGTCTCCCCTCCTCGCCTACGGTTCTTTCAAAGAGTGACTTAGTTTGACAACCACTAGGAAGGTCCAAAGGCAAAAGGACTAGGCCCAGTAATAACCAAAAACTAATGTTGGCGGAGGGCCTAGCCTCAGGAGGAAGGCAAGGCACTGAATAACTGCAGAGTGCAGGGGGCAAGTCGAACAAGTCTTAAAATACACATCAAGGGGTAGCCAGAGGAAACACTCTCTACTTCAGGAGCAGGGATGCCAACATAAATCACGATTCCTGCACCTGACACTCGCGTTCCTCGGTACCATTCCCAGAGCGCCTTTCCGGTTCACCTCAAAGGTTGCCCACAACAACCCCTGGGCTGGGGTCCTACTTTACAGAAAAAGCTGGAAGAAACGACATGGCGGGCCGGGCAAACAGAGAAACAACGAGTGCAGGAGCTAATGGTGGACACCTGGCGGACTGGGAACCTCGACCACGTCTGAAGGGCACCAGAGGAGTCTCGGGCCACCACCAAGGGGAGCAAGAGGCCAGGGCCCGCGGCGGCGACAGTGGCCCCGAGGGAGGCCGCGGTGCTGGGACTGTCGCCAGCCGAGGCTTGGCGCGGGGCTTGGAAATCGGCCCAGGTGCCTCACTACTTACGCTGGACTAGCCGGTCTGCGGAAAAAGTGGATGAGCAGCTGGTGACTAGCGCACACGGGACGCCCGCAGCCATCTCTGCACCAGCGAACAGGTTCTGTCCAAGAGCCCCTTCCGCCTTGGGCGATACCACGGCCGCCGGCGCGCGGGGGAGACGCGCAAATGAAGGCGCATTCTCAGAAGGCACGGCCGGCCCTGCCTCCTCCACCAGCCCCTCTTCCGCTCCCGGCGTGGACCAGGCCGGGCTGCGCGTGGCGTTACCATGGGGACGAGCTCCCTCCGCAGCAGGTTCCGGCGCCTGGAGACCTCGCCTCCTCCGGGAGGTAGCCCCGCCCGGCTGTAGGCATGGCCCAGGAGACGGAAGACTACGACCCCATCGGATCCATATTAATCCAGGTGGGAAATGGGCCTCACCGTCCCTTCCCAACTAAGACCCTTCGAGCGAGGCCCAGCAGCGCCCATCCACTCACGCCCGCCCATCCACTCACGCCCACCCTCTTGGAGCGCCGCTCCCACACTGCCTCCAACACACGAGGGGCAGCACCGCTTAGAGAACTCCCAGATATGCCAACCCAGACCTCTCCCGCCAAGCTCACACACCTCCGGAGCCTGAGCCTGGAGGTTGCGCTCTCGAAGCACAACCATTTTGCCTCTGGTAAAACTCCAGGGCCATACACACCACCGGGATCTTTACTTTGGAAAAATGCATCTTACAGTGAGGCACCATTTTTAAGTGTTATGTTCTGAAAATTTTGATCCCATGATGTAGGGAAGTGGAGGAGATACAAATCAGACACATTGGAGAGGTGATAAATCTGGGGAGAAGTTGAAATATGTGAACTGCTTTTCTTAATCACCCCAGTTTTTTTGGATCTAGAAGTCCCTTGCAAATAAATGAGTTCTGGGGATGAAATGTACACCATGGGAATTATAGTTAATAATGCTCTACTGTGTGTTTGAAAGTTGCTAAGAGTAAATCTTAAAAGTTCTCATCACAAGAAAAAAAATTGTAACTATTGACATGTGTGATGATGGATGTTAACTAGACTTACTGTGGTGATCATTTAGCAATATGTACAAATATCAAATCATTATGTTGTATATGTGAAACTAATGTTATATGTCAATTACATCTCAATAAAAAATAATAAATAAAATAGAAATACCTTGCTTGGGAACATACAGATAGAGAAACGTATTAAAGATAAAAGATTGCTAATCAAGTTAAAGTTTTTGAATGTGGAAATGTGACAAACTAAAAAACACAGGGAAGTAACTTTTTCTAATCTGAGGGGGGAAATATCAAGAAAGTATTAACTTCTCCCATATAACTCAGTTTATGACAGTTACACTCAGATTTTTCCAGAATGTTAAAAGTACTTTGTTTTTTCACATTTACATATGATAGTTTTAAAACATTTCCACATATATCGTCACTTTTAACTCTTATATTTACGTCTACTTGACTAAGGCTTGTAATTTGCCTAAGGTCACTCTATCAGGACTCTACTCAGATCTAAAGGGTCTAGTTTTTCTTCCTGCCATGATTTGGTCTGTTACCTCCCATCTGGGAGACTTCTTTAAGTTCACCTTTTCCAAAATACAAACCCCTAAACTCACCAATTTCATAGACTTCCCCAATATAAATCATACCCAAATCTTCCAACCTCACCTTTTATTATCCTTGCTTTCACCACCACCCTAGAATGAGTTTAGCCAAACTGCCACGTCTCAGGGAACAGTCTCCACAAGACTGTCCTCACTTAGACACAAGGCACAAGTTCATGGGTCCCTAGAACCATCCTCACTTCAGACCAGCTATTCCTAGACCAGCTAGGAAGCCCTAGCCACGGCACAGTGGCTAATTTGCTAGAGCAACTCACAAAACTCAGGAAAGCACTATGCTTACAATTACAGTGTTTTTATAGCAAAAGGATACAAATTAAAATCAGCTGTGGGAAGAGATGCTTAGGGCACAGTCCAAGAGGGGTCCAAATGGAAAATGGTCCAGCCATTTTCTCCCCATGGAGTCATGGAGGGCATTACCTCCTTCCAGCCATGATATGTGACAATATATACAGATTATTGCCAACTAGAGAAGCTTTCCCAAGACTTTAGTGTCCAGAGTTTTTATTGGAGCTCAATCAAACTGCCCATTTGGCTGACTTTTAGTCTTCAGCCCTTCCCAGAGAGTAGACTAATGATTTCAGTCTAATTCCTCTAAAGATTGGAACTGATACAGCATAGCTCAAAGCCCCCATCATAAAGACATTCCTGTCAAGCAGGACACTTCAGGGGCCTAGAGATCATCACCTCCCAGTATCCAAGGGCAAAGGCCAGACCTCTCTTTGGGAAGAGCTAAGAGAGTCATATCCATGTTATCAACCCCCCCCCCACTTGCTTAAAAGGGTTACTTCGTATATACTAAGTGGAGGGCTATGCAGAGAAAGAGAGGCTACAGTTAAACTGATTACTGAGGCTGATCTCTAGATACAATGTAAAATTCTTCCTGGTACAATGTAGAACGTGTATAATAAGGAAACGTGGAAGACATTCCTTACTTTTTCACTGCATTCTGAGTATTTGTGAGCATATGGCAGCACTCTCAGACATGCCAACATGGGTTCCATTTCTACCTGGGCCTGTGATTTATTTCCTCCAAAGAGCAGTACATCCAGTGAAAAGGATACTTGGTTGGGAGTCAGAATACTGAGGTCTGACCCTGGCAATGACATTGCCAGGTGGGTAACTTTGGGCTAGTCCCTTCATCTCTCTGGGCCTCAGTTTTCTCTTCTGTAGGACACATAGCTTAGATTAGAACTACCGCTGATTCTAAATTGACCCAATTTCCCCAAAACTACATAATTGGTCTTTACTGTAAAGTGGACTTCCTTACCGTTAGCAGAGGTACTTCATTCAAATCTCCACTTGCTTCACCCTAATTTAGTATATTAGGTCTATGTCTCAGTGAGATACATTAAGCAACTCTTTAAACCCATGATTCTCAAAGCGTAGTCCTAGGACCAGCCTCATTAGAAACAGCTGGGAACTTGTGAGAACTGCAAATTCTCAGACCCCACTCCAGACCTAATAAATCAGAATTTCTGAGGGTGGGGCCCAGCAATCTGTTTTTCCAAGCCTTTCGGATGACTCTGATGCACCCTCAAGTATGAGAGCTACTACTTTAGATCGTGCTGTAAAATATAAACTGTTGCATGATTTTGAAGAAAAATCACAAGAGCATAGTAGTTACCAGGTATCATGCATGGTTCTAAGTGCTATATATATCTAACTCATCGAACCCTAACAACAAGTCTATCCGATAAGTACTATTATTCTTTCAAGTTATGGAAAGGAAACTGATCAAAGATGAGCATTGTGGGTACTCATATACATAGAAAATTCAAGCAATCTTCTTTC
This sequence comes from Grampus griseus, assembly GCF_964374135.1. Lineage (NCBI taxonomy): Eukaryota > Metazoa > Chordata > Mammalia > Artiodactyla > Delphinidae > Grampus > Grampus griseus. The sequence continues at coordinate 110,186,314 of NC_139018.1, forward strand.
ATTTTCTATGTAAGAAGTTCTGATTGTGAATATTCTGTCCCAATCAGATCATATATCAAAGTCCATGTTTTCATTTTTGGTTCAGGAACTATGAGTACCATGCCCACATAGAGCTCTACTGGGCAGCATTTTGTTAGCTACTTAATTTCTTTCACCTTCAAGTGTATAATTCAGACCTTTCACAATTTTTTCTGGCTCTTTCCTCAACTGATCAGAATACTGAGGTTTTACTATAGTAATAATAATCATTATAATTAAAATAGTAGCCAGTATTTATTGAGAGCCAGACCCTGTGCTGAGGGCTTAGATAATCTCCTAACAACTACTGTAGTAGGCAGGTTTTATTTTTAGCTGCAGTTTACAGAAGAAGAAACTAAGATACAAAAAGTAAAGTAACTCACCCAAAGTAAGAAATCTGGTGTGTGCTGGTCCTTCAACAGGTTATGACACATTTGTGAAACAATCTTTAAGAAGTGTGGTGGTGATTCTGGGAGGTCTCCCAGATGGTTTCTTTTATTATTAAGTATTAGAAGCTTTGTGTTTATACTTTATTAATAATAATGTGGTGTCTTTATAGGTTTATAAACACTTGTTTGACCCAACTATTAAACATATGTTTGTGCAACCAGGATTACCAAGTCTTGCAATCAAATTAGCTTTTTAATTAGTTTTGGAAATCATATTTCAAAAACCCAACAGCTGTATGTTAACCCCAACCTTGGAAATATTTGAGCTGATTGACAGCTTGATATTATCACTGTCTCTCTTATCAAACCCTCTGTCTGGTTTGCCAGGAACGTACAACATAAAAATGAATGGGGAAGCAATGAGAATGACTCAGCCAAACTCTTATCTTTAGCAGAGATGAATAAAATGGAGTCATGAGGCTGCTTTTGACAAAACGGAGTCTGGTTGCCTGGCTCTTTTAAATTCTAGAGCAACTTTTGTCTGCATTGAATTTTTCAAGGGCTTCTTATTAAGTAGCCCTGTCCCCAGACTGTCAAAATAATAATCTTCCTCCAAGTGGGAAAAGTTATGGAAAGCAATGCATTTGATGATCACAGAGATGATGGGTGACACATAAAATTTCAGTATGGTAGATTAGATCTATTTGAAGAATGGAGATTTAGAACTTAATCTCTTTTTCTACCCAGGTCTGGTGAAACATTTCCTACAGTACTTGTCTCTGTTGCAATTATACAAACAGATGTGCGGTTACTAAGAGGGGAGAAGAAATATCTGGCAAGGAAAGTAAAAAGCTTTTGAGAAAGAAAGAACAATTCAAATCAATGAACATTTACTAAGTGCCAGTTATATGCAAGGCATTTCACTAGGTTTTACCATTCAAGAGAAGAGAATTAACATTGGTTCAGTGCCCTCCTGTGTGGCTGGCCTTATACAAAGCACTTTATGTACTTTAACTCATTTTATTCTTGCCATTATTCTGAAAAGTAGCTATCTATCCCCATTTTACAGGTAAGAACACTAAGGCTCTAAAAAGCTAAGTAAATTTGCCCATCTCAGTTTAGTAAAGGAGGAAATAGAATTCTAGTTCATATCTGTCTGGTTCCAAAGCCTATATTCATTCATTTTCACACCCATTGTCTCATTTTCATTCTACAAGTAGAGTAATTCTTTTTTTTTTTCTTGGTAAGAACACTAGAGAAAATGTGGATGGTGTGCATGGACACTGTGTGAACAGTAATAGAACAAGGAATTATGTTCATTTGCCTTTTACCAAGTTATTACTATGTATCAGACCTATTACATATTATCTCACAACTCTATGAAGACATATAATTGTCCATACAAAGCAATGAAGAAATCAGACCTTCGGTTCCCTGATAAATAATCCAGTGTGGTTTTCACTCCCTCCAGCAGTTGACAGGCATAATTACAGAATGATACATGAAGCTACAAGTATTACAAATACTAGAGCTACAAGAAGGAAATTCAGTGCATTCAAAAGTCGAACAACAATAACAACAAAAAATGTGGGCCTGGAAGTGGGCTTGCCCTTGAACTGCTTTTTTGTACTTCCAAATGTCTTTAGACAATAGATAATAAATCAGCTGGCAGCACTAATTTGGACAAAACAGTTGAAAGAGGTACATCTTCATCCTTAGTGTGTACCAGCAAACAGTAGGTGTGTTCAAATTTCAATCTGTGAGCCCTGAAGGCTGTACATGATCATTTGTGCAGAGTACAAATGACCAGATGTGTCTGCCAGACTTTGATGCCCATCAGTGAAAAGATGCAAACCTTTTGATCTCTTGAATACTTGACTCCTTGGGAATACTTGAGAGCAATCGATAACATAGGCTGGATCAACGTGTAGGTCCAGTAATACTAACAGAGAAAAGGTAACTGTTTCAAAACGCCTTTAGCAACCCAATCTGCAGATTATTATTGGTGTGACTATCGCTGAAACAGGTGTTGGGTTCATAAATTTGCATAACAAAATGTTTCTCTTGTGGCAGCAGCCCATACAATAATTGGTGCCATCTGTATTTATCTGTGGAAGTTTGGTTTCTAATATGAATGCAGAGAATCTTGTGCTAATTTCATAATGCCTATTTTATTCTGAGGGTGCTTGACTTTGGAGAGATGTTCATCATTTCTAAGGAAAATACAAATTGAAGGAAAGTGTTAAAGTAATGACATTATGTTGCTTTTTCTTCAAGGATTGTTTTCATTTCTGACTACATAAAACAAAATTAAGGCCACATCTACAGAACTGCTTCTTCAGAGCAGTAAGTGGGGAAGATCCAGCTAGAATGGAAAACCAGCAGGCCCTGTCCACATATTTATAATTCTCTTTTGAAAGGCACTGCTTTCACTAGAACCTCTCTTTGCCAGAAGTGTTCTGTCTTCTTACCTCTCAACCAATTAGTAGAAATCAGAGTTTGGCACAAACTTCTTATTGTATCTGACACAACTGCTTTACCAACTGAGAAAGCAGAAGCCATTTGAGTTGGAGTTTTATCTTAGATCTGTTTCTAATGGGGGAAGGACAAATAGAAAATTGTATGAAAGCTTAGTTTTCCAAAATCTGAAAGAGTGACTGGAGCCGTCTAACGAAGCACGTCTCAGAACCATAAGCACAGTCCTTTTCAATGATCACCATCTTTAAAATCAACTTTATTGTCTCTAGCAATTCAAGCAAATTGCAAACCTTTAAGATAAATAACTGTTTTAGGTGGACTATGTATGTATTCTTTTCTTTTTAAATTTATTTATTTTATTTACTTTATTTTTGGCTGTGTTGGGTCTTCATTGCTGTGCACGGGCTTTCTCTAGTTGTGGCGAGTAAGGGCCACTCCTAGTTGCAGTGCACGGGCTACTCATTGCTGTGCCTTCTCTTGTTGCGGAGCGCGGGCTCTAGGCGCGCGGGGTTTAGTAGTTGTGACACGCGGGCTCAGTAGTTGTGGCTCGTGGGCTCTAGAGCACAGGCTCAGTAGTTGTGGTGCACGGGCTTAGTTGCTCCGCAGCATGTGGGATCTTCCCGGACCAGGGCTCGAACCTGTGTGCCCTGCATTGGCAGGTGGGTTCTTAACCACTGCGCCACCAGGGAAGCCCTGTATTCTTTTACATTTTATATTCTTCTACCTCCAGGTCCAAGAAGAACTTTATCAATTAAAGGAGAAATTAACAAAATTCCCACATGAGGAAAAAGGCGAAACTCTTGACATTCAGAATCTTGAAACAGCAATCAAAAGGACTGAAATGGGGTTAAAAGTAAGTAGTGTTTTAGATATTAAATAAAATTCCAGAAGGAGACAAGGATGCCTCAAGAAGAAAAGAACTGTGCTTCTCACAGGCCCCATGTAATTCTGTAACAGAGGTGGGCCTCAGTTGGTCATCACCTTTCCCATGCTGTTCCTTTTTTATTTTTTTTTTATTTTTTATTTATTAATTAATTTATTTTTTGCGGTACGCGGGCCTCTCACTGCTGTGGCCTCTCCGGTTGCGGAGCACAGGCTCCGGATGCACAGGCTCAGCAGCCATGGCTCACGGGCCCAGCTGCTCCGCGGCATGTAGGATCTTCCCGGACCGGGGCACGAACCTGTGCCCCTGCATTGGCAGGCAGACTCTCAACCACTGCGCCACCAGGGAAGCCCCTGCTCTTCCTTTTTTAAAAGGATGATTATTAACTGATTGATTGATTTACGTGCCACAAGAATGTCAGGCATTGATAATATATGATTATGCAGTGATAACCCCTAAAATGTGGTTTGATAAAAATCATTTAGAGTTTTAAAAATAACTCCTCAGTCCAACAATATGCCTGACAAAAAAAAGGATTCATACCAATACATTGCAGAGAGTTTCTATCAAATTCACCAGGATTCTAAAAAATAGTTTACTTTTCCCTAATAGCTTAAGTATTTTGAGGTTAGTTATTTTTGAAATATTGTAACCTAGTATGTAACAATGGAAATAGAAAAGAAATACACCAATTTTGGAACAGAGAAATAAAGTAGATAGGGACTTCATCATTATTAGACGAATATAAGAGCATGGGAGAATCCAATCTTCAGACCAGGATAACATTCATATATAAAACAAGGATCTATTAGCACATGGGTCCAAATAAAGGCCATCTCCATCTTCCAGACCTCTGATGATCAGTGTCTCTGCTCTTGCTTCTGACTTTCACTCTACCATGTTATTAGCATCCCAGCTCAGCTCCTGAGGCTGTGGTATATTTTGTTGCCTCATCAGACTAGCATGCCATTGTCCTATATTACGTGATGGTGAGAGGGCTGGACCCAGCTGGAGTCTTTGGGTTGGCCATTTAAAATAATCTGTTACCTAGAGGCCAAACGCTTTCCTCTGATGCTTGCCTGAAGTCCCCAAAAGGGAAAGACATCACTCAATGTCAGGGTTGCCTAGCAAGTTTCCCCAGCTAGGTAGAAACTGACTATTGTGTAGGTTCATTTGTGAAGAATGCTACAGGTCACTTAAGCTTTGAGTCTCAATTGTTTATGCTGCTTTTTGGGATAAAGTAATTTGGCCTTGAGTTGCCTAATGATACCTTAGCCTTGAAATAAACACCTAGCATGTTCTGCCTTTTGGCTTAATTACACCATTCCAAGAGTTAACCTAATGAAATGGAGTAAATTAGCTGAGGATCTCAAGTCCACTCTAATGGCCTAAACTTTAACTTTTCCATAACAGATTCACATCGAGAAGTATTTAAATGTTGTACACCAACGTGTTTTAACAACTCCTATTGATATCTTATATTCTTCTCGCGCTTCCAAATGGTAAGTAAAATAGCCATTTTAGGGTCCAAAATAAGTACGATTGAAAAAAAAAAAACTTTTCTCACACAGGTGAGATGACTGTAAAGACAAAACTCCTTGGCTTTGTTCATATCCATTCTACTAATTTCAGTAGAAGTTTTGCATAAGAAGTTAATGACAAAATAGAACTACCATATGACCCAGCAATCCCACTACTGGGCATATACCCAGAGAAAACCATAATTCAAAAAACCACATGCACCCCAATGTTCATAGCAGCACTATTTACAATAGCCAGGACATGGAAGCAACCTAAACGTCCATCGACAGACGAATGGATAAAGATGTGGTACACATATACAATGGAATATTACTCAGTCATAAAAAGGAATGAAACTGGGTCATTTGTAGAGACGTGGATGGACCTAGAGAGTGTCATACAGAGTGAAGTAAGTCAGAAACAGAAAAACAAATATCGTATAATAATGCATATATGTGGAATCTAGAAAAACAGTATAGAAGATCTCAGTTGCAAAGCAGAAATAGAGACACAGACGTAGAGAACATATATATGGATACCAAGGGGGAAAGGGGTAGGGTGGGAGGAATTGGGAGACTGGGATTGACACATATACATTACTGATACTATGTATAAAATGGACAATGGATGGGAACATGTTGTATACCACAGGGAACTCACCTAGTTTGGAAGGAAGTCCAAAAGGAAGGGGATATCTGTATGTGTATGGCTGATTCATTTTGTTGTGCAGTGGAGGCTGAGGCTAACACAACATTGTAAAGCAACCATACCCCAATAAAAATTAATTTTAAAAAAAGAAGTTAATGGCAGAATTTGGACTTCAATAAAATTTATTCTCCATTACTTGTACTGCGTTCTAGTGCTTGACACCATGACAATTGTTTCAGGGTCCTAGTTTTGGTGTTATATATATATATTTATTTTTAGTAAAGCATATCCAAAATTCAACTCCTAAAGGAAATACTTTAAAACAAATCAATTTTTATGCTATTCAGGTTATGTGGGACTTCCTTTACAGTTTTTAGCCTGTCATAACGTGCTTTACTGTAAAGATGATTTTGGTATCCAGGGTAAACAAAACAAAAATAATAAAACTTGCTTGAAATATTCATTATATAATACATCCTAAGAGATGATTTATTAAAATTAGAATTGAGTTAAAGAGAAATGACCTTTCCACACACTACTATATATAAAATAGCTAACTAATAAGGACCTACTGTATAGCACAGGGAGATCTACTCAATACTTTGTAATGACCTTTATGGGAAAAGAATCTAAAAAAGAGTGGATGTATGTATAACTGATTCACTGTGCTGTACAGCAGAAACTAACACAACATTGTAAATCAACTATACTCCAATTAAAAAAAGTAAAAAAGAGAAATGACCTTTCCTTACTTTGGACCTTCTTACATCCAGGCTTCCTGAATTTGAGTGTATATAGATTAAGGTTTTGTACTCAGCTTAAAACCCCTGTGGCCCTATTTGCATCATACATGTATACCAAGCATAAGTGAATCATATCAGAGAGTGAGGTCAAGTTTCAGAGCGCACACATGGAAACATGGAAACATGGAGACACAGCCACATCCCAAGCCTCAGGAGTGGGGCGCAGAGGCTTGGGTGTACACTCTGCCTGTCTCCCTTTCTCTCACATGAAGGTAGTACCACAGGCATCCATCATCCCTTGGCAGAGGCAAACCTTCCCTAGTCTGTCTAGTTTTTAGTCATTTACATCTTAGATTTTTAAATTTGGGAATAACAATATGACCTGCAAATAGGTTAATATACATCATCTTTTGAAATAAACAATCTGTAGGGAAAATCATAAAAGGGATTCTTGGAGAAGAAAATATTGGAGGTTACTCTACCAACTTATATCGACTCAGCTCTAAATCAAGAGAGCCACACAGGGCAAAGTGGGAGGCCTATTCAGATGGCAGCCAGGAGATCTGTAGTAGGTGGGGAGTGCGTAGCCAAAGGATGGAAGGTACAAACAGCAGGAAGAAAGCTCCAGGATGGAGGGGGTGGGGAAAGTACACAGGAGAAGAGATGTCTGGCACCAACTCTAATGAAAGTTCTCCTGTCCTGTCTCCAGCTTTCTCTTCGTCCTCTCATCTTGACAAAGAACAGAGAGCCTGGGCTGTAGATCTGCAAGCTATGATAACTGAAAAGAGCAAACTAGGTAGCAGAGAACCAAACAGAAAGATTCTGGCCAGAGACCTTTGCTTGTACAGTTCTTCTCCCTGGCCAAGGTGTACCCTTGCCCCTTTTAGGGTCTGGAAGAGTAAAGGAAGGTGTTAGTGGGGGCATTCAGCTGGCTCCCAGGAGTGGTCCTTGGATCCTTTCTTTCCTGTTCAATACAATAATACAGTCACCGGCCCTCTTACCAGGGAGATGGGAGCCTGGCAAGTTTGTAGGAGCCCTACGAGCCTGGGGGAGCAACTCAGTCATAGCTGTGGATTTGGGATGCTAAAGTGGCACAAAATTTGAAGATGAAATGAGGGAAGCCAAGGTCAAAACTGGAGAAGAGTCCAAACTGGGTTTTCAAAGTAAGCAGACCCAAGGCAAGCCCTGGGAGTGGAAGTGTGAGTCACAGGGCATAGCTCAGGGCAGAAGAGGAGAAGCAGCAGATGGAAATGGAAAACATGAGACCCAAGAGCTCACGGCCGGTTGTCTGTGACTGTCATAGTCACACCTGGCTCTGCACTTGGGGCGGGGCACTGTCCAGAGACTGTCATGAATAGACTTTGCTTCAGAGTCTGCTGTGGCCTCCCAGGAGAGTATATGCAAAGCAGGTTGCAGAACCCCGAATTTCTTCAGGTTCACATGCCTGGGAGGAGCAGGACTGACCAATTCATTGCATTTTTCTTCTGAGGTTCCATGACAAAGTCCTTAGGATACCCAAGTAAACAAGGAGTTTTTTCATGACTGACGGAATGACTCACTGGGAAACCGGTTGCTCACAACTGATCAGGAGGCCAAAGGGGGAGACTTAGTTTCATAAAAGTTTCAAGTTGGGACAGAAACTGGACCTGGCCTTGGATCCCACAAGGCTATCAGTCAAAGAATTTGGGTGTGAACCCATAAAATGTGCTTGCTTATTTGTAAATTATATACTTATTATCATAGTGAATTATCAACTAACAGCAACATAGAAATGTTTCAATAATGAGATAAAGATGAACTAAACAGTTAAAAAATTTCTTTTACTTTATTAACAGCACAAAACTTCTTTTTCTTGTAAACAGGTTATTAATTATAATGTTTTGGTTTCTTAATCTTGTTAATCATGACAGCTTTATACTGGTTGTGGCTAATATCCCCAAAATACTCTACACTTAGCTGAGATTCAGCATTGATGCTGGTTGGATGTAAGCCCATATCTTAGTTAGTCTTCTGGATAATTTTTAAGTTTGGGGGGCTTGGGGAGGCTGACTCTTCATAAGTTTGATTGGTTGATCATCATTTTTACATTTTAATATGGCTGAAGAAAAGCTAGAAGTAAAAGTGTAAGTTCTGCCATTTTCTTGTTTTTCACCAATGCTTGTTATCATTTTGTTTTGTTTTTGTTTTTGTTTTTTTGCTGCATGGCTTGTGGGGTCTTAGTTCCCCGACCAGGGATTGAACCCACGCCCTCTGGCAGTGAAAGCTCGGAGTCCTGACCACTGGATTGCCAGGGAATTCCCAATGCATGTCATCATTATCTTAAATACAGTGTGGCTTTTCGCAGGATTTTTTTTTAGGACACCTGTCCATTTTTCCAGGCTTAGTTTAGTTAAAGCTAAATAATATAATCCACAAACCCACTTCATGAATAAACTGCAGTTCACTCTAATGCTCTGGAAAAACACATACAATGCTGACCCGCCTGTTCGTTCTTTTGTGGTTTGGAGCTTCCACTCTCAGGAGGTATCCAGAAGCGCAGGTGACATGACCACATGAGGGGTCCAGTGACGAACTGAGTATTAAATAGTAGTACAAAGTAACTTCTTATTTTTATTTTTTATTTTATGCATTTCTTATTATAGATAAATAGAAGTTCTTACACTCTCTTCACACGACGAATGGCCTTGTCTTATGTATCACCTGAGACGTGGGTACCCTATTTGAGAGACCACAGGTCTAGAGTGATGGTTCTTAAACTTGGGTTTACAGTCCTCTTTCCCTGGCTCCCAGATGGGGTCCTGGAATCTGCATTGTAACAAACACTCTGGGTAATCCTCATGCAGATCATTCGTGCTTGGGATCCTTGGGACAAGCATGACTCCCTGGAATCAGTATTCTTTTGGCCAAATAGAGGGCCTGCCTCTGTGTGATCAATAGCTTAGTCCTGGAAATTCCGCTACCCCATTGCTATGAAGGGCTAGAGTAAGCCTCTTGCACTAGGATTGAGCCAAGAGTGGGACCTGGCAATAAGGCTGGTAGGCTTGTCAATGTCTGCTTACACAGTGAGTCTGGTGGAGTGTCAGGGGCCAAACAACCATGGCAGCAACTCCTTGTGAGAGGACTGGCATATAATAAGGACTACAAATTCCTGTTGCTCCTTTGACAGTAGAGCACAGTTCCTATGAGTAACTGAGATTCAATGTTTTTCAGATACATGGGGCTTCATTCTATTATGGAAGCCCAGGAAATTGGGAGAGTCCACTCAAAATGAGTACTATTGCTGAATCCACCTTTAAAATTTAGAAAAGATAAACAATAATGATCATCATTATCATGAATTTCATCATTATCATAACACTTGACACTTTACAAAGGACTTTTTTTAAACCTATGAGGTAGATTTTTTTTTTTTTTTTTTGCGGTACGCAGGCCTCTCTCACTATTGTGGCCTCTCCCGTTGCGGAGCACAGGTTCCGGACGCACAGGCTCAGCGGCCATGACTCACGGGCCCAGCCGCTCCGCGGCATGTGGGATCTTCCCGGACTGGGGCACAAACCCATGTCCCCTGCATCGGCAGGCGGACTCTCAACCACTGCGCCGCCAGGGAAGCCCTACCCTTTCCTTTTAAAGCTATGCAAACTGAGGTTCACACCAGTGTTCCAGGTCACACAGGTCATCAACAGTGAGGTACACATACTACCCAAAGCAATCTACAGATTTAATGTGATTCCTACCAAATTACCCATGATATTTTTCACAGAAATAGAACAAATAATCCTAAAATTCATATGGAACCATAAGAGACCCAGAGTTGCCAAAGCAATCCTGAAGAAAAAGAACAAAGCAGGAGGCATGACCCTCCCAAACTTCAGACAATACTGCAAAGCTACAGTAATCAATGTCAGTGTGGCATTGGCACAAAAACAGACATATGGATCAATGGAACAGAATAGAGGGTCCAGAAATAAACCCACACACCTACAGTCAATTAATCTTCAACAAAGGAGGCAAGACAGTCTCTTGGGAAAAAGACAGTCTCTTCAGCAAGTGGTGCTGGGAAAGCTGGACAGCTGCATGTAAATCAATGAAGTTAGAGCTCACCCTCACACCATACACAAAATTCATCTTAAAATGGCTTAAAGACTTAAACATAAGACATGACACCATAAAACTCCTAGAAGAGAACATGGGCAAAACATTCTCTGACATAAATCATACCAATGTTCTCTTAGGTCAGTCTCCCAAGGCAATAGAAATAAAAACAAAAATAAATAAATGGGACCTAATCAAACTTACAAGCTTTCGCACAGCAAAGAAAACCATACACAAAATGAAAAGACAACCTACAGGATGGCAGAAAATATTTGCAAATGATGTGACCTACAGGGGCTTAATTTCCAAAATATACAAATAGCTCATACAACTAAACAACAAAAAAACAAACAACCCTATCCAAAAATGGGCAGAAGACCTAAACAGACATTTCTCCAAAGAAGACATAAAGATGGCCAATAGGCACATGAAAAGATGCTCGACATCGCTAATTATCAGAGAAATGCAAATCAAAACTACAGTGAGGTACCACATCACACCAGTCAGAATGGCCATCATTAAAAACTCTACAAATAACAAGTGCTGGAGAGGATGTGGAGAAAAGGGTACACTCCTACACTGTTGGTGCAGCCACTGTGTAAAACAGTATGGAGGTTCCTCAGAAAACTAAAAATAGAATTACCACATGATGCAGCAATCTCACTTCTGGGCGTATATCTGGACAAAACTATAATTCAAAAAGATACATGCACCCCTATGTTCATAGCAGCACTATTCACAATAGCCAAGACACAGAAACAACCTAAATGTCCACTGACAGATGAATGGATAAAGATGTGGTACATATATACAGTGGAATACTACGGAGCCATAAAAAAGAACTAAATAATGCCATTTGCAGCAAGATGGATGGACCTAGAGATTATCATACTAAGTAAGCCAGAAAGAGAAAGACAAACACCATATATCATCACTCATATGTGGAATCTAAAATATGACACAAATGAACATATCTATGAAACAGAAACAGAATCACGGACATAGAGAACAGACTGGTGTTTGCCAAGGGGAAGGGGTTTGGGGGAGGGATGGAGTGGGAGGTTGGGATTAGCAGATGTAACCTTTTATATATGGAATGGATAAACAACAAGGTTCTACTGTATAGCACAGAGAACTATATTCAATACCCTATGATAAACCATAATGGAAAAGGATATTTAAACAAAAGACTGTATATATATGTATAACTGAATCACTTTGCTATATAGCAGTAATTAACACTGTGAATCAACTATACTTCAATTAAAAAATTAAAAAACAAAACAAAACAGCGAGGCCCAGATTGAAGTCCAGTCAAGTGTCTGCAAGTACCCTCTCCTACACCATAGCTACCTGAAAACCAGGAAGGCTGATTTTCACAGGGGATGGTTTTCCTTTTTCCCAAGTATTGCTCAAGAAAATATCTGGTAGTTTTGTCTAACAGAGACAAAACCCAATAGATACACAAAGTGATGATAATGGATGCAGCACATGCAAGATTTTCCTAGCAGTCATTGAGAAAACAATGATAAGGACATTATCAAAAGTGGTATATTTTCTCCAACAAGCTCAAAGTGCTTTTGTATTGTTTTCAAAATAGGTTTCATTATTATCCCTACTTTGGCAATGAGTCTTCTTCTATGTCAAAGTGTGAGTCTTCCTCTTATCATTGCTGGCTTGCACAGATTTTATTGCTTGAGATATCTGCTCACACTGTTCTTAATGACCACGCTTTGCTTATTGACACTAGGAGGGTGACTACCATCTGTACCAACACCATCACAACTGCACAGAAATCTTCATTTTATATTCTGTGATGCTAGTGTTTTGAGGGGGAAAGAAAAACAAGAACAAAGCAGATAATTGTGAGAAACAGTGAGAAGGAAAGAAGAAGTTTCTGTTAAATGATGAGTATAGATTAGAAGGTACATTTTCACTCAGTTATTGAAGCCCCCTTGGAGCCAATCTCTTCTGGGTTGTTACAAAGCAGTACACAAATCCTCCTTATACAGAATATGACTACCTCCTAGTTACAGAGAGAGACAAAGCACAGGTTGTTAACACTTGGTCATCTAGGTGAAGGGTATTTGGATGCTCACTATTCTTTCAATTTTTCTATGGGTTTGAAATTTTTTGAAACAAAAAATAGAATTTTTAAAAGCATCATAAAGTTTAGAAATAACAATAAATTGGAAAACATTTCCAACACACATGATATAAAAATTGCTAATATTCTTAAATACAAAGTGCTCTCACTGATAATAATAATAATAAAAACCCTTGACATAGACAAAAGGACATCAATAGAATACTCACAGAGCTAGAAATGCAAACAGCCAGTAAATAGGTGAAAAATATTTAATCTCACTGGTAAACAAGAATTAAATTATATATTACTGTTTTTCTTAACAAGTTAGCAAAACATGTCATTTAAAACACCCTAATACTCAGTGCTGATGAGGGGGCCGAAAGATGGGTGTACTTTTATACTACTGGTGGGAGGTATAAGTTGTCACAAAGTTCTTAAAGGAGGTTTTTCAAAGTATGTGAGAAGATTTTTTAAATTGTTATTTTTTAATTTGGTAGTTTGTATCTTAGGAATTTATCCTAGGATATAAGGAGAGATACGCATGGATCTCTGTATAAGTTTGTTCATTTCAGTGTTACATTTAGTAGCAATAAACTTGGAAATACCTTAAATGTTAACAGTAACAATGATTAAATCTGCAACACATCTGTGTATTATATAGCTATTAAAACCAATATTGTCCAAGACATTTTCATGACATGGAAAAATTCTCACAGCATATGTTGAGGGGAAAAAGGGGGGATGCAAAATTGTATCTCAATTCAAATTCACTTTTTAAAAAAAATAAATTTATTTATTTATTTTTGGCTGCATTGGGTCTTTGTTGCTGCACACGGGCTTTTCTCTAGTTGTGGCGAGCGGGGGCTACTCTTCGTTGTGGTGCACGGGCTTCACATTGCAGTGGCTTCTCTTGTTGTGGAGCACGGGCTCTAGGCACTTGGGCTTCAGTAGTTGTGGCATGTGGGCTCAGTAGTTGTGGCTCTCGGGCTCTAGAGCGCAGGCTCAGTAGTTGTGGCGCACACAGGGCAGGTTGATTTGTTAGTTGTTCCGCGGCATGTGGGATCTTCCTGGACCAGGGCTCAAAACAGTGTCCCCTGCACTGGCAGGCGGATTCTTAACCACTACGCCACCAGGGAAGTCCCCAAATTCACTTCTAAATACATAAATACAGAGGTAAAAGGATTTGTAAGAAATACACTAAGAGAGTTTCACTTCTAGGAAGATGGTATAGAAATACTTTCCCCTATTCCTTCTGATAAATACAATTAAAACCCCTGGATGTTATATATAAAACAAACTTAAGAAGACTCTGAAAGGTGGAGAGTAGGGGAGGACATGATGGTGAGGTCCCTGGATTCTCCGCTTGCCTCATCTATCCCATATCTGACCTATTTTATTTTCATTTCCTCTGAAGAAGTTCTCTTAACATTTCTTGCAAGACAAGTCGCTGGTGACCAATTCTCTTAGTGTTTGTTTGAGAACATCTTTATTTCTTCTTCACTTTTGAAGATAATTTCGCTGGATACAGAATTACAGGTTGGCGGGTTTTTTCTTTCCACACTTCAAATATTTTACCTCACTCTCTTCTTGCTTGCGTGGTTTATGAAGAGAAGTTTGATATAATTCTTATCCTTGTTCTTCTGTAAGTTTTTTCCCCAGTCTTCAAGATTTTCTCTTTGTCCTTGGTTTTCCATAGTTTGAATATGATTTGTCTAGGTGTGTGGTTTTTTTGGTATTTATCCTCCCTAGTATTCTCTGAGCTTCCTGGGTGTATGGTTTAGCATCTGTCATTAATTTTGGAAAACTCTTAGCCATTATTACTCAAATATTTCTTCTGCTCCTTGCTCTCTTCTTTTTCTGATATTCTCAACATGGGTATGTTACACCGTTTATAGTTGTCCCACAGTTCCTGAACATTCTGTTCTGCTTTGTTAATTCTTTTTCTCCTTGCATTTCATTTTTGGAGTTTATATTGACATTTCTTTAAGCTCACTGATTCTTTCCTTGGCCATGCCCAGTCTGTTAATAAGACCATCAAAGGCATCCTTCATTTCTGACAATATTTTTTATTTCTAACATTTCCTTTTGATTCTTTTTGGAGCTTCAACCTCTCTGCTTACATTACCCATCTGTTCTTGTATATTGTCCACTTTTTCCCATTAGTGTCTTTAGCATATTAATCATAGTTATTTTTAATTCCTGGTCTGATAATTCCAAAATCTCTGTCATATCTGAATCTGATTCTAATGCTTGCTTTGTCTCCTCAGACTGTTTTTTTCTTGCCTTTTAGCATGGCTTGTCATTTTTTGTTGGAAGCTGGACATGATGTATTAGGTAATAGGAACTGAGGTAGGTAGGCATTTAGTGTGAAGTAAGTAGGGCTTTATCTGGCCAGGTGTTATGCCATGTTTACTGTCTGCTGTAACTGTAGATGTCTGAGGCTTCAATTTCCCCAGCTATCTTTGTTTTTGTCGCCCCTATTGTTTTTGGGTTTCCCTAGAAACTCCTTCCTAAATAGAATCTGAGACTTGCAGTTCTTTCACCTGTAATCCTCTGTATGCAGAGGCTCTGTGGATGTAGTCTGTGTTGGGGGGAAACGTGCAATAATTCTGTGATTAGGTCTCATTCTTTTGGAGGGTCTGTGTCCCTGTTACCATCACATGTTTTTCTCAGCATTTCCCCCCCTTAGGTGAGACAGGAAGACTAGAGGGAGCTGGTGTTAGCTAATTCCCCTTCTTCAGGTCAGATAAGGCTTTGATAAAATAGTTTTCCCTGAGACCTAACTTTCATTATAGAGAACAGAACAAAGAACAGAACTTGGAGTATTCTCTTCCTCTTTCCCTGCTGGAAGCAGGAGGGGATTTTTCTCTGATCTTCACAGAGAAAACAAGGTGGGGCTCCTAGAGGTAAAACTCATGGAAGTATGGGTCATCTGCCATCCTAAGACTTGGCCCCTCAGAGTTTTTAACTCTCAAGGGAATCCACACTGAGCCTCCAGAAATTTGTTGACTAAAATTTAAGTGCTCTTCCCAGCACTGGCTCCAGCAACAGGTTTCTGCTCTTGGGCTTTATCCACCTCTTTCTCCAGTTTTGAAGGCAGCAGTTTTCCCTGTGATCTCAATTCTTTGATGTATCTAAGAAGAGTTGTTTGTCTGATTCTTCAGCTTTCTTGCTGAGGATTGGAGCGAAACTTCCAAGCTCTTTACATGTTGGAATGAAACTAGAGTCCATAAATCGCTTTTTAATGGTAATTTTACAAAAGTGGGCATCACAATAGAATCAAGAAAGTGAGTCATTTGTTGTTGAGTTTAATTGACCTTAATTATGTTGACCATCTTAAAGAACTGGAACCTGCTTTAAAATTAAAATTAAGACCTACATTACACACATATACACATTCTTACAACTTTATTTTGTTGGCACATTGCTATCCCATGGAACTCCTCACTGCTTAACAAGGAAGACCTTTCACCACCTTTGATGCTTAAGTCTCTGCAATTATATGAAATAGCAGAAGTTTAAAGAGTATAATGATGGGGACTTCCCTGGTGGTGCAGCGGTTAAGAATCTGCCTGTCAATGGGTTCAACATGGGTTCGAGCCCTGGTCCGGGAAGATCTCACATGCCATGGAGCAACTAAGCCCCTGCACCACAACTACTGAGACTGCGCTCTAGAGCCCAGGAGCCACAACTACTGAGCCCGCGTGTCACAACTACTGAAGCCCGCATGCCTAGAGTCCGTGCTCTGCAACAAGAGAAGCCACCGCAATGAGAAGCCCACACACCGCAAGGAAGAGTAGACCCCACTCGCCCCAACTAGAGAAAGCCCTCACGCAGCATCAAAGACCCAATGCAGTCAAAAATAAATAAATTTATGAAATAAAAATAAAAAAAAAATGAAAAATATAAGGATGAACTGCTTAGGGATCAGCATTTTGAATATATTTAACATTGGCTATATTGTGACTTAATTTTATTTAACAAAATACAGCATATTGTATTTTTTTAATTGAGAAATATTTTATAGAGTAGTAATTCTGTCAGTTGTGCATCATATAAACTCAGCCAGAGATAGAGCTTTTTATTCATGCTATAATGGTCATTATCAGGCTAGGAAGTTCTTATGCTTAATAAACAACTGCAGTTTTATAGTGGTAAAAATGCTAAAGTTGGTCAAATTTATTGTAATTACCAATAGAATATTTCCCATAAAATGTAATTTAACTAGGAAGCATTGTTTTTAAGTTACAATTTGTGAAGCTTTTATGATAGCAAATTTGACTTTAATTTTTTTTTTAAACTTAGGTTGCTTCCAGCTGTAATTGATCAGAAATCATTTATTTTCCCTCTGGAATCTGAGGGGAAACTTTGGCAACCCCCAAGACAGCACAGTTCACTTCCACATGCCTTTCCAAGAGTAAAGGTAGGAAGAGAGAAATCCATAGAGACAGAAAGTGGATTGGTGGTTGCCAGAGGCTGGAAGGAGGAGCGGGGGAGAGTGGGGAATGATGTCTAATGCTTGTCAAGTGTCTTTGGGGGAGAATGAAATATTCTGGAATTAAATAGTGGTGATGGCTTCACAACTCTGTGAATCTACTAAACACCATTGAATTATACACTTTGAAAGGGCGAAATTAAAGTTTATGAATTATATCTCCATAAAGCTGTTAGAAAAGAATTTTTTTTTTTCAAGAGCAAAGGTGGGAAATTGTGTTCTAAATGAGAAAACATGCCATTGTTGTTTCAGATATGTTCACAGCATGGTCAATTTCTATGACAAAAGAGCTTTCTTTGAAGTTAAGTTTCCAGGCGGCAAGGAATAGAGCCCAAGAGGTTTCTGGCTTTTGGTTATTCTTTCAATTTGATTGCTGTTTCCTCCCTGACTCCCCCAAAGTGGTAACAGTTCACGTCTTCTGGGTACCAGATGCTATTTTCAGTGCTTTGGGAACATTAACTTGTTTAACCTTCAGAATAATCCTAGAAGGAGATGTTATTATTATCTTCATTTTATTGATGAAGAAGCCAAGATGCAGAAATGTTAAATAAGTTGCCCAAGAGAACACAGCTAGTGTCAGAGCCAGGATCATGAACCCAGAAATGTAGGGATCCAGGGCTGTGCTCTTAACCACCGTGATACCCTTTTTCAAGTAATAGCTTTATTGAGATACAATTTATATACCATAAAATTCACCCTTTTAAGAGGTTTTTAGTATATTCACAGAGTTGTGCCACCATCACATGGTACCCTTTTTACAATTGTTTGTATTAGTTCTAGCTAGTTTGGTAGGAAGCATCTTTGCTGTGGACCTCTTTGTTGCAAGCATTTCCACCACAAGCATTTTTGCCACATAACTAATTGGCCATAAGGCAATTTTGCTATAAGAGATAAAATAACAAAAAACAAAAGAGGGACATTAACAAGGACATAAAGAAGCATGAGAAATGAATAACAAAATTTAAATGACTTTTTTGCAAAATACAAAATATTTGAATACTTTTAAAATGTGGGTAGATCATGGCACTACTGTACAAATGACCAATTTTATTTTGTGGGTTTTACCTAAGCACTTGTCTTTCAAGTCTTTCATTCATAGTATTGTATACATATTTTTGTTTGTTTGTTGACTCGTCTCCTTGTTTGGCATTGTGCTTTTTCTTTTTCACTGACATTTCGTCCGTCATTAAGAGAGGTATCAGTTTCCAAATACTAGGGTGCGTGTTTGTACCTGAGCTATGCGTTGCCCTGTGAAAGCCGCTAAGCTGTGTTCTATTCTTGGCATATTTGTTACATGTCCGCTGATAGATGTTCCAAAGTTCTGTGCGAAACCTGGCTTCAACTCTGCACCTTCAAGGCCTTCAGTCTCTTTCTCTTTCCAGGTAGTGTGCTTCAAAATAAGAAACCAGCTCTTGGGGCAAATCATCATCAATCAGCCTGATAAAGCCATCAATAATGACTAATGCATTTCAACCAGTGGAAACTGTCAAATCAAAAACTGTCAGCCAGTTATTTTATCTTTCATGGCAGAATTGCCTTATGGCCAATTAGTTATGCAGCAAGGATGTTTGCAGCAAAAATGCTTACAGCAAAGATGTGTACAGCAAAGATGCTTATGATGAGAATACCTTGTATTTTCCTTTATTACATTTGCCAAAATTTGTAACTAGATATTGTTATATGATTTTTTAAAAAATGCCTGACTTCCCACTAGATTATAAGCTTAATGAGGGCAGGATCCATGTCAGTTTGTCCATTGCAATGTAATGCCAGGTTACTCTCGACAAATGTTTGTTGAATGGATAAATGAAACCGCCACAGTGACTTCGAATGGTGTGCTCATCCCCATATAAAATATTAATCCAGGATCTTCTGCACTCTCAAAGCAGCCCACTCCTACCTTTGTCACTGTACTTGTCACATTGGGTTCCTTCAGCCACTATCTGTGGAGTACTTCCTGTGTGCCAAGGACTGTTAGAGGCACCCTGGGATGAACAATTCAGACCAGGTCCCCCCACTCTCACAGAGCTTACATTCTAGGGGAGTGGAGATAGACCATCAATAAGAAAATACCAGGTAATAATAAAGGCTCTCACGAAAAACAAAAACAAAAACAGAGTACTGTTATAAAGGGAGCTTAAACTTCTCATCTTCCTTACTATTAAGCCTCTGCTTTCATTAAATGTTTACTTTGCCAAGAATCTCAGGAGGGCCAGAGTTAGTCCATAAGCGGAAGATTAGAGATCTCCAGGTTGTAAAGACAATGAAATAAAATATATGCGATTAGGACTATTTTAGAACACATAGTTGCTATTATTATTCCAGGAAGAAAAAAAAAAAAAAAAACTATGGCCAGAAATTTATTTTCCCAAAAGAGTTCTAAATCCTGGCAAATGATTATAAAGATAAAGGATCTTATGTGCCCCGTGTTCTTTTAAATACTGCGAGCAGGGGTGAGCTTCATTTAGAAAGGGGCATGGACTGTTTCCCACCCTGACTTTACCTTCAGGGCCTGGATCCCTATTGTTGTTTTATATCTAATATCAGTGACATCTGCTTAAAAATGCATAACTGCTGACACAAAGATAGCCCTAATTTTGCGCTGTAAAGTCAATGACAAACAGTGCTGTTTTGCCAGCTGTTCTATAAGCCTACTACACCAACTTCAAAGCTTGTATTATTGAGTAGCTGTGAAATCCAGCTGGGATATTACCACCTCTAATTGCCCACTGCCAACCTTTTAAACTAGGTAAACCCCAGTTGCTACTTTAAGCTCTTTCTCCAAAGTGAAGAAATTGTTTTTGGAATTCCATTTCACACCAAAAAACTAAAATGACAAATCACCTGGAGTTTCTCAGTTGTAATTAAGAATCACAATAAAGAATTGTTTATCAATTTCTTTTACATTTGAAAAAGCCATATTCTGATGGCTTTTCTTTATGATATAAAGAAAAGACTGGAGCTAAGGCTCCAAATCAACACCAGCCCAATCCTTCTTTTAGGCACCTTGGACGATAGGCGCACATGTACTCATAACAGTCAAGGAGAGGGTTTGAAATAACAAACGAAATAGATAAGAAGGAGGGAGGAAGAGGAGAAAAACTTTATAGGCCAAGAGAGTGTCTGATTTTCTTGTTGTGTTCGGCAAGCTAAGTCTGAAGCCAATTTCAAATAGAAGTTCCTAAACAGTTTAAACGCAAGGACCTACTTAGAAGCATGATACAATTTGTATGTTTGCGGAGCAGGGAAAAAAGACACATCTCATTGCTTGAGAGTTATTTTCCAAATGAATTCCATAAGATGGATGCTTTATCCCTCAAAACAAATATAAAAATATATATTGTGATCTGATACAATACAGCAATGTGCAAGATCTGTGTCTAAGATGGGAAGAATCTTTAATTTTGTGAATATGGATCTCACTGAGCAAGTGATTTTCAAAATTTGATAAAAACTAAAGTTTTGAGGATTTTTGCCATTATGAGGAAAAACGTGATGAGAGATAAAAGACAGAAAATGTCAGGGCAAGTAAGGGTTGCTTTACAGATTTTCACTGTGAGTTATATCTCACTTAATATTGGATGGGAAAAATTTGCTGGTGAAATAGCGGGTGGATTTTACAGAATAAAGTGGGGAGAAGAGAATGCCTACAAGTAACCAACAAGCACTGTGATCTCTGTCTTCTCATTAGAATATAAGCTCCATGAGAGCAGAAACTTTTAAAAACGATTTTTCCCTTTCTGTGGTTTCTTAAAACCTTCTTAGTATGAAAATATTCAAATAAGCCAAAAATAGTGTATGAATAACTATTTCTCCTTCACCTAGATTTAACAATTGTTAACCTTTACCAGTTTTGCTTCATCTTTTTATTGAAATGTTTTAAAATACAGACATATAGACATTTCACCCCTTAATGCTTTAACGCATGTCTTTAAAAATGAACACATTCCTACTTAGTCACAATACCATTATCACACCATTATAACATTACCATTATAACAATACTTCCTGAATGTAATAAATACTCAGGTCATATTCAGATTTCCCTCATTATCCTCCAAACGGCTTTTACTGGTCTTTTGTCCAAACTTGGATCTGCTAAGATTTATACATTGTGTTTGATTATTTTATTTCTCAAGTCTCTATTAATCTAAAGCAGAGAGTCTCTGTTTAGTTCATTACTGTAACCAGTGCCTAGACAGTGCCCAGCCTGGAGGAGGCTCTCAATAGATGGCAACATGATGGTCAGAAGGATGAGTTCACATCCCGGTTCTCTACCACTTTGGCAAGTCATTTAACCTCTCTGTGCCTCAGTTCCTCATCTGCAAAATGGGCTCTATGACACCCTGTTGTAAGGATAAATGAGTTAACATACGTGCATGTTTGTAACAGTGCCCCATGCATGGTGAGCGCTGTGTAAGTGTTCATTCTTCTTCTTCTTTGTTGATGAATACTGGCCAACCTCACTTATGTACCTGATATGTACCAGGCAGTATTTTAGGCGTCTGCCAAATCTCTCTACTCTCATGGGGCTTACATTCTAGTTGGGGTAAGGTAGTCGTTAGGAAAACAGAAAACAGTTTGAAAAGTAAACATAGAGTATGTTAGTTGATGAGAGAAAAGTTAGGTTAGGAACATAGGGAGTGTTGGGATGATCTCACTTGGAAGGTGACACTTGAACAGAAATCTGATGGATATGGGGAAGCAAGTCATTTGGCAAATAATTGGGGAAAGAGTATTCTAGGCAGAGAAGACAGAACCTGAAAAGACCCTGAATTAGGAGTGTGAACAGCAAGGAAGCTAGAGAGGAATGTGCAAGGGGGAGAGAAGTAGGAACAGGGATAGGGACCAGATCTTGCAGACCATTGTAAGGACTGCGGAGATCTGAGTGAGATGGGAGGCTTTTCACCAGGGGACGAATCGGATATGATTTGCAATTGACAAGGATCACTCTGGCTGCCAGGCAGAGAATATGATGTAGAAAGGCAAGGGTGGAAGCAGGAAGACCATTCAGGAGCCTGTGTTAGCCATGATGATGAAATCATATCTCACCTTCACAACATTTCTGAAGGAAGGAATTATTGTTATCCCCATCTGACAGACGAGCATATCGAGGATGAGAGATGATAGTAACTTAAAACTAAGAAATAGGAGAACTGGGATTCAGACTCAGCTCTGTTTAACTTCAGAGTCCTGGCTTTTCCTCACCACTGTTAAAAATACGAAACCTTGAGCTCCCTCCCTGTGTTTGCCACAGGGAAATTTACAACTGGGGAAAAAAAGAAAGCAGCTGAATAAATTCCTGATTTTTTCCACAAAAGTTCCTAACCATCCCCAGAATTATCCTCGGATATGTCCCTCTAAACTTGCCCAAAGAAACTTCTCAATGCAATGCTCCTGATAAAAGTGACCTTTTCCATTTCTGATTTGTTGCAGTGATACTAATATGGCAATTGTGAAGCCACATTAGAATTATTGATAATACACTATTATACTCTATCATATGCAATGCTGTTTTACTGTAATTGGTTACCATTCAATTAGTTTATATATATAAAGAGGTTTATACTTTACAGTATAACTTACGGCTAGTGGAACAGGTGATTAAACATGGTATTTGGGGTTATTTCTATAAAAAATGGGCATCAAAAATAGGCCCTTAGCAGGACAGGAATAAAGATGCAGACGTAGAGAATGGACTCGAGGACAGAGGGAGATCAGCTCGGTGCTTTGTGACCACCTAGAGGGGTGGGATAGGGAGGGTGGGAGGGAGATACAAGAGGGAGGAGATATGGGGATATATGTAGATGCATAGCTGATTCACTTTGATATACAGCAGAAACTAACACACCATTGTAAAGCAATTATACTCCAATAAAGAGGTATAAAAAAAATAGGCCCTTAGGACTATATTTTCTAATAACATTGTTTCTATGAGAAGAGTCAATTAGCTACATATTTATGACTTAGAGCATCTTCTCCAGAAACATAAGCTATTTACTACAACTGCAAAGCACACTCAAAATTTATTATATGGTATTCCATGGTTCAATAACATTTCAAAGATGGCATCCCAAATTTCTCCTGCCTCTCTCCCTGCCTTACCAGGGGATGCTAACTTCTGGGCATTCAGGGAGCCCTCATTCCCTGGCCACCAACACATGAGAGTAGCTTGTAGCAAAAGAAGGGAGGTCACGGAATTAGCAACTGGCCCATGTGCCATAAAAACAGGACAGAATGTCACCTTTGGCACACACTACTGCTATAAGCTGATGACAGTGTCTCCATGGCATATTGTAAGAATGACACAAACATAGTAAAACTAAAAAATGTCTTTCCTCACTGGTGTGCTGTTTCATTTCTTCAAATATTTTGATTTTAATCCTACTATGTGCTAGGTGCTGGAATGCAAATTTCAGTGCTGTAGGTGCTCACAGTCTGTAGACAGGCATTCTACAGACAGAGTGGTGAGTGCGATATTAGAGGTTTGGCAAAAGTACTCTGGTAGGGCCAGGGGGATATGCCAAATGCCTGGGCTTTGTTGTAACCAGTAAGTACATCATCTCTAAAATCTGTTTCAACCACAGCAGTCTCTGACCTCTATGTCCTAGTCTGCCAGCTTACATAGTACATTCTTCCAACAATTCTTCACTTCAATAAGCACTTCAATCCACTGACCTCTCATTATTTCACTATTTATCACTTTTATCTTATTGTACTTGCTTCCTTAGCTAGGGGAGAGTGCATGATTGTGGCAGAAATTTTTAGTTCCCTACCCAGTATCCATTCCCTCATCTGCATTACTATAAACTGTGATTTTGTTCAGGATGGCATCATGCCAGGCGGAATAAGGGTCCTCATTTCTGAGCCTTCCTTGCAGCTAAGTATGACCATGTGTCCCAATTCTGTCCAGTGAGTACTGAGCAGCAGTCTCCTGGGGTTGGTTCTAGGGGATATTTTGCTTTCCAGATGAAAGGATATAGTAACAACTGGCATGTCCCTTCTCCCATTTCCTCCTTCTTTCTCCCCTGAACACAGACATGACAACTGAAGTTGCAGCAAGCATATTGCAACCACAAGGTGACAAGTGTAGGGACAAAGGGCAATATTCTGAGGATGGTTAGGACAGAAAGGGGGAAAGGGACTGGGCCCCAATGGCGTTCATGAACAGCTGATTTTTAGCTAGATATATGGGCGCCCAACATAAAGACTACATTTCCCAGCATCCCTTCCAGTTGGACATAGCTATATGACCAAGTAGTACTGACTAATGAAATGTTAGGGGTGGGTATTGTGGGAAGTTTTCTGGAAACTGCCTTAAAAGATAGCTGACTTGTGCTCTTTGATATTTTTCTTCCCCTTTCTCTATTCTGCTGCCTGGAATGGGGCTGTGTTGGCTGGAACTCTAGCAGCCATCTTAGACCAAGAGGAAGAGGCCCATATATTAGGGATAGAAGAATATTAAGCTGGAAGGAGCCTGGTCCCTAGTAACTTCCTGGATTTCCAAACCAACCCTGACTAACCTATCTCTGGACTTCATATACATAAGAACAATAAATTCTGTCTTACTGAAGTAATATTCTTCCAATTTTCAGTCACATACAGCAAACAGTTTTATTCTCATTACCGTTATCCTTCTCATTACCAAATTTAATTTTTCTATGTCTGGATTTATGGGGGTTTTTTTTCTTTAACTGGAGGTGAGATACGTATTTTAATTAGTGATCAGAAGTTCAATCATTCTGAAGGTCATGCAGAGGATGGATTGGAGGTAAGGAGACTCATTGTAGGGGCCATTACAGAGGTCCGTGTAATAATCAATGAGGGCACAGATCAAAGCAGTGCCTGTGGGGATCAGAGAGGAAGTAAAGGATAGATAGATCCTGATATATAGGAAGTTAAATCAAGAGTGTATCAACAAACATTTCGTTGTAATGGGACAGCACGTTATGATGGAAAGAGGCTTTTGAAGTCAGAGACATCAATACAATCCTGTCTCTCCACTTTTGGATTATATGACCTTGAGAAGTCCCTTAGCCATTTGTCCTCATTAGTAAAGTAGCGATAATATCATATGCTCCCTCTTCCCATTTTAAGGGCTATAGGACAGCACTTGGATTATAACAAGCCCCGCATATTATGGCGCCAAGTACAAAATAGAGGCTGAATAAATGTTAGCTCTCTCCCCCAACCTTCCTCTTGTTCTACAATTCAACTACAGGAATCAGAACATAGGACAGGCACATCGGAATGGAATTAAAGTCTTAAGGTTTTGTTAACCTGAGGCAGCTGGGCTTTTTAGAAGCAGCTTGGGGTTAAGTGATGCTGTGATTGTTGATCCCCTAGCCTAGCAGGGAGGTAAGAGGGAATATCATAAAGCATAGAATGTTAGAATTCAAATAATAAATTAATGAATAATTAAATTTTAACTACACTTTAATTTTAAATATAACTTATTACGAAAATTTACCTTTGAATGGACACAAAAACAAAATGAAATCCATGTAACCATCACCCAACTTTAACAGTTGCCTTAATTTTACCATTCTTATTTCATCTATTCCCTCCACTTTTCTCGGTGAAGTCTTTTAAAGCAAATCCCAGACATCATGTCATTTTACCTTTAAACACCTCAGATAATGACTTAAAAAAAAACAGAACTATTATCTCATCTAACAAATTTAACAATGCATTAACAATGTATAATTCTCAGTCCATGTTCAGTCTTCCCCAATTGTTTTAAAACTATTCTTCTCTTGTTTGTTTGAATCAGGATGTAAACATTGTCCACATATTGCATTTGTGGTTTTTTGTTGTTGTTTATTTTTTAAAATTGAAGTATAGTTGATGTACAATATAAGTTACAGGTGTACTATAGTGATTCTCAATTTTTAAAGGTTATAGTCCCCATGTTGTACAATATCACACGTTACATTTGTATCTCATTTTATCTATAGCAGTTTCCCTCATTTAAAAAAATGTCACTTATACACAACATTGTAAATCAACTGTACTTCAATTTTTTTTAAATGTCACTTATTAAAGAAACCAGGTCATTTGTCATACAGGTTCTCCACCCCCTTAGTCTGGATTGGCTGACTGCAATCTCATGGTGTCATTTTACACATTCCTCTGTCCCTAGTATTTCTTGTAAACTAGTAGTTTTATCTAGAAGCTTGGTCAGATTCAGGTGACATCTTTTTGTTGGGAATACTTCACAGGTGGTGTGGTGTACTTCCTTTTATAGCATATCAGGAGGCAATTTCTTCTCTCTCTTTTAATGACGTTATTAAGATTGATCAGTGAGTCTGAGTATTACCAGTTTGATCTATCCTATATAAGTTCCCCACAACCGGGCTTCCCTGGTGGCACTGTGGTTAAGAAACCACCTGCCAGTTCAGGGGACGCAGGTTCAAGCCCTGGTCCGGGAAGATTCCACATGCTGTGGAGCAACTGGTCCCATGCACCACAACTACTAAGCCTGTGCTCTGGAGCCCACGACCACAACTACTGAGCCTGCATGTCACAACTACCGAGGCCCATGTGCCTAGAGCCCATGCTCCACAACAGGACAGGCCACCACAATGAGAAGCCCGCACACAGCAATAAAGAGTGGCCCCTACTCACCACAACTAGAGAAAGCCCACGCACAGCAGCAAAGACCCAGTGTAGCCAAAAATAAACAAATTAATTAATTAATTAAAATAATAATAATAGTAAAATTCCCCACAACCTTTCACCTAATGATATTAGCAAAAACTGATATTTACCTAATTATTTCATTAGGGATTACAAAGTCATAATTTTATTTGTTTATTGGTAATTTTATAATTCTATCATTCCTTCCGCATTTATTAGCTTCTCTGAAGAACTTTCCCTTAGCAACTCTTTGGTGAATCTGAAAAACAGATTTTCAGGAAAAGCGGGATAAATGTATGATTCTTTCTTTGATCTATCTACTTTCAGATTAATTTATCAATTAGGGTTTTTTGGGGGAAGGGGGAAATATTATTAAGAACTATAGATTTTTATATATTTGAAGTGTTTCACTGCATTGCGTTACTATTTTGGGGCCTGTAGGATCCTGAGTAGTACTTTATCATTTGAGATACTTAACACACATTAGTCACTTAAACCTCACAACCCCATGTAGGTAGGTATTACTACCCAGTTTTAACAAATGAAAAATCTAGATCATATAGCTTGAAGTAGGACTTGGTATCTACTGTTCTTTCAAATAAATATAATAATGGTTGAAAGAATCAGAGCATTAAAGGTGACTGGATTCTTTTTCTTTTTTTTGGTTTTGAGATTAAACAGCAGATATCTTTAACCAGTGGGAATATGATATTAACCAACATACACTTTAGAAGGCATTACTTGTAGTGGGACTTCCCTAGAGGCACAGTGGTTAAGAATCCACCTGCCAGTGCGGGGGACACGGGTTCGATCCCTGGTCCGGCAAGATCCCACATGCCGTGGAGCAATTGGGCCCGTGCGCCACAACTACTGAGCCTGCGCTCTAGAGCCCGCAAGCCACAACTACTGAGCCTGTGTGCCACAACTACTGAAGCCCATGTGCCTAGAGCCCGTGTTCTGCCACAAGAGAAGCCACCACAATGAGAAGCCTGCACACCACAACAAAGACTAGCCCCCGCTTGCTGCAACTAGAGAAAGCCCGCATGCAGCAACAAAGACCCAACACAGCCCAAAAAAATTTTAAATTAAAAAAAAATTTAAAAATAATTTAAAATTAATAAAATTGAATTTAAAATAAGAAGGCATTACTTGTAGCAAACACTGTTGAGAATAATGTTATGCTGATAACACTGTAACTTAGTAAATAGCTTGTCTCAACTTTGTTTGTGAAGCATTTCAATTTTGATTACTCTGTGTGGGATCTACTGCTCAGATGTATGTCATTTTATGGTCTGCCCATGTCTGGGGAGCTGGCATTACACGCTGCCTAGTGTTTTTAATTCAGAACTTCTTCTAAAAGAAACCTTAGCCTCTTATGTTCAAGCCTTAGTTTTAATAGCATAAGCTATTTCCTTCTTATATCACTTTGTGGGCATAGTAATAAAATAAATACCACAAAATCACTGATGAGATGAAAATTGAGCTCCCTGCTCTGTGCAGCCATGTAGGTAAAACAGTAATTGGCTCTGATAATAACTTTTGTTCTTACAAACCAAAGTCTAAATGAGAGTCACATTTGATATATCTGCTTGTAATTACTATCAAAAGGAGAGGATACAAAGTTTAGATTGTTTAGTCACTCAAGATAGATTAAATAAATTGCTGTCTTTTCTTGAACAATTTAAGAAAATTTTCCGAAATTACTTCTGATATTTATCTCACTGTTGGTAAAAAATGATCATCTTCCAGAGCATTGCTTTTATGCTTAATGGAATGATTAATTTTGGTTTTGTTTTTAAATCTATAATTATTTTTCTTGAAAAATCTTATTACTGGGTCTGACAATGTAGCTTATGCTCATCAATATTTCCCTATACATCTCTATAGATGGTTTGTAAGATAAATTTAGGTTATGAATGTATATGACAGTGATTTTCAGTGAGACCATTTGACATTTTTATATTATTTAAATGTAAACTCTTAATATTTTTTAAAAGGGGAATTAAATCATATGTGCTACATATTATTTTGGCATACACGTGCTTTGGAGTCAAAAGAGAAAATATTAGAATATTAATAATTTTAAAGGATTTTTCCATTGCTTTAGAAGCTAATAAAGAATTGCTATTACAACCTATCATTTCTGTTGGATTTCTATTTACATTTTGATTTCTTTCCAGAAATATCTGTGTTCAGTGCCACAGAAATGTAAAAATGGAAGGAAACAACTAGTTTTTAATGCCAGTTTTAACAATGATTCTGTATTTGATCATTTCCTTTCTATACCAGTCCCAAAGCCCCATAAAGTTGATGGAGCATAAGAAAACTAAGAAAATGGCTATGGTCCACTGAGCCAATGATCCCAGAATTTAAAAGTTCTAACAAAGCTTAGACATGATAGATGAAGTTATTGCCATCAGCTGTATACAGAATACACATTTAAAAACACCCGAATTACAGAAACCACATCCAGCCAATATAATAATATTAGCAATTTCCCAATCCTTGGTAGAATGGAAATTATTCTGAAAGTTTAATTAAGAAGGAAAAAATTATGTTCCGGTATTAATTTCAATAAAAGAGGCACTCAGCTTCCATGCAAAAACCCTGGAGTAGTGCTGTAAGTGTGGGTTACCCACAGAAGGAAAGCCATTTATAGTTAGGCACTACATTATTTTTGTCACCACACAGACTTTAAGGAGAGGGAAGAGCTATGCCTTATTTGTAACCTGTGTCCCTGCATGGGTTAAATCATGTGCACAATTGAGTGCAGTTATTTGGAGATTTGGTCTAAAAACTATTAAAAAAATAAAAAGAAGGTTTGGGGCTTCCCTGGTGGTGCAGTGGTTGAGAGTCCGCCTGCCGATGCAGGGGACACGAGTTCCTGCCCTGGTCCGGGAGGATCCCACATGCCGCGGAGCGGCTGGGCCCGCGAGCCATGGCCGCTGAGCCTGCGCGTCCAGAGCCTGTGCTCCGCAACGGGAGAGGCCACAACAATGAGAGGCCCGCGTACCGCAAAAAAAAAAAAAAAAGGTTTGGAGACTGTGTTAAGAAATAACTTATCTAGACGGCATGCATTCCATGGGTGTTTTTGTAGTCTTCCCCTTGACTTTGACCTCAGGCACATGTATGAATGCTTAAGATCAAAGAAATTACTACAGCATGAGCTCATCTGGCTGGTTCCTATAACCGTTTTAACAATTGCATCAGATCGCCCTCAGAACTAAGACACTCCATTGAAAGGAAATCAGTGTTTTTAATTGCTCACACCTCCTTTTTAAAAAGTCACAAAGACCACATATTGTATGATTTCACTTATAAGAAATATCCAGAATGGGCACATCCAAGAGAAAGAAAGTCGATTAGCAGTTGCCAGGCTCTGGATAGAGGAGGAGATGAGCACTGATTGTTAATGGGTATGAGTTTTCTCTTTGGGTAATGAAAACGTTCTGCATTTGAGGTAGGGGTGATGGTTGTATAACATTATGAATATGCTAAAACCCACTAAATTTAAAAGTCACAAAAGACTTCAGAAACTGTTGGTACTACCATATTCCTTAAGTGTCAATTTACCTTTTAGCATCAAATAATAGAAAGCAAAACATGGGAGGGGGAGATTGGGGGGTTGATAGTCCTTCAAGAGACAGACTGTCAAGTCTAATGTCGCACTTTGCAAATAAAGAAACTGGCTTGCAAAGAGGGGAAGTAACTTACCCGAGGTCACACGCAGGCAGTCCAGGGTAGAGCAAGATTGGAGCCTAGGTCTCTGGTCACCTATCCAGTGCCCCTTCCCCGCTACCACTGTGCTGCCTATCCTGGTGGTTCATATTTAAGCATCTCAGCAGTAACTCATTTGAATTATTTTAAATGAGGAACACGTGGTTCAAATGAGATGCGTGTTTCTTTTTTCTAATGAGAGCATATATTTTTCCTATAGATAGCAAAAGCTCTGCGAAGGAGTGGATAAGTTTGTTGTGGTAAATTTACCAAGTCCAAACTGAGATTTACCTGTAAATGTCCCTCAAGGAAAGGGGACGCTTTAACAGACCAAGGGAGCCCTCTACCTGCATAGTCGTAGTATAGACTTCATTGGCAAAATTCTTGACCTGGAAAGCTAAAAATAAATCAAGACCAGGTATTCTATCCTTTGTCCACCTTGGTTGGTTTCTAGCAGTATTTTTGAGAAAATGAATGGCGTCTGCAGATGGATTTTTATGAGTAACAGGATACACAGAGGAAAATCTGCAGAAAATTCCTTTTCTGTGAATAAAAGACTAATTAGTCACCTAAATAAAAGACCCAAAGATATACTTTTTTTTCCAGTGAGAATTACATTAAAATAATTATTCTCAAAGAACTTTAGACTCCTTTGAGGATATAAAATGTTAGTAGGCAGTTTTGTTCTTCTGGTGTGAAAGTTTCATTGTTTCTTTGTTTCAGCGAAAGACAGGGTTGAATATAAAAATCATGCAGGATCCTGAAAACATCCACCACAGAGCTGCTGTAAATGCGACCTATGGAATCAGTTTGCCATGTATTAATCAGAGAAAAGCATGTGTAAGTAATGAGTTGTTTTAATGAGCTCTTTTTCTTTTTTAGAGTTGAAAGTCATTTATTAGTCGTGTAAGATACAATGTGGATTTTAAGTGAAAATTTGGATCCTATTGTCCTTAGAATTTTTTGGAGATGAGAGTGGCTTTCATTCTGTTTGTAATTAGAAATGATGAAGAAAATGTAAACCTCTTTTTAAGAGATCTATTTATAGCTCATTCAAATTTTTCTGTTTTATCTGATATCCCTAAATAAGCTAGTACCATAATTTTAACAAGAGAAAGTAATTTAACAACAAAAAGAATACAGAGATGTTAAATATTTTATTTCTTGTACAGGCTTCTAGAAAAAGCAAAAGAAAACAACAGCAAAGCATGAGCTTCAATGGTGTATACTCATACAATATGCAAAATTTTGAGAATATTATTCTAAATCTGAAGAAAGTAGGGATTAATCCTTTATGTCAGCAAAATGATGAGAAGGAAAAATAATGACACGGAGACTGACATTAAGGGATCTCAGAGTCTGTGCCTATTTTTGCCATTGACTTGCTGCTGAGTGTCCCAAAGCAAGGATTGTACTCTTTCTGTGTTGCAGGGTTTTCTTAGGAGAATCAAGAGTAGTGCTTCATTTTATTTGGAAAATTATTTTATTTGAGATGATTTCTAATATTGAAAACAATTACTAAAGTGATATTTATACATTTTTAGATACATTTTTTAACCTTTGGCTTCTCTCAAAAGCTCTTAAATGTATCCTTCAGTGAAATCAAAACTAAAAACAAGATTAATTTTAGAATTGCAAAACCATTTCTAACCAGCATAACAGTCTGTTAGATTAATCTTCCAAATTTCCTATGTAGACATTTTCAACTGCCTACTTCATTCATGTAACCCTGAAATATATTTTTAGTTTCTTTATATGTGCTTTATGTTATTTTAACAGGGTTGGTTTAAGAGCACTTTATAGCCTAAGAAATAACCCGAAAGTTAGATATCTTTATTCCTGCTGAAACTTTATTTAAAATGTCACTGTGAATAATGTGAAAAGGTTTTTATCTGCTTCCCGTGAGCCCAAAGCCCTTGAAATAAAAATATTATTTCTCTGGCCGTACAGACAGAAGCAGATTTCTCTTTTGTTGTTGTTGGTTTTCCCCTTCAATCTAGAATTAATATTGGCTTAGCTGGTGGAGCGCTGAGGCTTTGTAGCCCAAGGCAACTGCAGCATTTCATGCAAACTTTTTCTATGAGTATTGAAGTTTAAAAAGGCATACCTCTAGATTTAGGGGGATTAAGCTTTGCTTTAATGAATCTGAGTAAAGATTCTGACATAAATAGGGAATTCAAAATTATATCTGAAATTTGGAGCAGAATCTTAGTTATTTATTATATATTTTTTCAAATTCCCAAATAGGATGAATTCCTTGGATATTGTACCCCTGTCCTTTGAACACAGAGGATTTGGGAAAGCACTTGGCCTTGTATGACATAGATAATGTATACTCATTTATTGTATTTAAGACCCGTTTTTCCCCATGAAACTTGACTCCATAAAAATCTATACCAGAGCACTTGAAAATGTATGTACATTATGTACATCTTGCCCAAACTATTGGCATTTCAATCAAAATAGTTGACCCTATCATTTTATGTTGATATATGTATATGATGGTACTAAGTGAAAAACATGTTTTCATTTTAGATTTGTAAAACAAGCATTGTGCAAAAAATCCTGTGAAAGAAATATTCCAGTGTTTGGCTTTAAACAATCATGTGGAATATTTGGGAATAAATACAGTTGTGATTTACCACTTATAAAAATGTTTTTGAAAGCACTTGCCCAAACTGAAGCAATGTGTCTAGTGTTGTGATGTATAGTTAATTAGAAAAGCAGCATCAGGGCTAATTGCTTTTTATAACTACTCTAAACACTCAAAGGGGATTATTATTTAGCTGCTGAGGGCCATGTGTTTCCTTACTTCTTATGAAACTTGAACAGCTTGTCTAAAGCCTGTAAATAACCTTAGACATTTTTGACAGAGAAAATTTGAATTTGTTGCTAATTTACATTACTAGTTCTCAGAAACTGGTATTTTCTCCATTTTATGAATAGGTGTATCCTTTCTGACAATATGGGCTTATGCAAAGATTTTAGTGCATTGAAAACACAGATACTACACACACACACACACACACCCCCCCCACAAAACTGCCTTCAGAATTGTATATCCTGTAACTCTGTTGTGTAAAAGCAATTTACAAAAAAAAGTATTAAAAGTGAAAGCCACTGATTTTTTCAATATCTTAAACCTGCCAAATTAGAAACAAAAACAAAAACCCTCTAACATGTTCTTGAGTAGAGCCTTATAGGTTTGGATAGACAAGAAGAAATCTCTGATACATTCATACTTACTCACTGACATTTAGTTCCAGTTAGACTTTCTAATGCCACACGTTAAAAGAGCTACAGAAAATTTGACTTTGATTTATTTTTTTTAAATAAGAAGGGTTTCTTAAAAGGCTTGAAACATGTATCTGTTACCATGAATTTTAAAAGAATGATTATGAATGCATAATAAAAAAGCCAAACAAAACATTGCTCTCAATTGCTGTACAAATAACTCTGATTATAACTGTTATGACCTAGAAAAGAATCATAAGAACATTTTTCTTTTTAGCAACATATGAGTTGCTGTAGAATTATACCGGTTCTTTGGTCCCACTTTCCAAATAAATAAATATATAATGCAATGTAAACTTAGACTCTTTTATTTATTCATGAGGTTGAATTTAATACTTTTATGATTTCTAGATTTTATGAGTCATACGTTATGCAACGTTTTTCACTAACTTAGTTGGGTAGCAACCATACTTCACAAATCATAGTTTCAGTCTTTACTGTTTCACTTGGGGTGTACATAGTAATCTCTCTCACTGAAAGCACGTTCATTTCTGAAGTGATAAAGTAATGGAAAGTGAGGCAATTGTGTTAGTGTCAAATGCGGAGAAGAAGCACCAGAAGTAAGAGGTGGGGGTAAGTAGCAAGGGGGGAGAAAGAAGGACGATTTCATAACATGATTGTGTTTTAAGCCCATGCATATGGCCACAATTACAGTCACAACATAATTTGGCAACAGTAGCAGAATTAGATTTAAACAAATTGATGTTACACTGCAGTAATTCAGAACGAGCTTGTTGCATTTATAAACCATAACAAGAAGCAGAGTGAATTAATAAACGCTTCTTGTCACTAAAAATAAAAAAGGGAATAATTGCTGAGATGGAGTTAACAGATGACTTAGTCAGCATCCTTTCAGCCTAGATATGGGAAAGTGAAGGTCACCCCCATCTTGGATGACAAAGAGGGAACATTTTGTTGGTAAACAAATTAATCTTTTGAAAGGTCGCCATTTGTTTTAAGTTTTTATCCAGTTCTTGTCATCTGGAATCAGAGACTGTCATTTCACTAGGCAGGGGTGCAGTTGAAGCAGACAAAGCTGCTTCTGTACATATCAGCATTCCTTGACAAAACCCGGTGCCTGATTGTGATGCTATGGGCTGCTGGTTTACAGCTGTCTCCGGACAAGAATGGAGGCCCACCCCTGAATTCCAATAAGATGGGCCTGCATATTCCGCCTGCTGTAAGCTGGCCCTCTGCCCACAAGTAAAATGTATTGCAGTTCAAGCCAGCAATTATCTCTTTTACTTCCTTCTGTGCTGCTTCTGTTGCTTTTTTCCAAAAACAGATGTATATGTATATGTATAACTGATTCACTTTGTTATAAAGCAGAAACTAACACACCACTGTAAAGCAATTATACTCCAATAAAGATGTTAAAAAAAACACACAAAAAAAACAGATGTGGGTATTCACTCAAGTTCTGCATCTATTTTTTCTCACACCCGCCAGGGCAGAATTTTGACAGAGGTAGGGTTTGAGGGAGCCAGCAGACAACAATCAGACAGAATTTCTCTGAGGACAGTTTAAAAAGAAAATGTTGATTTTCCAGGAAATGCAGAGTCAGCATCTTGGTCCCCCTCCCTTTCTCCAGGAGCATTTGGTAAATTAAATTA
The DNA here is from genome assembly GCF_964374135.1 of Grampus griseus. Taxonomy (NCBI): domain Eukaryota; kingdom Metazoa; phylum Chordata; class Mammalia; order Artiodactyla; family Delphinidae; genus Grampus; species Grampus griseus. The sequence continues at coordinate 110,221,933 of NC_139018.1, forward strand.
GTTGAACAAAAGGAAACAGTTTAAAGTCATTCAGAAATGCCATATCTTATTTATGACACGTAGTCATTACCCAAGGACTGTGATGGCATGTACCACATCCCTGTTTCTGTCATTAAAGGCAGCTTTCTCCTCAGGTTGTCTTGAAAGAGTTTTCAAGAAGACAATGACTTTTCATATTCTTCTTGACTATAGCCTACTCCACCAATGTGGTGGCAGTAGAAGTGGTGTACTGCCTTTGGACGTTGTCACTATTGAGAATTTTAGTTCTGCTTTGGTTTGGAGTGCTGGGAAAGCTGAAGAAAATGATATGGCAAATGTCATTGGCTCATGTCCGGTTCTCTCACAAAAGCCCGTGTGGGAGTGGGGAGAGGCAATTAGAGGCCATACCTTCATCACAAACATTCTCTAACGTCTTCAGAATGCTGTACTTCTCGAGTTTCTGTGCTGAGATCCTGTATGCGTTCCCAAACCAACTCCATGCCAAACTCCAACCACTTTTTAGCTGAGAGCATCATGATTCTGGGTCAGACTGCCTGGTGTGGACTCTAACTAGAAAGGGAACCTCCCCAAAACGGCCTCCATTTCCTCATGTGTACAATGTCCATAATAAGAGTATCTCATAGGATTATATTGAGATTTAAATGAGATAATTCAAAGCACTTAGCAAAGGTCCTGGTACAAATAAGTGGTCTGAAAATATTAGTTATGACTACTGGCAATCTTCACATATTGTATTATGCCATGTTTTATACAGTCATTTAAAACTTACATTATTGTAGGGGTCGAGGGGGAAAACCAAAGTATTACTGAGGTCCCTTCCAGGGATTCTATTTAATATTTCACGTGATGATGCCCTCTTTCCCATACTGATATGAGGACAGGGACCTTGTTGTCTGGACCGTTTGTCTGTTTTTCACATCCTCCACTGCACCAAGCAGTGTTTTGCACATAATAGAAGAGGACTAATTGGTCTCATCCATCCAGTCCCTGCACTGAAGCTATGTTACCTGATGCCAAGTCTAGAAGTGAAGTAGTGGTTTTGCTGGCTCCCAGCAGGCACAGGGCACCCTCCCACTGGGCCATCTGATGGAGTTTACCTAGGGAAACATCCTTGCTCCTGGATTCTTGTAACAGCCTGGCCACCAACTAGCTGTTCCTAGGGGCCAGTTACTCTAGCTCGCTCGTTCTCATTTTCCTGGTTTATAAAATGGGGAGGCTAGATGGGAGGCAGTCTGGGGTGGTAGGAAGGGCTTGGAATTGAATGGATCAGAGTTTGGGTCCTACCTGCCATTTTTCCAGTTGTGTACCCCGAGGTAAGCAAATTAACATCTCAGGTCCTCCGTTTCCTCTTCTGTAACATCAGAATAATGGTGTCTACTAGGCAAGGGTGTTATGGGGATTATAGATAATATATTGACATTGCTGGAACATAATAGGTGCCTGATAATGTTCCTGTCTTTCTGAAAAATTAATGAATATTAAAAATCTCATACTTCTCCCTTTTTTACACCTTTGTGTGCAGAAGAGGATCTGATTTGGCTCCTTTCACAGTCCAGTGTAAATGAGTAATAAGGTTTAATGCTTTGGTTTTCAAATTGTTATGGAGAGCTCCAATAAGCTTCAGGGAGCCTGCAAGCATTTAATTCATATTTCATTTTTATGATAAATATTTAAGCAATTTGAAGTGTAATAAAGTACAATACATACATACCTAAGTTTGATACCAAATTTTAATGCATTAGATACCATCAATGCATTAATTTGTGCTATTTGGTTAACTCCACGAGCACATGGACGCACACACATGTATGTGTGTGTATGTGTGTGTGTGTGCAGTGCGCATTTGAATTTCTTATAAGGGCGTTTTTTAATAGGGTTTATCTGTGTACTAGTCATATTTTGAAATGCACATCTGCTCATATACACTCCTATAATAATCACACAGGACAAATAAGTGAAGATTAAATGAGCTAATACATGTCAAGGTCTTAAAGCAGTGCCTAGCCCCGGGTAAGCATGTCATTAACATTAGCTGGTATTAGTATTACATACACCACCTGTGTGCTCCCAGCCATTAAAAGCCAGACAAGCTCTCTGGTACACGTTTGGCACGGCATAATAGTCAACTGTACAATTATAATCATGTTGCATCATGATAATATATAGCATTATAAATTGTTTCACCGCTCATTTTAATTTGGGGTTGGGTCTTATCTGATTCAAAATGTGCTATACGATCTTCATTTGGCATTGCAGGGTTGCAATGTTACTTGGTTTACATCTGCAGATAAAAGGTCAGCAATGAAACGTCATCTTAAAATTTTGGATTCATTGTGCAAAACAAATTTAGACTGTTTTGAAACTGAGTGAATATCTGAAAAAGAAGGGTGCTGAGATATTTGAAAATAAATTTAAATGGGACATGATGAACATCTTAAAATGGTACATGGGAGATTTGAAAAGTACTTTTGGTCATTCAACTCTTCAGTAATAATAGCCCTCATTAAGTATGCCAGACACTGTGTTAAGTGCTTTACGTACACTATCTTACTTAACCTTTACACCTATAAAATACATGCTCTTTTCATAATAATTTTACACATGAGGAAACTGAGACTAAGATTAAGCTACTTGCCTAAGGTTATGAAGTAAGTAAGGAATTCAGGATTCAAATGGTTTACTAATCTTGTCAAATTTCCCCAAATTAAGTACTAATCCTTAATTACTAAGTAATATGAACAGTTGATAAATATTATTAGTGACTCTACTCTGAAACAAAAATTCCTACTAGTCTTCAAACTTCTGGATCATTTTAATTGAAGAAAATCCTGAGATTATAAGTGCCAGAACAAACTGTTAGCTACAAATTACTTATCTATTTAGGTCAGGATTTTCTCCATCTTGTGCAGGTAAAATATAATACAGAAATAAGGTGTATGCTCTGATGGATGTAAGATTGCAGCTATTATCTATAGCTCTTGATGTCATAATTTGCCTTTATCAAAATAGCCTGTTTCCAATGTTGATTTATATATGAGTACATATAAATATATATGAATTCTTATTTTTATATAATACAACATATAACATTATACTAAATTTGTATAAAACTTGCATTTATTTACATATCAGCATTCTATTTAAGAATGCATCTGGGGCTTCCCTGGTGGCGCAGTGGTTGAGAGTCCGCCTGCCGATGCAGGGGACACGGGTTCGTGCCCCGGTCCAGGAGGATCCCACATGCTGCGGAGCAGCTAGGCCCGTGAGCCATGGCTGCTGAGCCTGTGCGTCCGGAGCCTGTGCTCCGCAACGGGAGAGGCCACAGCAGTGAGAGGCCCACATACCCCAAAAAAAAAAAAAAAAAAAAAGAATGCATCTGAAAAATAGATTCTACTGCTAAAAATAAATTTGAAAATCTTTGGCATAGAGAATTTACCTCTCCCATGGGTTTTTGCTTTTTATCAAGAGTAAATCCTCTATTTAATTAAACCAAAGGAGTTAGACTCTATTAAGGGATTTCAAGCATGAGTGAACAGGGAGAAGAGGGATTTGGGGGATGCAGGAAGAGAGCCTTTGCATTGCCCTGGACTCATCCCAGGTCAGCAGCCACCTGCTAACTAGCTAGCTCTGCTCCCTGATGTGATCCAATGTCTTTGCGACTTGGGCTTTGGACTTGAGTTTTTTTTTTTTGTTATTGTTTGTTTGTTTGTTTTTTGCAGTATGTGGGCCTCTCTCACTGTTGTGGCCTCTCCCGTTGCAGAGCACAGGATCCGGACGTGCAGGCTCAGTGGCCATGGCTCACGGGCCCAGCCGCTCCGCGGCATGTGGGATCTTCCCAGACCGGGGCATGAACCCGTGTCCCCTGCATTGGCAGGCGGACTCTCAACCACTGCACCACCAGGGAAGCCCTGCACTTGAGTTTTGATATCTGTTTGACTCCGTACTAAGAGGCTGTGTTTCTAACCTTATGATTTCACTTTGAAAAACTAAAAATTAGGTAGATGGAGGAGCCTGAGTCAGCGCTATGATAGGTTTAAGACACAAGGGGTCCATGGATAGAAATGTATTTCAGTATAATTGGTTTCCAGTGTATATTATTTTATGCATTTATAATAACATTATTCTCAGAAAGGATCCATAGCCTTCACCAGACTGCCAAAGAGGTTCATGACACCCCCACCCCCCGCAAAAGTTAGAACTCTCTGCGATAGATCTTTTCTTACACACAAACACCAAGCGTGGGGCAAAGTGTGCATCAGAACAGAGAAGAATCCTAAAAACTGTATTCTTTATGGATGAAAGAGCCACTTCTTAGTTGATGGTGCAGGAAACCCACCAAAAAAAAGTGGCTATATCTAGATTGCCATTTATATTTTCATGAGTTGTATCTTCATGAGTGAAGACATAAAACTTCATGTTTTTGTCTACTGTTGCTTTTTTTTAGTGGCAATGCTTGCAATATTACAGTAAGTGCTCTGTTTAAAATGAAGCGAAGGAAAAATACTACAGCAAGTAGCACAACAGCATTAGCCACAAGAGAAACGGGCCTAATAGAATTGTTTTTATCATGGCCCAGTTTAATTATCTACTGAGAGGTACTTGAGATGAATAAATACTATTGCTGTGTTCTCCAATATTCTAACCCATTGTACCTTAACCTGTACTTGAATTCAAATATACGTTCCTAGCCTTTTAAAACTTCTTTGGTAGAATAGAAGTAAGTACCCACAGTCTAGAGTGATCCACCCTATACTTTCTTTAAAAGCACAGCTTCTGAATCAGAATGTGTAATGAGAGCCCAGGAGATATTTATTTGGAGGAGATCTGTAAAGACTGTAAAGTTGGGATGATATGCCACCAAAATGCTCCATTTATATCCTTGTAATTTCCATCTCTATCTTCAATGATAGTCTGAATACATCTGTTTATGGTTGGTAACTAAGAGGTCTGAAAGCAACCATGCACACAGTTAGTGGAAAGAACCAAAGACTGAGAGAAGAGTCAAAGGACTTGGGTGCTAATCCTGCCTCTGCTGCTATAAGTCAAGTTATCACAGGTACATCACTTAGCCTCTAAAGACTGAGATTCCTCGTCTGTATGCTGAGAAGACAAATTGGCTTATTCAGAGTCATCATCACAGCCACAGCCCCAATGGTGTGACTCCCAGATTAAAGTGCCTCCTTTGCTGCCTTATGGGACCGCCAGTCTCTCAGGGCAGACAAAGTAGTGGTCATTATAACTGATGGATGGAGGCAAGCTTTAAGGTAGGCCTTAGTGGAACTGATGGACATGGCTGAAAGCAGAGGTGGCATGTATTTTAAGCACTGGAAGCAATAGAAGCAAAGGCAGAGATGGAGAATAATGAAAGTAATGGAGGATGGTTAGAGCTTTGCCTAATCATGTTGAATTTTTATAAAGGAAGAAACAAAAAGATGTGGTTCGATGTGTAGAGCCAATTGATGGGTGCCCTTGAATGGGCCACTGAAATCTAACTGTGTGACCTCAGTCTAGATCATAAAGAGAAGGGCTTAAGGCAGACAGTTTCTGAGATTACGTCACTTCTCCAGATGCTTTAACTGAAGGGCAGCTTGAGAATTCTCCTGAACAACCTCTCTCCCTTGATGTCCTCATTGGTTATTCTTTTTTTACGTATTATTTATTTATTTTTGGGTGTGTTGGATCTTTGTTGCTGCGCACGGGCTTTCTTTAGTTGTGGAGAGCAGGGGCTACTCGTCATTGCGGTGCGCGGGCTTCTCATTGCGGTGGCTTCTCTTATTGCGGAGCACGGGCTGTAGAGCACAGGCTCAGTAGTTGTGGCACACGGGCTTAGCTGCTCCAAGACATGTGGGATCTTCCCAGACCAGGGCTCGAACCCGTGTCCCCTGCATTAGCAGGCGGATTCTTAACCACTGTGCCACCAGGGAAGCCCCTCCTCATTGGTTATTAAACTTTATTTCCTCTCCCTTTGGGTACAAAGATTTCTTGAATAGCGCTATCTGCTGAACTTGTTAGAAGTTCATGAAACTGCCTGATTAGAGTTCTATAGGCAGCACCTCACCCTATACATACAACTCGCTGTCCCTTTCATATGAATGGCCACTCAGAGCTGGCCAGTCTAGCTGGATGGCTATTTCCTCTTAAGCTCTCTTTCTGTCCTAATGCTGAATACCCCACTGCTGCCTAGGTTTCTACCGGTTACTCCATCCCTAATCCCCACCCTGTTTTACCTTTTCCTCCAACGTTGGTCAAAAGCAGATTTTGTTTGGGACAAGAGTTGTGGAGAGAGAAGGATAAAGAATAGGAGTGGGGCTTCCCTGGTGGCGCAGTGGTTAAGAGTTCGCCTGCCGATGCAGGGGACGCGGGTTCGTGCCCCTGTCCGGGATCCGACGTGCCGCTGAGCGTCTGGGCCCATGAGCCATGGCCGCTGAGCCTGCGCGTCCAGAGCCTGTGCTCCGCAACGGGAGAGGCCACAACAGTAAGAGGCCCAACTACCGCAAAAAAAAAAAAAAAAAAAAAAAAAAAAAGAATAGGAGTGGTCGATTCCTTGCAAACATTTGCTGCCCTTCTCTTCCCCTCCTGCCCCCACACCACCCACTTCCTCTCTGTCAATTATCAGCCTCAGCACCCCTCCCCCAATCGCAGCCTCTCACCAACTCCCTATGGTCCCATCTTCTCGTGCAAACAAGTGCCCAGGAGACTATCTTAATCCAAGTGTTTCCTGAAATATGGGTGTGTTTCCAAATTTATCATCTGTTTATACTAAATGGTGTTCGATAGGCTTTTTCCTTCCTGACTTTCCCCCTCTTTTGGAAGGAGTAAAAACCCTAAGAAACTCTCCAAAGTGTTCTTATTTAGAACAGGAATCACAAAAGTAAGTCCTCTTAGGCCAGGCAGGTGATAACTGACTGAAATGACCAGGTGTAAGAGCTGGGACTCTGAACTGAGGAGACAGGACCTCCCTACAGGAAACAGATGCCTCAGCTCTAATCTTTTGGCTGGGTTTTCATAAGAAGCTGGAAACTCGTATTCACATTTTTGGTGAAATCTCCCGATTTTTAAATATTCACTCAGATGATTTTAAAAACCCTATGCTGGGACTTCCCTGGTGGAGCAGTGGTTAAGAATCCACCTGCCGGGCTTCCCTAGTGGAGCAGTGGTTGGGAGTCCGCCTGCCGATGCAGGGGACGTGGGTTCGTGCCCTGGTCCAGGGGGATCCCGCATACCGCGGAGCGGCTGGGCCCGTGAGCCATGGCCGCTGGGCCTGAGCGTCCGGAGCCTGTGCTCCGCAGCAGGAGAGGTCACAACGGTGAGAGGCCCGCGTACCACCAAAAAAAAAAAAAAAAAAAGAATCCACCTGCCAATGCAGGGGACACGGGTTCAATCCCTGGTCCAGGAAGATCCCACATGCCGCAGAGCAACTAAGCCCGTGTGCCACAACTACTGAGCCTGCTCTCTAGAGCCCAAGAGCCACAACTACTGAGCCCATGTGCCACAACTACTGAAGCCACGTGCCTAGAGCCTGTGCTCCACAACAAGTGAAGCCACCACAATGAGAAGCCCGCGCACCACAATGAAGAGTAGCCCCCCGCTCGCAGTAACTAGAGAAAGCCTGCGAGCAGCAACGAAAACCCAACGCAGCCAAAAATAAATAAATAAAATAAAGTTATAATAAATAAATAAAAACCCTATGTGGTCAAAGAAAGTAGTCTCCAGGCTATACCTGTCTTGCAGGTCAGCAATTTGCATCTCAGAGCCCCCCTGAAGTGCTATTACTTTGGTGCAGTTCAGGGTATAATGCTTGACTTTGTAGGATTAGAGATTGATTTTGTCAGAGTTGATCAATCTCTTGGGTGCAGCTGGACTCACAAGAGGCTGATGTACAAACTGGAACACCACTTTATTTATTCTAAGGAGAGCTATAATGGCCAAACAGACCTGAATGTTCAAGTCAGTCTGATCTGATGAGCATATTGTATCCTTATTACAAAGCTACACAGAAAGCCCCGTTAGAAGCCTGCTTAGTGAACAGGGAAACTGACTAAGGGTAATTAGTTGGATGATCTTCACGGTGAGCAGCATCACACATTTATAGTCTGATGCATCCATCTGTGAAGCTACTTCTGCCAAAGGGATATGAATACATCCTTGTGAAGTGAGTGCTTTAGGGGCACTGAGAAATTCTGACTCTCTGATTCAACATTTTATAATAAATGGCCACTGTCTGCTTGGACTTGACTATGAATTATGTTGCACCGCGCTGAGCTGCTTATATCCACAACCACATTTATCCCTGTGGGATGAATGATATTACCCCCTCTTGATTGAAAAAAACTACGGCTAAGAGAAATTAAGTTACTTGCTCCAGTCTTATAATTAGTAAGTGGTAGGGCCCAGATTCAAGTCCAGGCCTATCTGATATTAGAGCCTGTGTTCTTAACCAATGCCTTCCTCTTTACTAATTTCCTAGTAGAAAAGACCACTCACCTTCAGCTGACGTCTTGTTTCTTTGATGACACGAAATAGACTACGTTCCTATTCGGGGGCTGGGTCTTTTAAATCAACTTCTACATGGAGCTGGCCACATTGATCATTTATTTATTTTTCTGGTTTCACACTCAGAGTTGGGGACAGGGGTAGGGGAACATATCTTCTTGTCACTACTCTAAACTTCCTACCCAAGTAATTGTACTACCCAGAGGAGGAAAGAATCCCTGGCTGGAAGAAACAGGATGCATATGGAAGAAAAAGAGAAAAATAAGAAAAGGACGTGAGAAGGAAGCAGCCCATAAAAAGAAGTATTCTTGGGGGATTTCTTGACGAGAAACGCTGTGCTTCCCGTATCTCCCCATGTTTCCCAAGCCACCAGAGCCATGAGAGGAAAAGAATTCTCCTTTCCCCATGCCTTGCTGGTGAGAGACCCAGAAATGTCCAGTCATTAGGTTCAGTTGTACTAACATCTCACTGAGTTTGCCGGGGGATCTTACCAGCTTGTTTAAGATGTTTCTAAGAAAACTCTTCTCTGAGTTTCAAAATACCCTCTTCCATCTTTAACTTAAAGGGGCCCATCCTTATGGAAGGTTATCAGGAGAAGCTGTAAAGTGAAAACAGGCAATCACCCCAGAGAGGTAGCTGACTACCAAGAAACTATTGTCCCAACATCCTCTTCTCCATCCATGTAAAGATGTACTTGATACCTAATACTGGATTCATTCAATATAACCACAATTTAGGGGAAAAGAGGATTGACTCTTTCAGTGAAGGATTTTCAAAACTGTAACCTTCTCATTATGGAATTATCATTTAATTGAAAACATTGAAATTCCAAGGGAAGTACCTGTCACCATCTTTCCACAGTCTTGGGTTTATTATTCCATTTACCAGTAGTTTCAAGAGTAGGACCTAGATTTTACTAGAGGGGAGGATAATTCCCCCACTAGAACCTCCATGTTCTAGCCTGGAGAATCTACAGGACACCTAGCTGTGCCACCAAGCAGAGCTGCACTCTAAGCTGAAATGTATAACCTGCTCAGGAAACCGCACATTAAATAATGCACTTCTGAGTCCTTCTCTGTGTTGGGCATGGTGTTAAGCACAATATAGATGGATTGTCTCATGTAATCCTCGCACTAACTCTACAAGTTAAGTACTATTACTACTTTCTTTTTTTTTTTTTTTTTTTTTTTTTTTTGCTGTACGCGGGCCTCTCACTGTTGTGGCCCCTCCCGTTGCAGAGCACAGGCTCTGGACGCACAGGCTCAGCGGCCATGGCTCACAGGCTCAGCCGCTCCGTGGCATGTGGGATCTTCCCAGACTGGGGCACGAACCCGTGTCCCCTGCATCGGCAGGCAGACTCTCAACCACTGCGCCACCAGGGAAGCCCACTATTTTCATTTTATATTTGGGGAAACTGAGGCAAAGGTGGTTAAATAACTTACCCAAAGTCATACAACTAGAGGTCAAAGGGTCATAATTCAAACACCCAGTCTGACTTCCAAGTTGGCATTCTTAATCCTTATTCCACCTTATTCCATCCTTAATCCACCTCCAGGTAGCTTTGAGGATGGTGATTTTAACCTGCATCTGAGGGGCAGAGCTGGGATCCTGCCAATAATTACTTCCTTGATGACCAAGAAATTTGTGGAGAAATTTCTCTACCTTGATCTGGGAATAGAAGTAAAAGATCAAACCACTTAGTGAGACGCTACATTAACACAAGGATTAGAACAATAAAAGGCGCTGGTACTTTTTTTCCCTAGCTGTACTGAAATATAATTGACATATAATATTGTGTAAATTTAAGGTGTACAATGTGATGATTAGACACATGATTATGTATTTAATGATTATGACAATAAGGTTAGTTAACACTTCTATCACCTCATATAATTACCTTTTGTGTGAGTGTGTGTGTGGTAAGAACATTTAAGATCTACTCTCTAGAGCTGGTACTTTTAGCATGGAAACTCCCCCCAACTAGACTGCAAACCCCTTTGAGGGCAGGGACCATATTTCCAACATCAAGCATAGTGCCCGATCTGGTCAGAATCCAATGAAAATTTACTCTTGATGTGTGTATGTGGTTAATGACTTTGAGTAACAAGTTCTTAAGGAATTGTATAATTGAGTTAGGCTATGTCAAGTTAAGTAATGAAATACCATGTACCTCATTTGACTACATTTGTAGAGCTCTCCTCTTTCGGGCCATAAAAATGTCTTCCCAGATCTCTTCAGGTAGAATTAATTTTCTCATTCCTAGGTTATCGTTGCATGCTTTAAAGTCTTTACATGAATTTACTGAGCGATGTCAAAGAACAGTTGAATAAATAAAATATATATCATACTCCTGAAAAGGAAAAACGATTATAATAAAAATGCCAGTTCTTTACAAATTAATCTTTATATTTAATGTAATTCCATTCAAAATTCTTATGGGTTTTATTTGGTTTGCATGGAATATTAATTCTTTCCAACTTGCCAGTGTTCATCATCTTAAAAAATAATGGCCAAAGGCTTCATTTTTTTCCCCTAAAGAAGATTAATGAAGGTGAACTTTCCATACTTCTTATTAAAACATATGATATAATTACAACAATTATAGATTGGGAGTTTGGAATTGACATATACACACTGCTATATTTAAAATAGGTAACCAACAAGGACCTACTGTATAGCACAGAGAACTCTGCTCAGTATTCTGTAATAATCTATATGGGAAAAGAACTTGAAAAAGAATAGATACATGTATATGTATAACTGAATAACTTTGCTGTACACCTGAAACTAACACAACATTGTTAATCAACTATTTGCCAATATAAAATTAAAATTAAGAAAAAATAATAATTAAAAAAATTACAACAATTATAATAGCATCCTCTGGGCACAAAAATTAACAGATTAATTAATAGAATAAAAGAAATGAGCATAGATATTGACTTTAGTATAAAAAATAACTGAAAGTGTAATAAAGGTGACACTAAGTCCGTAGGAAAGGGAGGATCTGCTAGGTAAATAGTGCTGAATCATTTGGCTAAATATTTGGGGAAAAAGCATTAAGTTAATTCTAACCTTATATTCTATACAAAAGAAAACTCCAGATGGATTAAATAAAATGTTAAAAAAGAAAAAAAAACATAAAAGGGAACTATTTTTCAAGTTAGTTGAAGGAAGATTGTCACGTGGCATGCGGGATCTTAGCTCCCCGACTAGGGCTCGAATCCATATCCCTGCAATGGAAGCTCAGAGTCCTAACCACTGGACCGCCAGGGAAGTCCTGGAAGATTTTTTTTTTTAATTGAAGTATAGTTGATTTATAATGTTGTGTTAGTTTCTGGTGTACAGAAAAGTGATTCAGCTATATATATATATATATATATATATATATATTCTTTTCCCTTATAGGTTATTACAAAATATTGAGTATACTTACCTGTACTATACAGTAGGTCCTTGTTGGTTATCTATTTTATATAAAGTAGTATGTATCTGTTAATCACAGGCTCCTAACCTATCTTTCCCCACACCTTCCCCTTTGGTAACCAGTTTGTTTTCTATGTCTATTCTGTTTCTATTTTGTAAATAAATTCATTTGTACCGTTTTTTTAGATTCCACATATAAGTGATACCATATGATATTTGTCTTTCTCTGTCTGACTTATCATTTAGTATGATAATTTCTAGGTCCATCCATGTTGTTGCAAATGGCATTATTTCATTCTTTTTTATGGCTGAGTAATATTCCATTGTATATATATGTGTGTGTGTATGTGTGTGTGTGTGTGTGTGTGTGTGTGTGTATACCACATTTTCTTTATGCATTCATCTGTCGATGGACACTCAGGTTGCTTCCATGTCTTGGCTATTGTAACTAGTGCTGCTATGAACATTGGGGTACATGCATCTTATCGAATTAGGGTTTTCTCTGGATATATGCCCAGGAGTGGGATTGCTGGATCATATGGTAACTCTGTTTTTAGTTTTTTAAGGAACCTCCATACTGTTCTCCATAATGGCTGCAACAATGTACATTCTCCCCAACAGTGTAGGAGCGTTCCCTTTTCTCCATACCCTCTCCAGCATTTTTTATTTGTAGACTTTTTGATGAAAAGGAAGATTTTTAAAAACACTGTTAGCCTCATACAATATTAACAATCCCCATTACAAGAAAAGTCCCTGTTTACATTGGGCTCCAGTCCTGGATTTGTCACTAACTTCTCTGTGATTTTTGGGCAAATCACTTATACTCTTTGGGACTTAATTTGCTCATTTGTAAACTTGGGGCACTGGATCAAATCATCTCTAAGATATCATCCAGTTCTGACAATCTATAATTCTGATTCCGCTCAAAATCTCTTTCCTTTGGCTCCGTTCCAAAGGAATATCGGGCATGTATGCCCATCAACATAGGACATGTAATACAGGAAAGCAGACCAGGTGAAACTGTTTTCTCTTCTGACTGTGGAAGTAAAATTCACAGAAGGCATTGATGTCTTCATCTTCCATTAATACATTTAACGAAGCATTTATTGACGACCTATTATATACCTGACCCTGTCGTAGTGACTTTTATGTGTTATCACTGCATACTCAGAGCATGTCAGAGAGATCATTATTCCCATAATACTCTCAGGATTGTACAGGTTAAGATATATGACCAAGTCATGTAATTAACATGTGGCTAACTCAAAATTTAGACATGTATTTTCTTGACAGTCTGATTCGGAGTCTAGGAAAATTATTCCAAGAGAATCTGTGCAAAAAGGACAAACTCTTAACACACACACATGGTATTAAGCTGATCTAATATACTTTAAAAATCAGATTTTTTACTAAATGAATACTGTTGTAATTTTTAATGGACTTAATTTGTATTGGGGAGTCAATTCCTTCACTGACTTAAAAACACCTGAACTAGAGGCATTCCTAGCCTGCTTTCAGGTTTGCTTAGGCATCTCTTCTGAAGACTTTACTGATACAACATAGAAATTATGGCAAAGCCCAGTGGAGTCATTGAACTAAAAGTCTCAATACTGCTCAGGAAAGGATGCCAAATTAAATAAAAAGAGCCCCAGCAGTTCTGCAGCTGCGTGCCAACCCAACGGCTAGTATGAGGTAAATGAGGACCAAACTTCATTTCACTTGTGACCCTAGCCAGTATTTAAACAAAAATGCCTAGAGACTGACACACTGTTCTATAATAAGGGAATAAATATCAATAGCAAAAATAATTACAAAAAACAATAAACTACTCGCAAAGACTTTCTTAGATCTTAACTGAAAGGACTACCATTTAAACTCATCGCCTCTCATGTAGTCGCTAGTAAAGGGTGAGACAGTAGATTGTAAGCATCAATTTGTAATACATAGCCCTAGGTTTACATAAAAAAATTATATAGAAGGCAGAGGTATTCCTGTTGCTTTCCTTTCCATGTCCTGTGACAATGTTTGAGTGAAGGTGTGGTATTAATATTCACCATTATGCAAAGATCACAAGCATAAGTAACCCCCAATTTTTTTTTCTTGTATGAGATGTAATAAACATGCAGGTGAAATGCCAGTACTTTATTATTCTTTCACTTTTCTAGATTTTTTTCAATCTGGAGTGATTACTCTTCCAGTTTTTAAAAATTTCTATTGGAATGCTACACTTAATGCTACTATAGAGAGACAAAATAGAACCAAAAATAGTTAGATTTTTGTCAGTCTGAATCTATCAGAAAATCCTGAGTCCATTGTATTTCAAGTTCCTTTAAAGAAAAGTTTCACGTAAAATCAAGTTATCACTTATGTTTTAACTTTGCAGAATGGTCTAATAGTAACAAATTACAGCAAGTACTGTTGTTAGCTATGTTTTAATCCTTTGATCAGTTTTTTCCAATATGTATTCCAAAGAATACTGGTTCCTTGGAATGTTAATAGGTATTCCATGAAAGGAGGGTTTTGTGGTCCTGTGAAAGTGGTGACCATGAGGTTAAAGAGAGACAGGCTGACTTTCATACAACTAGGCCAGCTGCAGTCACTAACATGCTGATGTACATTAAGAATCTTTAGGAGGAGAGGGGCCAATGCCATTAGCAATGTTAGCAAAATTTCCTCAGAACCCTCTTTGCAGAACAGCTATAGAACCATATTCAAAGGAACAAACTTTGAGAAATTTTGCTTAAGGGCTGGATTTTATTTTAACTATTTTTAATGGAAAAATTTTTAGAAAACATTACATTTTTTCCATCTTCATTCACATTTTACTGGGATTTAATATTTTCTTGGGGGCTTTGGGGCATCATAACAAACTCCACTTTTTTTTTTAATGTGATGTACTGTTCAGGGCCTGTGAGGTGTGCAGATGTTTGTACCTCAGACTTCTGTGTGTTCCAAATAATATTTCTTTTGGCATCTCCTCCATGGTCATCTCTACTCACCACATTCTTTGAGTCTGTTCACAATCCCAGGGTCACTTCTGCTACTAACTACCCTTTTATTATCCTAAGACCCTTTCCAGTTCTGAGAACGGTGACCCTGTGGGTGTCTTTTCTCTTCCTCCCTCCCTCCCTCCCTTCTTCTTTCTTTCTTTTTCTCTTCCTATCTCTCTTGCTCTCTTTTCTCTTTCTTCCTTATTCCTGATATTGGTAATTGATGCTTTCTCTTTTTCTTGATCATTCTTGCTGGGGTTTATCAATTTTATTAATCTTTTCTAAGAATCACTTTAGGCTTTGTTGATTTTCTCTGTTATTTGTTTTCTATTTCATGTATTTCTCCTCTTATCTTTTTTATTCTCTTCCTTTTACTTATTTTGAGTTTATTTTACTCTTTTTTTAAGCTTTTTAAGATAGAATCTTAGATCATTGATTTTAGACCTTTCTTATTTTCTAAAATAAGCATTTAGACTGATAAGTTTCCCTCTAAGCAGTGTTTTTAGCTGCATCTCACAAATTTTGATATGTTGCATTTTCATGATCATTCACTTCAAAATTTCTCTAATGATTTTTTTCTTTGACTTGTGAGTGTGTTGTTAAATTTCCACATATTTGGGCTTCCCTGGTGGCGCAGTGGTTGAGGGTCCGCCTGCCGATGCAGGGGACACGGGTTCGTGCCCCAGTCCGGGAAGATCCCGCGTGCCGCGGAGCGGCTGGGCCCGTGGGCCATGGCCGGAGCCTGTGCTCCACAACGGGAGAGGCCACAACAGTGAGAGGCCCGCGTACCACAAAAAAAAAAAAAAAAAAAAAAAAAAAAAAAAAAAAAATTTCCACATATTTGGGGATTTTTAATTTATTTTTAGTTTTCTCATTCTTTTTTTTTTTAATTAATTAATTAATTTTATTTTTGGCTGCGTTGGGTCTTCATTGCTGCATGTGGGCTTTCTCTAGTCGTGGCGAGCGGGGGCTACTCTTCCTTGCAGTGCACAGGCTTCTCATTGCGGTGGCTTCTCTTGTCGTGGAGCATGGGCTCTAGGTACGCGGGCTTCAGTACTTGTGGCTCGCAGGCTCTAGAGCACAGACTCAGTAGTTGTGGCGTACGGGGCTTAGTTGCTCCGTGGCATGTGGGATCTTCCCCGACTCGAACCCGTGACCCCTGCATTGGCAGGTGGATTCTTAACCACTGTGCCACCAGGGAAGCCCCAGTTTTCTCATTCTTACTGAATTCTAATTTAATTCCACTGGCGACAAAGAATATACTCTATAAGATTCAAATCTTTTGAAATTGATCGAGACTTATTTTGTGGCTCAGGATATAATTTATTTTAGTGAATGTTTCATGTACACTTGAAAAGAATGTATATCTCACCATTGTTGGTTGTAGTGGTCTATAAATATCAGTTAGGTCAGGGTGGCTATTGGTGATACTCAGATTTTCTATATATTTTTTTCATTATTTAGAGAATACTTAGTTTCTGTAATCAAACCCACGTTGATAAGACCTTACTTTTTTTTTTTTGGCCGTGCCACGTGGCTTGTGGGATATTAGTTCCCCAACCGGGGACTGAACCCAGGCCCTCAGCAGTGACAGCATGGAGTCCTACCACTGGACCACCAAGGAATTCCCAAGATCTTCTATATTCCTAATGATTCTTAAAATCTATTTGTTCTACAATGTACTGAGGGTGGAATTTAAAAATCTTCAACTCTAATCAAAGATTTGTCTATTTCTTTCTTTAGTTTTAATCATTTTTATTCCATTTTTTTGTGTTAATGTTATCAGAGGCATACATGTTTATGATTTTTATGTTTTCTCAAATAATTGAGCTTTTTATCCCTCTTTCTTTTTGATAATACTCCTTGTCTTAAAGTCTACTTTGATATTAATATAGCCACTCCTTCTTTCACTTACTGTTTACATGATATATAAATCTCTTTTTTGTTGTTATTACTTCAATCTGTGTCTTTAAAACTAAAATCCATCTCTTATAGATAGCTTATAGTTGTATCTTGTTTTGAAAATCCAGCCTGCTAACCTCTGTTTTTTAATTAACAGTTAGTCCATTTCCATCCATTTAATGTAAGTATTGACATGATTTGATTTAGAATGACCATTTTTCTACTTGTTTTCTATTTTGTCCAACTCTTTTTTGTCCCTTTGTTTCCTGCCTGACTTAGGATTATGTGATTTTTTTTAAAAAAAAATTTTAATATTCTGTTTTATTGGCTTTTAGGTTATACCTCTTTGTATTATTTTTAGTGGTTGCCCTAGGGATTACAGTATGCATCCTTAACTTATTAGAGTTTCCTTGGAGTTAATATTGCACCAGTTCACATACAATGTAAGGAACTTGCAAACTATAGAATTCTATTTACCTCTCAATTCTTTGTGCTTTTGTTGTCATGTAACTTACACGTATTGTAAACTGCACAATATGTTGTATTTTTTTGCCTTAAACAGTCAATTGTCTTTAAGAGAAATTAAGAGGAGAAAAATATATAGTCTTTTATATTTACTATAGAGTTCTGAGTTTCCATCTTGCATCATTTTCTGTCAGCCTAAAAAATTTCTTTTAAGCATTTCTTGTAACACATACTGCTTATGTGTCTTCTTTTATCAAAAAAAAAGTCTTTATATTGCCTTTATAGAGAATTTTGAGTTCCCAGGTTTTGGGTTTTTTTAATTAATGCTTTAAAGTTCCATTGTTTCTGATGAGAAGTTAGTAATCATTCAGATCATTGATTCCCTGTATATAACGCGTCTTTTTGTTTTTCTTTCTTTTCTGGCTACTTTCAAGTTTTTCTCTGTCTTTGTTCTCCAGGGGTTTGATCATGATGTGTCCATGTGCAATTTTCTTTGTCTTTATGCTCCTTGAGATTCATTGAGCTTCTAGGATCTATAAGTTTATGTTTTCCAGAAAACTGGGGAACATTTTGGCCATTATTTCTTTAATACTTTTCTCCACATTTCTCTTTCTCCTCTCTTTCTGGGACTTCAATTACATACAAAATATACAACATGATATTGTTCACAGGTCACTGAGGATCTATTCATTTTTTAAATATTTTTTTCTTTTTGTTCTTTAGATTAGATAACATCTACTGATCTCTCTTCAAGTTCACTACCCTTTCTTTTGCTCACTCCAAACTGCTGTCAAGCCTATCCAACAAGCTTTTCATTTCAGACATTTTACTTTTCAGTTCTAAAATTTCCCTTTAGTTCTTTTTTTTATAGTTTTCATTTTTCAACCAAGATTTTCCATCTGTTAATTCATTATGATAATATTTTTCTTTAAGGTTTTTAAAATATGTGTAATAACAGCTTTAAAGTCCTTATCTGCTAATTCTACTCTCTGGATTATCTTGATATCTTTCTTTTTTAAAAAACTAATTTATTAAGGCATGATTGACATACAAAATCTGTACATATTTAGTGTATACAACTTGATGAGTGTGGTGAAACCATCACCACAATCTGTGCAGTAAACTGGTTCATCACCTCCAGGGTCTGTTTCTATTGATGACTATTTCTCTTGTGTGGATAATATTTTCCTATTTCTTAGCATTGAGGACATTATAGCGTTGAGGACATTATAAATTACGTGTTGCATAGACTCTGAATTCTGTCACCATGCTCTAGAATGTGTTAATTCTTGTTCAAGCAGGCAATTAATTTGGCGAGACTCAAATTCCAAACTCTGCCCTTGGTGGGTAGCAGCTGGAATCTCTGCTCAGTTTTTTTCAAATTGTTAACTGTTGCATCTTTGCTGGGCTTCTTAGAATCTCTTCCATATATGTGTAGCTCAAAGGTCAGCCAAGGATTTGCATGCTATTTATTTGCAAATTATGGATCCCTGCCTTGCAACTTCCTCCTTTCTGGGATTCCCCTTCATTTTCAGCCTTTATGACAGCCCTAAACTTCATCCTCTTACTTCCTTAGCCAGTAAGACTGTGCCTTTCTTCCTAAATTATAGCCACTTTGCATCTCATGGACTGAGAAGTACTTTCGGACCAAAGTCACACACACATAAATCTCAACTGTTACAGTTCCCTTCTTTCAACATCAACTCCCTTCTAGCTTCTGCCTGTTTTCAATTTATCTCAGTACCTTCAAATAGTTGGTTTTTTAAAAAATATTTTATCCAGAATTTATGATTGTTATCTTCAGGAGGATTAGTCTGTAATAAGCTACTCTATCATTATCACAGTTGTAACTAGGTCACTTTTTAGTCTTGCCATTGTATAATACTATCTTTATCAAAATGAAAAATATTTGCTATTAATATGGTTATGTTAATTGCTACTTTCCAATAAGTCTTAACTGGTTATATTTTTTTAAACTTTTATGGCTCTATTTCTTCTTCAGTTGAGAAAATAAGACAGAATTAAATGAGTTCTGGATTATGTAATGCCACCAGGGTACTATACAAATACTTAAAATATATGTTGTAAATGTAATAAGCAAAGTACAAAGAAAAGCTATAGGAACTCAGAGGAGGAAGAGATCAGAGGTAATTTCCTAGAGGACGTTACCTTTAAGCCAATTGTTAAAAGGTGACAGGAATTTAGTAGCCAGAGTTGAGAAAAACAGAGAGAATATTCCAGAAGGAACATCATAAGCAATGCAAAAAAAGTGGGAGGTTGCAGGCTCAAGTCTTAATGGTTATAGCTATAAATATAATTTATAACTCAAAATCAATACTTAAAAGTCCATAGTGTGAACATACTGCTATATATAAAAATATGGGTAAACCTCATACCAATTTTAAAAGAAAAAAGCCAGATACAAAAGAATACATACTGTAATAATCCATTTATGTAAAGTTCACAAACAGAAAAAAATAATAGCTGATAACAGAATTCAGAATAGTGGTTACCTTTGGGTTATAGTAGTGACTGGGAGGAGCAAGAGAGGGGCCCCTGGGGTGCTTGTAATGCTGTACCTCTTGTTCTGGAGGCTGGTGACCCACAGCGTCCACTTTGTAAAAATTTATCAGTTGATGACTTTATGATTTGTGCCTTTAAAAAAAAGTTATACTACAATAAAATGTGAAACAAAAATAAAACCCAGTTTCTGGTAGGAAAAAAAGTTTATGGTGTGCATCTCCATATATTAACACATTAATTCCTACCAATGGCCTTATGGAAGGTCAGTAATGATGAATTTTATGTTAAATTGAATTATATAAACTTGAAATACCATGATGTAAAATAATTCTTGCTTTATACACAAAGTTTGAAATAATTCAAATGCCCCCCAATTTAAAAAACAATAAAATTTCATTTTCTTTCAAAGCTGGATCAATCTGAGTGAATTTAAGATATATTTAAGCTTAAGTTTCCACAGGAAGGCACCACTTGAGTAAATAAAAATATCCTGTGTTATTTAGAATATGAGTTTAGCAAGTGTAACACATAACAGTAGATTAGGGGCTTCCCTGATGGCGCAGTAGTTGGGAGTCTGCCTGCCAGTGCAGGGGACATGGGTTTGAGCCCTGGTCTGGGAACATCCCACATGCTCTGGAGCAACTAAGCCTGTGCTCCACAACTACTGAGCCCGCATGCCACAACTACTGAAGCCTGCATGCCTAGGGCCCGTGCTCCACAACAAGAGAAGCCACTGCAATGAGAAGCCCGCTCACCGCAACAAAGAGTAGCCCCCGCTCGCTGCAACTAGAGAAAGTCCGTGCGCAGCAACAAACACCCAACGCAGCCATAAATAAATAAATTTATATTTAAAAAACCCAGTAGATTAAATGTGACAATAATTAATGTTTTCTCATGTCACAGTTTGAGCAGAGCAGTTTATGGCTGACACAGCAGCTCTACAATGCCAGGTACCCACACACTTACCATTTTACTGCTCTATCCTCCTGAACAGGCCATTTTCTATCTTGTGATCTAAGATGGCTGCTACACTCCCACCATCTTGTCTGTATTCCAACTGGTAGAATCACTACAATTCCTATACTGCTGGCCAGAACTTGTCACAAAGACACAGGAAGCTACCATAGGGCCTGGGAAATGTAGTTTCTGGCTAAGTAGCACACTGAAGGTCCACCAGCAGTCTTTGCCATATCTGCCATTCTTTGTCTAGCTGTCTTGAATTATGTGGTTTACAATTATGAAATGCCTCCAGGAACAAATCCTTTACATAAAATTCAGCTGCCCTGTAGATAAGAATATCCCTATTTTACAGAAGATAGAACTGAGACTCAGAGAAGATAAATGACTTACCCCCCCTCCCACCCCCACCCCTACATTGCTAATTAAATGGCAGAGCTGGGACTCAAATCCAGTGCTCCAAGCTCAGGGTTCTTGCTTTTCTGCTACAGAAGCCTCTCCAGGCTCCAAGAATACTGGTAATCCCTAGTCTGAGAGAAACTGAGACTCCTACTGTATCTAAGTTAAATGGCACTTGGAAAGGAGTGAGAGAGGACACGGAGTGGTAGAGCTTTACTATGAGGATGTAGTAAAGCTGATGACCTGAGCTGTGTTTTGCTCTAAAGTTTCAAGAACTCAGGAAGCAAGAAAATATAGTAAAAAGCACTGGGCCACGAAACAGTGACATGCATTTTAGTTGTGCTTCTGAACTAAAAGGCAGATTAGACATGTGCTCCAGCCATTTTCCCTGAGTTTTAGTTTCCCCGTTCAACAGATGAGGAGGAGTGCTGGGACAGGGTTGCTGAATATGGCCCTGAAGGTTGTGCACAATTTCTTAAATTCACCAAGCAGGAGATTCTGGAGCAGAGTTAGAGGGTACAGCACAGCTCCAAGCCTAACCCCTCCCCAGTCCTTAGAAATACTACTGGTAAATTCTCAAAATATTGGGATTCTCAGAAATACTACAAAATATGGAGAGAAGACCACCAAGCGGCATTCTTATCTTTTTTCTCTTCTGACAAGGGAACTTGGAAGAAACAAGTGAAATTAAAGTAAATAATGTGTCTAATTCTTCCTGAAAGAAGTGACTACTTCAGGATCCCACCAAAATGTTCCAAAGCCCTGGGGGTGGGGGTAGGGAGGGATGGTTTCATCCTCAATTGGGTAGAGCAAACCCTGATACAATACGTTCATCAAAATCTCAGGAGACGGAGGGGCGTCTACATATTTTAACAAAAACCGCGTATGTCCTAAAACAGAGGCTTCTCCCACCTATGCCCTCAGGTCACAGAAAGGTGGTGAAAATCCAGAATACAGTTTTCAGATGTTGGGAGAGAAAACACATTGGTACCAGACAATGGGGGAGGAGATACTATATCAGAGCAAGTAGAATGTCTGTACATAGCTGCCCAAGTATGTACAAGGGGAAAAGAAATGACACAGTCACTAATGATCTATTACATACATGTCAGTATTTCACCCACAGCTAACAAAACAAAAAGAGCTGAGGAGGGAGGGAGAATCATGGGCTGCAAAAGACAAAGCCTAATCTAGGAAAAAACCTAACTCAAGGAACAGAAGGAATTTTCTCACAATTTCTTCACATTGTAGCACAGCTTGATAGAAGCATAAATTAAGTAAAACTAGAGCTCAACCATGAGATGATAAAATAGCAGAATGAGATAAAAAGGGAGGTTGCAGACATAAGGAAATAAATTGAATACCAAAATACTTTATGGAACTAATAAGTAAACTATAAATAGAAAGAACAGAACAGATACTGCTGAATACTGAAATATTGACATGGAGAAAAGACTGTAAGCACAGTAAACGCAGAGGAAAAAATAAAGGAGATTAATTAGAAGTTAACAGATATGCATATTAGTTTGTTACCAGCTAAGCTGCTGTAACAAAGAAATCCAAAAATATAATGCCTTAAATAAATTAGTTTCTTCTCACTCACAAAACAGTCCACAGGTAAGAAGTCCCAGTCTGGCAGGATCTCCTCCAGGAGGTCATCCAAAATATGGTTCCTTCTATCTTGATGCTCCATCACCTCCTCATTCCTGTGGTTATAGGACATTTTCATTTCAATGGTTGAAGCTGGCTCCTTTACACACCCACGTTTCAGTCTGTAGGAAGGATAAAAATAGTCCAGGGCAAGCACTCTAAGGAGATGCCACAGAGGTTATACGTATCACTTCTGCCACATCTTATTGGCTTCACGTCTCCATTTAGCCACAGGGGACACTGGGAAATGTGGTCTTTAACTGGATAGCCATGTGCTCAGCTAAAACTCAGTGTTCTATTCTAAAAGGAACCAGGAGAGAACAAATAGTTAGGAACCACACTATGAAAGATAAAGATGAGCCAACATTTAAGGACACTTGATGTCCCTCACAGAGAGAACCCAGCAAATGAAAGAGAAGATGTATCTAATGCTGTAATTTAAGAGCACATTCCGGAAGTGAAGAAAGAACTGAATCTGCAGGTGGAAAGAAAACATTGAATCCCAGGAAATTTTGATTTAGAATATTTAATATAAAGGTATTTCCTAGTTAAACACTTGAACTTGAAAGGCAGAGAATGCTTCAGACATCCAGGCAGAAAGAAAAATCACCTACAAGGGGTAAAAAATCAGGCTGGCATCCAATTTCATTATATTCTTTGTGGAAGACAATGGTGTAGTCTACAGAGTTTTAAGATAAGATGGCCCCGGGTGTAATTCAAGTATAAAGGTTCAGGGAAGTAAAATACCCATGAACACTTGTTGGAAAGAACTGCTTGATAACCAATGCCAGGCAATTTAATAATCCACCAAAATAAAGAACTCAAGCATAAAGAAGCCCTGACAGAAGGACTGTTGATGAGCACTGGATCCATTCACATGTAGAACTAATACCAAACAATCATAGCAATGATGGTTTCAAAAGAGAATGTGAATATTATAAATCTGGACAATGTAAAAATAATATAATACAAAATTGGGAGGTGAGGCAGAGGAGATGGGAGTAGCAGGAAAGTTCTAATGTTCGCCATCTTTTGAAGCTGGGATATGTTATCCAAAATAAAAACATGTGATGAAAAAAACCTAAATGTTTTTCATAATTGCCTTTATTTAACAATGGAGCAGGGGTCCACAAATCACTGCCTGAGGGTGAACCACCTGTTTTTGTAAGTAAAGTTTCATTGGAACACAGCTTCACCCATTTGTTTCCATATTGTTTATGCTACTTTCCAGCTATAAAAATAGACTGAGACAGCTTAAAATTTTTACTCTCTGGCCCTTTAAGAAAAAATTTGCCAACCCATGCAAAGGAATTTTTTTAATTCACAGGAATCTTGTGGTAAAGAAATATTTATTTGAGGCTTAATGATTTGTTGGGTTTATTTTATTTTTTATCTTTTTGATGTGGTTTTAAAGTCTTTATTGAATTTTTTACAATATTGCTTCTGTTTTGGTTTTTTGGCCACGAGGCATGTGGGATCTTAGCTCCCGACCAGGGATCGGACCCACACCCCCGTATTGGAAGGCGAAGTCTTAACCACTGGACCGCCAGGGAAGTCCCAATTTGCTGGATTTAATTCAGCCTTTTCCCTTCCTATTAAATTCATGTCAAATTAAGTTTAATAATATAAGTCCTACTTTTACAAAACAATAGATCAATCACTCCAAAGACGTCAGGGATAGTGAATCACCTAATGATATTTGGTATGGTTTCTTAAACTTTCATCTCTGTGTTTTTCCGCATTATTTGGAATCTTTATAATGAGCATATATCATTATTACCAGAAGAATAAAATAGAATGATTTTTCTATTTGAAAACACTGGAAGCAAATATACCAAGATATTCACAATAATTAATTCTGGCTGACAGGAATATGATTGCTGTTTTCTTCTTTAAGCTTTTATATATTTTTTAAATATTGAAGAAATTTTAAGCTATTATAGAGGATTTTGGCATAAAGTGATAAAGTTCTGAATTATAGTTTTGGAAACAGTAATAAGTACCAGATATGAGGGACATTGCTCTGTTTAGAATATGATTCTTTCATTAGTAGTATACAAACCAAAAAGCATGATTCAACATAAAATATAAAGCATGAGATAAAAGAGAATCCAGGGGACTTCCCTGGTGGTGCAGTGGTTAAGAATCCGCCTGCCAGTGCAGGGGACACGGGTTTGAGCCCCGGTCCGGGAAGATCCCACATGCTGCGGAGCAACTAAGCCCGTGCGCCACAACTACTGAGCCTATGCTCTGAGCCTGTGAGCCACAACTACTGAGCCCACATGCCACAACTACTGAAGCCCACGTGCCTAGAGCCCATGTTCCGCAACAAGAGAAGCCACCGCAATGAGAAGCCTGAGCAGCGCAACCAAGAGTAGCCCCTGCTCGCCGCAACTAGAGAAAGCCCTTGCGTAGCAACGAAGACCCAACGCAGCCAAAAATTAATTAATTATTTATTTTTTTTAAAAAAAGAGAGAGAGAGAGAAGCCAGAAGCAGATGATACTCGACTTCTGTTAGGCAATCAGCATATTCATAAAGCCGGTTTCTTTAATTTGCATTAATCTAAACCTACCTTTCCAGTCTCATCCCCCACCTTATCCTCCTGATACACACAACATACTCCAGCCACACAGAGCCCTTCATCTTCAATGAGATCTTCATGCATTTGTATGCTATTTTGCTTTGCCGCCACCATTCTTTCTACCTACAATTGCATCCTCTTCTCTATGGGATATAATTCAGTGCTTCTTTTAAGACATAATTTAAGTATCACTGACTGCAGTACATCTCAACCTTGGCTGCACAGCAGAATCACCTAGGGAGCTTTATAAAAATACCGAGGCCCAGGCCCCAGCACAGCTATTCTGATTTAATTGCCCAGGGTTGGGACCCAGGCAGCAGTATTTTTAAAAAGCTCCCTGAGTGATGCTAATATACAGCCAGGGTTGAGAGTCATTGCAAAGCCTTCTGCAATACCAGCAGGCAGAGTTAATTACTACCTCTTCTGCACTCTCATAGCTCTTAGATTTTCCATTGCTCATGAAATTTAATGCTTATTGTATTAAAGTTAGTCTTATATAGTAAATGCTCAGTAAACGCTGAAGGTTGTTACCATCCTTCTTCCAACCAAGCGTATGCAGAAATGTAAACTCGCCAGGATGTCACCCCTCCATGCCCCCTACACACACACACACACACACACACACACACACACACA
Organism: Grampus griseus; assembly: GCF_964374135.1. Lineage (NCBI taxonomy): Eukaryota > Metazoa > Chordata > Mammalia > Artiodactyla > Delphinidae > Grampus > Grampus griseus. The sequence continues at coordinate 110,247,956 of NC_139018.1, forward strand.
CACATACACACACACCTCACTGCCTTTTCAGCACAGCCCTAGACCTTGGGTCTGGCTTTTACATTGTTGAGATTTATGCAATGTAAAGAATTAAAGAAACCAGTGTTATGAATGTGCTGACTGCCTGAGAGAATCCGAACATCATCTGCCTTCCACCCTCATCTTTGTGTCACACTTTACATTGTGTTTGATGTCAGATCCTGCTACTTTAGCTTTCAAGAGCAGGTTGTCAGGTGTACTTTGTCAAAGGCTTTCAGAAAATCCAGATAAATGATGCTGTAAGCCCCGAAACTGCCAAAACTATATTTTACACTTTCACAGTACTTGACAATTTTATTTAAGTGGAATCTTTCTTCCTTCGATTTACCTTTGCCTCTCTGACCCTGAGATCAATCAGATAACTGGAGACCCTTCCATTTTTGATACTGAGTGTCCTCAGCTATGCCTGCGCCATGTCTGGAGCACAGTACACTGGGTGATTATCTCAGCCTCCCTGGTTAGGAGGAGCTCCTGGAAACTACTCCTCTCTGGAGGTGAGGTGGGGAAAGGAGAGCTGAGGATGAGGAAAGGAGACCAAGGTGCATCAGCAAGACAGAAGTTCCATAGTCACACAATGCGCATACACACTCTCATCAAGGCGAGACCCAGAGCACTGACCTCTTCTCTTCCCACTCGCCTGGAAGGAAACCGATTGCATTAACAGTCTGCTCTTTCCTGTTAAAAATCCTATTTGTAGTCATTTTAAACTGTCCTCACCAAACATCGCCAAAGGTTTTGGTGTCCATAGGATGGTAGTTGCTTATAGTTTCCCTTAAGTACCACATCCTGGCAGTATGGCCCTAAAATAACTTTGTTCACAGACATTTCTCAGCCAGTAGATATTTATTTTGCAAAGTGATTTTCTCCCCAGAGTCTTGATGAAACTTTCCCTTTCTTTTTCCTTAAGGTCATCATGACCTTGATGAACAATAAGATGTACTACAACTGAGTCCAATGGCAAGTTTCACTAATGCAGAATCAGATTAATCTTCAAATTGAATCATCTTTGCATATCTAGTACTCTACGTGACCTGAGACAAATCTACTAAGCTTTCTGACTTGGCTCTTTATTAGCAAACCGTTACCTAGTTCCCTTGGAAGTTGTGCAAATTAATTAATGTTTGGAAAACAACTGGAAAATTTAAAACAGTCTATAAATACCAAACAGTTGCATCTTCCTTGCTGAGAGGGCTCAGGTAATTCATAACCTCCTATAATAAAGGTAAAATAATGTGCTTGGGCTCTACAATTAAATGTGATTTATTTGCAATACCTATAATCTTCAAAATCTAGAAACCATTTAATAGAAACAGTTCATATTTCATAACTATAATAAAAGCATGTAATGACTTTAGGAAAAGTAATATCTACTGTAAGTGATCTAGACATCATGTCTTTAACCATTTCTAAGATCTGCAAGAGTATGCTGAGAGTTTATCCTTAACCTGTTAATGTTGACTGATAGATTTATCTTTACATTCTCCCAGTTTTTCTTTATCCTCAAAACTCTAATATGTATTTCCTAGAAAATTTGCCTGTATAAAACTTTGCTGTATTCAAAGCCTCCTATCAAGATTTAGCACTTTTATATTGTAGTCATTAAAATTGAACAAAATCTTAATAGTTCCTTTATTAACTACTATATTGACTTTGCATAGTGGAAATCACAACATGTTAATTGGATTTAATTAACTATTTTAAATTACACAAACTCCTTACAGTAGACAATAGCACAGGGTACTCATCAGCAATAAAATTGGAGCTGATATTGCTACTTTATTAAAACTTAATGAAACGATTCATAATCTTATTTATTGTTTACAAGAAGAAAACTGTGCTCATTTTGAAGGCAAAAAATGTCTGCTGAAAACAAATTTTTGATCATTTAGGTGAAGGCTCAGAAGTTAATAAAAGGGTCCACCATATCCAACCTCACGGTTCTGCCAGCTTCTCATCGCACGAATCCCTATTTCACCCCTGTGCCAGTCTTACAAGCGGATGCCAATAAAGGTTAGTGATTCCATAACCATTTTATATGTTTAGGAACATAGGGAAAGAGCACTGAGGTGGGACTGGGGGCCTGAGTTTGAATTTGGATTCAGCCACTAATTCTCCAAGATGACTTCAGACAAGTCAAGTCCTCACTGTAGCCTGAGTTTCCTTCTCTGTAAATCAGAAGGTTGGACTAGAGTCCCTTCCCGCCTCTAAAATCCATGATCCTATAGATTTACTATTGATTTAGATGTTGATGTTATTACACATTAAAATTATTATTTTGTTTAAGTGATATTATTATAATTTTTCAAGCTTCTGAGCAGATAGTTTCTGATGCTTTTCCGATAGCATTTAAAAACTTATTTCAATATACTATTATGCAAAAATATGAAGGCAGAATTAATGCAATTACCATTTAAACTATGCATGTCTTAGTCGAAATGCCAGAGTTTGTGAAACCAGTGGATTTCTTGTTTTTTAAGCAAAAGGTCATGTCATCTTTATCTCAGTATCCCCAGTGCTTAGAACCATATCTAGCATTTTGTAGATACTAAATTGTTGGTTGAATGAATAAGCAAATGAAAGAGTAAGCAAATGACTAAGGACTGAGTGTCACAAGTGTAACCCTCTTTACTTCTCCCTGATACTTAATTGGCTGACATGTTAAAGAATTCTTTTTTTTTTTTTTTTTGGTTGCACCAGGTCTTAGTTATGACAGGTGGGCTCCTTAGTTGCAGCTCCAGGGCTCCTTAGTTGTGGCATGTAAACTCTTAGTTGCAGCATGCACATGGATCTAGTTCCCTGACCAGGGATCGAACCCAGGCCCCCTGCATTGGGAGTGTGGAGTCTTATCCACTGCACCACCAGGGAAGTCCCCCTAAAGAATTAAGTGGATCACCTTTTGTACCTCAAATATGAGCAAGTGAAATGATCTTTAATTATTTCTATCTCACTTTCTAACTGTTGTCTGGAGTATTTTGGATCTAAAGTTGGTTCCCCAGGGCTCTTCTGGTACCTGAAGATTTAAAGTCCCCCATCTTGTAGCTCCTGTATCCTCTATCTGCTGACCCAGTCAGTGGTGGGGTACAGCAAAACTCAACACAGCCCTGCATCATTATAAGTCTCTTAATTGATTAAATTTCCTGCAACTGTAACAATTACTTTCCTAGTTACAAATCACTGTTGTTTAGAAATCTTTGTGACACATGCTTTTAGTTGGTTTACATAATGTTTACTCCCTGGGAAAACTTCAGCAGAGTTTCTACTTCTTGCTTTAGAAACACTTACATTCTTCCTGGGTCAAATTAAGATGAATAAAATAATGAATCAATCAATCAATCAATCAATCTATACTTGCTTTAGCGACAGACACAATAAAAAATTGCTGCAAAACAAAGGTAAATCTAGAGCCATGGCAACTTGGTCCAGAAAAACATCGTATTTTCATCCCTCAATTATCTGCCAGAGAACACATGGCCTACCATAATATTTGTAATTAATTAAGCAATTAACAACACATTTATTGAGTACTTGCCATATGTCTGGTACTGTGCAAGGTAATATGAACACCAGGAAAGCACAAGCCACACAAATGTAGATAGAGTGTCCAGACTTTTACATGTCCTGATGCTCTGAACTGTCATTTAAGTCACCCCAGACCTACACAAGTCCAGCATGTGGTGAAAGATGAACAACATCCAGAAGAGAGAATAGTTTTGGAAAACGCAGGGCAAACTTCTCTACTTCTTCTTGAATTACCTTGCTAAATCCAAAGAAGAAAGCTCCCCCAACCCCTCCACAATGGTTAAGAATATAAGTCTCATAATAAAAATGTTCCGTTTAGGCTCTGTGTGACAGTGGGCAAGTTGCTCTCTGATCTTAGAATAAACTCTAAACTCTATAAACAAGGCATGCCTGACCTGGCCTCCCTTCCATTCTCATCTCATTCTGCTTTCTCTGTGCTCCAGCCACATGGGACTTCTCTCTCTTCCTTATCAGGCCAAGCACTTTTTCACATCAGGCCTTCACAAGTGCTTTTACCTCTGCCTGTAGAAGTCATTTTCTCAAGCATCTGTCTTTTTCCTTTATAGATGATCACAGTTTGTAATTGTATATTTATTTGTGAATTTATTTAATGTCTTCTCCACCCCTAAAGGCTCCATGAGGTCTGTCTGGTTCACCATTGAATCCCCACTCTCCAGAATATTTCCTGAGTGGGGATATTATAACAGGCGCTTAAATATTGGTTGAATGACTGACACAATGAATGAATTTCTAATTCCTAATCTAGTCAACAGGAAAGTGAGAGAGGTTTGAAAATGAAATGAGACAAAGGTGTTAAGGGATGATTTTCAAAAACAGGTAAAATCCTGACTCTCTTACAAATGAACACGTGTCAAAGATTTTATTTACTTAACTCATCAGTTAAAGGAGAGAATTTGTAAGCTGTCACAACTGGTCTGAAGGAGAATCCAAAGAACATATCTTTGTAGATCAGGAAAATTGAAATAAATTTGCAAATAGATGGAAAATTGACATTTCTATGGAAAGAAGGAATGTCCCTTCACCAGACAGAATTTTTTTTCATGTCTATAGATATGAATTATTTGCATTATTATCAGTTTTTTCCCCACAAGTTAACTTTAATCTCTACAGAATTGTAAAATAGCCTAGTCAAAGACTAGGTTCAGATAGTTCCTGAATGCATTCCATTGAAAAGGTATCCAGTAATCTCTTTTGCTTATTCTAAAACATAAAAAAAAATTTCCTATAATCTTCCCCCATTTTTGATAGAAAATGATCTAAAAAAATTATTCACAAAATAAGGCTGGTCTCATTAGGTTTGGCCTGATAATTTACATAGGTGCAGCAAGAATGTTAATCACCACATAGGCCATCTTAAGTTTGCTCTATTGGAAGTTTTCATAAGGAATCTCAGATTGAAGTTTTTAAATCCTCTATTACTTGTTATACTGAGGTTAGAAAATCAAGCCCAAGAAACTCTGTCTACCATATTTCAACTACAGAACCTATAAATTTGGGTACATTCCTCTCCTCTAGAGATGCTCCAAATATCCTAAGCTTCTTGGACCTGTTGGGAAATGACATTCCTTTCCACCTGTAAGGATGGAAGTCCTGTAAGCCATGTATCAGGCCAGTTTTTCTGGGAGGGCTTTGGAAGCATTTGGTTCCATAAAGTCAAGCTTAGTTCTTTAAATGTAACTTATTATACCTGACTAATAACATCATTCTTAAATATGAAATTCCAGGCAAGTTCTTGGTTGCATAAGCAGTTTTTTAAATTATATCTTAATAAAAGAAGAAAAGTTTCTTATTGAAACTATGCAAATAACCCATATTGCCATGAAAAGTAAGGAGGCTCAGTCAGAGTTTCTGAATTCGCGAGGTGAGAGGGAGCTCATCTAAAGTAGTAGAAGTTCAATTTCCTTATTTTCTGGGAATTTTAGGAATATTCAATTCCTGTAAGTGCTCATTTCTCTCTGTAAGTCAATCAGAACACAGCTCCTTTAATTTGAGACTTTACAATCTAATTTATTAATACCATCTGGAGACAGGAAAACATTCTACGTTCACAATGAGAAATAAAGGGCTTTCTGAATTACAGATCAGAGAGAGTTTATAGCTTCAATCCTACAATTTCAGCCACAAACGAAAAATAAACACAGAAACACAAAAATGTAATGGTCCAGATAGCAAAAAGTTAGTCTCCTTCCTTGTGGGTATGAAATTCCTAGTTGAATTGAGCTCAAAATACACACATAGACAAACAGAAGTCTACAAACCATATTCTCTATTGTCTCTCACTCGATAGGGAATAGATCTCTGTAAGATCCATTTACAAAACTCACCAAAATCTCAGTCGTAGCCACCAACAAGGACTAACTTATCAGCCATTAATATGGAGTAATATCAAAATTAGAGAAATAAGAGTCAGCAAAGTTCTATTGCCACTTTGAATTCACCTATGGGTGCCAAGAAAATAAGTGCCTGGCTTGGTTCCCTGTGATATGTACCTTTTCTGGCAATTTCAGGTGAATCTTTTGCTCATCTTGGTGGGATCTCCAAAATTGTTAAAGGATATATATTTTTGAAAGTAAAACCATGACTCTTATACAACTATAAAATGAACACATCAAAGATTCTGTTTAACTCATTAATTAAATGAGGGAACCAGTAAAATGTTACAATTGATTCAAAGAAGAATTCAAACAGCAGACAAATTTACAAACCAAAAATTTGGAAATAAATTTGCAGATGCATGCAGAACTGAATTTTGGGGGGTGGGGAAAGTACTGTCCCTCCATGTGACAAAATTTATTTGCATATGTATAAACAAGAATTATTTGCACTGCTCTTGGTTTTCGATAAACTAACCTTAATCTCTACAGAATTGTAAAAGAGATTAATCAAAAACAAAGGTGATTATAGGGTCAGATAATCTCCAGAGTTTCCAGCATTCTGATGAAAAGATAACCAGTAATCTCTTTTGCTTATTCCAAAATCATAACTTTTTCCTTTCGATGGTAAATGCACATGTGTGTTTGTCTAAAATTAAGTGAATTGCTTCACCTAGTACTAAAGCAAGGGTTAAAATCATGCTCATATTTTTTGGGATTCTCAGAGAATGAAACTCATTCTAGTAATGAAAATACACTGAATTAGAAGCAGCTCTGTTTTCCACATGTGCAAAGTAGGCACAGTTCTTGGACATGGGATATGATATTTATAGGTGGAAAATATTTGTGAGGACAAAGAATTAGTCTTCATATTTTAATGTAGTTAAATTCTGGTGTTATAACAATTAAAACCTGGAGTACTAATTTTGAAAAGGGCTTGAAGAGTTGTACTTGGGATCAGTAGTTCTTAAGTTTTAACAGTGCAAAAGATTGACCTGGAGTGCTTATTTAAAATGTAGATTACTGGCCCCAATTCTAGTGATTCTCAAACTTCAATGCACATAAACATCTCCTGGAGGCTTCCATAATGCAGATTCCCAGGGGCCTCAGAAATTTGGACAGGTCTGGGATGGGGCCCGGGAATCTCCATTTTTAATAATAAATTCTTGCCCCAGATAATCCTGCAGTAAGTAAACTGAAGACTTCTCTTTGGAATCATTGTTTTAGAATCATTTACCATCATTGTTTTGGAATCATTGTTCGTAGTGAAGTCTTCTTCAGCTCTCCCATCCCTCAGCGATCATTCTTCTGAATTCCTATAACCCTAGACTTTAATTTCCTGAATGTGACATAATATAGTCCTTAGAGATAATAAAGCAAATGAAAACAATATTTATCCCTCTTAGGATGTGTGCCAACTTCTTCAACCTAGTCCAGCTTAGGACACAGTTTTTTACTTGGATTTCATTGAGAGCCAGAGTTCTTTATTTTTCTTCCTATTAGCTGAGAGCAACAAGAAGCTGAAGCCCTATCACATGTCTATGTCAAGTACTCCCAGAGTTTCTGGGTTTCTGGCTTCAATACCATAGATCCACCTTAAATGTGAGTTTCGCCCCTCACAGCAGGTTTTGCTCAATTATTCATTTACTCATTGATTTATTCATTTTTTTAAAACAATGTCTCCTGTCCTTAAAAAACCTTGGCACCAGTCATATTGACACAGTATGAGTTCTAGGAATTGTAAATTAGTCACATTAATACTAACCATGTTGCCCAGTAACACTAAAACAACCTACTTGGGCATTCACATCATCTGGTAATATGAGAAATGTCTAAAAATAACTCTTTTTAAAAAATAAAATATGATTCGTAACAACAGGAGCATGATTTCAAGCACACAGATTTTCTTTCTTTCAGAACCAAAGATCTCCTTAGTTATTGACTGTGTACCTGATTTCTCTGTATTTTAAAAAGAATACCAATATTATCAATAATTGAAAATGTCATTAAGTATAAAGAAGTTTCTGTTTGCATTGGAATTGTATTTCTACCCTAAAATGAAATTATCACAGTACAAGTTTATTTCATAATACCATTATTAGAAATGCCATTTTTCTTGGGTTAGATTAGGCTTAAATGAACAGTACTATGGCTTTTTTCTTGCAGATGATTAAGGCACTAAATGTAGTCTCACAAATAAACTAATGAATAGAGTAAGTTACACTTGTGAAATTTATAGAGTTCAGATTTTGTGGAAATGCTTGAAGTTAAACTCATATTCTTCTAACCTTCCTTTTTAGGTATTTTAAGTATGAGAGAACAAGGATTGATTCCACCAACAGCAAGAATTACCTTTCAGAATCCACCCATTACACCCAGAGCGGCTCCTCTGCGTAGTTTTGATGAAGCACGTAAGATTTTGACTACCGGTAAGACAGTCCTGCCTGTATGTTAGTTGGGGATACACAGAAATTACCAAAATCTTTTATCTTCAATAATAGGACAGAGGAAACTTGTAATGAATCTGAGTTTCACTTTACTGAATAAAGTAACTTTAGTCTCTTTGTGAAATACCTACTCAGGGCCTGTGTTCTCTATGTGTTAGAAAGTTGGTATTTTCAAGGGATTTGCAGCTTGGTTGGGAAAATAAGACAAATACAATAAAAAACAAATAACAATACAAAGTATTATAGACTGAAAACCAAATGTATGTTAAAGTCTAGTACTATAGGTGTTCAGAGGAATGATTGCTGAGAGGTGAGATAATAGAAGACTTCAAAGAGGAGGCTGGATGAAATAGGAGAAAAGCAGTGACCTGGGAATCTATTAACTAGTTGCAGAACCTCACACAAGCCATTTACTTTCTCTGGACCTCAGCTTTACCAGTTATAAAATGAGGGGTTTTGGCTAGATTAATCCTTCTGTTCAACAAATATTTGTTGAATGCTTGCTTTATCCAAGGTAGCTGGGGATCTGACAGAGAATAAGTCAGACAACATTTCTACTCTCATGGTGCTTATAGTCTAGCAGATAAGTAAATGAGAATTTAAGCTAGGGATAAGTGTTAGAAATAAAATAAAACAACATGGACTAGAGAGTGATAAAAGGAAGTGATTGCTTTGCTTGGGAGGGAAGGGTCACGGAATGTGTCTTGGAAGATGTTGAGATCCAAATGATGAGAAGGAGCCAGTCATGTAAAGATCTAGGGAACAGTATTTCAGATGTAGGACAGCACAGGCACAATGGCCTGGGGGACTAAGGAGGGAATGAGCAAGAAAGCTAGTGTGGCTAGAGGGCCAAGAGAGAGGGAAGAGATAAGGCTGGAGAGGTAGAGAAGACTGAAGTGATGTAGGGTAGAGCAGGACTATGAGTTGTCCTCAATGTTCATTCTCCCCTACTTCCACAGTAATAGAATCATGGGTGGGCACATGTCAGCTTGGCCAAAGACAACATCTCCTAGTCTTCCTTTCAGTGTGGTGTGCCATGTGCCCAGGTTCTAGACAATGAGGATGTAAGCAGAAGTGGAAAGGGAAACTTCTGGGCATGGCTTCCCCTTCTCATTTTTCATCTCTGGCTAGCTGGGATGCAGATGTGATGAGCAAGCACTTTGGAGCCAAAGATGGAACTCCAGGTTGAGTCTGGCAGAGATGCCCTGACAATCTGGGACTATCTTCCTTTCAACCCTTGTGTGAGAGAGAAATAAACTCTTAATTTGTTTAAGCCACTCAGTATATCTTAGGATCTTCTTTTTAAATGCCTTAGACTATAGCAGAACCAGTATGGCAGCCTTTCAAACCATGATTTGGAGTGGATTTAATCCTAATTACAATGAGAACTCACTGAAAAGTTTAATCAGGAGGATGAGGTGATCTGATTTACATTTTAATAAGACCATTCTGACTGCTTTACAGATAATGAATCATAGGGGAGCATGAGTAGAACCAAGAAGACTAGTTAAAAGGCTATATTGGTAAACCAGGTGAGAAATGATGGTGGATTTGAGGAGGATGGTATCAATGGATATGAGAAGAAGTGAACAAATTCAGGTTGTGTTTTGGAGGTGGAGCCATGAGGACTGGCTGATGGATAGGAGTGAGGGAAAGAGAGGCATCAGGGATAAATATGTATGAATGTATGTATGAAAATACCCAATTTTGTATCCATTCTACTGTTGATGGGAATTTCAGTGGTTTATACCATAGAGCTATTATGAGTAATACCATTATGAACATTCTTGTACATGTCTTTTCATGTAAATATGTATGCGTCGCTGTTGGATACATATCAAAAAGAAGAATTGCTGAGTCACAGGGTAAATATACACTCAGTTTTAGTAGATAATGCCAAACACTTTTCCAAGGTGTTTATACTGAATTATTTTCCTACTAGCAATGTATGAGCATTCCAGATCATATATATCTTTGTCAACACTTGATATTTCCTTTTGTTTGTTTGTTTTGCCATCCTGAAGACTCTGTTGTGGTAGCTCTTTGTGGGTTTAATTTCTATTTCCCTGATCACCCATAAAGTTGAGCAGTTGTTTTGATATGTGTATTGGTCATTTGAATATCTTCTTTTGTAAAGTGATTTAGAAACTTTAACATTTCTTTTTTTTTTTAAATGGGTTGTCTTTCTTTTTCTTAGTTATTTATAGGAATTATGTATGTATTCTGGGTACTAATTTTTTATGAGTTATATGTATTACAAATAATTTTTTTATTCTATGGCTTGGTATTTCACCCTCCTACTGGTGTCTTTGTTTTTACCTAAACTTTTGATTTTGAGATAATTGTAGATTCACATGCAGTTGTAAGAAATAATACAACGAGCTCCTTTGTACTCTTAACTCAATTTTTCCCAATAATAATATATTGCCAAACTATAGTACAATATGACGACTGAAATATTGATTCAGCCAAGATATTGAACATTTTCACCACAAGGATTCCTCATGTTGTCTTTTTATAGCCACAGCCGCTCCCCTCTCACCCCACACCGCTTTAAACCCTGGCAACCACTAATCTGTTCTCCATTTCTATAATTTTATCATTTCAAATATGTTAGATAAATGGACTCATACGATGTGTAACATTTTGGGATTTTTTTTTTTCACTCAGCATAATTCTCTGGAGATTTTATCCAGGTTGTTGCTTATATCAGTAGTTTATACCTTTTTACTGCTGACTAGTAATCGACAGTATGAGTGTACCACAGTTGTTAAACCATTCACCAGCTGAAGGATGTATGGGTTGTTTCCGGTTTTTGGCTACTATGAATAAAGTTGCTATAAACATTTGTGTACAGGTTTTTGTATGAACATATGTTTTCATTTCTTTAAGATAAATGCCCAGAGCATAATTGCTGGATCTCATGGTAGTTGCATGCTTATTTCCTCTACATACACTTAGAGCCACATCAGACAGTGTTATAATTTTTGTTTCAAACATCATATATAATTTAGAAAACTCAAGAGGAAAAAGGAAGTCTATTGTTTTTACCCATATTTTTGTTTTACCACATTCTTTCTTCTTTTCTGATGTGCCAAGATTCCTTCTTTTATCATTTCGCTTCAATTGAGAGAATTTTCTTTAGCCATTGCTTAGGGTCATTATACTAGTGACCCTAAATTACCTTAATTTTTCTTCAGCTTAGAATGTCTTGATTTCTCCTTTATTCCTAAAGGATATCTTCACTAGATATAAGATTCTGGGTTGACAGTGCTTTTCTTTCAGCACTTAAAAAAAAAACTGTGCCACTTTCTTTTCTTCTCCATGGTTTCTGATGAGAAATCCACTGTCTTTTGAATTTTTTCCTCATGTAGGTAAGGTGTTGTTTTTCTCTTCCTGCTTTCAAGATTTTTCTCTGTCTTTAGTTTTTAGAAGTCTGACTGTCTTAGTGTGGATTTCTTTGGTTTGATCCTGTTTGGGTTTGGCTCATCTTGAAGCTGTAGGTTTATATATTTTGCCAAATTTTGGAAGTTTTCAGCCAGTATTTCTTTGAGTACTTTTTTCAGCTTTGCCCTCTATTGTTTCTCCTTCTGGGCTACAATGATACAAATGTTAGATCTCTTGCTACAATCCCACAAGTCCTTGAGGCTCTGTTAATCTCTTTCCCCTAGTCTATTTTCTCTCCATTGATCAGACTGGGTAATTTCTATTTTTCTGTCTTGCAGTTCAGGGGTCCCCAGCCCCCAGGGTGCAGACCGGTATGAGTCCATTTCCAGTCCGTGGCCGGTTAGGAACCAGGCTGCACAGCAGGAGGAGACTGGCGGGTGAGAGAGCAAGTGAAGCTCTGTCTGCCGCTCCCCATCCCTCCCCATCACTCTCATTACCACCTGAAGCATCCCCCCACCCCATCTGTGCAAAAACTTTCTTCCACCAAACCGGTCCCTGGTGCCCAAAAGGTTGGGGACCGCTGTTCTACCTCACTGATTCCCCTGCCTCCTACATTTTGTTGTTGAGCCATCCACTGAATTTGTATTCAGATGACCACAGTTTTCTGTTCCAAATTTTCAATTTATTAAAAAATATACACTTAAAAATGGTTAAGATGGTAAATGTATTGTGGGTTTTTTTTTGTTTGTTTCTTTGTTTTTTGCCACACCACGCAGCCTGTGGGATCTTAGTACCCCAACCAGGGATTGAACCCGGACCACAGCAATGAAAGTGCTGAGTCCTAACCACTGCATCACCAGAGAATTCCCTGTTACATGTATTTTTAAAAATATTTTATTTATTTATTTATTTATTTGGTTGTGCCAGGTCTTAATTGCAGCAGGCATGCTCCTTAGTTGCAGCTTGCCAGCTCCTTAGTTGTGGCACATGGGCTCAGTTGAGGCAGGTGGGCTCCTTAGTTGTGGCATGCAAACTCTTAGTTGCAGCACGCATGTGGGATCTGGTTCCCTGACCAGGGGTGGAAGCCAGGCCCCCTGCATTGGGAGCATGAGTTTAACCACTGCGCCACTAGGGAAGTCCCTGTTATGTGTATTTTAACACAATTTAAAAATTCAACTTGGTTCCTCTTTATATATTCTATTTCTTTGTGGAATCTTTCTATTTCTTTGCTGAGTTTTTATATTTTTTCATTTGTTTCAAGTGTTTCTGTAATTGCTTGTGGAACATTTTTACGATGGCTGCTTTAAAACTTTTGTCAGGTAAATTCTAAGATCTCTGTCATCTCAGTGCTGGTATCTATTCCTTGTTTTATTATTCAGTTTAACATCTTCCTGGTTCTTGGTATGGTGAGTGATTTTCAATAGAAACTTTGACATTGTGGGTATTATGTTATAAGACTCTGGTTCTTATTTAATCTGTTTTATCTGGTTCCTCTGACACCCCTATTAATTCCCTATGCATCTGAGGAATAAGCCAAATTAGCTATATCATCCTGTTTATGTATTGCTAGATTTCATTTGCTAATATTTTGTTTACCATTGTTGTTCATGCATGAGGCTGTCCTAAATTTTCCCTTTCCTATGTTTTCCTTAGGTTTTAGTATCCAGGTTAGTTTTGCCTTCAGTGAGTGAGTATCATCTCTTTTTATATTCTCTGGAAGCGTTTGGATAAAATTGGTAATATTTCTTTCTTAAAGAAATAAGTTTGGAAGAATTTACCAGTGAAGCCATTTGAATTTGTAGTTTTCTTTGGGAGTAGGTTTATAATTGTAGGTTTAATTTCTTTAACAGGTATAGGACTATTTTGATTATCTCTTTTGTCTGTTTCAGTTCAGTAAATTAACTTTGTCTAAGAAATTTGTCCATTTTATTTAAACCTTCAAATTTATCGGAATAAGGTTGTTTATAATATCCTCTAATTATTTTTGTAACATCTGTAAAACCTGTGGTGATGTACATTTTCATTCCTGATGTTGGTTATTTACGCCTTTCTGTTTTTTCCTTGATTGGTCTCTCTAGGAGTTTATCCATTTTATTATTATTTTCAAACAACCAAATTTTGACCTTACTGATTCTTTCTACTAGATATTTGCTTTCTATTTTATTGGTATCTGCTCTTACCTTTATTATTTCTTCCTTCTGTTTACTTTTTCGAGGTTTAATTTTCTTGTTTTCTTAACTTATTGGTACACACCCTTAGCTCATTAATTTCAACTGTTACTTGTTTCTGATATATAAACAGAAGGTTATAAATTTCACACAAAGCACTATTTAGCCAAATTCCCTAAGTTTGTTATGTCATATTTTCATTACCATTTAATTCAAAACATTTTCTAATTTCCATTGCGATTTCTTCTTCAACCCATGGAATATTTAGAAGTATACAAATTTGAGTACTTTCTACGTATCCTTTTTGTTATTGATTTGCAGCCTAACTCCATTGTTTAGAGGACATACTATGTATGCTTTCAGTTATTTGAAATCTGACTTGCTTCTTGGTCTTTGCATATGATCAACTTGGATGAGCACATATTCTGCATTTATTAAGTGCAGTGTTATGAATATATTCAGTTAAGTCAACTTAATCATGTTATTCAAATTTATGTCTCTATTAATTTTTTTGCCCATTTATTCCATCCACTGCTAAGAGAGGTATGTTAAAGTCTCAAATTATGATTGTAAATTTGTCTATTTCCTTTTATTTTTTGTCAGTTTTTTCTTAATATCACACACATTTTAAATTTACTCTTTACAGAAGGAAATGTATTTTTCACCAAAAGTAAGAAGTGCACTAAAAAGTAAGAATCAGTTTTAAGCAAGGGTGAACAAACTCTTTATGTAAAGGGTCAGATAGAAAATATTATAAGCACTGCATGCCACATATAATCTCTGTACATATTCTTTTTATTTTGTTTTGTTTTGTTTTTGCAAGCCTTAAAAATTGTAAAAACCTTTCTTAGCTTGAGGACCATAGAAAAACAGGCTACAGGCCAGATTTGGACTATGGAATACTTGACTTTAAGTATTAAAGTTTAATGTATTCCAGTAATTATATTGAGAGCTAAATAAAATTTAAATCAATAGGTATATTTGTACACTGACTATATGCCCAGTTTCCAACATTTTATCCTTTGTACTTTCAATATTATGAAATACTTCTGGGTTTCTTTAATGTGATTTTTTTTTCTGGCATCACGTCCTCTGGAACATGTTCACCCTTTCATCACAACCACTTTTCTCATTTTTGTCAATAAGTTAACCTTAAAGTTCCTCTGGTTGCATTACCAGAGTCTTGCGAATGGTGGCAATATCAACATTCCAATAGTCAGCTATTTCTTCTAGAATTCTACTTATAATCAATTTTTATTTCACTTACAGCACTATCAGTTTTCAGGGTATTTTGCTGAACTTTCAGCTTTGTTAACTGATTCTATCTTTCAATTATCAATATTTGTAAAAAATCATGTGGATTTATCATTGAGAGAAAAGAAGGCAATACCACTACATTCTTTGCAGTCTGTGTGTGAACCCAAAAGCAGATACACAGTGGCCAATCACTGATCATGATATGCACCTTTCACTTACATAATGATTTGTGGAACAAAGATCTAGCAGCAAAGTTTGTGCTTTATGCCATTACTGACAGTTACTATACCATAGTAACTGAAATTTGAACCCTGCTGTTGGGGGACTGGTATTATTTAACGAAACTGTGGTACCAAATTTGTGCCTACTGGAATGGTACAAAGTGAAGACTCTTTGTATATTAAATGTGAATGGTCTAAACACACCAGTTAAAAGACACAGATTGTCAGATTGGATAAATAAAAAAGACTCAACTATATGTGGTCTACAAGAAACTAACTTTAAATACAGAGACATAGAGAAGTTAAAATAGAAGGAGGGGAGAAGTGATAAATCTTACTTACAGAAGAATTCCAAATAATATAAGTAGTTATTCCTCCCTCCAGGAGGTGGAGCTTAATTCTCCCTCCTTTGAATGTGGGCTGGACTTAATGACTCATATCCAAATAATAGGGTATGGAAAGGGGAAAAATTTTAAATTTACAGAGGAGAAGCCTGGCAAACCCTACCTTAACCAAGGATAATACATCATGACCATGTAGGGTTTATCCCAGGAATGCAGGACTTTCTCAACACTTAAAAGTCAATGTAAGTAAGTCAGAAAGAGAAAAACAAATACTGTATGCTAACACATATATATGGAATCTAGAAAAAAAAAGATGGCTCTGAAGAACCTAGGGGCAGGACAGGAATAAAGACATCGAGAATGGACTTGAGGACACAGGGAGGGGGAAGGGTAAGGTGGGATGAAGTGAGAGAGTGACATGGACATATATACACTACCAAATGTAAAATAGATAGTTAGTGGGAAGCAGCTTCATATCACAGGGAGATCAGCTTGGTGCTTTGTGACCACCTAGATGAGTGAAATAGGGAGGGTGGTAGGGAGCAAAAGAGGGAGGGGATATGGGGTTATATGTATACATATAGCTGATTCACTTTATTATACAGCAGAAACTAATATAACATTGAAAAGCAATTAGATTCCAATAAAGATGTTTAAATAAAAGAAAAAAAAGAAATAAACAAAAGAGATGGTATAGTTTTTAAAAAGTCAATGTAAGTCATCATATCAATAGACTGAAGAAGAAAAATCATATGACCACCACAATAAATAAAAATAAAATAAAATTTGACATCCATTTGAATTCAAAGCCTTAAGCAAACTAGGAATGTAAGGAATTCCTCAGACTGATATAGGATATCTACAGTTAAAATCTTACTTAATGGTGAAAAACCAACTGCTTTCTCCCTAAGATCAGGAATAATACAAGAATATCCACTCTCACCACATCTATTCAACATTGTACTGAATGTCCTAGCCAATGCAATGAGGTAAGAAAAACAAAGGCATGCAGATGGAAAGAGAAGAAATAAAATAATCTCTTTGTAAACAGAATAATTACTACATGGAAAATCTGAAAGAATCTAACACACACACACACACACACAAAGCCACTAAAATGAATAAGAGAGGTTAGTATGGTTTCAGGATACAAGGTTAATATGCAAAATTAATTGAATTTCTATATACTAGAAAGGAACAATTGGAAATTGAATTTTAAAAACAATGCCATTAAAATAACACCAAAAAATGAAATACTTAGGTATGAAACTAAAAAATATGTACAAGATCCGTATGCTGAAAACTCCAAAATGCTAATGAAAAAAATTCAAAGAAGACCTAAATAAATGGAAAGGTAAGCCATGTTTACTGGTTAGAAGACTTGATATTGTTATGATGTTAATTCTCCCAAAATTGTCTATAAATTCAATGAAATCCAAATCAAGATCAGTAGACTTTTCTTGGTAGAAATTAACAAGTCAATTCTAAAATTTGTATGGAAAGGTAAAGATGGTACAATAACCAAAACAATTCTGAAAAAGAAAAACATCAGAGGATTCATGTTATCTGAGTTAGTATAAAGCTAGAGTTATCAGGACAATGTGGTATCAGAAAAGGATAAAGACAGAGGTCAGTGGAACAGAATAGAGAGTTCACACATATACACTGATTTTTGACAAAAGTGCAAAGGCAATTCAATGGAGAAAGGACAGTCTTTGCAATAAATGATGCTTGAATAATTGAAGATAGCTATATACAGAACCTTGACCCACACCTTGCACCATATACAAAGATTTATTCAAAATGTATCATAGAAGTCAGTGTAAAGCCTAAAACTATAAAACTTTTAGAAGAAAACAAAGGAGGAAAATATTTGTTTTCTTGGGTTAAGCAAAGATTTCTTAGATGCCACACCAAAAGCATAATCCACAAGAGTAAAACAACTAATATCTTGGCCTTAATCAAAACTTAAAACTTCTATTCTTTGAAAGACAGTGTTAAGAGGGTGAAAAGAAAAGCTACAAATTGCGAGTAAAAATTTCAAAACACATCCTTGATAAAGAATATTTTGTCCAAAATATATAAAGAACACTCATAATTCAATAATAAGAAAACAAGCAACCCGACAGAGCTTCAAGATGGTGGAAGAGTAAGATGTGGAGATCACCTTCTTCCCCACAAATACATCAAAAATACATCTACATGTGGAACAACTCCTACAGAACACCTACTGAATGCTACAGAAGACCTCAGACTTCCCAAAAGCCGAATACCAGACAACAGAAGAAAGAAGAACTACAATCCTGCATCCTGTGGAACAAAAACCACATTCACAGAAAGACAGACAAGATGAAAAGACAGAGGGCTATGTACCAGATGAAGGAACAAGATAAACTCCAGAAAAACAACTAAATGAAGTGGAGATAGGCAGTCTTCCAGAAAAAGAATTCAGAATAATGATATGATTATCATTGTCAGAATAATGATATGATTATCAGAATAATGATATGATTCAGAATAATGATACTGAAGATGATCCAGGACCTCGGAAAAAGAATGGAGGCAAAGATCAAGAAGATGCAAGAAATGTTTAACAAAAACCTAGAAGAAGTAAAGAACAAACACCTAGAAGAATTAAACAACAAACAAACAGAAGTGAACAATACAAAAACTAAAGTGAAAAATACACTAGAAGGAATCAATAGCATAATAACTGAGGCAGAAGAACGGATAAGTGAGTTGGAGGACAGAATGGTGGAATTCACTGCCGCAGAACAGAATAAAGAAAAAAAGAATGAAAAGAAATGAAGACAGCCTAAGAGACCTCTGGGAAAACATTAAACACAACAACATTCACATCATAGGGGTCCCAGAAGGAGAAGAGAGAGAGAAAGGACCTGAGAAAATATTTGAAGAGATTATAGTCGAAAAATTCCCTAACATGGGTAAGGAAATAGTCACCCAAGTCCAGGAAGCACAGACAGGCCCATACAGGATAAACCCAAGGAGAAATATGCCGAGACACATAGTAATCAAATTGACAAAAATTAAAGACAAAGACAAATTATTGAAAGCAACAAGGGAAAAACGACAAATAACATACAAGGGAACTCCCATAAGGTTAACAGTTGATTTCTCAGCAGAAACTCTACAAGCCAGAAGGGAGTGGCATGACACATTCAAAGTGATGAAAGGGAAGAACCTACAATCAAGATTACTGTACCCAGCAAGGATCTCATTCAGATTCGACGGAGAAATCAAAAGCTTTACAGACAAGCAAAAGCTAAGATTATTCAGCACCACCAAACTGGCTCTACAACAAATGCTAAAGGAACTTCTCTAAGTGGGAAACACAAGAGAAGAAAAGGAACTACAAAAACAAACCCATAACAATTAAGAAAATGGTAATAGGAACATACATACCGATAATCATCTTATATGTGACTGGATTAAATGCTCCAACCAAAAAACACAGGCTTGCTGAATGGATACAAAAACAAGACCCATATATATGCTGTCTACAAGAGACCCACTTCAGACCTAGGGACACATACAGACTGAAAGTGAGGGGATGGAAAAAGATATTCCATGCAAATGGAAATCAGAAGAAAGCTGGAGCAGCAATACTCATATCAGATAAGATAGACTTTAAAATAAAGAATGTTACAAGAGACAAGGAAGGACACTACATAATGATCAAGGGATCAATCCAAGAAGAAGATATAACAATTATAAATATATATGCACCTAACATAGGAGCACCTCAATACATAAGGCAACTGCTAACAGCTATAAAAGAGGAAATCGACAGTAACACAATAATAGTGGGGGACTTTAACACCTCACTTACATCAATGGACAGATCATCCAAACAGAAAATTAATAAGGAAACACAAGCTTTAAATGACACAATAGACCAGAAAGATTTAATTGATATTTATAGGACATTCCATCCCAAAACAGCAGATTACACTTTCTTCTCAAGTGCACATGGAACATTCTCCAGGATAGATCACATCTTGGGTCACAAATCAAACTTCAGTAAATTTAAGAAAACTGAAATCATATCAAGCATCTTTTCTGACCACAACACTATGAGATTAGAAATCAGTTACAGGGAAAAAACATTAAAAATACAAACACATGGCAGCTAGATAATACACTACTAAATAACCAAGAGATCACTGAAGAACTCAAAAAGGAAATTAAAAGGGCTTCCCTGGTGGCTCAGTGGTTGGGAGTCCGCCTGCCAATGCAGGAGGCACGGGTTCGAGCCCTGGTCCGGGAAGATCCCACATGCCGCGGAGCAGCTAAGCCGTGCACCCCAACTGCTGAGCCTGTGCTCTAGAGCCCAAGAGCCACAACTACTGAGCCCGCACGCCTGGAGCCCATGCTCTGCAACAAGTGAAGCCACCGCAATGAGAAGCCTGCGCACCACAACTAGAGAAAGCCCGCGTGCAGCAACGAAGACCCAACACAGCCAAAAATAAATGAAATAAATTTGTTAAAAAAAAAAAAAAAACCTAGAGACAAATGACAACAAAAACACGATGATCCAAAACCTATGGAATGCAGCAAAAGCAGCTCTAAGAGGGAAGTTTATAGCCATACAAGCCTACGTCAAGAAACAACAAAAATCTCAAATAAACAATCTAACCTTACACCTAAAGGAAATAGAGAAAGAAGAACAAACAAAACCCAAAATTAGCAAAAGGAAAGAAATCACAAAGATCAGAGCAGAAATAATTGAAATAGAATCAAAGAAAACAATAGCAAAGATCAATAAAACTAAAAGCTGGTTCTTTGAGAAGATAAACAAAATTGATAAACCTTTAGCCAAACTCATCAAGAAAAAGAGGGAGAGGACTCAAATCAATAAAATTAGAAATGGAAAAGGAGAAGTTACAACAGACAGTGCAGAAATACAAAGCATCCTAAGAGACTACTACAAGCAACTCTATGCCAATAAAATGACAAACCTGAAGAAATGGACAATTTCTTAGACAGGTATAACCTTCCAAGACTGAACCAGGAAGAAATAGAAAATATGAACAAACCAATCACAAGTAATGAAATTGAAACTGTGATTTAAAATCTTCCAACAAACAAAAGTGCAGGACCAGATGGCTTCACAGGTGAATTCTATCAAACATTTAGAGAAATGCTAACACCCATCCTTCTCAAACTCTTCCAAAAAGTTGCAGAGGAAGGAACACTCCCAAACTCATTCTATGAGGCCACCATCACCCTGATACCAAAACCAGACAAAGATACTACAAAAAAAGAAAATTACAGACGAATATCATTGATGAATATAGATCCAAAAATCCTCAGCAAAATACTAGGAAACAGAATCCAACAACACATTAAAAGGATCATACACCCTGATCAAGTGGGATTTATCCCAGGGATGCAAGGATTCTTCAATATGCGCAAATCAATCAATGTGATACACCATATTAACAATTTAAATAATAAAAACCATATGATCATCTCAATAGATGCAGAAAAACTTTTGACAAAATTCAAAACCAATTTATGATAAAAACTCTCCAGAAAGGGGGCATAGAGGGAACCTACTTCAACATAATAAATGCCATATATGACAAACCCACAGCAAACATCATTCTCAATGGTGAAAAACTGAAAGCATTTCCTCTTAGATCAGGAACAAACAAGGATGTCCACTCTCACCACTATTATTCAAAATAATTTTGGAAATCCTAGCCATGGCAATCAGAGAAGAAAAAGAAATAAAAGGAATACAAATTGGAAAAGAAGAAGTAAAACTGTCACTGTTTGCAGATGACATGATACTATACATAGAGAATCCTAAAAATGCCACCAGAAAACTACCAGAGCTAATCAATGAATTTGGTAAAGTTGCAGGATACAAAATTAATGCACAGAAATCTCTTGCATTCCTATACACTAATGATGAAAAATCTGAAAGAGAAATTAAGGAAACACTCCCATTTACCATTGCAACAAAAAGAATAAAATACCTAGGAATAAACCTACCTAAGGAGGGCATCCCTAGTGGCGCAGTGGTTGAGAGTCCGCCTGCCAATGCAGGGGACACGGGTTCATGCCCCGGTCCGGGAAGATCCCACATGCCGCAGAGCGGCTGCATCCGTGAGCCATGGCCGCTGAGCGTGCGCGTCCAGAGCCGGTGCGTCCGGAGCCTGTGCTCCGCAACGGGAGAGGACACAACAGTGAGGGACCCGCATACCACACACACACAAAAAAAACCTACCTAAGGAGACAAAAGACCTGTATGCAGAAAACTATAAGACACTGATGAAAGAAATTAAAGATGATACCAACAGATGGAGAGATATAGCATGTTCTCGGATTGGAAGAATCAATATTGTGAAAATGACTATACTACCCAAAGCAATCTACAGATTCAATCAATCCCTATCAAAATACCAATGGCATTTTTTACGGAACTAGAACAAAAAATCTTAAAATTTGTATGGAGACACAAAAGACCCCGAATAGCCAAAGCAGTCTTGAGGGGAAAAAAATGGAGCTGGAGGAATAAGACTCCCTGACTTCAGACTATACTACAAAGCTACAGTAATCAAGACAATATGGTACTGGCACAAAAACAGCAACATAGATCAATGGAACAAGATAGAAAGCCCAGATATAAACCCACGCACCTATGGTCAACTAATCTATGAGAAAGAAGGCAAGCATATACAATGGAGAAAAGACAGTCTCTTCAATAAGTGGTTCTGGGAAAACTGGACAGCTACATGTAAAAGAATGAAATTAGAACACTCTGTAACACCATACACAAAAATAAACTCAAAATGGATTAAAGACCTAAATGTAAGGCCAGACACTATAAAACTCTTAGAGGAAAACATAGGAAGAACACTCTTTGAGATAAATCACAGCAAGATCTTTTTTGATCCACCTCCTAGAGTAATGGAAATAAAAACAAACAAATGGGACCTAATGAAACTTAATAGCTTTTGTAAAGCAAAGGAAACTACAAACAAGACAAAAAGATAATCCTCAGAATGGGAGAAAATATTTGCAAACAAATCAATGGACAAATGAGTAATCTCCAAAATATATAAACAGCTCATGCAGCTCAATATTAAAAAAACAAACAACCCAATCCAAAAATGGGCAGAAGACTTAAATAGACATTTCTCCAAAGAAGACATACAGATGGCCAAGAAGCACATGAAAAGTTGCTCAACATCACTAATTATTAGAGAAATGCAAATCAAAACTATAATGAGGTATCACCTCATACCAGTTAGAATGGGTATCATTCGAAAATCTACGAACAACAGATGCTGGAGAGGGTGTGGAGAAAAGGGAACCCTCTTGCACTGTTGGTGGGACGTAAAGTGATACAACCACTATGGAGAACAGTATGGAGGTTCATTTAAAAACTAAAAGTAGAATATCCATATGACCCAGCAATCCCACTACTGGGCATATACTCAGAGAAAACCATAATTCAAAAGACACATGCACCCCAATGTTCATTTCAGCACTACTTACAATAGCCAGGTCATGGAACCAACCTAAATGCCCATCGACAGACGAATGTATAAAGAAGATGTCGTACATATATACAATGGAGTGTTACTCAACCATAAAAAGGAACGAAATTGGGTCATTTGTAGACATGTGGATGGATCTAGAGACTGTCATACAGAGTGAAGTAAGTCAGAAAGAGAAAAACAAATATTACATATTAACGCATATATGTGGAACGTAGAAAAATGGTATAGATGAACCAGTTTACAGGGCGGAAATTGAGACACAGATGTAGAGAACAAACGTATGGACACCAAGGGGGGAAAGCAGTGGCGGGTGGGGGTGGAGATGTGATGAATTGGGAGATTGGGATTGACATGTATACACTGATGTGTATAAAATGGATAACTAATAAGAACCTGCTGTATAAAAAAATAAATTAAATAAAATTCAAAAATAATATTTGAGTTCAATAAAAAAAGAGAGAGAATAACAAATATTGTTTATTAATGCATATATGTGGAACCTAGAAAAATGGTACAGATGAACTGGTTTGCAGGGCAGAAATTGAGACACAGATGTAGAGAACAAATGTATGGACACCAAGGGGGGAATGTGGTGGGATGAATTGGGAGATTGGAACTGACATATATACACTAATATGTATAAAATGGATAACTAATAAGAACCTGCTGTATAAAAAAATAAATAAAATAAAAGCCAAATACCTTCTCTATCCACTGGAAAAAAATAGATTGTAAAAGCTGTTAAGAAAACATAAAATACCTATGATAAACCATGATGGAAAAGAACATGAAAAAGTATATATATATATATATATATATATATATGTATAACTGAGTCACTTTGCTGTACAGCCAAAATTAAACACAATACTGCAAATCAACTATACTTCAATAAAATTTTTTTAAAAAGAGAAAAGAAAAAAACAAACAAGCAACCCAATAACATAATGGACAAAAGATTTGAACAGACATTTTACCAAAGAACATAAATGAATGGTAAATAGATATATGAAAGTATGCTTAACATCATTAATCACTAGGGAAATAGAAATTAAAGCAAGTCTTAATAAACTTAAGACAACTGAAATCACACCAAGGTTCTTTTCCAAACACAATGGTATGAAAGTAGAAATCAATTACAAAAGAAAAACTGGAAAATTCATAAATATGTGCAGATTAAACAACAGGCTCCAGAACAACCAGTGGGTGAAAGAAGAAATCAAAAGGGAAATTTAAAAAGATCATGAGACAAATGGAAATACACCATACCAAAGCTTATGGGATGCAAAAAAAGGAGTTCTAAGACAGAAGTTTATAGCAATAAATGTCAACATCAAGAGAAAAGAAAAATCTGAAATAAACAACCGAACTTTACACTAAGAACAAACTAAGCCAAAAGATACAGGAAGGAAATAACAAAGACCAGAGTGGAAAGAAATGAAATAGAGACTAGAAAGACAAGGGAGACTATCAATGAAAAGTAAGAGTTGTTTTTGGAAAGATAAACAAATATACAAACCTCTAACTAGACTAAAAAAAGAGAGAAGACTCAAATAAATAAAAGCAGAAATGAAAGAGGAGACATTACAACACAGAAATACTAAGGATCATAAGAAACAACTATGAATAATTATATGCCAAAAAATTAGACAGAAGAAATGGAAGAAATGGATAAATTCCTGGAAACATAAATCTACCAAGTCTGAATCATGAAAAAACAGAAAATCTGAACAGACCAATTATTAGCAAGGAGATTGTACCAGTAATCAAAAACCTCTCAACAAAGCAAAGTCCAGGACCAGATGAGTTTACTGGTGAATTCCACCAAGCATTGAAAGAAAAATTAATAGCAATTCTTCTCAAATTCTTCCAAAAAGTAAAGTAAGAGGGAACACTTCCAAACTCATTTACCCTCATACCAAAGCCAGACCAGGAAACTACAAGAAAAGAAAATAACAGGCCAATATTCCCGGTGAACACAGATGCAAAAATCCTCAAGAAAATATGAGCAAAGTGAATTCAACAGCACATTAAAAGGATCACACACCATAATCAAGTAGGATTTATCCCTGAGATGCAAGGATGGTTCAACATATGCAAATCAATAAATGTGATACACCTCATTAACAAAACAAAGGATAAAAATCATATGATCATCTCAGTAGCTGCAGAAAAAGCATTTGAAAATTCAACATCCTTTCATGATGAATACTCTCAAAAAATTGGTATAGAAGGAACATACTTCAACATAATAAATGCCATATATGACAGACCACAGCTAACATTATACTCAAAAGTTAAAAGCTAGGGCTTTCCTGGTGGCACAGTGGTTGAGAGTCCGCCTGCCGATACGGGGGACACGGGTTCGTGCCCCGGTCCGGGAAGATCCCACATGCCGCAGAGTGTCTGGGCCCGTGAGCCATGGCCACTGAGCCTGCATTCCAGAGCCTGTGCTCTGCAACGGGAGAGGCCACAACAGTGAGAGGCCCGCGTACCACAAAAAAAAAAAAAAAAAAAAGCTAAAAGTTTTTCCTCTAAGATCAGGAATAAGACAAGGATGCCCAGTCTTGCCACTTTTATTCAACATAGTTGTGGAAGTCCTAACCAGAGAAATTAGGCAAGAAAAAGAAATAAAAGGCATCTAAACCAGAAAGGAAGAAGTAAAACTGTCTCTGCAGATAACATAATATATATTGAAAACCCTAAAGTTACTACCAAAAAATGGTTAAAACTAATCAATGAATTCAGTAAAGTTGCAGTATACAAAAATCACTATACAAAAATCAGTTGCATTTTTATACACTAACAACTATCAGAAAGAGAAATTAAGAAAACAGTCCCATTTACAACAGCACCAAAAACAATGTACTTAAGATTTAACCAAGGAGGTGAAAGATCTGTGCACTGAAAACTGTAAAACATTGATGAAAGAAGTTGAAGACACAAATAACTGGAAAGCTATTCTGTGTTCATGGACTGGAAGAATTAGTATTGTTAAAATGGTCATACTGTCCAAAGCAATCTGCAGATTCAATGCAATCCCTATTAAAAACCCAATAGCATTTTTCACAGAAATAGAAAAAATAATCCTAATATTCATATAGAACCACAAGAGACACCAAATAGTGAAAATAATCTTGAGGAAGAAGAACAAAACTGGAGGCATCACATTTCCTGATTCCAAACAATATTACAAAGCTATAGTAACCAAAACAGCATGTTATTGGCATAAAAACAGACACATAGATCTATGGAACCAAACAGAGAGCCCAGAAATAAACTCATGCTTTTATGGCCAATTAATTTTTGCAAAGAATTCAAAAATATACAATGGGGAAAGGTTAATCTCTTCAATAAATAGTGTTGGGAAAACTAGACAGCCACATTAAAAAGAATAAAAGTGGGCCCTTATCTCATACCATACACAAAAATTGACTCAAAATGGATTAAAGACTTGAACATTAGACGTGAAACCATAAAACTCCTAAGGAAATAGCATAGAGGATAAGCTCTTGGAAATGATTTCTTTTTTTGATTTGACACCAAAAGCAAAGGCAACCAATGCAAAAATAAACAAGTTAGGTTACATCAAATTAAAAAGTCTCTGCACAGCAAAGGAAATTATCAACAAAATGAAAAAGCAACCTGTGGAATGGGCTAAAATATATGCAAACCACATATCCAATAAAGGGCTAATACACAAAATATACAAGAAACTCATAGAACTCAATAGCAAAAAAACAAATAACCCAAATCTTTTAATGGGCAAAGGACCTGAATAGACATTTTTCAAAAAAGACAAACAAATCCAACAGGGACATGAAAAGGTGATCAATGTCATAATCATCAGCAAAATGCAAATGAAAACAACAATGAAGTATCACCTCACACCTGTTTGAATGGCTTTTATCAGAAAGACAAGAGATAACAAATGCCAATGAGGATATGGAGAAAAGGGAATCAGTGTACACTGTTGGTAGGAATATAAACTGGTAAAGCTGCTATGGAAAACAATATGGAGGTTTCTCAATACCTTAAGAATAGAGCCACCACATGATTCAGCAATTTCGCTTCTGGGTATATATCCAAAGGAAACGAAGTCATTATCTCCAGAGATATCTGTACTCCCATGTTCATTGCAGCATTATTCACAATAGCCAAGGTATAGACACAACTTAATGTCATATATTTATAGTGGGATATTATTCAGTCTTAAAAAAGAAGGAAATTCTGCCATTTGGACAACATGGATGAATCTGGAGGGTATTAATGCTAACTGAAATAAGCCTGACAGAGAAAGACAAATACCACATGGTATAGCTTATATGTGGAATCTAAAAAAAAAAAAAAAAATCAAACTCATAGAAACACTGAGTAGAAAAATGGTTGCCAGGGTTTGAGGGGTGGGGGAAATAGGGAGAGGTTGGTAAAAGGGTACAAACTTTCAGCTACAAGATGAATAATGTCTGAGGAGCTAATGCATAACATGATGACTATAGTTGATAACACTGCATTGTATAATTGAAATTTGCTAAGAGAGTAGAAAAATGTTCTCACTAATAAAAAATATAAAAACATGAGATGACGGATGTGTTAATTAACTTGATGGGGGAATCCTTTCAAATATATATATATATCAAATATATAATCACAATGTTCACTTTAAATATCTTACAATTTCATTTGTCAATTATACTTCAATAAAGCTGTAATTTTAAAAAAGGGAAGGAACAAATAAATAATATGAAAATGAAAAAAGGCAGAAACTACAGACAGGTAGAATTTTTAAAAAACATAATATGGTAACTTGATACCAATACATTTTTAAAAACAAAATGAAAAATTTCCTAGAAAAATCTAAATTACCAAAGTTAACTAAAGAAAAAATAGAAAACTTAAAGAAAACAATACCATTAGATAATTTGATTTGGTAGTCAAAAATATCTGTCTTCCACATGGACATGTGCACACATGCACACACACACAAATATACCAAACAAAAAGGGCCTCAGGTCTTTTATAGGGAAGTTTTACCAACTTTAAAGGGTCAGGTAATTCTTATATTAAACTATTCCATAGTAAAAGAGAAGAAGGAACGCTTACCAACTGATTTTATGATGCTACTTTGGTACCAAAACTGGATGAGGACACTGCAAGAAAAAATATATATAAATCAATCTCAGGAACATAAAGGTAAACATTCTAAATAAAAGTTAGCAGTATGTTTTTTACATTCATCATGATCAAGGAAGAATGTGAGGAAAATTCAACATGAGAAACATCTAACAATACAATTCGCCACATTAACAGATTAAAAAAGAAAAAACCCTGTGATCATCTCAATACATACTAAAATTTTAAAATCATACAATACAATTCAACATTAATAACAAGAAAAAACTTCTGGGCAGAGTAGAAGTAGAAGAGAATTTTCTGAACCTGATTATTGTCTTCAACCAAAACCCCACAGAAAACAATGTTCTTAGTAGGGAAACTTTAGAAATATTCTATTTCCTCATTAAAAGCAGAGACAGTTGAGGGATGACCACTACTGCCATCATTATTACTGCCATCACTATTGAGCATTGTTCCTGAGGCCCTTGCACATGCAGTAAGACAGAGCACAGAATAGAGAGAATAAGGAGGGGGAGGGAGGGGTACCAGTCAGGAATGTATGTGACTGCAAATATCAGAAACCCTAACTACCTCATGGCTTAAACAATGAGGAGTTCATTTATCTCATAAGGAATCAGGAAGTAGGGACTCTAGTGCTGATGCTGCTGATACACAGGGTTAGAACGAGTCTCTGCTTTACCTTCTTTAGCATGCTTCATTTCATCCTCACGCTTGCTAACTCACAGCTCTACGATGACTCCTGCAGATGTGGGCCTTAACATACACACTCCAGGCAGGAAGAGGGAAAAATAGTGGCACCAATCTCTTCCCAGAAGCCCCGGGATGGACTTCACTTCTCACTGATCACATGGCCACTGTTAGGTACAAGAAAGGCTGAGAAAGTGAATGTCCAGGGATAAGAGTAGGATTAGGATTAGGATTTGGGACACATACTAAATACTTAGGATGATAAATTATGCTTGGTCTAATGCATTCATGAAATTCTGGTCTAATCCATTCATGGATATTAAATATATTTAATATCTGGGGCATACTTATACTACAACATTACTTGTTGCTTGTCTAAAGTTTAAATTTCACTGTGTGCCCTTTAAAATTTTTTTTTTTTTGCTAAATCTGGAAACCCTAGAAGCTGGGGATGTTGTTACCCTGAAAAAATTGAGGTTCTAAAATCAGCAAGGAAGAAGGGGGGATGGCTTTTTAGGAGGCGCATGCCAATAACTACCACAGAAACATACAAATTTCTCCAGAAAGACAAGATTTTTTTTCCTGACACTGACACTGGCAAAATTTATCCAACAGATTTTTCCAGAAGGGAAACTGAGTAGCAAAACAGGCAGTGCCTTAGGATGCAGACACATTCTTCAAATGCATGTGTCCCATAAAATCCAAGACTACATGAAGTTATACATTTAATGATAGAATTTCTGCAGGTAACTAAGAAAAACCTCAAAATAATTTTTTAGAGATACCATTAACTGGATTATCCATGTGAAATTACAAATCTTTTAGATCTTCATTCTACCAAATTTCACTGAAATTTTAATAAATTCCTTTAAAAATCATGCCCACTTCTCAGCTGCTATTTTGTTTCATCATGGGAATTTAACCATAAATCTCATTTGTCTGCAGGAACCTGAAAGTTAAATAAAAAGTGTACTGAGCTTGCAGATAATAGGAATAACAGGCTTTATGGGTGAATCTGTGGACTCACAGTAGCCTGGGTATACGGTGTGAACTGACCTTCAAAGTGGGAGAGCCAGGTTCAAGTGGACAGTGGGGTAGGACAGCACAGAAGTCAAGGCAAAAACTTGTAGGATGAAAATGGAGTCTTCACACACTACAGTTGTCCCTCACTATCCTCAGGGAATTGGTTCCAGGACCCCCAGTGGATACTCAAATCTGCAGATGCTCGAGTCCCTCCTATAGTATGGCATTGCACAGTTGGCCCTCTGTATTCCCGGGTTCTGCATCTGTGGATTCAACCAACTGCGGATGGAAATTGGTTGAATCTGCAGATGCAGAATCCATGGATACAGAGGACCGACTGTATAGCCAATTGCCCAGCCTTAGGGAAGTTGGTGGGCAGTCTCGCAGTCCTGGAGGATCGCTGGAAGACAGAGAAACCAGGAAGATGGTAAAACGGGGTTGGTCCAATGCAACAAATGTCTTCTGTGGAGGTGATTTTTTGTGTGCTAAGACTCTGGACTTCCTGCTACTTTTAAAGAGATGGCTGAAGATACTCCTTGCAGCCCACTTGAGGCAATGTGAGAGAACTGAGTCCTCAAAGTGGAATTCTAAATCGTATACTGATGTGTTGTATTTAACGAATATCTGTCAGTTCTTTCTAACATTGTTGTTAGAGAACTGACAGAAAAGGGGTGGAGTAAGGAAGTGAGTTGAAAGAAGCCTCACTTCTTTGACTGAATTAACTATTTAAATAAACTATTTCTTCTCTTTCTTAGAAAGAGGAGGGTAAGGATTTTTCTCTCCTGAGAATGCCAAATTTGAGCTTTTCTGTAAAGAGCAGTTGGGTTTGCTGCCAAGCTACAGGAGAGATTCCATTTCTCTTCCAAGCATTGTCTAGCATGTAGGCTTACCCCCCATGGACTAGATGTGTTCTCCAAAAGTTGCTGCTTATAGATTTAATTCATTTCAAAAATAATATTTACTTGCGTTTTTCACTTGTTTTATTTACCCGAAGCCATTTTAATTCTTTAGAATTTTCTTTTTAAATGACTATACATTAGAATAGTCCATCTTATATAGTTATATTTACTTTTTAAGTGAACTTGGGAATACGGCTATTTAAAGAAATCTTATAGCGAAACATCATATAAGACAAAGATAACTCTCTAAATTGCTTGCTTTTAAAATCTGCCTTTTCCTCTAGGAAATTTGCATAAGGGGAGCTGACCTTATGTTCTGATGGAACTGTTGCCCTTCCAAGCTCTTTACTTTCCTTTTGAAGTCAATTATCACAAATGTTTCATTGAATTGATACAAGAACGACTGGTAGTGAACAGTGAATGGGTGACAGAGCCATCTGACTTTCAAGGTGCAAACCCAGTAGCATCAACCCAATGAATAAGTCTCTCTTTCTGGAAGAGTTAACATTGCACCACTTCCATCCACAGCCCCTTTCGCTACACCCCAGAGAACACAATCGATTCCAGCGGAAGTGAAGACTCCCTCTCTCAGGAAACAAAGATCAAAGGTATTCATAGTCCTAACTAACGAAAGAAAATTGTTCTGATTTACAATATTCTCAGTGAGATTTTTGGTAATACGCACATGTTATCGAGTTGTACCTTTCACATAGAAATAAATACTATTTCAGCGGCTGCTGGAATGCATTTGATTTTAAAAGGGAAGATTGTTATGCAGGTAAACTCTACCATGACAATATCAGTAGGATCTAAAAAATTCCATCATGTTGCATTATTTCGAGATGAACTAAATGACTGAGTCAATCTCTACTGCTAGCTGGTCAAGGGCCCAGGAGTCCGGAATACAAAACTATTGCTTTATATTCCAATTTGTGTTGCATAGGGTATGTTATTGTGAGGTTTCATTTATCTTTAAGCATAGGATAATAAAGCAAGTTCCCCGATTTTGTACAGATACCTTAATGCGGAAGGGAAAGGAAATCTGTATTCTTTAACATTAGGACCTCACAGTACAACATGCTCATGCTTATGGAGATTCTCCTGGTTTAAAGGTGCTGGACTTTTGTAGCTTGCTTTCTTATGTTTATGAGCCACAAGACAGACTAGTAATAATTGAAACTTTTCACCACAGAAGGAGACAGCTGGCAGAGTTTTTTTTTTGTGGGCTTACCCTATGTGGTCATGTTTACAGCTGCTCCCATTTTTTTTAAAAAAAAAAAGAAAGGAAGAAAGAAAGAGAAATTGAAGAGTGGCACAGAAGAAATTAATCCTACTATGTCTGCATAGTAAACTGTTACCTGTTCTTTCCAGACCTTCATCTTTTAATGCCCACATCTTCCTCAAGATGTTTTCACTGTATTTGCAGCACTGGTGGGCTGTTTCCCCTTAAGAGATTTCCAAGCTTTTTATGTAGCAGTATGTCATGTGACACCCCAGTTGTCATGGCAAATATTTGTGTTTCATGAAACACATGGGTTAAAAAAAAAATCAATGTAAATGGCCAAATCCCAAGATGGACAGGCCTTCAGGCTAGTGTTTGGCCTGCACCATGATTGTTTCAGATTCAGCTGTTTAACAGGCTGTGCGAAGGCCATGGGCTAATGTGCATAATGGGAACAGGCAGGCGCACCTGTTTTGATTCTCACTGTGTTCGAGCTCTCAGGTTCCACAGTTTCTAGGTAACAGATCTACAGGTAATATAAATATGACTGTGTTTTAGCCAGTAAGTGGTCTATCTCGAAAATATATATATTTTAAATAATGACATTTCCTGAGTGCTAATTAACCCTGCCTTTAATCTCTTCCCTGTCGACTTCATGAAGCTTTCCCCTACTGCTAAAAGCAGTAATATTTGAAGACTTCCCCGTGGTCCCGAATTAGTACATTTCTGAATTGACTCTTCAGCGGTAAATGAAATTATTCATTACTCTGTGGAAAGTTCCTAGCATGGAAGTTAAAAGGCTAAGAGAAAGACTGTGATATGCCTGGACTCATGATAAACCCAGAACAGAGCTTGGATCAGTCCCCACCACCGGGCAGTGTGATACCACATGGAGAAACCCTTTCTTGAAAATACTTCTCTGCCTGTCCCCTCGAAGTGGGACTTGGCATCCGATTATAGTTGTTTCTGTAAATATTTACTTTGTCAAACTCTTTCTTCAAAGCAAACAGGGCCCTTGGCAAGCAGAGCATCACTGTCTGGGGTGGGAAATGTCTTTCTGATTATTAGCTCCTGCCTGCCTGGAAAGAGGGGATAGGCTGGCCCAGAGGGGGAAGCTGGGGAAGTGGGGGGCGGGGGAGGGGGAGGGAGAGACTCTGTGCCTTCTATTTGTTTTGTAAAATTGCCCATGAGAGTCATTTTGACTTAAACTGTGTCTGTTCTTCATTGTAGGGGAAAGGCAGAAAGTCAAGAGGATATCATGATAGGAAGGTCTATAATTTGTGTGACTAGTTGAAATTTGGGGTTTGTCACCTGATGTCCCTTCCTTTTGCTTCAGGGCAAAAGTACGGGAGGCAGGTTTGACAGCTGGAGACGACAACAAAAGTTCTTTCGCTCTTCTTTTATAAAAGAAATTAAATCATGTTTTCAGAAAAGAAAACATGGTTCATTTGAAGTGGAAAACCCTTTTTTCCCCCTCTGTTGGGACTGAATTATTTCTCAGACTGCAGTCCAAAAAAGTGATTTAGCGTACTCAAATTTTTCTGAATCACATCAGTCTTCAACCTCTATCTAAGATTTTCATCTTTTAAAAGTACACTTAGAAAGAATAAAACAAAAAAACAAAACTCAGTTGTCCTCCAGCATGTACTTACACGTGTGCGTGTGTTTATACACGTGCACACATGCATACTACATCTATGATGTAATAGGTAAGGGTGTGGGATTTAGAGTTAAGCTGACTAAAAGAAATAAGGTAACCAAAAAGTTGGAAAAATAAAATAGTTCCCACAATGGCAAGTACATGCCAGTGAGGAGCATTCCGTAAGGCCATGCATGTGTAATAAAAGTTCTGAACACCCAACTAGTAAGTAACAGAGCAAGAGCTGGATTTTCCTCTTACTAATAAGGGAACTTCGAGCAAGTCACTTAAATTCTCTGTACCCCACTTGCCTCCTCTGAGAAATGGGGATGATACCTCCTTTCTCTAGGGTGGCTGTGAGGGTTAGAGGCTTTAATGTGTGTGAAAGTGCTCTGGAACAATAAAGTGCTTGTTTCATAATGCACTAGTCTATTTTTAAGAGCATCTTCTAGGCCTCCCTCTCTTGGTGATCTTATCAGTAAGAAGTTCATAGGGAGTTTAGTCACCCCTTTTCAAGGAAAAAGAGACCACCTTTTGGATCTCCTTATACTCCTGAAGAGCTGAGAGCAGACAGGGCTGTATTTATAGCAATGACTGCATATAGTCGTCTGAACCTGACAGAAGGGTGCTCCTGGATAAACAAATCAGTGCAATTCGATCCCCTAGCTTTCCTTGACTTCTTGCTGTGAGGTAATTGTGAGCTTGCTCCTGCACCTTAAAATTAGGATGCGTTATAGTTTTCTCAGGGCGTATGCCCAGTAGTGGGATTGCTGGGTCATATGGTAGTTCTATTTGTAGTTTTTTAAGGAACCTCCATACTGTTCTCCATAGTGGCTGTACCAATTCACATTCCCACCAGCAGTGCAGGAGCGTTCCCTTTTCTCCACACCCTCTCCAGCATTTATTGTTTCTAGATTTTTTGATGATGGCCATTCTGACCGGTGTGAGATGATATCTCATTGTAGTTTTGATTTGCATTTCTCTAATGATCAATGAAGTTGAGCATTCTTTCATGTGTTTGTTGGCAATCTGTATATCTTCTTTGGAGAAATGTACCAAAATGTTCATTGCAGCTCTATTTACAATAGCCAGGAGATGGAAGCAACTTAAGTGTCCATCATCGGATGAATGGATAAAGAAGATGTGGCACATATATACAATGGATAATTACTCAGCCATAAAAAGAAACGAAATTGAGTTATTTGTAGTAAGGTGGATGGACCTAGAGTCTTTCATACAGAGTGAAGTAAGTCAGAAAGAGAAAGACAAATACCGTATGCTAACACATAAATATGGAATCTAAGAAAAAAAAAATTTCATGAAGAACCTAGGGGTAAGACGGGAATAAAGACACAGACCTACTAGAGAATGGACTTGAGGATATGGGGAGGGGGAAGGGTAAGCTGTGACAAAGCGAGAGAGTGGCATGGACATATATATACTACCAAACGTAAACTAGATAGCTAGTGGGAAGCAGCCACATAGTACAAGGAGATCAGCTCGGTGCTTTGTGACCACCTAGAGGGGTGGGATAGGGAGGGTGGGAGGGAGGGAGACGCAAGAGGGAAGAGATATGGGAACATATGTGTATGTATAACTGATTCACTTTGTTATAAAGCAGAAACTAACACACCATTGTAAAGCAATTACACTCCAATAAAGATGTAAAAAATAATAAATAAATAAATAAATAAATAAAATTAGGATGCGCTTTAAGAATACTAAGGCATTATCTATCTGGAATATTTCTAACAGCTAATGTTGATTGAGCATGTTCTTAGAACATGGCACTAAGCATCTTCCATACCCACTGAATGCTCACAGCAGCCCTAGAACCTTTGTACTGTCATTGTCCCCAGGCCCACACAGCTGGTAAAGAGGTACAGAGGCTCCAGAATTTGTACCCCCTCCACATACCAGGTTATGAACTCTTCCTCATGGGCTGGTTTTCCAGATATTACTACTACTACTACTATTACTACCAGCAACTAACATGCATGTTCCTAACACTTTACAGGGAACATCTCACTTCATTTTTACAACATCTCTATGTAGTAGGTACTATTATTATTCCCATTATACTGGGAGGACCTGCATACAGGGAGGTGAAGGTCATCCAACTAGTAAGTGACACAGCCAGAATGAACTGCATGACTGTCAGAGCCCCAAAGCATTAGACACTTTTTAAAAACCTCAATAATTTTTGATGGAAATCTTTCTAAAAGATGTATCTCTGCCTCCCTAATATAATTTTAACATTTTCTCTCTTCAGTATTATATATGCATATATCCAGTTTCCGGTGTCTTTTTTTGTTTGTTTCCTTCAGTATCAGGACAGTAGTTGTCACCTTTGCTCTCATGTCTACTTTTATTGGTTCTGAATTTAACAGCCCTTTCTGTGTCTTCTAGATCATTTAACCAAGTACATCTTGTTGAATAAGTTTGAGTCAATCAAGTTCTGCATAAGGATCCAGGAATAAAATAATAAACCATAGTAGAGTTTGTAGTAGTTATTTCAAGAAATCCAAAAAGAAATCCTAGGCCTTTATTTTTAGGAATCTAGTTCAAAGGTTTCAAGTTGCTAAAACTGCCTCTCTTAACAAATAAATCTTTTTATTATTTTAACAACTATGTCTATGGGACGTGAGGGTCCAGGTTAAATTCATGAGTGTGTTTGCTTCTGGGAATGGTGGAGGGAGAGGAATGAGCTAAAAAGAAATATAGAGAGGACTTCAATTGTACCTAATGTTTTGTTTCTTTCATTTAAACACACATATAAATATATGAATAAATATATTTAAAATGTATGTTATAAATAATAACTATAAATATATAAAATGTACTATAGTTTTAAACTATTAAAAATTTAAATATATGTATTTTTGTCTTCTTTGCATCATAGGTATATACATATATATATATCATATATATCTATTATATATATTCTGTGTTATCTAACCTCACAGTAGGACCTCACAGTACAACATAATTCATCCTCATGGAGATCCTCCTGATTTAAAGCTACTGGACTTTTGTAGTTCACTCTCTTGAGTTTATGAGCCACAGATACATATATATCTCAAAGAAGACAAAAGATTAACATGTGTCCATGGTAGATTTTTAAATTATTCTCTATACTTTTCTGTATTCTAGAGACTTTTTCTAAATTAAAGAAAAAAATAAAAGAAAATCCTATTTCTCAAGTCATACCTCTGTTGTAAAATTTCCTTCGGTGTAGAAAGGTTAGGTTTGGGTGATAACATTTTAATGTCAAATGTGGGGTCTTGCTTCTCTTAGTCATTTTGTTATATTGTTACTTTCTTTAGTATTTTCCCAACATATCAATATATTCTTAATCTTCTTGTTAGAAAACTGTGATTATTTTTCAGGTAAGTCAGCTGAACTATTTTAATCAGGTAACAAGTGTGACAGTGAACATATCAGTGCCCCATCCAGTCTCCTTCCCCCCTATCTGTATAAAGAGGAGATTAGACCAGGTCATTGTTTTTAAGGAGCTTCCACATCCCCTATGACACTCACCCTGATGCCCCCAGGTAAAGGAGAAAAGTAGAAGCTCCCAGTAGGTGGGGTTTAGGCCTCTCACCCACAGCAGCTGTGTTAACTGTTTTACCTCTTTAACATCAAATTATGTTGTTTTTGAACAAAGTGTTCCAGGCTTAAAAATACATACTTTGAAAACCACTAAGTGATCTCTAGCAGCAGTTTCGACTTTGACTTGTCACGTCTAGTGGTGGAAGAAGACTACTTCTTGAAGAGTATACAGTGCCTTCCTGGTTGGCTCTGTGCTTCCATCACAAGCTGGTCTCCTTTCTTGTCTTGGCCTAAAGGGTTAAAGAGAGTGAGGTATGTACTTTGACAAGCATTAGCACTCAAAAACTGGAGGTACAAGATGAGATTCAAAAGGAAGTCCAAGGCTAATTTTCTCTTTTAGACTCACTTTCCATGATAAGACCTCATTTAATTTACCAACTTAAAGGAAGAAGAGGAAAATAAATCTGAAAACAGAAGAAAAACTGTGGCATCTTTCAAAGCCATTTTCTGTTTTCTCTAACTCATTAGAAATTGTCAGCTTTACCTATGTATTTTTGGCGTGAAACTTTCAAAGTGAATTAAAACTAAACAGTTTTATTTGCAAAACAATTTTTCTTGCAAGATATCATTGACAAGAAAAATTTTTATAAAATTATTTTTACTTCATAGCATCATCTAACTACATTTTTTTTAACATTTTGAAATTTATTTATTTATTTTTGATTATGTTGGGTCTTCGTTGCTGCGTGTGTGCTTTCTCTAGTTGCGGTGAGCGGGGGCTACTCTTCATTGCTGTGCACAGGCTTCTCATTGTGGTGGCTTCTCTTGTTGTGGAGCACAGGCTCTAGGCATGCAGTCTTCAGTAGTTGTGGCTTAGGGGCTCAGTAGTTGTGGTACACGGGCTTAACTGCTCCGTGGCATGTGGCATCTTCCCAGACCCGGGCTGGAACCCGGGTCCCCTGCATTGGCAGGTGGATTTTTAACCACTGCGCCACCAAGGAAATCCCTAATTGTACATTTTCATTGCATGTGATTAATAATTTTATTGGGTTGATCAAAAAGTTCGTTTTGTTTTTTCTGTAAGGTGGCTCTA
The DNA here is from genome assembly GCF_964374135.1 of Grampus griseus. NCBI lineage: Eukaryota > Metazoa > Chordata > Mammalia > Artiodactyla > Delphinidae > Grampus > Grampus griseus. The sequence goes on from NC_139018.1 coordinate 110,286,517, forward strand.
GTAGCACTCAGTTGTCTTTAACTTCATTTGAAACAATTTTGTTAGATTGTATTGTGACAGCTGTCATATCAGCATGCATTTAAAAAAAAACTTATCAAAATTTGTGAATTTTTATGTAGCCATTTTAATTTTGAAGATGGAAGAAAAAAAGTAACATTTTCAGCATATTATGCTTTATTATTTCAAGAAAGGTAAAAACGCAACTGAAACGCAAAAAAAGATCTGTGCAGTGTATGGAGAAGGTGCTGTGACTGATAGAATGTGTCAAAAGTGGTTTGCGAAGTTTCATGCTGGAGACTTCTCGCTCGACAATGCTCCACGGTTCGGGGGTAGACCAGTTGAGGTTGATAGCGATCAAATCGAGACATTAATTTAGAACAATCAATGTTATACCACGCGGGAGACAGCCAACATACTCAAAATATCCAAATCAAGTGTTGAAAATCATTTGCATCAGCTTCGTTATGTTCATCACTTTGATGTTTAGGTTCCACGTAAGTTAAGCAAAAATAACCTTGACCATACTTCCGCATGTGATTATCTACTTAAACTTAATGAAAACGTTCCATTTTTAAAACAAATTGTGATGGATGATGAAAAGTGGATACTGCACAATAATGAGGAATGGGAGAGATTGTGGGGCAAGCAAGATGAACCACCATCAACCACACAAAGGAGGATCTTCATCCAAGGAAGGTGATGTTGTGTATATGGTGGGACTGGAAGGGAGTCCTCTATTATGAGCTCCTTCCGGAAAACCAAACCATTCATTCCAACAAGTACTGCTCCCAATTAGACCAACTGAAAGCAGCACTCAATGAAAAGCATCCAGAATAGTCAACAGAAAATGCATAATCTGCCATCAGGATAACCCAAGACCGCATGTTTCTTTGATGACCAGACAAAAACTGTTACAGCTTGGCTGGGAAGTTCTCATTTATCCGCCATATTCACCAGACATTGCACCTTCAGATTTCCATTTATTTCGGTCTTTACAAAATTCTCTTAATGGAAAAATTTTCAATTTCCTGGAAGACTGTAAAAGGCACCTGGAACAGTTTTTTGCTCAAAAAGATAAAAATTGGGGGGAAGATGGAATTATGAAGTTGCCTGAAAAATGCAGAAGGTGGTGGAACAAAAGGGTGATTACATTGTTCAATAAAGTTCTTGGTGAAAACGAAAAATGTGTCTATTTTTACTTAAAAACTGAAGGCACTTTTTGGCCAACTCAATACTTACATACACCAGAAAAAAGCTTATCAATAAACCACAAGATAATTTTTATTTTTTTGCTATGTCCCTTTCTTTTATCAAATTATGACCTGATCATCCATAGATGGACTAGAAAGTTCAGAAGGAGAAGAAAATATCAGAAAGGAGAAAAAAAAGCCTAGATATGCAAGAAAATTTTTTTCCATAACCCTTTGGCATTATTTAAACTTTGGCATGTCCCTTTGTTGATATCATACTGTATATTCAACTGTCATTTTACTCTTTTCACCTAACAGCTTATCATAAGCCTTTACATATATGGTTTGAAACTCTTTATAAAACATTTTTTTTTTTGTGGTACGCGGGCCTCTCACTGTTGTGGCCTCTCCCGTTGCGGAGCACAGGCTCCGGACGCACAGGCTCAGCGGCCATGGCTCACGGGCCCAGCCGCTCCGCGGCATATGGGATATTCCCGGACCGGGGCACGAACCCGTGTCCCCTGCACCGACAGGCGGACTCTCAACCACTGCGCCACCAGGGAAGCCCTATAAAAGATTTTTAATGCCTACGTAATATTCTGTCTTGACAATATACCACAATTTTCTTAGCCATTATCCTGTTGACATTAAATTATAAATGTCAAATTATTAATAAGTATTATTATTAGTAAATAAGTAAATAATTTCCAGTTTTTCTCTGTTATAAATAAGACTGCCATGAACATCTTTCAACTTTGTACATAAATCTTTGTATTTAGGCTAAATCTTAGCAATAGAACTCTTTGCTCAAAGGGTATGGACATTTTCCGATCCAAGTAACCAAACTTCCTATTAGTGCTCCAAAACTGAAGCTATGAGTTTACAAATAATTTGTATGATCATAGTACAGCATTGAGCTGTAAATGCAGCCCAAGTGGCTATGAGCCTAAATTTTACAATTCATTCATGCATTCAACTAATCTTTATTGACCTCTGATGGTGGGCCAGGCAGTGTACCAGGCACTGGGGATACAGCAGTGAACAAAACAAATCAAGTTTTTGCCTTCTTAGGATTTATATTCTAGTAAGGGAGGCAGAAAGTTGTTTATTTTAATATTATGTGAGGAAGTGATAAGTGCTATGAGTTAAAATAAAGCAGACTATATATGTAGGTATAGAGAGTGTGACAAGGTGGGGTATTATAAGAATTCTGCGGGCTTCCCCGGTGGCGCAGTGGTTGAGAGTCCGCCTGCCGATGCAGGGGACACGGGTTCGTGCCCCAATCCAGGAGGATCCCACATGCCACGGAGCGGCTGGGCCCGTGAGCCATGGCTGCTGAGCCTGCGCGTTCGGAGCCTGTGCTCCGCAACGAGAGAGGCCACAACAGTGAGAGGCCCGCGTACCTCAATTAAAAAAACCAAAAAAAAGAATTCTGCAAGTGTTCAGTGATCTGTGACCAACGGACTTGCTGTACACACATTTTTCCTCAAGAAAATTGTCATGTCAAGCTTTACTTTGGTGATGATAGAGGTCCTTCTCAAGGCTTGCTCTTTTTCCTTTACCTGTAGAGAAAATGATACTGTGTCTTTTCTCAGGAAACTAGGAATCCAGGCTGCTTTTGATTCCCATCCTTATCAGGTACATATATCCCCAGCAGGTGCTACCCATCAATCATAATTGGCCCTTAACTATGTCACATTCTCACAGAGAATAATAGAAGGGTAGCAGAAAAGAGGAAATCAATGAAGCAGTGAAATGAAATGTGCCTCTAGAAAAGGAAGTTTTACATTTGACTGAAAATATACGCCCTCTATTTAAAAAATCTTCCTGATTTTGTTCTGTTTGATCTTCAACCAGAATTGGATCCATTGAGTGTTTTTGTTCCGAAAGAATGCAAACAGGGATGGGGATTTTTTCTCCTCAGGAAGTGTTTCAGAGTTCAGGAAAACTCATTTAAATAAAGATACCTTTCAAAACAACTGCAGAGGGCTTCCCTGGTGGCACAGTGGTTGAGAGTCCGCCTGCTGATGCAGGGGACACGGGTTCGTGCCCCGGTCCGGGAGGATCTCACATGCCGCGGAGCGGCTGGGCCCGTGAGTCATGGCCACTGAGCCTGCGCGTCCGGAGCCTGTGCTCCGCAACGGGAGAGGCCACAACAGTGAGAGGCCTGCGTACCGCAAAAAAACAAAACAACTGCAGAAATTATCCCTAGAAGATTGCTGCTGACATGAGTTGCCTTTACAGTCAACGCAATGAGTTCTCTATTTTTGTTTTTTGTTCTCTTTATAAAGGTTAAGGGCTCTGACTCTCACTTTTAACTGACCCTTAAGGGTTATGCAGTTTGTACGTCCTACAGACTGACAGCTGCTCTGCTGATTTGCAGACCCTAAAATACTGGACTATCCCTCTTTAGGGTTCTCTCCCCATGACCATCTTTACACAGAGTTGGTGCAGGCAGCTCTTCCTCTATTGTAGTTTGCAAGTGCAAGAAAGAGTTTCCTACATAAAAAATAGAAAAGGAAAAAACATCCCTGGGTCTCTTTCATGGTACATGAAGTGAAGCTATTGGAGATGTTTGCTTTTGATGTGATGGCCTGACTAGCTCCAGGAGTTTATTAAACACAGATACTACTGCAGAGGTAACACTTTAAGTCAGAGAGACACAGGGTATCAGAATTAGAAGTGCCCTGAGGTAAATTGAAACCCCATGGGAGAAGTGACTTCCCAAGGCCACAGAGGAAGGTGGTGACAACCTAGATCCCAAGACTTCTTCAAATCCATCACTTTTCCACCACACCATGGTTCTCTGGCATGTTCACAGGGGTTAGCTTAACAGACTGCTTTTCAAATAAGAAAGGAACAGTAAGTCAAGGCCAGGTTGACTTTGATGAAGGAGATGGCAAAAGGAAGGCTGAGAAGGAGAGCACAGCTTGGTAACGGGCCATATAGGATGTTCTGGACAGTTAGGGCTGTGGGCATTGGTGGGATGTGGGCAGGGAATAGCAACTAGCTGTTTGATCTTTGGTAAGTCACTTAACCTCTCTGAGCCTCCGTTTCCTCATCTATGGTAATAACCACATGGACTGGAAGTAAGGCAGTGAAAAATTCTTTACACATACTCCGATCTTCACAACTTCATAGGGACCTCTCTTTTGTACAGATGAGAAACTTTTAGTTTCAGAAAGGATGTTGTCTTAGTCTGCTCAGGCTGCCGTAACAAAATACTATAGACTGTGTGGCTTAAACAACAAACATTTAATTCTCACAGTTCTGGAGGCTGGTAGTCCAAGGTCAGGATGCCCGTATGGTTGGGTCCTGGTGAGAGCCCTCTTTCTGGTTTGCAAATGGTCACCTTCTTGCTGTATCTTCCCATGAGATCATCCCGATTTTGTCTGTTCTTATAAGGGCATTAGTCTCATCATGAAGGCTCCACCCTCATGTCCTAATTTCCTCTCAAAGGCCCCATCTCTGGGGACTAAGGCTTCAACATATGAATCTTGCGGGGACACAAACATTCAGTCTATAGCACGTGGTAAGCTGCCCAAGAATACATAGCACATCGTGGCAGAGCTTGGACTTGATCTCAGGTTAGTCAGACTTCAAGGCCAAGGCTCATTTCCCTGGACCCATAATATCCTATTTGAGTTAAAAGTGAGGTCAGTGACCTTCAAGATACTTCATGCTCTAAAATTCAGCACTATGGTTATGCTGAATCCCTGAACCCTGATTAGGTCAGCTATTGTCCCTGAATATTGTAAATATCTTTCAAACAAATCTAACAAGCTGAAGTCTTGATGTCTGTTCTGTACAAAGCTTAACACATTGTGGACCCTCAGCAAATATTAAAGAATGGGACAGACAAATGGCATCCCTGGTCTTCAGGGAGTAATGAATTCTCCATCTTTGAGTCACTCCACTCATACTCTGAACTAAGCTCTCCCTTAGAGCCATAATGGCAGGAAGAAACATTCTTTTTCACACAATGGAATTGCTTAGGTTAATTACTAGTGGATATGTTTGGGTGTTTGAGAAACTGAACATCGGCTTATAGATTCAGAAGCGATTTAGTCTATCCTTCTAGGCAAATCATTCTCTAAAGATGATATCGTTGTTGGATTATCCCAAATACTTGACCATTTACCACCAAGAGATCTCGTTTATATCCAATTTAGAGATCCTTGGCTACAATTTGATCCCACATCCACATGCTATCCACATGTTTGAAAAGAACATTTTTCATAAATACATTCAGCTTAGATTTAAATACATGTTTTCTGGATTTTTTTCTTTGCAGCAGTTATGTCTGAATTTTATTTTACTTTATTTTTATTATTTTTGGCTGCATTGGGTCTTCGTTGCTGCGCGCGGGCTTTCTCTAGTTGCGGGGAGCGGGGGCTACTCTTTCTTGCGGTGCACGGGCTTCTCATTGCAGTGGCTTCTCTTGTTGCGGAGCACGGGGTCTAGGCACGTGGGCTTCAGTAGCTGTGGCACACGAACTTAGTTGCTCCATGACATGTGGGATCTTCCTGGACCAGGCTCGAACCCATGTCCCCTGCATTGGCAGGCGGATTCTTAACCACTCTGCAACCAGGGAAGCCCTATGTCTGAATTTTAGAAGCTAATACCGGGCCTGTCTGTTTTTGCTTCACATCTGTGACTTACATATGTAATCATCATCTTGCCTTTCTGGTTTTTGTATTAGACTTAGAATTTTTCCTAAATAACTTCCTCATAAACTCTCAAAGTTACCTAATTAGTGATTATACTTTGCAAATGAAGAAGAGCATTTCTCAGCTAGTTGACTCAGTTAGTTAGAACAGGATGCTAATAATTAGGCCACAACCACAGGTTTGGGCTCTGTGTGGGCCAATTAGTAAGTGCAGGCATCTCACAAAGGTGTGGCAGGTGTCCCAAAAGGGACCAGGTGAGAATGCGGATGGCACAACAGACAGCCATCCCCACTATAAGTGTGGCTACTGAGTCAGTAACACTGCATTAGGAGTGCAGCACATCTTAAAAGAGAACAGGGGGAAAGAGGATGGGAGGAAGGAAGGGAGGAAGGAAAGGGAACGGAAGGGAAGGGAAGGGAGGAAGGCAACAAATAATTGTAGACAAGTTCATGGAGATAAATAGTAAAGGAAGAATAGCAGAAGGAACCAGAACCTGAAGCCTGGCGTGACCTTTAATCAGGGCTCTTATTCCTAGCAGGCTGTGAAGCAGCTTTGTCTTTACCTGCTCAATGGATCTCACAATGCTGATGCACTGCTTTAATTTGGGAAGGCTTTCTCTTGAGAGACATGACTTTTCTTGCTCTAAGTCTAAAGTGCTCCCAAGTGTGGCATTCTCCGTGACAGATGTACTACAGTTACGCTTTAGCTGACTCCAAACCCATAGCTTCCCTGTGCCTGAGTGGTCTATTTGATGTCCAAGAGTATTTTTCCTTTGAGAGCAGGTCTTTACTGGAATATCATCCAAGAAGGTAGGGAGGTGTAATCCCTTTGTTCTAAGACAGCCACCGTTCAATTCAGTAACCCCATTTCCACTGCACGGCTATCCTTTCAAAAGGTCTTAAATGCATTTGCTGTTGTATGTCAATGCCCTAGACCTACCCCCTGGAAGGGCACTGTCCAAGAGAGACTTAAGAGTCCTCTCCTTTCTAAACTTCTCCCCAAGATTGCTCCAATTCCACATGACTCTCCGTAAAGAAAAGAAATTTCAAAACTAGTTTAACGTTACCAAGGAGAGCAGATCCTCCGGCGAATCTCCTGTCCATAGCTGCGCTTCCTATAGGAATCTCAGGGTCTTGCTGTCAGGATCAATCATGTGACTGGCAGGACCAGCCAGCTCCATACATGTCCATCTGTGATTATTTTGCATGTCTGTTTCTCACTGAGGAAGCACCACCATTCTTCTCTGAATTCTAACCTTCCCACCATCTTCTTCTTGAAGGAAGGCGGAATCAAAGCCACAGGGCCATTGCTGTTGGAACATGTGCCCCTTGTCTTCTACCAGGAGCTCCAGCTCCTGCTGCCAGGGTTGATGTCTGCAGAAGGAGGCATTGCTTCTCTAACTCCCTCTTGCCTGTCCAAGAAGAAGAAATTTGTTTCCATCTACCAAACAGTTTGCATTCTCTCTTGGAGCCTTGATTAGCTC